>NW_024070192.1:22333189-23030994 GCF_014754425.2 Oryx dammah
CCAAGCCTGAGGCTCCAGGGAGGGGCTTGGCTGAAGCTGGAGATCTGGGTGCCTTTCTGGTATCCGAAAGTTGAAGCTAGGCTTCCCACGTGGCTCAGTGGTAGGGAAGAATCCGCCTGCCAATACAGTAGCCGCAGGACACTCAGGTCCGGTCCCTCGAGAAGGAAATGGCAACCCACTCCAGTATTCTTGCTGGGATAACCCCATTGACAGAGGAGCCTGGAGAACTACAGTCCAAGAGGTCACAGTTACATACGACTGAGCCACTGAACACACACGGATGCAAAGCTGAAACCATGAGAGTAGATGGGACCATTCAGATTCAGCGCACAGAGTAACGGGCTGGGGCAAGAGGAGACTGTGAAACCGTACTTCTGCAGTCAGAGCAGTAGGAAGAAAATAAGGGGATGCTGACGCGGAGGAAGCCAAAACGGGGGGAAGGGGCACATATCCACTATTTCAATTACGGGTTAGTGTCACTCGTGTTATGCACCTTTAAGAACTCGAGAAAGATATCAAAGAGCCCTTCTGATGTCCATTAAGAAGTCATTCATTGCCATTTCCAAAAGAAGTTGAGGGAGCCCGGATGACAGTGAGACGGGGACCTACAGGAACTTGCAGACATTTTCCTGCTCATTCTTAACCCTGACACCTCCCCATAACCAGTTCTTGCTCTTAATAGCCAGACACCACCCCCTCACAGTGAAAAGAAAACCTATGGAGGGCGATCCGGGGCGCCCTTCCCGGACTCTTTCGAGTGGGCGGGGCCGCGGACTGTCAGCGCCGGAGACCCCTGAACCTCGCGCGGGGTGGAGCTGAGGAAGGGGGCGGAACGTGGGGCGCAGAGGGTGTGGGAAGGGTCGGACGGCACCAGGAACGGACACCCGCTAGGGACACGGGGTCCGCTGGCAAGACGTAGCCCTCGTACCACCACCGGGTCCCAGTGACCTCTTGCGGACCCACCTGCTCCATGTCAGCCACGACCCCAGCTCTTCCTACCCGCAACCGCAATCTGACTCCGCCGCCCCAGCAGCGCCTCCGAGCGGAAAGGGATCTCCCGACGCCACTTCCGCCACTGAGTCCGCCCCAGAGAGCGATCCGGGACGTGCGTAGGACTGCAGCCCCGCCCCTTCTCCTCAGCCCCGCCCCCAAGCCCTCGGGCCCCACCCTCCAAAGTCCGGAAGTGGGGACTGAAGCCAAAGTTAGGCTTGTAAAGAGCTTCCTAACGGTACGGGGAATTGGAAAGAAGCCCAGAGACATCATCCTTGTTGGGCCACGAAAGCCTGGCACTATGGAGAAAAAAGGATCTTCCCCAGGGGAGGCCTGTGGGGAGGGGGGTGGGGACGGGTCCTTTGTAGAATTTCTATTACTCTTGAAGGACTCCTCTCCTCTACCCTCTTTCAGCCATCCTTAGCGGGATCTAGAACTCCTAAGGTCTTTCCCAAGAGGGTTTGGAGCTTGTCTGCACTCAAGGCTCCAAGTTAGAGGACTGGACACTAGGGTCAAGAACCTGACACTTGGATGACCACCCCACAGGGAAACCTGTTACCTCCTCCCTCTCCTTTCCCCTGAAAGAGAAGTCTCAGCACAGTTATTTACAAAGATTTATTACAGGTTCAGGCCGGGAGTCAGGGAAGAGGGGAAGCGGACAGAGCAGCTGGAGGACAAGGAGAGCTTGGCTCCCCCACCATGTGCCCCCCTAAGGACTTATTATACTAGGCGGCATTCCTGGCATCAAAGCACACATAAAATGCAACAAAGCAGTCTCTGCCAGTCCATCTTCCAGGCACCCAGGCTGGGGAGCAGGTGATAGGGGAAGATTTACCAAAAGCTGAGGCCATGGAAAAGATGCCTGAATTCTGGGCCCTGGTAGAAGGCAGTGAAGGGGTGATGACTTGGAATTGCCCAGGGAATGGAGAAAGATCTATGGGCACTTACAAGTTCTCAGTATCCCTTTTGCCCAGATCTTAGGGTCCTGCCCTGTGGGTTTCCTATGCCCAGGGGAGAGGGTCTAGGGAGTAGAGTTGTGAAGGATGAATCTTTGTCCCCCATTTACTGGATTTCCCAATGCAAGCTCTCCCATCCCACCTCCCGCTGGGTGTATGGGGGAATGACTGGCAGGGGTAGGCATCAGGCAGCAAGTGCCCAGGGACTCTGGGCATCAGCCGAAGTTGGGCAGACAAGCAAACACAGACCAGCCTTAGTCTTCTAAAAGTCAGAAGCCGCAGCCCTAGCAAGTGAGAAGCGGGGTACAAAATAGGGTGTGAACAGAATGGATTTCTGGAGAACATCAATGCCTCCTCCCAATTCCTTCCAGGAGATGTAGGGCTGGGTGCCTATGTGCCAGGCTCAGGGTGGGCAGGGCGCTGTGGCTCCTCCCCAGGTTCTGCAAAGCAAGCAGAGGGACTTAGGGCCTGGCCATGCCCACCAAGATCCCGGCCCTGCCTCCTCAGCCCCCAACTCCCAAGTCTCACCATTCAATGCTGGGTCTTCCACTTGGTCCTCAGAGCTTCCGTCTCTCTGGGGCCCATCCAGAGGAGGCGGGCGCTCCCAGGGACCCTCCAGACCTTGGCCATAAGTTGTCTTCTGCCCAGCTGGGGACAGGAAAGAAGGGATAAAAACACGAGCTCTGAGTATCCAGCTGGCTGTCCTAGAACATGAGCCAAGTCCAGCCGCTGGCTGAGACTAAGCTTTCTGAGGGTGTCACAGTGTAGTGGAGTGAGCACTGGACTAAGACAGTGCCTCCAGTGACTAACTGCGTGTCCTAGATAAGTCATTGTTACCTCTCTGAAGGGGCTGGTAGGAGGGAAGTGCTGTAGACTGCCTTAAATAAGATAATAGTTAACACCCAGTGCCAGCACCTAGGAGCTGCTCCAGGCTTGGTGGCAACTGATATTTGTTCCTTGGTCATCTTGCCATTTGACCCACTACCTTGCTGCTTTCCTGAGAGAACAGTCTCCTCTCACCTCCTCTTCACCTGTTCTGGGAGTGTCAGTGGGAGTCAATTCAACTCGTCCAGCTGAAGTTTTGCTCCCACGTCTGATGCCCCCACCGCCAATACAGAGCAGAGGCTTACGCTATTTTGAGGCGGGGTGCAAAGAGTGGACACTGCAAGCAGAGATGGTTGGTTATTTTTCATCCCCATAAATAATGGGACCAAAACACTGAGTGTGCATTCAGAGGGTTAGAAGTGGCCAGGCATGGAAAAAATAGCCCTGGGAGGGGCTGAGATCTTCCTGCCTAGGAATTCTTTGGGTCTTGGGACCCGGCTGTGTAGATTTTGGGATCTGGGGTGTCTAGCTCTGAGCCCTTCTGTGTACGTCTTAGGCCCCTCACTGGCCTCTCTCTTTCCAGGCAGTTGGGCTTGGTTCTTGAATCCTAGATTCTCCATCCAGACACTAGAGGGCACCCTCTCACCTCCAGCCTGGGAAATTAGAAAAGAGGGAGAGAACCACAGGTTCCTGGAGAGATCTATCAACCAGTCCTGTGTCTCCCAGCAGAGACCACATCCTGTATCCAGAAATGTAGGCGATGGGGGCCCTGGACACTCTTAGTCCTCTATCCCTCATCTCTTTACACCTCCCAATGGCCATGGATGGGAAGTCCTTTCTTGGGTCTAGCCTCAAACCTCATGTAGCCTTGCCTTAATTCTTAGGGAAGAGAGGAATTACTAGGGAAAACCTGATAGGGAGAGGGACAAGGATGGGAACAGCCCAGGTGTCAGGTAAGGCTGACTGCGAGGCATCCTGTGGGGTGAGAGAGTGAGAAGGCCCTTTACACGTGGGAGAAATTGTAAACTGGGAGGGGTGTCCCAGGACACTCAAGGAGGACCCCACCCAAGCCCATGGTTGGTGAAACTCCAGCTTCACAGCCCCTTCCGCTTACCAGACCCCCTGCTGCCCTTCAGGACTTCCGCCTGGCTGTCCTCCTCCTCCTCTTCTTCATCCTCCTCCTCTTCCTCCTCCTCTTCCTCTCTCGGGTAGCCCAGTTCCCGCAGCTCCCCCAGCTCATCCTCCTCTTCCGAGGCCTGGTTCTCACCCACATTGCTGATGGACTGCAGGTGAGACTCAGCAATGCGTTGCACGGCTGGCACAGACGGACCGGGAAGGCACGGGTCAGCCAGGCCCGAGAGCAGCCCACGGCGCAGGAGAGGCACGAGGCCCAACCCCCAGCCTCCTTCCTGGGGGCCTGGGACAGAGCTCACCCCCTCAGGGGTCTAGTTCAAACACTACAGGCTGCTGGGCAGCCTGCTGGGGGCCAGACCAGGGCAGAAGCAGCAGGGGGTAGACTCTTGATCATGTTTGGCTCTTAAGCTGTCCAAAGATGCTGGGCCCCAGAGGCCGGCCCCAGGCATCTCCCCACGCCGTAGGGTGCCAAGCTGGACAAGACCAGGCGGGCACAGCAACAGCTTAACATTCCTTGGCTGGGGAGCTTGTCTACCAGCTACAGCCGCTGGAGAAGGTACTGGACTGGTGGGCTGGGCCCTGGGCCATTTGTCCCTTTCAGTTTCTAGGGGAGTGCCCAGCCTGCTCACCGCTCACCCGGATCCTGCCTGCCACCCCATACTGGGCTTGGTCCCCACTCCCTGGCACCGCTCCATCATAGATGTTACTCTACACACCCCTGCCCCAGGCTCTAAGAGGCAGGAACAGTTCTGAGACTGAGGACATAACAGTCTGCAGCCAGTGACATCCTTGCCTGGGGATGCAGCCTGCTCACACACGGCCCCCACAATCTTGACCCACATCCCCAAGCCTCAGCTCCCTGTGCAGTGACCTAGAAAGCGGCAACCACCACCCACCCCCCCAACACCACCAAGGCCTGCTGGGATAGGACCTAGGAAGGGAACAGTGTGGGCAGCTGGAGAGAAGTTTCCAAAAGATGGAAAGGACGAGGGGGTTCAGAGAAAAAGGCCAGGGCTGGAGGACTCTGGGAGAAAGGGAGGGGTGAAGGTGACCCTGGGAGGCGTGGCCAGGGCAGAGGCAGCAGGGGGCCAGGAGCTGGTGGGAGTTTAGGGCTACTAAACTCGAGGCCCAGAGACCAGATGCTGACGGGCTAGGGGCTGGGGTTGCTGCAGCTGCTTCCTAATCCGCAGGCAGCCCCTCCCCTCAGAAAGCCCGAGAAGGCAGATCCAGGCTGGAAACCTCCTGTACGGGGAGCAGGGATTGGCACTCCTGCCAACTCGGGGACAGGCACAGAGGGTGTATTGTGCCTGCCTGCTGCCCTGTCTGGCCCGGAGCTCCACCCGGTGCTTCCTGCTAACTCTGGGCAAACTACCCAGGCAATAAAAGTGCAATAAATTGCCCTGCCTTGTCCTTGGGGACTCAGCAAAGCTTCACCTTGAGCCAAGTGCAAGAGCTCGGCCTTGGAGAGGCCCCTTCAAGCCAAGACTCGGCGTCCGCCCTTCCTTGCGGACTCTAGGCTTCTCCCCCAACAAATCCCCCAACCCTGCCAGGGGCTTTCCTTTGCCCAGAAAGGGGCGAAACCCACAACATGCAGTGCCCTGGAAGTTCAGAAGGGTCCTCTGAGGGTTGGGGAGAGGAGGAAGAGGGAGAGGAGGTGGCAGCTCAAGCAGCCGGGGGAGGAGAGTTCAGTTCTTCAGTTCGTGAGCCGCAGTGACAACAATAGGTGCGTGCAGCCCTGTGCAGCGCCCCGTGAGAGCCTCCCGCGTGCCTGGCCTGCCTCGTGCCTCTCAGGGCTCTCTGGGGTCTTCCCCCCTCTCCCTCCCGAGTGCCTCCTTCTCGCTCTGTCTCCAGCTCTGGGACCCTGAACTCCCCCCAACTCAAGTCTCCCTTTTGGAAGCTCCAAGGTTCCCAGCACAGCCACTCTCCTGGCCCCCTCCCACGGCCCTGCTTCTCCCTACTCAGACCCTCCCAAGTCGCAGCCCAAAGGAGCCGTGGGCACGGAGGGGCGGGGGGGGGGCACATATCTGGCCAAGGCAGGCTGCCTGGGAAGCACCCTGGTCTGTTCTCTTCACCACCACCCCCCCGCCCCTGCTCACAACCAAGAGTCCAAGGGTGGTTCTTCCCTCTCACGTCCACTCGCCCCCTACTCAGCCCAGGGTGCAGAGGAGAGAGACTGCTCATGTTCTCTCCTGAGAAGACGGCACCTCCTCCCTCACGCCTGCTCCAGGGGCTGGCCTTCCCCACATCCCCACAGGTTGGAAGGCCTTCCAAAAGTTACACCCAGCGCCCACCTGCCGTCTCCGCATCCCCTCTCCTCTCCTCTCCTCAGTCTCTCTGCCCCCAACTGAGGCAGGCGGGCTGACAGCTGCACATGTTGACCGGTGGTTGGGAGCTCACTAAACCCAAAGAAGGAGCTCTCAGCACATCCTTCCGGCCTCCCTCTCTCCCTCCACGGGAGGAGGGGGCTGGCCGGGCCAGAAGAGCTGGAGCTGAGCTGGGGGTGGGAAGGCATCCTAAGGCTTAGTGAGGAAGGGACCCTCCCCACACCCCCACCTGGCCCACCTACTCCACCAGGTGTCTCTGCCTCAGCTCCTCCACTGGAAGCCAAGTCTCCAGGCAGCCCTGAAGACCCCCTGTGATCTCACACCTGCTCCTCCCTCTTCCTGGAATACCCTTCCGTGCCTGGCTTGCCTGTTGAATTCCTATCCATCCTTCAAATCCCCTCTCCTCTGTAGCTCTCCCAGATGCTTTGAGGTGAAGGGCCCCAGGAGGGCTGAGGCTAGATCTTACCCTTATTCCACCCCCACCAGGGGGGCCTGGCATACACTGGGTGCTCCATAAGAGAGTGCTATAGGAATGACCTGCCTTTGGGGATTGACAGGAAAAGCAGGAACAGAAGAAGCATCGGGGTGCAGACCTGTGCAAAAGGCCTGGGAACGGGAGAGGGGAGCAAGGGGTGTGACCCAAAGAAGGTGCCCTGGGAGGGGGGAGGCGGTGGAGGTGGTTCAGCGCATGCTTGCAAAGGCGGCAGAGAGCTGAGTCTCTTTATGTCGAGGCCTACTTGTTACGTACCTCTTTTCTTTCAACCCCGAAACCTGATTTTCAGACCCACACCACCCTTTTCAGCCTCGGGGCGCCTTGTTTTTCCAAGGCCACATTAAGAAAGAATTGGTCTCTAAGTAGGGGTTGGGGTGGGTGCACAGGACAATCCCTCCCCATCAACAAAAGCCCAATGCTCCCCCCACCCAGCCCTACACACCCAGTGTCAGCCCAGTTCCAGGGGTCAAGGGGACAGGCAGACCATGGGTTGGGGGAGTACCTTTCAGCGAGGGGGGTGTGTAGGCACAGGGATTGGGTCTCTTGGACTTGAGGTGGTGCCCCTCTCCTGAGGCTCTCTGCGGGGGAAGTGCCAGGTTAAATGGGCTCACAGAGACCCTTCCTGTAACCCTCCCTCCACTCCATTCCCCCCGACCCTGCCAGCTGCCCAGGGCAGCTGCGTTGACTGGTCCAGCCTTGGCTCTAGGTCCAGCGCTGCTCCCACCCAGGCTGAGGCCACCTGGTGGCACCATAGCCTGAGCCAGGCTGGGACCCTGGATTCTGGAGGCCCAGCCTGAGTCTGAGCAGAGCAAAGACAAGGGTAGAAGAGGATCTGCATCCTGGCACCAGGCATTCTCACCAAGGTGCCAGTTGATATGCTAATGTCCTCCTGGGTGGCACCGTGAGCTAGCTGGGAAGTAATCCCCTCCCTCCCATCACAAAGGGCCTGGCGTCCCTCCTTCCAGCTGCCCCTGGAAACTCACCTGGTGGGGTGAGGCCTCCTCCTCTGAGGGAGGCCACCGGTGACCAAGCCAGGAAAAAGAGAGAAAGAATGCGAATTATTGGTATTTTCCCCCAAATTCAGTCAGTCTCTGGGCCCTTTCCTTCCCAGTGTTGGGAGGCGCCTGGTCAATAAATAAGCCCAGTGGAGTTGGGCTCCTGAACCTTAACCCCCCATTCTCCATTCAGTCTCCTACTCAAGGGACTTTGGCAGGGCCCCCAGAAGGCATCACAGCTAGGGTGGGGCCAGGACTGGGGGGCAGGGAAGGGGCCCACCTGGTGAGGAGTGCTCTGAGAGCCGGAACAGCATGGCAGGGGTTGGTCTCCTGCGCCGGATCTAAGGAGACAGAGACGGGAGAAGGGAGGGCAAGACAGACCCTTGCAGCCCACTCCCCACCCCCACCCAGGCAGCAGAGAACAAACTGTGCTTTGGAGTCCCCAGGGAACCTTTGAATCAAAGACTGTCAGAGCTGAAAGGGACTCCAGAGCTCACCGAACCCCCTCGTTTTACTGAGGTGAAAACCCAAGGCTCAGAGACTTTTAGCAAAGAGCTCAAAGCCACACAGCATGCCAAGGCAGAGAAGAGCAAGAAAAGCCCACCAGTGGCTGCCAGCCAGTGCCCACCTCTCTCCATGGCTACTCCAGATCCACCACCTCCCTTCATATCTTCCCCTGCCATGGCCCTCCCTCTCCCCTTTAGGAAGACATCAGACCTCAGGACCCACGCTGACTGTGGAAGATGGCATTCTCGTGGCCCTGCCCACCTAAGGTCAGCTCAAGGGCTCCAAAGAAACCAGACCAAGCTGCAGAAGGGAGGCTGAGCCTGAACAGCAGGCACATCCAACCTCACTCTGAGGCTCGGGTGTGCGCCTGAGCCCCGGACTGCCCGGGGCCTGGGTCTGGGCCCCTCTAGCAGTACCACTCGGGCTGTGGAACTCTTCACCCAGTCCTCATAAAACCTCCAGAGTCGCCCTCCTTGGTACATGAGCCGAGCTGAACAGTGGGGGGTGGGGGGGCACTGAGTCCTCCCAGTAACTCCCCAGCCTTCCCCCTAGCTTGGCAATCAGAGGAAGTGTCAGTTAATTAGGTCCTCTTTGAGCTCCAGGGAAATGCACAAAGAGAACCAGGTGAATTAAGCTGAAACTGCCGCCTCCCCCTGCCAATCTCCCAAGACTGCCCTCCACATCAAAAGCTGCTTGGGCTGGGCATCAAACCGGTCGCCCAGGCCCACCCCCCTCCACGCGGTCTCTCTGCAACATGACAAGGCCCCCCCCCCCCCCAACTGCTCTGTTGAGTGCCAGCTGCTTCTCAACAACAGCAACAAGTGAATGGCTAAGTGGAGGAGGGGAGGCGCCCGCAAAAAACTCATGTCTCTTTCCCCATCACGCCCCACATCTCATGCCCACCTTTGGAGGCCTCTGGTACCCAGTGCCCAGGAAGGCTGTCCAGAGGACTCAGATGTCTGTGTGAGGACTTCTGGCTTCTGGGATGACTGGTCATCATTTCCCTCTCCACCCGCGCCCCCCGCCCCGCCCATGTTGTGGCTTTATCTAGAGGTCAGGACAAAGCTCCGGTGACCCCAGCCCACGTGTGCAGGGTGGGACTAGAGAGATGGCCAGAGCGCGCGGCAGGCGGGCGCAGGCCCGCTCTGTGTAACGGGTCAGGGGGCCACGTCTGTCACACCAGTGGTCCCTGGGGGACCCCAGGGAAGGAGGACACTGCAGGGTCCAGAGGACAGTCCTCCCACTCCGGGGCCGCCCGGGATTCCCCAGCCCAGGGATCAGGTGCGAGGCCCCGGGAAAAAGTTACAGGAATCTCCGGCGAACTTCACGCGCTGCCCCGCGCCCCCGCGGCGTCAGAGGCGGACCAGGCGCCCGCGTCTCCCAGGCCAGTTCCGATCCCGGAGCGCAGAGGAGTCGGGGAGTGGGGGTTAGGGTAGGGGGGCGCTGCCAGGGGTGGGGCGCAGCCCCCTTACCATCTCCACCTGGCGGGGGTCGAGCTGGCTGGGGGGCGCGGGCACGGAGAACTGGATCTTCTTGCGGTCTTTGGGGTCCATGGCGGGCGGGGCGCGCGTCGTGGGGTCTCGGGCTGCGATCCCGGCTCCGCTCCCCGGCGCTGCTCCGGGCGCCGCGGCGGCAGCGGGTTGAGTGTGGCAGAGAGGAGCTGGAGGGCTGTTCACGCACAGATAAAGATACCGCGCCGGCGAGGGGAGGGCGCGCGGGGGTGGGGGGCGGCCGCCGGCTCGCGGCTCTGGGGCTCCTGGGTGCCTCGGTCCCCTGGTCCCCTCGGGCTCGCGGAGCTGGTCTCTGTCCCTCCTTCCCTCGCTCTCTCTGTGTCTCTCCAACCTTCCTCTATCTCCCTTGCTCCCTCTCCGCGAGTCTCCCTCTGTCTCTGCTTCGCTCCGTCTCTCCGGGTCTCGCCCTCCGGCCCCAGCCTTGGGGTCCCCAGCCCGTGCCCTCGGCCTGGGACTGGCGCCTGGGCACTTGGTGGGAGGGCTCAGGAGACAGTGGCCAATGAGCGCCGAGGAGCGTGTTCTCGGCCGGGAGGAGGGCGGGGAATGTGAGCTGGGACCGCGGGAGCGGCCTGGGGGCCCCCTGCCGACTCCCCAGAACTTGAAGCTGCATTATTGATGGAGTCCAGCAGGGAGGATAATGGGCGGAGGCCGAGGGGAGAGGGGCCGCGGGGACCTGGGACTCTGACTTTAACCCCTTCCTGGCCTGGGTGCTTGGAGTTTCATGGGGAGGCTGTGAGGTCGTGGAGAGAATAGCACCAGCGTGTCACGCTGTGAATGGGGGTGTCCTAGAAAGCGAGTGAGCGTGAAGGAGCGGGGTGTGCGTGGGAGGACACATGTCAGTCATCATGGCAGGGAGTGTGTGAAAGTGAGTGCCAGGGGCCCTGTGGTGCCTAAAGCTGGGGAGTGTGTGTGTGTGTGGGGGGGTCCGTGTGGTGAGAGAGTCTATGTGAGTAAGTGTGTCAGAGTGTCAAGGATGCAGGTGTGAGTGGCAGGGTGTGGGAAGACCGTGTGTGCACGGGGGAGGGGGCAGAGTGGGGGAGGATGTCAGAGGCTGTCAAAGTGATGGGCAGGCTGTGCCAGCTCGCAGGGGGGGTGGGAGTACCCTCTGCACAGGTCCAGCCTGAAGAGTAGAGGAGGGTAAGGTTGTGACCCTGGGAGGGCTCTTTCGTGGGCGCGGGGGAATGTGTCCATGCTGTGAGGTACCCTGGATCCACGTGTCTCCTGCCTGTTCTCCCCAGATATGATGTGGGGGAGACAGAGCCGGCTCAGGGGGATAGAGTTGGGGGAGTTGGGGTGTACACGTGCCATCACGTGTGAGTTTGGTGCAGGAATAGAGCAAGGGGGAGAGGTGTGTGTGTGCTCATTTCGGAGGTGTGAGCCTCTCTCTCTGCAGAGGTGTTTGCATGTGCTCTGAAGGGAGGAAAGGGGAGGAGATGGCCCTGTCGTTTGGAGTGTCCCTGTTTATTTATCATCTGTTGCTGGGTGCCTTTGCAGGAACCAGTGTTTCCCTCTTCTTTGGGCCTGGGGGTGAGGGTCTGAATGCCGCTCTGAGAGAGTGTGTGTGCGTAGACTTGTACGTGTGTGTCTTCCTGGGACTCTGTTTGCTTTGGCTCTCTCCTCTCCTGGTCACGCTCAGGCCTGGAACAATCAGGAGCCCCCCTCCCCCAGCCAGCAACTTTTCCACTCCCAGGCCAAACATGCTGGGCCCTTGGCAGAGCAAGAAGGAAGCAAAAGGCCACTGGAGTCTTGTGAAAGTGGGGTCAGGGGCACGGCGCAGCACCCCAGAGTCAGCGCCTACCCTGGGGATGAGGCGAGGGAATGGGAGCACAGAGCTTTGCCCATGGGTGCTGGAAGGCCTGGCCGCTGGGCGGCACTGCTCCCTCATCCTCAGGCCTGGCTCAAGTCCTGCTGTGTTTGTTGACTCCTATGCTTGTGGGGAAACAGCCAGAGGCCAGGTCCCTGGCCCTGGGGTGTTGCCTCTCTGGCAGTCCCTGGCTTGGCCCAGACCCCTCTGTCAGACGGGTTGTGGTGGGAGGTAGTAAACACCAATTTGGCAGTGCCCTGGGAGGCAAATGAGGAGGTCACGAGGGTCAGAAGGGGCACAGGAAAGGCACGGCCCAGGCAGTAACCTGTGTGGCCACTAGGCCGAGAGAAGGCTGAGAGGTCTGTGGTTTCCAGGGCTAGGCAGGTAGGAAGGTCCAGTGTAGGGTGAAGGGGACAGAAGACAGCTGGACAGTTAATGAGGGGACAAGGGGAGGGAGTCATCACTCCCAGGGGAACCTCAGGGCCCACTGGAGCTGAGAGGGTCTTTGGGACCACAGTTGACGAGGCTCCTTTGGCCAGGGAGGGCCTGTTGACAGAGGTTCTGCCGAAAGGATTGGAGTTCTGGGTGGCCCTGAATCAGGAAAAGTTCCCTAGACCCAGGCTGGGGCAGCTGGAAGGGAAACTCTCCTCTCCTGGGTAACCCTGAAAGAGGGAGTCTTTGCTGTTTCTTCCAACCTTTACCCAGGCCTCTACAGCTCTGGCTGCTAAACCCTGGGGTCAAGCGGGATGGGGGAACTTGGCTCACAGGGGTACAGGCACAAGGAACAGACAGGAAGGAGAAGGAAGGAAGGCAGAGACAGGAGGTGAGAGAGAGAGAGGAGGGGGAGGTAGGAAGTGTGGAAAAGAAAGAGCGAGAAAACACATGTGAGAGATGGAGAGACAAAGGGAGAGAGAGGAAGCCTCACGACAGAGAGAGGCAGGAGACAGAGATGGAGAGAGAGTAAAAATAGCTCCGCATTAAGATAATTGCAGCTCACAGCTCTGCCCTCCGTTAGGAATTAAATGAGGTTTTATTACTTTGATTTTTCTCTCCTGGATCCTACGCGACTTCTCAAGAACTTGGGGAAAAGTTTTTCAGGTGGGCGGCCAGGTGGCTGGGGCTGCGTGGGTGACAGAGGAGGAAGGGACAGGGACTTCTGGGGGCTGGGGGAAGTGTGGGCAGGGGCAAGGGGTGGGGAGGGTGCGGCGAGGATGAGGGAGTCCAGCTGGGGCTGGGAGAGGTGCCCAGGGTCAGGCATATCCCAGAGCAGCTGAGAAGCTAGGGGCCAGGGTGACCTCCATTCTCTCTTAGAATTAATCATATGCAAATGAGATGTAAAAATAACGTGCCACTCCTTGGTTATTATTCTTGAGTTAGAAGCACAGGCAGTTGGGTCCAAGGAACAAATTCAAGACCTTGTTTGACTTAACTCCAATTAAGCAATGGGTCTTACTGCTTGGACTAACCAAAAAAGTTTGTCATAGGGTGTCTGTTAATGTACAGAGCAGGTCTGATCACACTATTTTGAGCACACCATTTCTCTCACATCATTGCCTGTTGCCTGCCACAGCGCCCGGCATACAGAAGGCACTACATTCACATTCTCTGGAAGCCTGAAGCCTTTGCTCTCTTCGGGGGAGGTAGGGAGAGTGGCCAATCGTGAATATTCCCTCCCTTCTCCCAGGCAAGATACAGTCTCGTGGACAGAACATAAACTGCAGAATTGGACAGACCTGGGTACTGTGTGATTTTAGACAATAAATGTCTTAGCCTCACTGTGCCTGTTTCCTTCTGCCCCCAAACCCACCTCACATGGTACCTGTGACGATTCAAAAAGATAAAATTAATAAAGTCCCCAGCCCAATGCAGGGCTCCTGGTCAGTATTCAGTAAAGGTTTCAGCTTCTTTAGAGAGGTTTCTCTGATGGCTCAGATGGTAGAGAGTCTGCCTGCAACACAGGAGACCCGGGTTCAATCCCTGGGTCAGGAAGATCCCCTGCAGAAGGGAATGGCTACCCACTCCAGTATTCTTGCCTGGAGAATCCCCATGGACAGAGCAGCCTGGCCGGGTACAGTCCGTGAGGTCGCAAAGAGTAGGACACGACTGAGCGACCAACACTTTCTCAGGAGCGCTATGGATGCAGTTCCGGAAATGGCCAGCAGGTGGCAGGGTTGACCAGGGTTTGGGCTGCCGAACTGTTGGCATTGCGGGTCGGTGGCTGGGCATCACACTCCTGACCTTGGCACAACGGAGTTGAGTTTAGCTGGCTAGGTTGACATGTGGCAGCTGGAAAGGAGGTCCCCCGAAGTCCTGGGAAGCAATCTTAGAGAAGCCAGGGAGCGTTAGCAGGGCACACTGGGGCATCTTTCCCTGCCACTGCTGGTGGTGAGGAGGGGGGCAATGGGGAGGGGGAAGAGGATGTTGGGGACTCCAAGACCCGCCTCTGAGAAAACCCCTGGACACCGAGAGGAGAGAGCAAGGGCACTCATAGTAGGGACACTGGTGACACCAAGACGGGTGGCAATCATCTGAGCATTCACTGACACACATTCATTCATTCATCCATCATCCAACCCTTGGCTCATTCAATAAATTCACATTGAGTGCTTTTTAAAAAAACTCTATTGAATTACAGTTTATATACTATAGAATGTGTCAGTAAAATGTAAATTAAAATATACATTTCTATGAGTTTTTGAAAATTTTATTCAACACATGACCACTACCAACTCAAATGTTCTCTTTTGCTCTATCCAAGTCAATCTCTCCTCCCGCCGCTCACTGGGTGTATCTTAACTCTTAGCACATTATTTGGAGACGTGTCCTACCCACTATCCGTCTTTGCGTCATCACCTTCCTGCTATAACGCCCAGAATACCGTAGCGCTAAATGCTATAGAGGCAATGGCTTGAGGAGTGAATCGATAGATAAATACATAAGTCATAGAAATTGGCAACGCATGGCATATAGAGAGCACCACTCTGTAGTGGACGCTGGGCTAGACCTTTTACATGCATTAGCTCATTTAATCCTCAGTAGATTCACTCCATTTTACAGATGAGGGAAATGAGGCTCAGAACTTCTGCCCAGAGCCTGGGTTCAAAGGCAGACCATCTGACTCCAGAATTCCCCCTCTTACTGCTCTTTAATACGTTCAGGATGGGCGAGTAGAACTCTTACATGCACTGAACTGGGCTTCTGTCTTGCTCAACATTGGTCCCAGTTTCTCTCTGTCTCAGCCCAAGTTGGACAGATCTGGGTGGGAAGCAAAAATCAATGTGTGGAGGCTGCCCTCTGGTGGCAGATATGAGTACAGCGGTATCTGTGCCCTCTGGCGCCCCCAGGTGGGATGCTGATGAGAAGAATGAGCAAGCCGACAGCCCACAGCCGGGGCAGCCTCGGCACGGGTACCTGGAGACCCCCTGCTCTGGCCACTGCCTGGTGCCCCCCGAGGTGCCAGCTGAGGCTGCCCCCAAAGAACGCCAGCTGCCGGAGCCTGCCGCCTCCCACCCCCTCCACCAGCCTCACACACACTCCAATCCCGGTCCAGTCGGCTGCTTCCATTCCCTGAAGAAGAGGCCCTAAAGTTAAAACAGCTGTTAATTTATAAACCAATTTTTCCGTGACTGCTTAATAAATCGCCAGCAGCTGCTCTGCCCCCCCCTCCTGCCCAGGCACCCGGCCCCGAGGGCTGCATGGAGAAGCTCAGAGCCGCCAGCCTTCCCCTCCTGCCTCCTTCCCCCAACTCCCTAACTTGCCCCCAGTCTCCCAGGAACTGGGCATGTGTGGGGAAAACCCCGATGAAACCCCAGCTTCTCTGGGCTTCAGTGGAGTGGAGAGGGGAGGAGGATTTTTCTGTAGCCCAAAGGCCTTTCCAAGACCCTTTAACCCCCAACCCACGACTGCATGTTCCAGAGGGTAGGTGTCCAAAGTTTCTTAGTTCTTGGGGAGATGCAGCGTCCCTATTCCCTAGAGAAGTTCCCTGAGCAACTGGGAGGTGAAGGGACCCTGGACTCATCCCTGAGTGCACTGGAATCTCAGTTCCCAAATCAGGGTGGTCTCCCTGACAGATGCTAACAGACTCACTGACCCTGCTGTTCTCTCAAGGGGGGACGGGGGGGGGGGGCAAGGAATGCTGGGAGAGCTCCCTGTTCTGGGGAGATGCCCACACACACTCAGTCCCAGGATAATGAGAGGAGGGATCTGGGCCTTTAGAATATACACTTTGCCCAGTTTCCACTAGCATATAAAAGGCACCATGAAAAGCCACATGGGGTCGGGTGGGGGATCTTGTGAATGGCAGACAGAAGGCATGTTCTTTTTATCTGCAAGTTCCAAGTGAAATGCCTGCTGCTACTGTATTCTGCTACTGACTTTGCTAAGCAAAAGGGTCAATCCGGCCATGCCCCTGTAGATACAAGGAGCTCAGTTGGCAATGGGGAATTGCGTAGTAGAGCACGTCAGATTGGGAATTCGAATCCCTGAATCCCACCTACTAGCTGTGTGACCTTGGGCAAAGAGCTCTCTTTCCTTCCTCAGTGTCTCCATTTATAAAATAGGGATAATAATTACACAACTGTAGTGAAAATCAGAGGCATACAAAGTTCCTGGCACATAGTAGCTGCTTACAGTCATGTAACAGTGTTAGCTTTCTCATCCCTCTGCTGAGAAGAGAGCAGAGATTGGATCTCCTAGCTCCCCACAAATAGCAAATCTTGGGGTGGGGGCGCTCAGGAGGTTTCCAGGAGTTGGGGCAGATAGGCAGTCTGGGGACAAAATTAAGAAAACTAACCAGGATTTCTGAGTTCTGTGGTTCTGACTGGGCTCTCTCATTCTGGGCTCTTCTGTTCCCTCACATTCCTCTACCCCCACCTCCTCCTGACTCAGGTAGCCATGGCCTTTCCCGAAGGAAGAGCTTCCACCCCACCCTACTCCTGGAGCCCACACCTCTCAAAAACCAAGTTGTCGAAAGGAATCGCCAGTCCAGGTTCGACGCATGACACAGGACGCTTGGGCTGGTGCACTGGGATGACTCAGAGAGATGGAATGGGGAGGGAGGTGGGAGGGGGTTCAGGATGGGGAACACGTGTACACCCGTGGCGGATTCATATTGATGTATGGCAAAACCAATACAATATTGTAAAGTAATTAGCCTCTAATTAAAATAAATAAATTTATATTTTTTTAAAAAAGCAAGTTGTCCCCACAGTCTGTCTAACTGAAATCCCTTCCATTTCTTCTCTTGTTCCTGTAGCTGTCAGGCCCTTTCCTGCCTTACCTCTGCGGCTCTCGGCCCCCGCCGGCGTAAGCCTGGCTGACTACATCCTCCCTGTGTACCCAGAGCAACTTAGTCACCCTGTCTGAGCCTTGGGTTCCCCAGCTCTAGATTGGGGAGAACCCCAGCCCCTCTCTCTTGGGTTGCATGAGACACCACCCATGAAGTTCTTATCCTTCCCACAGGGCCTGGCTCTCTGCAGGTGCTGAGGACACAATGGTGGAGAGAGAGGTGGCAAAGGGTGGCAAAAAGAACCTGGGTGTCAACTCCCACTCCAGTCCTCACAGCTGAGTGACCTTGGGCAGACTGCTTAACTGTCTCGTGCCTGCGTTTGTGTTTCTCCATCCATGAAAGGGCCTACGTCTACGTCACTAGGGCGTTGTGAGCCATCTAGAATTCTCAGAACAGGTCTCCAGCTGAATAAACGTTCCCCCGAATTAACAGTATGGTGAGCTGCTGTCACTATTATGGGCCCCACTAGAGACCTGATTCTCTTTAAGCCTTGCCCCACCAGGGGCATGCTGATGCAGAAGGTTGGAGGGTGAGTAGAACTGGACTAGAGACTCTGGTATTGGGGATCCCGGCTCAGGACAGGCCTGAAGCCTCCAGTTTCTCAATGTTCCCACCTCTGACCTCCCCCTAGACCCTGGCTTGGGCTCAATCAGGAGGCACAACCGTCTGCCTCCCTGAGTCAATGGTCCTATGAAGCTGCCAGCCGCCTCCCTGTGCTGAGGTCCTGACTACCTCCCAGAAAAAAAGAAGGGTCCCAGGGGCCCACTCAAGCCTAGGACTGCTCTGCCAGGGTGCCAGCTGGTGCCCATGGGGGTGGGGCAGCAGCTTGATCGTGTGGAAAGGAAAAGTTGGAGGTACCCCCAGCCTTGGTGGCCCCCATCAGAGACAGGACAAAACAAGATTAGGGCACCCAAGACATCCTAGAGGCTTTCTGCCCCTGGGGATCTGCTGGGGTGAGAGCTTAGCTTGGCCTGCCCGGTTCCTTAGTTTACTCAGCCATCCTGGAGATGGAGTCTTCATTTCTGTTTTCCTGGGGCCCCAAAGGCCTTGGCACTGGCCTCTCACAGCTCCTTGCCCTCTTTCCTTTCTTAAAGCAGCCAAGCTCAGCCTCCTCCTCCTCCTCCTCCTCCTCGCCCAGATTCTCTCCTTAGAAAGCACCCAGGAGTACCCTTAGCCGGGAGGGGAGGAGAAAAGCCAGCCCGGTGCCGGAGACCGCCTCTGCAGGGCGCAGGGCTGCACCTGCGAAAGTGCCCAGGGCCGGGGTCGCCCTGCGCTCCGTGCCCCGTGCCCCTTCTCGCCGCCACTGGCCCTTTAAGAGCCTCCTCGCGCTGCCGTCCCGGATCAGCCAGAGAGACCATTAAAATTTTATGCAGAATGAAAATGGGCCAGGTCTCCAGCTTCCTCGCTCCCATCCAATGATTTATTACTCGCAAATACCACAGAACTAATTAGTATAGTAATTAATTAATACGCATTTGCATATTTGCATGTGCAATTAGTGCAGTGGAGTGATTACTGGGAGAATGAGGGGCCCCGGATTGTCAGATGTGAGGGGGAAGTGGCCTGGAAAAGAGTTAGTGGGAATGAACTTTGTAGGGAGCGTGAAGGCGGGGAGGGAGAGGGAGGCGAGCGGGGCGAGGCGGGGGGACGCCGGGGCGCGGGGCCACCTCTCGGGGCGCGGAGTGGCCGCGCAGGGCAGCGCAGGGTCCCGGCCCGCCCGCGGCCACCGGACGCCGGTCGAGGGTCGCGACCTGGGCGCCCCCCGGCCCGCCCGCGGCCCCGCCCCGCCCCCGCCGCGTGGCACGGCTCCAAGCGCGCGCCTGATTGTTATGCATTGTGTTTCTTGTTGCGAGCGGAGCCGGGCGGAATGGGGCTGGCACAAGCTGTTTCCCTGCCACGCGGCGGTGGCACCTTAAAGGGGCAGCGTCCTCTTCCCGCAGCCGCCCGCTGCCGCCTCCGCCCACCCCACCTCCCAGCTGCCCGTCTGACCCCTTTCCCGGAGACGACTGGCAGCCGGAGCCGGGCTCGAGGCGAGAGGGCGCGTGCCGAGGCCTCCCAAGAGGTGTCGCGGCCCCACGGGGCTCGGGGCGCGTGCCGAGGGAGCGCGGCGGCGGTAGGGCAGGCTGCGAGCCGGGAACCGGCGGCCGGGGCGCGCTAGGTCCTCTGCTGGGCGCGCGGCGGCGGTGATGAGGAGAGATCCGGGAGAAAGCTGGAGTGAGAAGGACAAGGAGGAGGAGTGCCAGGAGCTTCCTCATAAGACACCGCTTGGCTTCCAGTCCTCACAAAGATTCTGTGCGGCAGGGCGCCTTATTCCCATTTTACAGAGGGAGAAACAGAATGACCTGGCAGGTGGCTAGTGACCAAGCTGTAAACCTGGGGTTCCAGTTGGTCTGTCCATCCCCAGTGCTCAAGTTGGAGCCTAGGCCAGAGGAAAGAATGACATTTCCCCAGGGGGCATCAGGGAGGACTTCCTAGTGAAGGAAGCATCTCACCAAACCTGCAAAGGTGAGGAGGGCACGTCCTAAAGGAGCTGAAGGAACAGGAAGACTGGATGTATAAACCCCATGTTTGATGTGACTGCACCTTTCACTGTTCTGAGGAAGAACCCCCCCCCCCCGCCCACCTACCCGTGAATAGAACTGCAGAGACCCAGGCAGGGACACTGGCTCCCATTATGTGGGGTCCTGGACAAAGGGAAACCCTTGGCACTTTATCTTCCAAGGGCACCCTCCTTTCCCTCTCTACTGTAGAGTCTACTGGTTCCACGTGCTAAGCCACTTCAGTCGTGCCTGACTCTTTGTGGCGACCCTATGAACTGTACTCCTCCAGGCTCCTCTGTCCATGAGATTCTCCAGGCAAGGATACTGGAGTGGGTTTCCGTGCCCCCTCCAGGGGATCTCGTCTCATGTCTCCTGCATTGGCAGGTGGGTTCTTTACCACTCGTGCCACCTGGAAAGCCCACTGGTTGGTCCTACGGGGTAGAGATAACCTGGGTTTCAGAGAAAGGAACACCGTATGTAAAAGTGAGTAAGGCTGGACTCAGTCAGACAGAGCTTGGTTCAAATCCGGGCTCTGCCACTTACTAGCTATGTGACTTTGGCACAGCAGCCTTAACCTTAACCTCTCTGTGCTTCAGCGTCTTGTCTTCAAGTGGAGTTAACAGTCATCCCACATCTGAGGTCATGGTGAGAATGAAATAAGATTGTGTGTGAGTGAAGCCAGGGCCCAGGACCGATAACTCTACCGCTGTCTTTTCATTATTATGGATTATGAAATATTTCATTATTACAGAGAGCGCTGAAGCCCGAGGGACAGGAGGACCCGCAAGAGGTAATCAGGTCCTCATTTCTAGTCCCAGCTCTGTCACCACTTGTGTGACACCAGGCAGGTTGCGTCCCCTCTCTGTGATGTGGGGTTTTTTTATCTGTAAGTTGGGGCATTGGGCCACGAGGCTCCTACCCCTCAACTGTTCCCTTCTTTCCTCATGCCCCCTGACCCTTCAGGGTACTGAACTAAGGCAGTGACAGTTAAGTCTCATTCACACTGTCCTGGGCTCCAGTTTCCCAGGGACTAAACCAGGAGGTTATATTATGACCTCCTGCCCTGCTGGCCCTGCTCTCTATGTGCACCCTCCATGCATGGCTTTTTGAGGCAGTGGCCACCCACCACTGCAGCTGTGGGTCATCTGTGCCTACTGCCAGCCTCAGGTGCCACCATGCACAAATAGGGGCTCAGGCATCTGAGAACTTTCCAGTGCCAGGCTCACACGAGTCCCCAGCCCAGCTCCCGGCTGGTTCTGATTTCCAGGGGAGGAAATCAGGGCATGCCCAAGTCACGGGCAAGTTCACAGCAGAGCCTGCCTGGAGGAGAGAGCCTGGCACGCACACTGTCCTGGGCTCTTCCCACCGCCCCGCACTGCCCCTTTGGGTGCCCACCCACTGTCAGTCAGGAGTTAACCACCTCGAGTGCTGTCTTTTCTGTCCCCCCATCAGTGCTGAGAGGCAGCAGGTGGACATGTGGCACTATTCCCATTTTACAGATGAGGAAGCAGAGGGCTAAATGATTGGATCAAGGTTGAGACCCTGCTAAGTCTGGTGCTCTTTCGACTACCTTGAGCTCCCTCGTCTGACTGCCTTCCTCTGCGGGCTGGACCCGTGGAGGGGCAGGGGCAGGACATCCCAACTGCTCACTTGGAAAAGTGACAAGAAAAGCAGAACAAAGATGTGCTGATGAACAGAACTTCAGGAACAAAGTTTTGGTTTTTTTCTTAAATACAGTTGATCGGGGGCTTGAGGCCAAACCCGCCATACCTGGATGGGGCAGTTGCTGAGGCAGCACTTCCACACCTGTTTGTTCATTTGATGCTCAGCAGGCATCTTATTGTAATGATCACGCCCGTTTTACAGAGGGGAAGGCTGAAGTTCTATGTCAGTGCTGGGGTTGGGGAGAGACTGAGGGGAATGGAAGAGGAGCTTCCCATGGGCCGGTGTCCTGCCCTGGCTCCAGCATTCAGTTTCTGGGCAACGAGGGGACAGGCCTTTGTTGCCACAAACACTTATTGAGGATATCATGGCTGTTAGGCCCTTTACCTACTTACAGCCTACTGGGTGAGAGAGACCTGTGCGGCAAAGGTCATGGCCTGCACCTCCCTGTCATCATCATTTAGTTGCTGAGTTGTGTCTGACTCTTTACCATCCCAAGGGCCGTAGCCCACCAGCCTCCTCTGTCCATGGGATTTTCCAGGCAAGAATGCTGAAGTGGGTTTCCATTTCCTTCTCCAGTGGATCTTCCCAACCCAGGGATCGAACCTGTGTCTCCTGCATTGCCAGGCACATTCTTTACTGCTGAGCCACCAGGGAAGCCCGTGCCCCCCTAGAGGTGTGCAAAAGGCATTAGGGGAGTCAGAGGAGGGCATCTAACCCAGAGAGGCTTCCTGGAGGAGATGATGCTTAGGCTTAAAAGGTGAAGAAAGTGGAGGGTGCTCCAGGCAGAGGGGACAGCCTGAGCAAGCTCACAGGCAGGAGGCTGGTGAAAGCTGGAGGAGCTTAGAGTGGCTGAGGTGCAGAGTTCAAGGCAGGGACAAACATACACAGAGAACTCCACAGCAACCAGATCCAGTAGTCCCTAAGGAGCAAGGCCTGATCCTAGGGGTGATGGGGAGCCACTGAAGGTGCCGACAAGGGGAATACTATATTCAGATTTGACTTTTCCATAGAATAGGCAGGATGAACACCCCCAGTTCTTCTGAGGAAGCTAGAGGAGCAAGGGCCTGTGGGAAGTCAGAAATTTCCAGGGAGGAGAGGCTGAGCCAGACCCACAGAAGAGGGTTGAGGTAGTGGGGTGGCTTTGGAGAGCAGCATCAGCAAAGAAGAAACAGCAGTGGGAATGGGACAACTCTGCGGCGTCCTGGGACCTCATCTCCCATCCCTGTGGCAAGTTGCCTTTACCCCATGCAAGGAAGGTGTGTGGTATGACAAGGGGTAGGAGAGGGGCTCTGAGCCTGCTGAGAGATATGAGGTCCAAGAAGGGGGTCTGCTGCTGGGCAGGAATCCTCCAGGAGGCGGAGGCAGTGAGGGACCTCTTGTGGCCTGAGTCTGAGCTTCGTGCCCAGGGAATGGGGGCCCAGCACCCCCAGACTCAGCCTCCATGCACGGCACCCCCTCTCTGAGAGCCACTCAAAGGGAAACCTGTGACCCAATCCCCCATCCCAAGTCCTCCTCCCCAGACTGAAATTTGTGCAGAAGGCAGGAGGAGGAGTTTGAGGGCTCCAGGCTTGACCTGCGACCTTAGAACTTAACTGCTTTAGGAGATTCTCTGGAGAAAGGCTCCAGTACCCCAAACCCTCTAAGTCAGTTAGGCATTAACACAAAGAGCATTTATTGAACACCAACTCTATACAACCTGTGTGAAGCCCCAGACTACTGAGATATAAGGTAAGTAGCCACCACTGTCAAGTCAGGGAGACATGGGTGAATGGTTTGTCCTAACAGTGGGTGGTAAGTACTGAAGTTGCCAGGAGGAGATCCAGGAAGACACCCAGGAGGAGGTGTCCAAGCAGGACCGCTCTTGGTGAGGAATGAGAATAAATTTTAAGAAAAAAGAGACTCAGAGACTAGAGCCCATTAGGGAAGGAGCTCTTTTCAAAACAAAACAGGGCCCAGAAGCCAGAAGGCAAAGGTTATGGGGCACAGGTCATTGTACTTTTGGAGCAAGGGAACAATCCTGCGGGGGCTGGCTTTGCAGGAGGGCTAGTGGGTCTCCTCATGGCCCTCTGTCCCAGATTAGGCACATGTGCAACAGGGGTCCGACTCAGGACTTTCACATCAGGCCTGGTGCTATGGGCAGATGCTCACCTATCTTTGGATGGGGCCTGGGCCCAGCGCATGGGAGCCCAGGGTGCAGGCAAAGGGAGTCAAAGAAAATCCTAGTGGTGAGCTGGAGGTCAGGACAGGAGGTCAGCACGGAGGATGGGGGCTACACCTCACTGGTCCTCCCCCGCCCCCTCCCTGGTGGCACCACAAGGCACGCAGCCGCATATCACCCGTGCCAGCCCTCACCTCCCGGCAACGTCGCCGCATTCTCAGCCACACCATCTGGCGTGCCCGCCGCTCCCCAGAACACTGCGGCGGGCGGGGGGAGGGGGCAGGTGCCCACCCCAGAGCCAGCAAGAAGCGGCAGGTTCCCTTCCCCCACGTCCTGTCAGACTGGAGGTGGACAGGGGGCTGGGAGGGGGCGGCAGGCTCTGCGGGTCTTGGGACTGAGGGGAGAGTCACCGCGCGGGCAGTGCCAGCCTGCCCCCTCCCCTGCCTCCTTCCCCACAGCACACTCAGTGCCAGGAGCACAGGCCCTCTGAGGATCCCCGCATTCCTGCCCTTCACCTCCAATCAGAGCAGACCGCCCCTCCTTGCGCTGCTCCGGCCCTCACTCTTCACCGGCCAGACCACCTCCACCTGGGAGGCCCCCCGAGATGCAGTGAAATGGCTGGGGGCATGGACACCTGGGCTCTCACCCACTTGCTCCCCACGGTTGGCCCTTTGGTGGGAAATCAAGTGCCCTTCCCCAGCACACTTGCCCCCACCAGTCTTATTTGGAGCATGGTGATGTTGGTGGCAAGTGTCTGGCTAGGTGTCCTTCTGGGTGTCTGAATGGAACGAAGGTTTACAGATTTATGTCTGGGTTTTTTTTTTTTTTTTTTGGTGTAGCAGGGGGCGTAATGAGAACAGCTTTATAAAACATTCTCCAGTCCTCTGAGCAAGATTCCCTAGACTGCTCAGGAATGACCTATCCCCTCCAGCTCTCTCCCCTCTACGCCCCCAAGGCCCCACCCTCCCCAACCCAGGACCTACGCCTGCACAAAATGGCCGCCACCCCTCTGAGGCAGCCATTTTAGGTGCCCAGACAGTGGCCTCCCCTGGGATGGGGCTATGTCTCCATGGGAACCTCAGACCCTCAGCTTCCGGCTCCCTGGATGGGGGTGGGTAACAGAAATGGGAATCTTCCAGGCCTGCCTGAGATGCCTACCCTTCCGCTTTCCCTCTCAGAGACCCAGAGGGGACCAGGCCCCTCACCAACTCCCTTCCCCCAATGCCAGGGGGAGGAACAGATGGCATCTCTGGGTGTCCTTCTTCTTCCATCTCCTTCCTTCCATTTCTGGCTCTTTCTGTCTCTCTATCACCGCATCTCTGAGTCTCTGGGTGCATGGAGAGGAGCACGGGCGTCCCTGTCTGTTCATGCTTGTTCGTGTGTATGTGGACACGAGTGTTTTATACCTCTTTCAAGCTCATGTCTAAGGCGGAGGGCCCATCCCACACCTCCCTCTGTTCCAATTTTCCCCTGTTTTTTATTGTATCTTCTAAAAAAAAAGTTGAAATGTGTCGAGTGAGAAAAACTTGTTCCATTTTTCTGAAGAAAGAAAAGACAGGGGCAGGAAACAGACTGAGAGGAATGAAGTTTTCCATACCCCCAGGCACATCCCCCAACCCCTCAGGCCCTGAAGCGGGGTGAGGTCCTTCCTGAAAGGAGATGGGGAGGGATGGAAGCCCTCCAAAGGGCTCCGCTGGAGTAGAATACAGAGCTGGTAGGGGCCTGTGAGGCTTAACCCAGGCCTCAGTGTCCAAAGGAGAGGGCAGGGGGTATCTTTCAACCCCAAGGAAGCATTAATTCACACACTCATCCATTCATTCACACATTAATTCAACAAAAACTCAGTTCCCATGTAGACAAAGCATTCTGAATATGTATGTATCAGGGGGTATGTGCAAGAAATTATTAATGTAAAGCATATTACAGTTTACAAAGTGCTTTAAGGAAAAGGAGAGCTGACATTTACTGAAGGTGCACTCTATTGCTAGCCCCATGCTCAACTCAATACACCCATTATCCTATTTCGTGCTAACAACAGCCCTATGAAGTGTAGCATAATTGTCCCCATTTTACAGATGGGGAAATCAAGACTGAGAGCTGTTATGCAACGTGTTCAAGGCATTCAGCATTCTTTAAGGATGGTAAGTAGGGTTGGCCAGGAATCGGAGCCCAAAGCATATGCATGGAATCAAAATACCATATGACTGGGGAACTCAAGAAGGGCCATGTGTCTGGACTGAAGACCCCCAGCCTCAGTGAAGAAACAGGAAAGCCTTGGAGGCTGTGCCTAGAAGTGGACAGGGGCCTGGCCAGCACTGCCGAATCTCTGCCCCACCTGAGGTCTATCCTTTGGCCCCCTCTGCCATGCCCAGAGTGCCCCCAGATCATGTGCCTTCCCAGGACCAGGATGTATGAATGGAGGAAGAGTTGACGTGGGCTTCTCACCCTTGGGGCGCCCTGAGGCAGACTGTGGGACTATAGAAGGAGCACTGGGTTGGGAGTCAAGTCCCTGGGTTCTAGATCCAGTTTTGTGCTCCACTGCACAGTCCTGGGCAAGTCAGTCCACCACTATGGGCCTCAGTATAAGGACATTTGGATTCCCTGGTGGTTCAGACGGTAAAGAATCTGCCTGCAATGCAGAAGATCTGAGTTCAGTCCCTGAGTCAGGAAGATCCCCTGGAAGAGGGAATTGCAACCCACTCCAGTATTCTTGCCTGGGAAATCCCATGGACAGAGGAGCCTGGTGGGCTACAGTCCAGGAATCCAAAGAGTCAGACTCAACTCAATGACTAACACTCACTTTCACAGAAGGATGCTTTGAGGTGCCTTTTGGTACCTGGTCAAGTGCCTCTGAGCCTCACACAGCGGCAGCCCCCTTCTCCCAAGGCTTCCTTAGCCACTGTGTGCGCCTCTGTTTAGAACCTAATTCATTCTACCAGACACCGAATCAGTGTCTTCTCAGCCCAAGACTCCTTTTTGAAGTCCTAGAAGGAGAACAGTGGTCCTGTGCAGACTGAGAACAAGACCCCTGCCTTTGCACCACCCAGTGCTTGGCACGTGTTTGCCATCAGAGTGAGTGTGGTCAAGTATAATTGAAGTTGTCTTAGCATATGGAAGCTGGAGGATGGGGAGGGATAGGAAATGTGGGTCTGAAACACACTAGGAATGCCTGAATAAAGGTGTAGACCAGGGTCTCTCTACGCCTGATTGTGACTGCCTGCTTACACACACGACTCTATCTGAGTAGGGGTGTGTATCCATTTTTTGTACACAGAATGAGGAACAGGTGTGTGTGTGCATGTGTGTGTACATGTGTGTATGTAAAGTTTCCTCCCTCAATCCATGCATCTGTGTGTCTGGCCCAGGGAATCTGGGTTGAAAGGTGAGCTGTAAGATAAAACAGCAATTTCCTACTTTGCTCACCAAGGCGCCTGTCTGACCTACCTCCCCCTGGTCACTGGTGGACTGCTGGAGTTGGCTTCTCCTTTCAGGATTTTTTGAAGGGGGAGGGAAATGCTTGCATCTCCTCCAGGAACTTCCCCCAGCCCAGCCCCCTCCTCCCTCAAACAACCAAGTCAGAGGCCAGGAGAGAGACAGGTGGGAAGGCTACTTGTCTCACAGGGGGAGGGTATGTGGGGCTGGGAATTGGGGGGAGAGGAGGGAGAGGTTTCTGGGTTAGGAATCCAGACCCAACCCTCTCCCCCACCCCCAGACGGTGGGTACATAGTCTTATCCCAGGGGCTGCTTTCCATCCGGATCCCAACCTACATGTGCTCCCAAACACCCAAGAAAATCTTTCCCATCGGCTGACTCCACAGATACACACACATGTCCCCACAGACACACACACACGCCCATGCAGAGGCACAGACATCCAGGCAAGTCTTTCCTTTTCTCTGTCTTTCCCTTGGTTTGAATTTCGTTCAGCCACATATGTTGTGTGTGCGTGAGGGTGGGTGGGGGAGGGGCAGACAGGGATGAGGGATGGCACGGTGCCAACATCTACCTATGGGGCTTAGGCCAGGGACGCCCCCCACACCCACCCTGGGAAGAGGTCTCAGCTGTCCCTTTGTGGTCAAGGGGATCCTCCTGGGGGGGTGTGGGGGCAAGCATAGAGGTCCCCTCTCCAGACCCTAGGTTCTGGTTCCTGACCCACCTTTGGGGGCCTGCAAGGAAAGAAATGGACAGAGCAGGGCCGGGGAGGGAGTATAGAATTGGGAACATCAAAACCCCCCAATTTCCAACCTCGCCACCCCATTGTTCCCATGTGGGGGACTCTATATCCAAGGGGGGCAACTCCTCCTACCTCCCTCTCAATCCCTGCTTTCCCTGCGTTGGGCGGGGACGGGAGGGCGGCAGAGATATTTATTTATTTCCTTTATTTATTTAATTTTTTTTTTTTTTTTGGAGTAGAGAGTGACAGATGGCGGCGGGTCCCGGGGGAGCCGGCTCTCCCCCAATGCAGACGCATGCCAATCACCGTCTCTCATGTGATAGCTGCTGCCCGTGACGTGCCAAGCCCATATGGCCTGGCATAGAGGCTGGTACCCCGCCTGGTAGAGATGCCACACTCGCTCCGCGGTTCGCATGGCGCTCTGAAGACGCCGGCGCCTGCCGCCTTGAGGAGCCGCTGCCCCCGCTCCCTGAAGATGGGGGAACAATGAAATAAGCGAGAAGATTCCTCTTCTCCCCCCTCTCTCTCTTGCCCCCCTCCCCCCCCTCCCCTCCCCTCTCCCCTTGACTCCTCTCCGAGGTAAGTTGTCCGAAAGGGAGCTAGATCTGACCCGCTGGTTGTGGGGGGTGGGCAGCTTCTTCGGCCGACAGGACGGTCCCCAAATCCCCCCTTCCTGGGATGATGCCCCCTCATGGGGTGGGCATCGGAGGAGCCCCGGGTTTCCTCTCGCATAAGGGGCTGCAGCTCAGGGGGCTGCGGAGGGAGGCGTCTCTGCCCGCCTTGGGCTTGGGGAGGAGGGGGAAGCAGGGTCATGGGGGGCGTGAAGAGCCTGAGATGGGAACCCCCTATGGGTGTCCCGGAGGAACCTTCGACCTTTCCCTACCACCGGAAAAAAAGAGAGAGAGAGAAGCAAACAAACAAATTTGGATTTTTTTTTTCCTATCAATCCCGAAATACAACGAGATCTGAAGAGACGTGTGGGAGGGAGGCAGTTTAAAGGGGGGAAGGGGGTCCCCGACCGCAGGGGAGACGGACGGGGCTCGCTTTTCTCCGTCTCCTCCCCACGCCAGGGTTTCTCAGTCCTCGCCGCCCGGAGCCGGCTCCGGGAGCTGGGGACGCCGGGCTAGAGGAAACGGTCCTCCCGCCTCTGGAATTGGGGCTGCGGGGGTGGGGGCCGAGCCGAGGGCGGCGCGCGGCCAAGTTGCAAATTGGATTAGGGAGCGTGGGGGTGAGAGCCACGGGAGGGTGAGGGAGCAGGGCGGAGGGGCCCGGGCCGCCGGAGCCGCCGAGCGGGGCAGCCGTCCCCACCGGCGGCCGCCCAGCCTTCCTCCAGTGCCGGGAGAGAACAGGCTTTCCGGGCGATCGTGCCGCCTCCCCCCGGCGAAGAGATCTGCCCCCTAAAGCCTCAGCTCCGTCCCCAGCCACACCCGGAGATGACCCGGCGCGGGGAGCGGCCCCTCGTTCAGGCGAGGGGTGGAGCCGGGGCCCAGCGCTGGGGAAAGGGCCTGGGCCGAGATCCCGGGCGCGCGGCCGGGGCAAGGCTGAGCAGGCTCGGGGTGGGGCAGGCGGAGGAAGTGGGCATCCAGGGCCCCCGGGGCAGAAACCCGCGCTGGACTCGGGGGTGGAGGCGAGTGGAGGGGGCGCGGCGTGAACCCAGCGCGCCCCTAACTCTGTGTCCCCTGTCTCCCCTTCCCGCCCGCCGGGCGTCCTCAGGCACCATGCTGACCCGCCTGTTCAGCGAGCCCGGTCTCCTCTCGGACGTGCCCAAGTTCGCCAGCTGGGGCGACGGCGACGACGACGAGCCGAGGAGCGACAAGGGCGACGCACCGCCGCCACCTCCGCCTCAGCCGGGGCCCGGGGCTCCGGGGCCCGCCCGGGCCGCCAAGCCCGTCCCTCTCCGTTCCGACGAGGTGCCGGAGGCCGCGCTGGCCGAGGTCAAGGAGGAAGGCGAGCTGGGGGGCGAGGAGGAGGAGGAAGAGGAGGAAGAGGAAGGGCTGGACGAGGCCGAGGGCGAGCGGCCCAAGAAGCGCGGGCCCAAGAAGCGCAAGATGACCAAGGCGCGCCTGGAGCGCTCCAAGCTGCGGCGGCAGAAGGCGAACGCGCGGGAGCGCAACCGCATGCACGACCTGAACGCGGCGCTGGACAACCTGCGGAAGGTGGTGCCCTGCTACTCCAAGACCCAGAAGTTGTCCAAGATCGAGACGCTGCGCCTCGCTAAGAACTACATCTGGGCGCTCTCGGAGATCCTGCGCTCGGGCAAGCGGCCCGACCTGGTGTCCTACGTGCAGACGCTGTGCAAGGGCCTGTCGCAGCCCACCACCAACCTGGTGGCCGGCTGCCTGCAGCTCAACTCGCGCAACTTCCTCACCGAGCAGGGCGCCGACGGCACGGGCCGCTTCCACGGCTCGGGCGGTCCGTTCGCCATGCACCCCTACCCGTACCCGTGCTCGCGCCTGGCGGGCGCACAGTGCCAGGCGGCGGGCGGCCTGGGCAGCGGCGCGGCGCACGCCCTGCGGACCCACGGCTACTGCGCCGCCTATGAGACGCTGTACGCGGCGGCGGGCGGCGGCGGCGCGAGCCCGGACTACAACAGCTCCGAGTACGAGGGCCCGCTCAGCCCCCCGCTCTGCCTCAACGGCAACTTCTCGCTCAAGCAGGACTCGTCGCCCGACCACGAGAAGAGCTACCATTACTCTATGCACTACTCGGCGCTGCCCGGCTCGCGGCCCACGGGCCACGGGCTGGTCTTTGGTTCGTCGGCTGTGCGCGGGGGCGTCCACTCGGAGAATCTCTTATCATACGATATGCACCTTCACCACGACCGGGGCCCCATGTACGAGGAGCTCAATGCGTTTTTCCATAACTGAGACCTCGCGCCTGCCCCTCCTTTTTTTTTTTTTTTGCCTTTGCCCGCACCCCTGCCCCCAACCTCCCCACCCACCCAGCGCAGGGGCATTCCCACCTACCCCGGCGCGGGGTGCGGGGAGCGGGCAGTCGGTTCTGCCGCTCTCCCGGGCAGCGCGGTCCTCTTATCTGTGGGTGCCCGTCCTAGGGGCCTCGCTTCCCCCAGGGGACTCGCCTTCTTTCTCCCCAAGGGGTTCTCTCCTCCTCTTTCCCAGGGAGTACTTCTACAGGGACCCTCTTCGGGCACTCTCTGGAGACCCCTCCCCCATTCCCAATTCCTGCACTGTCTCCTCTTCCCCTTTCCCCTGCAGGCCCAAAGGCTTTGGTAAGGGGGCAGCTGAGTTGTGGTATACTGTTTTCCTCCTATTATTATTATTATTGAAACAGTCACCGAGCTGCTGAGGAGCCGGGCGCCCCCTCTTTCTTGAAAAGGGCATAAGTCTGGGCTCCAAGCCTGGACCTGGAAGCCCTCATCCCCAACCCCTAGTCTCAGCGTTTTGTGATTTTAATTTTGGCGGGAGGGAACGTGGATTGAGAGGAAAGAGAGAGGCCAAGATAATTTGTAACTAGAGTCCATTCCCCCCTTTTTCCTTTTTTAAACAAACATACATACAAAAAAAAAATAATAAATCTGAGGCGACGGAGGCCGAACGCAGAGTCCGGATCAGAAAAAAACGCAGTAAGAACTTTTAGAAGCAATAAAAGGCAAAAAATACTACTACCAATAATAAAAAGACACAAATATCTATGCAAGGAGGTTCTGACTGAGCCTAGCGGCCCGGCCCGGCCCCGGGATGCCCCTCCGGGCCCGCGGGCCGCGCCGCCCAAGCGCGGATCTGTGCACTTTGGTGAAGTGGGGGCCGGCGCTGCCCCCTCCCCTCCCCAGGTTCTTACAATCAGAGACTCCGAGATTTGGGGCCCCAGTGCCACTGCCCTCCCCCGCCCCGTCCCCGTTGTGCGTCATGCTGTTTTTTAAAAATCTGTTTCCAAATTTGTATGGAATGGCAAACTGTTGGGGGGTCGGTTTGGGGAGGGAGGGTTTGCATGAAAGACACACACGCACACCACACCGCACGCACACGCAGGCCCTGAGCTGGCGTCGTGGGGCAGAGGGAGGAGAGCTCGCTGCCCCCCAACCCCCCTCAGGCAACTCTATCCCTTCCCGGGACAAGGGTGGAGACCCAGACCTGAAGGCAGCCCCGCCTCTGCCCGACTGTGCCTCTTTGGGCCTCAGGCGCCCGGCGATTTCCGGTGGCTGGAGAGGGAGTTTTTGTCCTAGGCATCCTCTTGGCTCTGGCTGACAGGTGGGCAGGGAGAGGGCTGAGGACTCCTTCTGGAGGTTTCCCAAAATAAAAGGGGCAAAAGGAGAACCTCTCCCCACCGGAGGCAGGAGATCAGACATCCAAACACACGATGCAAAAATGCAAACCCACAGGCGAAACACCCACACACTCACACGCAATTTTACCTTCCTCTTGTAGCGAAGATGAAACTCCCGTCGGACACCCGAAGTGCATTGCGTGTTTCTGTTCAGTTTAATGACGATTAATAAATATTTATGTAAATGAGATGCAAAGCCGGACCGGTTTTTCACGGTGGCCTCGTTTCATTCCGGGCATTGAGCTGGGATTCAGCGTGATGAAAAAATAGTCAATGACTGTGTGGTGGCCAGGTAGAGGAACCCTGGAAATTCCTGGGTAGGATTCCCACACTACAAACCCCCTCACACCCACCTACTGGGCACCGAAACAGCTGCACTTGCTGCCCCTCACAGACCTTACACAGACTTACACACGCCCCCAGCACAAAGCATTGCGCTAATCTCATTACACTCCTTCAGTTCCCCAACATGCACACGCACCTCTTTTGAAAACAAAATATCTTTTCATCACTGAAAAATAACTAAGATGAGAGCAGTCAGTCATTTTACAGTCTTTTGCCCAATGCTGAAAAAAACAAACAAACAAACAAACAAACGAGTGTGTAGAACTCAAGAGACAACCATTTGAGCCAGACAGGGATGCTTTTAAATAGAAAAACTATCAGGTTATGAGGATGAAATATTAATAGAAGAAGTCTTTCCAGTCTTAAATTTAAAATTTCAGTGGACTCAAGGGAATCAGCCATTTTCAGCCTCAAGAATACTGAAATTTGTAGAGGTGTTGATGAAGTTGATGGAACACCCCCGGAGTTCTGTGAGGGGGCCTGAGTCTAGGAGCTCACCAGGTAGATAGAGTGGAGCTTGACATAGCCACTAGCTTCCCCTGACCAGACAGCGAGAAGCCTTCTGATCCACACTGGGACAACCCCTTTCCTGCCTGGTGCTGCTCCCCGTAAAAGGAAGCCCTCAGGCAGACGGCCCAAGCCACTTCCTCCTCTCAGGGAAGGTAACCTCAGGGTTCTCTGTCTCTGAGCCTCAGGAGCAGAGGCTGCTCTGAACTGACTTCCTCCGCAAAGAACAGCACCCCCCACTCCAATCCAGACACCAGTGTTCACTGGACTATTTGGAGAGGGGTCTAAGTCCCAAACACCGGCCATCTCAAAGCCTGAACACACTTAAGAGTGCCACAACGGGACTGCTTCTGACTCTGCTTATTTAAATTATTTTTTCAAAAACACTTCTGCTCGTTTTAGAGCTGAAATGGAGGTTGTAGTGTTGAGTTTGGGGCTTGAAGTCAGGCACACTGAGGCTTTTAAAGGTTGGCCCCAAAACCCCAAAATGAAAGCACCCTGACAAAGGAGGAAAGGGAAAGGCGCTTGAAGGACTCACTAGGCACGAAAGGGACCATCGGATTATACTCTCTGACCTTGAACTCCGCGGCTCCCATAAAAGACCAACCCGAGAAGGCCGGAGGCGGAGCTGGGACCGGGCCGGGAGCTGTCTACTCCCCGGTGCTGACTCCCGTCCAGCCTCTCGCTGTCCCGCCCCCGAGGGAGGCCGAGCTTCCCTGGCCCCGGGGAGCGCCACACAGCGTGAGGCCCCTTCCCAATGCCCGGTATGCTGGAATTCTGGAAAGAATTCTCCCACAGTTTTTGGAGAATTTCACTGGAATCCTTTCAAAATTACACCTCCTTCTCTGGAATTCTCATAGGATTGCTTCTCTCTAGCGTGAGATTTAGAACTGGGCCTTTCGTTGAGGATTCACCCCTGTCGGTGGTCTAAGGGTGGGTGTCTTATAGATCTCAAAATCATCCCTACTTTGGGAGAGAAAGAAATCGGTTCACCTTCAACCTCCCTCATTTCTTACATGGAGTATGGACCAAAGTGATCATCTCAGACCCAAATCTGAAGGAGTCAGATCTGTTCATGGCATGGGGCATGGCCTGGCAGGAAATGGGAGAGAAAAGGAACTCAGTACACATCCTGAGGCCTGAGTCTTATCCTGCTCTAAGAACAAGGTTAATTGGGTTTCTCTCTAAAAGCTAGTTTTCCAGAGCCTGCTCTGAAGTCCCAGTCCAGGCAGGATTCAAGTGGCTTGGGACCAGAGGCAAAAGATCCCTCTACTTGGCTCCCCTGGGCAGACCACAGACTCCAGAGCTCTTCACTTTTCTGGCTCCTCCAAGCAGCTTGATTCTGTTTTTGAAGCCGGATTCCAGCCCACTCCCAAAGACGCTAATGACTAGGGCCACTGTGTCTGTGGTTACTTTTGGGGAGGGGTCACTTTTGGGGAGGGGATCCCTAGTGCCTCCGCTTCCTGTGAATCCAGCGTACCCACAAGCTGCCCCTTTCCCAATTACTGACCCTTCCCCCACACTCTGCTCTCTAGATACGATTTGTCCTCCCATTGCCTCTCTCCTCAACACTCAACTTCCCTGGTGAGATGGCGAGGTGAGCAGGAGAAGAAGATGCACGCCGACACGCGGCCCCAAACTCCCCATCGTAGGTCTTTTCCTCTCCCGCTTGTGCGCGCACAGACAGTGAAGCTCCAGGAACCGAAGGACGTGTGTGTGTTGGGGCGGGGGGAGAAAGGGGCCGGAGCGGTGGGAGGGAGAGGGCAAGGGGAAAAGTTGCCGAGAGGACACCCTCCTCGCGCCTTAACCTGAGCAAAGGAATCTCCAAGCAGGAACTAGTCGGCTCAGCTCAGCTCCTGGGGTTGGAGCTGAGATCAGTCAGGAGGGTGTCCTCCCCTTGGTTTTCTCACCCCTGTTCAAAGTTCAGAGTTTGGAAGCGACTGGGAAATAGAAGTGTCTCTGTGTCCAGGTCATTTGTATATCAGGGGAAAAAGAGAGGAAAGCACTGCTGATTGTCTCCTCTCTGTTTAACCCTATTCCACCCAGGATCTGAACACTGACCCCCCCACCCCACCCAGTGAACCCCTAGCTCTGGTTTTATCACCCGAAGGGACAGCTCAAGAAATCACTGAGTGCAATCCAGGGAAACTGAGCCCCACTGGCATCAGAGACAGGGAAGTCCTGACTCTCCCTAGATTCCACTGGCTTGTGTTTACTTTTCTCTTCTTCCCTTTTATGGGAAGTCCACAAGCTGGGGGATGCAAGGATCTTACACAGAAGTCAGAGATTTCATTCCCTCTTGGGCAACTTTGCTTCCTCCTCTTCCCCAGAATCTTTAACCTGAAGTTACCTGCTCCTTGGAGAAATCTGTTGATTCGAGGGAACATTGGGACTGAGGGATAGTTCTAGATTCCACAATTTAATTCTCAAGGAAGGTGGGAAGAAAGAGACAATGGAGGCCAGGCCTGACCAGCCTTGGTCTTGACCTCCACTCTCAGGTTCACCGTGTGACAACAGGGGTCAGCCCAGTATTCCTGCCCCTCTGTGCTCAAAGGAGAAAGCTTTTTCTTTTGCTGAGATGTGGGAGGGGGCAAATGGGCTCAGCCATCACAACAGGCTTCTCAGCTCACAACCCAAGACACGGTCACTTTTGTTTCTTTAGTACTGGGTGCCCAGGCACTGGCCACACAGGCCCGTGAAGACCTGGGGTGTGAAAATAACCTAAAACACTGCTGCTTTTCCAGATCCGAAAGTGGCTTCTGCCTTTCTATTCCACATTCATTTAAAATTCTGGACCAAGTTTTCCAATTTGAGAAACAGTAAGAAAAGGTGCAGACACCTTGGGAGGGTCATTTTGCTCTCTGAAATTTTCTCCATCCTAAAGCAGTAGGGTAGGAGCTCCTCACTTGCTCCGGAGTGCCAGCCTGAGAAGGCCCTGACCAAGTCTGGGCTCACAAGCAAGAAGGCAACCGTTTCCTGTGGGCAGATGCCAAGGGATGGGAAACCTAGCCCCTTAGTGCAGGGAGAGGAAGCTGGGGTGCTCAGAGGGGGAGAGAGCCAGGGAATCCTAGAGATGTGGCTGTGCCAAGGGAGCTGGGACACTGCGTTGGGTGGAGACGCTGCCCAGATGCGCGCCTGGGTGTGGCTCTGGCGCCGCCAGCTCGCCTGCCTGCTCCAGCGCAGGAACCCGGCACAATCTCCCAGGGTTGACTGAGGCTGCAGGGTTCCACGGCCGAGTGTATGCCTGTTGTTCCGTTATTCGAACCTTTCTGGGCTTCTCTCCACCTCTGTCTGCGTCTCATTCCTCTTTTCGAAATTAATTGAATTAGGAACGGGTCTTTCTGGGGCGCTTCCGCTTCTCGCCTGAGGCTGCAGCTAGCCAGGAGGCCAAGGCTGAGAGGTCAGGTCCCGCCAGGGCCGAGAGAGCCCCCGAGCCCCTTTGGGGACCCGCGTGCCAGTTCCTACCCTCAGCCAAGTCTTCGCCAAGGGCACAGCTGGGCGGGGTCTGGGCAGTCCGCCCGGCTTGGGACATCTGTTCTCGCCAGAGTCGCATTAAAGGCGAGAGGTGGGGGTGGTGGGGGCTCAGAACCAACCCCTCAATCCCAGTCGATACCTGCTTTTTCGACCGCAGGCGGCGGCAGCAGGGGACACTGGACTCACAGAGTTTTTTTCTTTCCCCTTGGGAAATGCGAGCGAATCGTGAGGGGCAAGTGCGGATTTCTCTCTTCCTTCACCTCTCCTGCTTCTTAATCAGATGCCACATCTGGCCTCACTCCTGGAGGGCAACAGGGCACTCCGGCCTCGCTTGAGTTGCCCGGGAATCCCCGGAGGCGCCGGCGCCCAGGATACCACCGGCCGGCCGGGTGCGGAACGGATCCCGCTTGCAGCGAACTAGCGTTCGGCTGGGCTCTGAGGCAGAGGCCGGGGCGCGGCGCGGGGGGTGGGTTAAAAACAACTCAAAACATCGAAAACATTTGGATTTATACTGGGGGGAAAGAAGGGCTTTTTTTTTTTAATCTGAGAACCACACAGCCCCTAAGCAAAACCAAACAAAATCCTTAACTACTGATCATTTTGTAGAAAAAGACAGAAAAATTCCTCAGACACTTCTCCCTTGATGCTTCCACGAGAAAAATTCCCGACTGGCCAAGCCCGGCGCCTGGATACCTCTTTACTACCCCAGTGCCCTGGCGATGAGCCCAGGTCGCCCTCTGCCCACCCTTCGCCCGAGTGTTGGTGCCAGTCTGTGCCACTCAGCCGGTGCCCGGTGCTCGGTGCCAGGCGCGGGGGGGAAAGCGGGGAGGAGTCGAGGCTCCAGCTTAAATTCCATGGCATCTGTTCATTATTATACAGTGAGGATTTTTATATGGACAGCTAAATTAAAGACAGATTTTTGCCAGAATTGCAGATCCCATAAAAATGATGACACAGGATGGGGGCTTTTTCTTTAAAAAAGAAAGAAAGATTAAAAAACACAGTCCAACAAACCACAACCCAAACCTGTGCCCTCTCCTCCAACATCGTGGAGTTTCTTTGCCCCCTTTGCCTGCCTTCTCTTCTTCTACCAGCGTGAGCTGCCCCAGGAGAACCAAACCCCAGCAGCTCTTCATGCCCATCCTGCTCGCAGATGCCCAGTGACCAACCAGCTTGCTCCCACAGCCGCCGGGGTAAGGGTGGAGGGAGGACAGGCAGAGGTGGGATAGCCAGGTCAGATGTGGAGGGTCAGGATGGGAACTGTTGCTGGGAAAGAGTGCCAGAAAGGGGAGGAGTCAGTTGATCTGACCTTTCCACCTTCCTCATTCAAAGGGCACGCTGCATTTTGGGCTGGTTGCCAAGGCTGGGCTTTGTCTGGTGAGTACCAGACATGTGGGGTCCTCCATTCCAGGGCACCAGACAGAGCCCAGGTCTCCCCTCTTTAAGGGAGAAGGTGATCCAGGGATTGGGCACTGGACACAAATTGCCCTAGAGCGGGAGTTCTGGAATTTTGAATTTCAGCATTTCTAGAAGGCTGGAACCTACACCTTGGTGATATTCTAGAACTTGCAGGGATTTAGAAATTCTGAGTCCTGGGTTAGGACCCAGACTTCTCAGACTCAGTTGGCTCTGGTTGCACTGACTCTAGCTGCTGTGATCTGAAGTTCGGATATGCTGCTGTGGGGAGACTGGAAAAGTCTAAGGAGGGGAGGAAAACCAGCAGAGGATGGGAGGGGTGAGGACCACTCCCCGGAGTTCAGACAGGTCCCCCCAAATTAGAGGGAGCCTTTCTTATTTCTCTTTCATTCATTTTTTTTTTCAGGGAAGAAAAATAAATACCCGTGGAGTTCTGTGTCCTCCAGACAATCGTGCTGTCTGTGTCTGTGTCCGTCTGTAACTGTCTGTGTGGCTGTCTGCTCATCTCCCTCAGATTTGGAGCTGACAGAATTCATATCAGAAGAGTGAGCGCAGGGACATCTGTGTGCAGAATGACTGTGCCTACTCGAACCTGCCAATCGCTCCTGGCACGAGCTGGGTAACAAATGCCTGTTACCTCGGAATGCTGGCGGGTGGGGGTGGGGTGGGGGAGGGCGCCTGGCACCACCCGGCTGCCAAGCCCTGCCAAGGTCCCCTCCTGCCCTCAGCGGGCCCCGCCCCCTTCCCTGAGTTGAGGGTCCACGGAACTGGATTGCTCATTAATTAGCAGTGATTAGAAAATTTGGGTGTCTCTCAGCCCGGGCCTGCCGGCTTCCTCGGCCTCCCTAACCTCGAGCCCCGCTCCCCTCCTGCCCTTTCTCCACGTTCTCCGGATTAACTCCGGGTTTCCACTGAGGGCAGGCAGGCGGCCAGCTGGGGATGGGGTGGCTCACGGAATGCAGAGAAAGGGGTCTCTGGAGGGAAGAATTCCGCCGAAGTTGCCAGGAGGAGTTTCCGTCGCGAAGTGTGAGGTTCTGTGGGGAGGGGGTTTGCATAGACGCGGCTGGGCGGTGGGGTGGGGTAGAGAGACCGTAGATCGAGGACGGAGGACCGAAAAGAGACAGGGCTGGGGAGATGCGGCAGGAGGGAATGAACGGAGAGGCCGGGCAGCGCCGACCCGGTTCCCTCGGCGCCGGGAGCCTCCGAGACTCCGCCCAGCCTGCGGCCGCGACCCCGTGGGCCTCCGCCGATCCCGGGCCCAGGCCTCCCGGCCGCGCTCCCCGATCCATCAGCCGGTTCTGCTGTCGGAGGTGGGGGAAGGGAGGGCGCCACAGCCGGTGCCAGCTTGGGGTGGGGGGTATTGCGAGGAGGGGCGGAGAGCACATCGAAAATTCCGAGACATCTGTTCACCCACGGAGGAGACACCGGGCGCAAGAAAGCTGGGCGCCCCCACCCCGCCGGCTCTGCCCGCGGTTCCAGGGGCAAGGGCAGGACTCCCGTCCCCACCTCACTCCCCACCAACCTCAGCCAAGCTATCAAAGCTGGCCTGCAGAGTGGGGAGGAGGGGGCGCCAAGCTTGGGATCAGACTGGGGCTGTGGAATTCAGGAGCTGCCGTCCTACTGGGGGGTCCCCAGAAGGGGAGAGTCAGGGACCAGGGGAGGGCTGAGTAGGGGGAGATCCTGAAAAGGAGGCGCGTCTGTCAGAATAGATCTCCCCAGAGCACACACAGACCCCCCCTCCCCCACCCACCCACCCACCCACACACACACACACACACACACACACACACTCGGATATGGATGCTCCCATTCCTGAAAAAAAAAACACAAAACTGGCCCCCTTCACACTCAATCAATCACTTACGCATTCAAGCAGTTTTACAGATATTTGGTCTGTGCTGGGGCTGGGCTAGATACTAGGGATATACCTTCTTACCCTCCGGAAGCTGTGAGCACATTCAGATACTCAAGTGCACAGGCCCAGTGCTGCTCTGACATTCACAGGATTCTTAGTGGGAGGGGCACCTGGAGGGAGGAGGTTCCAGGGGCAGCACCATCCTCCTCCTCATAAGCAGCTTTCCCAGGGGAAACCAGGACAGGGTCTAGGAGCCCCAAAACTGGGTGGGCTTGGGGGTTCCACACTCACTGATGACAGGCACTTGTCATCTTCTTACCTACTCCTTATTGGCAGGAGTCCCTGTGCCCAAATTTTCCCTGAGCCAGCTCCAACCCCATTTCCCATCAAACCTTGAGGACCACCTCTCTCTTTTCCTTCTTTGGCCTGGCACCTGCCCCTCCTCCAGGGCTGCCCTCACTGGGCCGACGGAGGCCAGGCCTCTCAGCTGGGAAATGTCCATGTGGTTGCTACTTAAAAACTGATTTATGAGACTGTGGCGGCGGCGGAGGCTTGGCCTGCAGTCCTGGTAGTAATCAAGGGCATATGCCCATCTCGCCTGGCACTGCCCAGCTTGTGAGCCCAGCCCTGGCCTCTGCTCTCCTGCTGAGAAGGGAAAAACATGAAAAATATCAAGTCTTTTCTCTTTTCAAATCATATCTCTCCTCCTCCACTCTCTTCCTTTTCCTCCTCCTCTTCCTCTTCTTCCCTTTCCTCTCTCCCTCCTCCCTTCATCCCTCCTCCTTCCCTCCCTCCCTCTCTCTTCCTTCTCTCCCAAGTGGCACGGACCAGCCTGTGTGCCGGGCTGGCGCTCACAGCTGCAGCCCATCTGCTATGATTGAATGGTGACAGTGATGAGACAGGAGCTGGGGGGAATGGGAGGACATCGGGGCTGCCCTGCCACCCCTCACCCCTCCTTGTGCCAGGCCCCACAAGCTTCCTTGACCTCCAGAATGAGAGCATCCATTTGGCCTGTGAAGGGTGGGGAAATCCTGCCCCTCTCTCGGTAGTGAGGAAATCCCTTTTCCCCCAACTAGATTCCTGAGAAGAAAAAGAGAGACAAGAAAGAAGCAGAAGGGTAGGTAGAAAAAAGGCAAAGGAGTCAGGGTGGAAGAGCAGTCTGGAAGAAACGCTCCACATGTCCACATTCAAACAGGCTTAAGCAGGGCTGGGGCACCAGCACTGAGGAGGGTGGAGTGCTGAGGCTCCAACCTGGGCAGAGAGGCACTGATGTAGGTCCAGGGTCCAGATTTTTCAGGAATCCAGGAAAACATCCTCAATGGCCATCAATGAGCACCCTGTTCCCAAGACCATGAGGTTCCCGCCTGGACCCCAGAAAAAATCCTGGCTCCTTCTTTTCAGGAGTAAAGTTGAATAGCTGGAAATATCACAGTCTTCCACAATGCCTAAAGTTTGGACCTGAGACTGTAGCAAGAAGGTCTAGTCAAATATGAAAGATTTCTCAACTGATCCTAGTATGAAACCAACATACAACGACAACATGGAAACTAACATATATTTGGAGTCTATTATGTCTCAGTAACTGACAAGCATACATGAGCTGATGCTCATCTCAACCACCCTATGAGGCTGGGACTCTTGTTATACTTACACTACAATCAGGACCCTGGGGCACATAGGCCCAGATTTTACCTTAGCTTCTGCTTCTTTTCCTTTGATAGGAAAAAAGAAACAATAATTAAGTCCAAAAATTTTAGGAATACAGTATCCTTTCTTTCCCACTTACTCCTCTCCTTCTGCCTCTCTTCTTCCTCTGTCTGCTCCTCACCCTCAGTTAAGTATCCACTCTCCAGTGAATATCCACACATGTGGCTTTCTCTTCCTGCCACTAGTGCAAATAGGTGTAAATACTCCCAAGGAGGCACCCGCTCTTCCCATCCCACCCACGGGGGAACCACAGAGGCAGATTTGATTGCCTCTGACTCCACCCACCCTTTTTGCTAGGGCAGCTGCTCCTCACATCCATAGTCCTGGTCCATGGGGTATTTCTGCTTGAAGCCCTGGGTGAAGGACACCATTGTGAACAGCTGCAGGACCAGGCTGGACTTCCAGTCTAATCTGGGCCCCTGGGAAGCTTGAGGGAAGCAATTTGCTCCACCTGGCATACTTCCCCTGACCTTTCCCTGTACACTGGAGTCTGTCTGGGTCATTCATTCCCTCTTTCATTTCTGCCATCAGCATCTCCACCCTCCCCCTTCCTCTTTCTCCAATCTCTATACTTTTTCCTTCCTTCCTTCATCCTTCTGTCCATATTCACAATTCTTTCTCTTCCCCTCTTTTTTCTCTCTCTCATCTTCTCCTTCATTCTCTCTTGCCTAGATTATATGGTAAACATTTTGGCCCTTGAAATCCTTCCCTTCCAATCAGGAACCTGGACATTATTTGTGTGCCATAAATTTCATGACTAAGATGCTGCTGGTGGGAGATCCATTCTTACTAGACAATTCCACTAGAGGGAAGTTTTTATCTCTGGAGAGGGAGATAGGAACCCATAAGCCAATCTTGTGGATAAGCATTAAGCAGTCACTAAATCCCTGCAATCCCCAGAACAAATCCAGATCAACATTGTTGTCCACTTGCCCAACACAAATTGGGATAAGGAATCATGTAGGGAGCTATTTGCAGGGTCATTATTGGCTTTCCCTGGGGTCTTTCTCCTTCCTCTACTATTTTATGATCCTCCAGGGCAAGAAGGCACCCTGAAAAGGGCAAGTTGAGGTCAGCAGAAACCACGCATCCTGGATCCCTCACGTGTCATTGCACTTCTACCAAACTCTTCTCATTCTTGGCCCTGAAAGGCAAAGATAGATTAATACTTGAGCCTGATACTGCACTTGGGCAGGAATGGGGAGGCTGAGATCACCTTATGTTTATCATCTCCCTCTCCTAATCCCAGCGTTCACAATACTTTGGTTCCCCTGGTATCTTCTAAACTACCTCTGTCTCTTTCTCTTTCTCCCTTTCCCCTTATCGATGAATTTCTCTCTCCCTTCTTTTCGCTCTCCTCCATTTTTCCTTCTGGTCCATTTCCATCTCTTCTTTCTGTAAGGAGGTCAGTCCGGTTTCAGCACCACGGACAGAGGCCCAGGGTGGGTTTGCCTGACCCGGGCCAGATCCCAGCGGGTCTACTTCTGCCTGCTGGGATCTGTGCAAGTGGCGACTGCCCACGAGTTTCTTTCAGGGCGCGCGCGCGTGCGTGCGTGTGACTGTGCCCAAGCCTGTGTGAATGCCTGTGTCTGTGCCTCTCTGGGGCACACGCTTGTGGGCGTCTCCGGGTGCATCTGTGTGTTTGTATCTGTCTGTGCTGTGTCCCCGCCTGCTCCCTGTGTCCCTGGCTGAGAAAGGGGACGGGATGGGGACGCTCCGTTCTGGAGGTGGGGGAGGCAGCGGGTGGCTTGCTATCCCAGCCGGGCCTGGGGGCGTCATCCTTGCCCAGACGTGCGCCAGGCACCATGTGGCATGTGTGCCAGCCGGCACAGGCTGAGGGCACTCTGCCCGGCAATGGGGGGAGATGGAGGGGGAAGCAGGGAGCTGGAGACAAGCAAGAAGAGGTGGGGAACTGAGCTCAGGACTCAACTCTGGGGTCAGGCCCTTTCCATCCTTCATGAACTCCACTCCGTTACAGGAGTGAAGAAATGTACGAATTATTTGCCTTCATGAGTGCCTAGAGAGCCAGATAACCATCTCACACACATATATCCTGAAGCAAACGCACGGGAGGCAAAGCTTTTCTCGCTTGCACACGTGTGCATATCCCCTGACCCTTTTAGTACCAGGTCCTGTACAAAGGCACACAAACTCCTTAGCCATTCTCAGCAGGGGGAGGCAAGAACTACCCCCTTGTGTCAAGAACGGGACCCCTCATCATGTAGGTGGGCACTTCCTTCCAGCAACACCAGGCAGTCACTTTTAGTGTCTGGGAGCTCCTATAGCAATTGCTCCTCCCCCAACAAATGGTGCCCTGGGGTTGTCATCAAGGGCACCTGCCCTCTGCACCCAGGTGAGTCTGGGAGGATAATGCTGCTTCTGTGCTTCAGCTGGGACAGAATGAATGAGAGGGAGGGGAAAGACATCCAAATGGCAACTCCTTCCCATCAGTCATGCAGTCCTCATCCCCCTCTGAGAGGCTGGTGCATTGGAGACAGTCCTTGATGACTCATCTTGATTTCAATACTAACTGGCTCTGTGACCCTGGGCAGGTTATTTCTCAGTGAGATTTAAATATGACAGTTTATGTAAAAGGCTAAGCTCAAGAGAGCTGTCACTAAGTGGTCACTGTCAGTATTATTATATTAATACTATGGTTAAGCCAGATTGGTTGAAATAATGTAGCTAAAGCTTTCAGCACAGCGTCTGACCCTTAGTGGGTGTTCAATGAATACAAATATAGTATGGATTTAGTGGCAGAATTTGAGGAATTTAGATAGTTAAAGGGAATTGAGAATGACAGTATTCTCTCTCCAAACTTGAGAGGCATGCACTCCCAAAGCACAGAAGGAGGAATGGAAGTTAGGCCTGCAGAGAGGTTGAAGGGCAAGCTAGGAAGCAAAGGAGTAGGGTAGTGAGAGGGAATCCCCTTGTTGTGGGGCATCCAGATCTCTGCCCTTCCTAGATTTTCAGAAGCCTCTAGAGGGTCTCCATTCCAAGTCTGAATCCATTGTCCATGTGCCCCCTATTGTTTCTTCTCTTAGCTTCACCATCAGTTGATGGCACCACCCAGTTAGTTGCTCAAGCCAGAAACCTGAAGTAATCCTTGAGTTCTCCCTACCTCTCAATCTCCATATAGACTCTCACCAAGAACCACTGATGGACCCAAAGTCCAGATTCTTTTCTTCTTCAGTGCTTCCCGGCTAACTCAGGTCACATCACTTCTCATCTGAGTCTCTGGTGCTGTCTCCCACCTTGCCCCACTGCACTCTAATTTCCCAGAGCAGCTAGGGTAATCTTTTAAAAACATAAGCTGGGCCTTCTCCTCCTTGTCTTAAATTCTGCAGTAGCTTCATAGCTCAGAGGGTAAAGAATCTGCCTGCAATGCAGGAGACCTGAGTTTGATCCCTGGGTTGGGAAGATTCCCTGGAGAAGGAAATGGTACCCCACTCCAGTATTCCTGCCTGGAGAATCCCATGGGCAGAGAAGCCTGGTAGGCTATATAGTCCATGGGGTCACAAGAGTCGGACACGAGTAAATCACTGCCACCAACTTTCTTAGCACATAGAATAAAATCCAAACTCCTTACGTACTGGGTCTGGTCCCTGGTCCCCTCCCCGTGTTGTTTACTGCCTCTCTCTTCATGCTCCAGCCTCGTTGGCCTTTCTTTTCACTCTGCAAGCACCGGAAAGGTCACTTTCCCACCCTAGGGTCTGGGCTGCTTTCTTGGCCTCATCCATCTCCTTGCCTCCTTTCCACTCTTTTTTTGGACCGGCTCCTTTTCACCCTTCAAGTCTCAATCTGTCCCCTCACTCACAAGAAAAACCTTTTTGGATGACTTTATCCAAAACGGTGCCCTGGCTGTTCTCTAGTTCAGCATCCTGTTATTTTCTTTGCAGCACTTAACTCTTGACTTGGTTTCTGCCTGTCTCTCCTGTTGGCCTGTAAACTCTCTGAGGGCAGGCTGGACTGAAGTATCTGTTCTGATCCCATGGGAAACTCTGGGCAGAGCATGTAATAGGTATTTAGCCAATGAGTTTGAATGGTTGACTGATGAGGGCTTTGACATCTTCAAAGTGGGCAGGGAGGGTAAGCAGGTCCTATAGCCTGAGCTCCAGCCTGCCCCATTAGGGGCCTGCTCCATTAGGGGTCTGTCTCATTTCTCTTTCTTTCTCTCAGGGGACCTGTCTGCTGGCAGCCTCCTAATTATATTTTACTTGACTATAAATCTTTTCGTTAAATGTAATTGAAAAATACACCTTTCGAATCATCACATTAACCTAGCATCCACTCTGAGGCAGTAATTAAAGGCTTCTGAGGATCTCCCACTGGCTTGGGAAGAGCTGGCTCAGAAAGCATCCTCTGCCAATCCCAAATGTGTCAGCATCAGCCCTCCTGCTCCCAGAGAAGGTGGAAGCGCAGGACACACACTGCCCTCAGTTTAGTTTCAGGGGGCCTGAGGTCTGCAGCACTTCTCCTCCTCATTCTCTCCTGGGCTCCTGGCTCAGAGCTGTATCAGGTGAGGAAGGAAAGGGAAAGAGAAGGAACAAATGCTCTCCCAGTACCTTAAATGAGTCAGGTCCCAGTCCATCTTTGCAGCTCCCTGAAGACAGGCTGAGAAAACTGATGCTGCGAAAGGCTCTGCAATACGGTAGGGATACAGTCCAAATTAAAAGGCCAGGTTCTTAGAACCTAACTCATAATATCGCCTCCTTTCAGAGTCCTGGCGGTGCCTTTTGTCTAGCCCCTCTCCCTTTCCAGGACTCTAGTTCCTCACCTGTTCTGGTTTCCTAAACCCCAAACTCTGGAGTCATCCTTAACAACGCCCTTTTACACCCCCATCTGATTCAACAGCAAATCTGTCTGCTCTGCCTTCAAAATAAATCCAGAATCTGAGCACCTCTCATCTCCCCTCTGCTACCACCCTGGGCCAAGCTGCCATCCCCTCTCTCCTGGATGTGTACCGCTTCTGTCCTTGGTCTCCTTCAGTCTATTTTTGGTGTAGCAGCCAGAGTGATTGTTTTCTTTTTTAATTGAAAGACAGTTGTGTACAATATTACAATAGTTTCAAAGAATAACATTAAAAAAAAAAAAAAAAAGAAGCTTTAGAGAATCTGTTGGTCCTGTGGTTAGGACTCCATGCTTTCACTGGAGGGTGCCCCAGTTCCACTGCTGGTCTGGTCTGAGAATTAAGATCCTGAACAAACAAAATAACAGCTTTATGAAGGTATGATTCACTTACTTAAAAGTATGCAAGTCAATAGTTTTTTAGTATATTAACAGAGCTATGTGACCACCACCACAATCAATTTTGAACATTTTCACCACTCCCTAAAGAAACCTGTACCCATTAGCAGTTACTCCCCATTTCCCACCTAGGCAACCAAAATAGAACAGCACCTTCTCTAAGAAACTTTTCCTAGCTCCCCACACCCAAAACTGCACCTCCTTTCCCTTTCTTCCTTCTTTGCTTTGCTTTTCCTTTAGGATGCATTGCCACCTAAAGTACTACATATGTTACACATTTATTATGTTCATTGTCTAGTTTCCCCACTCCACATCATACACAAGGTCCCAGTGGGTTGAGGGCCTTATTTATAGTAGCACTCCCAGCACCTAGGACCAGGTACATAGCACTCAGTAAACAAATGTTGCATGAATGAATAAACTCAATGATTCAGGTGTTGAGATCAGGGATTTCAAAAGTGTCATCCATTCTCTCTAGGGGCTGGCAGTGAAGACTCATCCAAAAAGAAAAAAAAAAAAAAGACTCACTGGGGCCGGCTCTTGGTGCCTGGATTTCTCTTTCTCCTCCCTCTTCCTTGCCTCCTTTTCTTTCCTGCCTCAGACGCTATTCCCGTCACCTCCACCCTCTGGGCAATTAACACAAACTCCCTAAACTGTAGATTTGAACTTCCTTCTCCTCTCTTTCTGCTCTGACCAATCCCTGGCTCTTCCCCATCTCAGTCTTCAGACTCAATCCTGGAGAACATCAAATGGACAGTCTTTGGCAGGCTGTTGGGAGAATAGTTGGCTTCATTGCTTGAGTCTTTCAAGAGGGATGAACCCTCCAGTAAGTGTTCACTTACTGTGCACACAACTTGGGCCAGGCACTGAATTGAGAACTTTGGAGCAGTGCTTTCAGATAGAACTTTCTGCAATGATGGAAATGCTCTATTTCTTTTTCTTAAAATTTATTTCAAGCATAGTTGATTTATAATTATGTGTTAATTTCTGTGTATAGCAAAGTGATTGCTCAGTTATGGTTTATCACAGGATATTGAATAGAGTTCCGAGTGCTATATGGTAGGACCTTGTTGGTTATCTATTCAATATATAATAGTTTGCACCTGCTAATCCCAAACTCCTGTGCCAGCCCTCCCCCACCCCCTTTCCCCATTGGCAACCAAATCTGTTCGCAGTGTCTATGAATCTATTTTGTAGATAAGCTCATTTGTATAATATTTAGATTCCCCATAGAAGTGACAGCATGTGATATTTGTCTTTCTCTTTATGACTTATACTTCACTTAGGGTGATCATCTCTAGGTCCATCCATGTTGCTGCAAATGGCATTATTTTATTTTTTTCTTATGGGTGAGTAGTATTCCATCGTATACATGTACCACATCATCTTTATCCATTCATCTGTCAATGGACATTTAGGTTTTTCCCCATGTGTTGGCTGTTGTACGTGGTGCTGCTATGAACGTAGGGGTGCAGGTATCTTGTCAGATTATCATTTAGTCTGGATTCATGACCAGGAGTGGGATTGCTGGATCCAATGGTAACTCTATTTTTAGTTTTTAAAGGAATCTCCATACTGTTTTCCATAGTGGTTATACCAATTTACATTCCCACAAACACCCTTTTCTCTATACCCTCTCCAGCCTTTGTTAGGAAATGCTCTTTCTTTGTTCTGTTCAATATGGTAGTCACCAGGCTATATGAGATTATTAACCACTTTAAATGTGGCTAAATGTGACTGAGGAAAGAAATTTTAAATTTTATTTAATTTTATTTATTAAAAAAAAAACCTAAAGACCCGTTTTTTTCTAATTTTTTTATTGTCCATTTTTTAAAGTCTTTATTGAATGTGTTACAATATTGCTTTGGTTTTATGTTTTGGTTTTTTACCCATGAGGCATGTAGGATCTTAGCTCCCTGACCAGGGATCAAACCCTCATCCCCTGCACTGGGAGGCGAAGTCTAAACCACAGGACCACCAGGGAAGTCCCATAAATTTTATTTAATTTTAATTCATTTAAGTTTAAATAGTCACATGTGGCTAGTGGCTTCCAATTGGGATTAAGCATGTTATTTTATTTAATCTTTACAATTATCTTGAGGAATAGGTATGGACATCTCAATTTTACAGATGAAGAGTGGCAAAAAATGGGGGGTGGTGGTGGTTTAGTTGCTCGGTCGTGTCCAACTATTGCTACTCCATGGACTGTAGCCCGCCAGGCTCCTCTGTCCATGGGATTCTCTAGGCAAGAATACTGGAGTGGGGTGCCATTCCCTTCTCCAGGGGATCTTCCCAACCCAGAGATCGAACCTGGGTCTCCTGCCTTGCCATGCAGATTCTTTATCAAGTGAGCTACAAGGGAAGTCCCACAATGGGGGGACCTACCCTTCAATCTACATCACCTTTTCATGACCTCGCCCCTAACCATAGCATTTACTATCTTCTAATATTAATATTGGAGAAGGCAATGGCACCCCACTCCACCACTCTTGCCTGGAAAATCCCACGGACAGAGGAGCCTGGGGGGCTACAGTCCATGGGGTTGCTAAGAGTTGGACACAACTGAGTGACTTCACTTTCACTTTTCACTTTCATGCATTGGAGAAGGAAGTGGCAACCCACTCCAATGTTCTTGCCTTGAGAATCCCAGGGACAGGGGAGCCTGGTGGGCTGCCGTCTATGGGGTCACACAGAGTCGGACACGACTGAAGTGACTTAGCAGCAGCTTAGCAGCAATATTAATATTAGAATGGCAAATCACTCCAATATTCTTGCCTCGAGAACCCCATAAACAGTATGAAAAGGCAAAAAGATATGATACCAGAAGATGAGCACCGCCGGGTTGGTGGGTAACCAATATGCTACTGAGGAAGAGTGGAGAAATAGCTCCAGAAAGAATGGAGAGGCAGAGCCAAAGCAGAAATGATGCTTGGTCGCAGATGTGTCTGGTGGTGAAAATAAAATCTGATGCTGTAAAGAACAACATTGCACAGGAACCTGCAATGTGAGGTCCATGAATCAAGGTAAATTGCACGTGGTCAAGCAGGAGATGGCAAGGGTGAACATCGACATCTTAGGAATCAGTGAACTAAAATGGATGGGAATGGACAAATTTAATTCAGATGACCATTTTGTCTACTGCTGGGGCAAGAATCCCTTAGAAGACAAGAAGTAGCCTCATAGTCAACAAAAGAGTCCAAAATGCAGTACTTGCGTGCAATCTCAAAAACGATAGAATGATCTTGGTTCTTTCCCAAGGCAAACCATTCAGCATCACAGTAATTCAGGTCTATGCCCCAAACACTAATGCTGAAGAAGCTGAAGTTGAATGGTTCTATGAATCAGATCTACACGACCTTATAGAACTAACACACAAAAGAAGATGTCCTTTTCATCACAGGGGACTGGAATGCAAAAGTAGGAAGTCAAGAGATACCTGGAATAACAGGCAACTTTGGGCTTGGAGTACAAAATGAAGCAGGGCAAAGGCCAAGAGAGTTTTGCCAAGAGAACACACTGGTCATAGCAAACACTCTCTTCCAACAGCATAAGAGATGACTCTACACATGGATATCGTCAGATTGTCTTTACCAAAATCAGACTGATTATATTCTTTGCAGCTGAAGATGGAGAAGCTAGTTAGCAAAAACAAGATCAGGAGCTGACTGTGGCTCAGATCATGAGCTCCTTAATGCAAAATTCAGGCTTAAATTGAAAGAAGTAATGGAAACTATTACTAAACCATGTATGACCTAAATCAAATCCTTTATGACTATGCAGTGGAGGTGACAAATAGATTCAAAGGATTTGATCTGGTAGAGTGCCTGAAGAACTATGGATGGAGTTTTGTGACATTGTTCAGGAGGCAGTGACCAAAACCATCCCAAAGAAAAAGAAATGCAAGAAGGCAAGTGGTTTTCTTAGGAGGCCTTACAAATAGATGAGAAAAGAAGAGAAGCAAAGGGCAAAGAAGAAAGGAAAAGATATACCCAACTGAATGCAGAGTTCCAGAGAACAGCAAGGAGAGATAAGAAAGACAAGTGAACAATGTAAAGAAATAGAGAAAACCAATAGAATGGGAAAGTCTAGAGATCTCTTCAAGAAAATAGGAGATACCAGTGGAACATTTCATGCAAAGATGGGCACAATAAAGGACAGAAATGGCAGGAACCTAACAGAAGCAGAAGACATTGAGAAGAGATGGCAAGAATACACAGAACTATGCTAAAAAGGGCTTAATGACCTGGATAATCATGATGGGGTAGTCACTCATTTAGAGCCAGACATCCTGGAGTGTGAAGTCAAGTGGGTCTTAGGAAGCATTACTATGAACAAAGTGGAGGTGATGGAATTCCAGCTGAGCTATTTAAAATCTATAAGATGATGCTGTGAAGGTGCTACACTCAATATGTCAGCAAATTTGGAAAACTCAGCAGTGGCCACAGGACTGGAAAAGGTCAGTTTTTATTCCAATCCTAAAGAAAGGCAATGCCAAAGAATGTTCAAACTACTGTACAGTTGCACTCATTTCACATGCGGCAAGGTAATGATCAAAATCCTTCAAGGCAGGCTTCAGCAGTTATGTGAACCAAGAACTTCCAGATGTACAAGCTGGATATAGAAAATGCAGAGGAACCAGAGATCAAATTGCCAACCCCCACTGGATTATAAACAAAGCAGGGAAATTCCAGGAAAGCCTTTGACTGTGTGGATCACAACAAACCGTGGAAAATTCTTGAAGACATCAGAATACCAGACCACCTTACCTGTCTCCTGAGAAACCAGTATGCAGGTCAAGAAGCAATAGTTAGAACTGGACATGGACTTTGAACAACAGACTAGTTCAAAATTGGGAAAGGAGTATGTCAAGGCTGTATATTGTTACTCCGCTTATTTAACTTCTATGCAGAGTACATCATGAAAAATGCTGGGCTGGATGAATCCCAAGCTGCAATCAAGATTGCCAGGAGAAATATCAACAACCACAGATATGCAGATGATACCACTCTAATGGCTGAAAGGAAGGAAGAACTAAAGAGCCTCTTGATGAGGGTGAAAGAGGAGGTTGAAAAAAGCTGGCTTAAAACTCAACATTAAAAAAAATGAAGATCATGGCATCCAGTCCCATCACTTCATGGCAAAGATGAGGAAAAAGTGGAAACAGTGACAGATTTTATTTTCTTAGGATCCAAAATCACTGTGGACGGTGACTGCAGCCATGAAATTAAAAGACACTTGCTCCTTGGAAGAAAACTATGACAAACTTAGTGTATTAAAAAGCAGAGACATCACATTGCCTACAAAGGTCTGTATAGTCAAAGCTATAATTTTTCCTGTAGTCATGTATGGATGTGAGAGTTGGACCATAAAGAAGGCTGAGTGCCAAGGAACTGATGCTTTCAAATTGTGGTGCTAGAGAAGACCCTTGAGAGTCCCTTGAACAGCAAGGAGATCACACCGGTCAATCCTAAAGGAAATAAATTCTTAATATTCATTGGAAGGACTGATACTGAAGCTCCAATACTTTAGCTACCAGATGCAAAGAGCTGACTCATTGGAAAAGACCCTGATGTTGGCAAAGACTGAGGGCAGGAGAAAAAGGGGGCAACACAGGATGAGATGGTTGGATGGCATCATTGACTCAACAGACATGAGTCTGAGCAAATTACAGGAGATGGTGAAGGACAGGGAAGCCTGGTACGCTGCAGTCCATGGAGTCGCAAAGAGTCGGACATGACTTAGGGACTGAATATTAACATGAATATTATTTACTAATATATTATGCCTGTCTCCTCAGCCAGAATATGTTACCTGAAGGCAAGGACCTTTGTCTGAAATATCCCAGAGCTTCAGGAAGTACCTGGCACATGGCAGGATATCAGTGAAAATCTGTTGGATAAGTGAGTGCACCTGCCCCAGGTACTTCTGCCTTTTAAGGAGTAGGACTGGATTCTCACTGGAGCCCCTTTGCTTCCAAAATTGGAGTTCTTTCCCTTGAAGTCATTCTCTCTCTCTCTCTATTATTATGTATTCATTTCAGCTGCACTGGTCTTAGCTGCAGCTCACAGGAGTTTCACTGTAGCACGATGGCCCCTTAGTTTCACCATGCTTGGGGGACCTAGTTCCCTGACCAGAGATGGAACCTGGTCCCCCCTGCACGGGGAGTGTGGTCTTACACACTGGACCACAAGGAAAGTCCTGCCATTTTCTCTTAAGTATTCTCTCCAGCTCCCTCCCAAAGTTCTCTTCCTTAGGGTGACCCTGGGCTGACCCAGGAGTTCCCTGCTCCTGTGATTTCTAGCCCAGGCAGAGACATGGCTTCTTTTATATGCACTTGGCTATGATGCCCATGAATTTTGCTTTTTACTCAAATGCAGCGATCCTCCTCCCTCCAAGGCAGGAGCCTGGGTCTGTTTTTTAGGCTGTTGCGCCAGCAGGTCTCTCTTTTTTCTTTCTCCCTCATCAGACACTGCTACTCCTCCTCTTTGAGGACGAGGGGCTGGACCAGGTGGCCTGGTCATTTCTTCCTTTCAGTGGGATACCCTGGGAGCCTAGCCACCTCCACCCCACCTCTGGGGATGCAGTGACGTGAAGGTATGTAGGTAGAACCTCCTCCATCCCCTGACTCCCACCCCAAGAGGAAGATGATGAGATATGTCCTCATGGCTGGGTGCAGGACCTCTTCTCTGAAACTGGCAACAGGTTATTCATGAGGCCTACTCTACTCTGACTCGTTGGAAACGACCCTGCTGCTGGGAAAGACTGAGGGCAGGAGGAGAAGGGGGTGACAGAGGATGAGATGGTTGGATGGCATCATTGACTCAATGGACATGAGCAGGCTCTGAGAGAGTGAAGGATAGAGAAGCCTGGTGTGCTGCAGTCCATGGGGTTGCAAAGAGTCAGACGTGACTGAGTGAACAACAGTGACCCCATTAGGAGAGATGGGAGTTAGACAGCAGGAAGGACTTCCCAAAAGTTAGGAAATGAAGTAAAGGCATGAAGCCTCTTTCCCACTGAAGGCCTAAGAGAATTAAATGCACTCATCTCCCAGTATCCCTCTTGTACATCTTCCTGAGTGGCCAGTCACAGGTAAAAACGGCTGCCAGCTCTCCTCTCAGAGCGCCAGAGCTCATCCCTCTCCAGTTTCTCTTTTCTCCTCCTCCTCATCCCCTTTTCCACATCCCTCAGCTCAAGGCCACTTGCTGGGATAAAACAGAGGGCCAGCTCCCTATGTATACCAGGGAACAGTAAGACACATCAAGAGGGAAGAGATGACTTCTGACATGTGGCCCAACCACCTTCTGGGAGTGAGGTGGGAGGGCTTCAGGCCAGTCCTAGCTCTTCCAGATCATTGCTGTTTTGTCCAGAGAAGTTGGTCAACCTCTCTGAGCCTCAGCTTTCTCATCTGTAAAATGGGACTAACAGTATTTGCTCCACAGCCACAGCATTATATGAGTTGGAGATGGCTCATGGGAAGTTCCTGGCACAGAGTAGGCACTTAATTATTATAATTATTATGACTTAGGCTCCAAGAGGCCCTTGTCTTCTCCCCATCGATGAGGGGAGGCCTTCCCTTTCCCAACCTTGTTCTCCATTTAGACCAGAGCAAGGATTTCCTTACTGGCTTCTCTGCCTCTAGTCTCACTCTGTTCCAATCCTGTCTCTATACCCTGCCAGAATCCTTTTTCTAAAACTCAATCCAAACCCACCAATCCCTTCTGAAAATTCCTTTCAAGTTCCCCACTGCCTACCAGCACGCAAGAAGCATAGTGGATTAAGAGCGTGATCTCTGGGGCCAGACCTGGGGGATGAGGGTAGTTTATTTGTTTGTTTTTGGCTATGCTAGGTCCTCATTGTGGCATGCAGGCTTTCTCTAGCTACAGCGTGCAGGCTCAGTTGCCCTGCGGCAGGTGGGATCTTACCTCTCTGACTAGGGATCAAACCCACGTCCCCTGTAGAGGAAGCGTGGAGTCCTAACTACTGGATCACCAGGGAAGTCTCAGAACTAGGTTCGCTGCTCAGCTCTGTTGCTTTCTAGCTGTGTCTCTTGGGCAAGTTATTTTTAATAACTCTGAGCCTCAGTTTACTCATCTTAAATATAAAATAACAGTACCTGCTTGAATGAAGAAACAAGGCAATAGGTATAAAGTGTTTGACCCACGGACGATGCTAACTCCACTTATTATAACAATATGAAAAAGTTTGTAACTCCTAAGAATGGCACGCAAGGCTGTCTAAATCAGTTAGACAATAGGAAAGACTTCCGGTTTATAGAGCAGGAGTGTCACGATGAAGCAGTGGGTCTGCCTGTCCAACCTTGCTTCTCCCCATCCTCCCCACACACCCCACGTTTTGGTTGGCAACTGCGCTACCCTCCCCCATGCTGAGGCTTCTTTCAGTGCCTTTGTCCCTGCTGCTCTGCTGTCTTGAATGCTCTTTCTCTCCTCACCTTCCTGGTAAACTCCTCCTCATCAGATAAGACCTCATTCAAGCCTACTGCCCTCTGTGAAGACTATCAAGGCTGCTGAGCAGGCTGAGTCATATTCTGGTGCTTCACCATTCTAGGCCTGACCTCTGCTCAGCGTCGGGTTTAGAATCACATACTCCAGGACCAGGTTGCCTGGGTTGGAATTCTAGCTCTGTCACTTCTTAGCTGGGAGACCTCAGGCAACTTACTTCACCTGTCCGGGCCTCAGTTTCCTGATCTGAAAAGTGGGGTAAGGATAGCAGTGCCTCTCTGATAATGGTGGGAGGAGCAAATGAGTTACTATGTATAAAGAATTTGCTCCCACATGTGGCAAAGAGTAAGTGCCCAGTAAGGGTAAGTTGTCATAATCATTTTTCTAGCCTCTCCTGCTTTTCAGGGCAAGCCTTGGTCTACATGCGGGTCTCCCTCACTAGACTGTGAGCTCACAGGACAAAGGCAGGAAATGAATCATAGGCTGGTGCAGAGTAGACGTTTGGCCCCTCCAATTGGATGGACAGTCACGAAGGCTCTCCTTCATCAAGAACTTTCTCGTTTGTCCCTTAGGGTAATTCTGAGCTGGGTACTAATATTCTTCCCATTTTACAGATGAAGAAATTGAGACCCAGAGGTAAATGCCTTGGGGCCCAAGTAAGTGAGAAGCAGCAGAGTCAAAATCTACTCTTGTACCCAGCTGACTCCAATCAACCCCTCCTTCTCCCACCTCTGAGCCTTAATTTCCTCATCTCTAAAATGGGGTGATAGCTATTCTTTCCATCTCTCAGGTTTATGGTGTGGGTCAACATAAGTAAATGTGAGATCTTGAGAAAGAATAGGTTGGGATCCCCGTTAGGAATGGGATAATGCTTTGTCTAGGATAAAAACAAGAACTTTTCTAGGGGTGAAACTGAGGAGTAGCTGAGTCAAAAGGCCCTAAAGCCCCAATTCACCTCTCTCCCTAGGGTTTGTCTGGAGCCTGGGGCCAATTCAACAACCTGGGCCCACTGCCAGCCCCTCCACCCCTTCCCCCCAACCCATGCCACCGGAAGACAATGGTGGGCAGGCCCAGCCTTTGTGAGAGGGGTCAGGCCAGTTAATCGTGGGCTGGGCTGGGGAGGGCCTGCAGTGGGGATGGGGAGAAGGGAGAGGGGTACTACTCGTGGGGACAGACAACAGAGGGTCTGTGAGGGTCGGAGGATGTGGGAGGCCACGCGCCTCAGGAGCAAAAGCTTGAAATGGGCTTTGGGGAGCGTTTCCTCCGAATGTAGATTTGAGCTCCTATTAAACTTGCCAAAAATTTGTGTTAGCTAATGGATTCTTAATTCTGTCTAAAATGAGAGAGGGAAAATTATGCCATTCATCTTGTATTGGTTTGAAATTACATCTGACACCTAATCGATCATACTGTGGAACATTAACTCTTTGGAAAAGACCCAACTTTTCCTCTCTCCCTCGCTTTCCAGTGCTCTCCAGCCGCCCCCACCCTCGATTCCTTCCTTTGTATTTCATTAACTAAGCAAAGCTCTGGCTGTCTCTGGGGGTGAAGGGTGGGAGTCGGGGAAAGGGTTCATTTGAATCAAAGGAGATAAGCAGGCCCCCAAGACCAGAACCCCAGCTTCTAACCTTCAAGTGACCTCCTCTATCTGCCTGCGTTTTCCTGTGTGTCCTGAGATCTGGAAACACGGAATGGAAAGCACTGGGGTGTGGGGTGACCTCAGAGCCACCTTGGGGGCACCAGGGAGAGGCAGGGAGCCAGGCAGAGCTGAGCAAGCACCTGGGGCTGGGGCAGGGGCCATGGCAGGGGGCTCACCTGCGACTTGCCTGGCAGATGGGTGAGGAGGAGGAGGGCAGATGACAATAGATTTGCCTCTGGGGATCCTGATAAGCTGTGACTGAAAACCCCAACCCCAGACCTGCTTTTCCAGGAGGAGGACTTTCTGGCAGCAGGGAGAACCCACTGGAGGCGACAGACCTGGGCTAGGATCCTGGCTTCACTGCTGATGAGCTGTGTGACCTTGGGCAAGTTACATAATGCCTCTGAGTCTCAGTTTCCTTCTCTGTCAGAGCAGGATAATAACACTGGCACAGGGCTTGGGTGGGGACTGGATGAGACAATCCGGGTAAAACAGGGACAGAGCCCACCGCCTGGCACACAGTAGGTTCCCAATAAAGCCGATAGTCAGAATTCAGTTCACTTCTGCTTCCCCTCCTCCCTTCCCCATCCCCAACCCCATCCTTCTCTCCCACCTCCAACTCCCCAGCCCCTCCCTCAGGCAGACATGGGGTTGGGAAGCCAGGTCAGGTCAGGTCATGAGGACCAGTCATTATCTCCTCCTAAGAGGATACCCAAAGGGCCCCCGGGGCTCTGCAGGACTCCCAGACCTCTTCCTTCCCGAGCTCCTTTGTCTCCTCCAAAAGTTGCCAGGGTTGAGGCTTGCACGGAGAGCTCTCTTAGCCATCCCCTCCCTGCCAGGAAGGTAAGGTCTCTTGAGAAAGGGACTCTCTGGGAAGTGAGACCATGAGGAGGGGCGCTCCAGCTGGGAGAGAGGCACTTGCTTCTGCTCAGGCATCTCTGACCTCTGCCTGTGGACTCCCAAGGGCTCCTCCAAGGGTGTCCCTGATCCAGACACCCCATATTTATTGGGGCAGGGGTAGATTGGGTCAGGAGGGGGCTTGGTCCCTCAAGAGGAAGGGAAGGCAAAGGGAGCCAGATGGGTGTGAGAGAGGGGAGGGGGTAGGACATGCCACCACCTCTGTTCCCCAAGGGGTACGATGGCTTCTCCCTTCGGCTGACTTGGGGCACTGTGGGAGGAGAAGGTTCTAGGCCCTTCCATGTCAAGGGGTAATCATAGAAGGAACATAGCGTGCTGATGCTCCCTGGTGCAGGACAGCCTGGGGGGCTGAGATGCCTCTCTTGTGGAATCTGGGCTGTTGCTGGACCCTTTCAGTGTTGACTTCACTCCTGTTACACACCCACAAATATCAGAATAAATAACTGTGCAGATTGCCTTAAGTGACAGTCAAGGTCACACAAGGACTCATTAGCTCCTGTCAGGTACCTGCTCCAAAGACAGGAAGGAATGGCCTAGAATGCCCTCACGTGTTCTTGGGCTCTGTGGAGGAGCTCCAAGGCGGGGACCAAGAAGGACCGGAAATCTCATCCAGTGCCCTCATTCTACAGAGGAGGAACCCAGGACTCAGAAAGGGGGTACAGCTGGCCAGGCCGCAGGGCGAGGCAGGCAGCTGAGGATGCGGGCCTCTGGCTCTCAGTCCACTGCTCTTCCCCACCCACATCACGAGTCTGAAGGGACATTTTCCAGGTCACTTGTCCAGCAGAACCTACACTGTTTCTGGGGAGTGGGCTGGGGCTTTGGGAGTTAGTGAGGACAGGGGCTGAGGGAGGCTTTCCCTGAAGAGTGGAGGGCAGAGGAGGCTGGGTGGGGGTTTCCTTAACTCCCTCTCCCACCCCAACACACACAAACACACAGAGGCAGAGTTTTATTTCCAAATGTCCCTTCTCTGGGGAACTTGCTGTTTCCCAGGAGACGCCTGGTGGAGATGCCCCTTCCTGCCAGCCTCCCTGGCAGCCACTAGGCGGCTGTGGCTCCCTCTTCTGCCTAGAGACAACGACGAGGACGCCACAGCAAGGGTCCCACGTGGTCTGTATTAATAGAAAGTGAAGCCCAGGCCTATAAGCGCCGAGGATGGAGCGGTCCAGCCAAGGGCAGGTGGGCAGCTAGTCAGTAGGTAGACTGAGGAAGCAGCTCACAGGGCCCCACTGATCAAGGCCCTGGACAGCCTGGCACGCCTTGATACATGTGCTGACTTGCTTCAGGTCACCAGAACGGAAAAAAATCCTCCCTGACATCTTTTTTTTTCCCCCAAACTGGGAATGTTTTTGACTGTGTTTTTACCTTGAATATGAAAGTAATACATGATTGTTATAGAAATAAGATTATCCCAATAAAACAAAATAAATAAAAGCTCCAGGCTCAAATTTCAGGATCTGTCTTTTCCTTTGAAGGAAGGCAAACAGCCTTTGGCTGAAGAGTCCAGGGCAAGAATCTGCTGTGTTTGGGAAGGATGGGGAAGCACCATGACACTGTGGACTGTTGTATAAACTTGAAGTAACTACCTTTGTACTGGAGAGGCTGACGTGTGTGTGTGTCTGTCTTCCCCCCAGATCAGCGGCTTCAGAGTAGAGCTCTTCCCACCCACTCTGTGTTACTCCCACACTCCCACCTGCTGGGTGCCGCAGTGTGGTCACCCAAGACATATGAACTGGAAGAATAAATTAATGAACTCACCAATAAGGAAACATCCCCAGAGATAGACACTGCATTGCTAGAGTGGCTCGGGTCAGGTTCACAAACGAGACTGCCACAGGTCTGGAAAAACTGGCCTCCAATCCTTCACCAGCTTCCTCTTTCCCAGGGCTGAGGAAAGCTAAAGGTTGGAGTATAAGTTCTTGCATAAGAGTTATTCCAGTTTGGGCCCTTGGATAGGACAGGGCCCAGGCACTAGAGGGAGACTGTCATGGTTTGCAGGAAAGAGGCCCCACTCAGAGAGGTGTGGACAGCCTGGTGTGAATTTAGAAATTAAGTCTACACTGGATTAAGCTCCTCAGCAGCAAGATCTGACAAGCTTCTGGGCTGATGAATGCATCCATGCGCTGGGAAGGTGGTGCACCCTAGTTCCACAGGGACCCTTCTGGACCTTGCCCTGTGTACCTCTTCATTTGCTTTCTGCCATTCTTTATAATAGACTGGTAAATGTAAAGAGAGAGAAAGAAATTAAGTCCATGCCATGCCAGTGAGGTGGAGAGAAGTTTTGCCCCTCTACCCTGACAAGGAAGTAGCTCTGGTTGGCATGTTCCAGGTGTTCTTGCAATTAAAAAGGGATTTAAACATAGGAGGTGGTGCTAGTGGTAAAGAACCTGCCTGCCAATGCAGGGGATGTTAAGAGACACGGGTTCAAGGGAAACTTACCTCCTTCAAGGAGAGAGCAGGTATCCACCCAACACAGCAGCAGGGATGGGAAACCAGTCCTTCATCTCCTTTTCTCTTTCTTGCCAGAGAATTTAAGTAGGGTCTGGCCATCAACATATTATCCCATTCAGCCATCGACAACTGTCAGGGAAGTTTTAACCCCATTGAACAGATGAATAAACAAAGGCTAAGAAAGGTAAGAAAATGGCAACCCACTCCAGTGTTCTTGTTTGGAGAATCCCAGGGATGGGGGAGCCTGGTGAGCTGCAGTCTATGGGGTCGCACAGAGTCGGACACGACTGAAGCGACTTAGCAGCTTAGCAGCAAGAAAGGTAAAGTGACTTGTCCAAGTCACAAACCAAGTAGCTGAGCAAAGAAGACCCTCTAGTCTCAAGTTTGGCCCCCAGATGCTCTTTCCACTGAGGCCTCACCTCAGCACTTGGTTTCCTGGGGGTGAAGATTTCACAGCCAGACCACCCCCTGCTAGATGTGGAAACAGGTCCTCTAGAGGCCCCTGGGCTTCCTTTGAGCTCATATCCTTGAGTGTCCCGTGTGGTTTGTGCAGATCCTGTCCCCACTTCCCCTAAGAACAGTACGTAAGGCACCCAGGGAAATATCTGATAAGGCATGTGCCACCCTGTCTTGGCCCATGGATCCGTGCTCCTCGAAGATGTCACCTTTGCCATTTTGCCAAGGTTTGTTCTACCGAATTTCTCAGTCCATCACTGTGCTCCCTCCCCACCCAAACCATCTGTACCCTCCCGGGGAAGGGGCAAAACCTTTGCTGAGGGCAGGCCGGGAGGCCGGCGCGGCGTTGTTCGTTGCCCGCAGAAGGCATCTTGGATCCTTGGACGGGAGTACAGAGCCGGACTCAGCTCCGCTCCTCGCCCTCCCCGCGCACCAGGGGGTAAAGGCCGGCCGGCTCTCCCTCCCCGCCCCGCCTGGCCTGTCGCAGCAGAGCACCGAGGAACCGGCAGCCTGAGGAGCGACTGGGGCAAAGGCCGGGGAAGGGGCCCGCAGATGCCGCCTCGGCCCCCCTTCCTTGGCCGAGGCCCCCACGGTGTCGGAGAGCAGGAGGAATCAATCAGGATAATGAAGCCGCAGCCTGCCACGCACCGCGGGGGCACTGAAGAGCCGGGGCCGGTGCCAAGTCCGCCAGACGGTTCGGAGGAGCCGAGTCCTGCGCGGCCCGGCGGCGGCGGCGGCGGCGGCGGCGGCGAAGAAGAAGAAGACGAAAGCCGGCAGTCGGCACGCGGAGGCCGGACGCAGCCCTGCGCAGGCCCCTGGCAACCGCGCCTTGGCAACCGGGACGCCCAAGAGAAATCTTAAAGCTGCAGCGCCTCTTTCCTCGCCGCCGCCGCCGCCTCCGCCTTCTGGATCCCAGGGGAAAGGGTCGTGCCCTTGGTGGTGGAAGTCAAGCTCTGTGCCTCTGGGAATTTGGGGGTCCGAATCATACCCTCACTCGTTTGTTTGTTAAATTTAAATCGAGCCTATGCGCCCAAGCACGGGCTAGACACTGGGGAGGGGAATGGGCAGTGATTAAAAACTGAACGAGGTTCTGCCAAGAGGAGTTCACAGTCTAGCGCGCAAGGCAGACCAGACTGGCTGAGGCGAGCAAAGCCTTGTGTTACCCAGGATGAAGGGCTTCGCTGGAGGGCTGAGGGGCTGTTACAATATATTCTCACAGCACCTGCCTTGCTCCAAGCTATGGGTTAGCTGCTTTCTTGTTACCCACCCCCACCAGCTCTGTGAGATGGTATGATTATGCTTATCGATCTCATTTTAAAGATGAAGAATTAGAGGCTCAGAGAGGTGAAGGGACTTAGTAAAAATCTCATTGTACGTTTTGGACAATCTAGGACTGATTTACAGGACATCTTACCCTGGCCACTTTTCATTACATCATGATGTCTAGAAAGTTAGACTTGAGTGAGGACTTCCCCACACAAGTCGTGTAAGAAGCGAGGAGAATGGGTACCTGAAATCACAGATGGCTACTTCTCCCTTCTGCTTCCCACTACCCTGACCCTGTCTGCCCTGTCCTCATGGGTAGACCTGTGTGTGGGCAGAGGGCTAGAAACAGTGACCTCCAGATGTCCCTCTGGTTCTGTGATTTGATATCTCCTGCCTGAAGTCCAGGCATTGTGCCACCCCTCTGGGCAGCAGTAGTTGGCAGGGGGCTACAAACTGGGGGAGATTCCAGGCTTCTGAAACAAGGGGTCAAGGGTGATGGGGGAGGATTAAAGAGGAGGTAAAGGATCTTTGGCAAAAGAAAACCTGAGTCAATATCATTAGGAAGGCTGGGCCTCATCTTCCTGTCTTGCCCACCTATCTTTCTCTTTCTGCACATTCATTCAGGTAAGAAGTCTGTGCCAGGCCTGAGGTAGGCTCTGAAGCTGTTGGTGAGGCAAAAATCATGCTGTCTTTGGAGCCAAGCTCATCTGTTTTTTTAAAAAATTATTATTAATTATTAATAATTTATTTTCCTTTTGGCTGTGCTGGGTTTTTCTTGCTGCATGTGAACTTCCTCTAGTTGTGGTGCCCGGGCTGCTCATTGTGGTGGCTTCTCCTGTTGCGGAGCATGGGCTCGAGATGCACATGCTTCAGTAGTTAGGCCACGTGGGGTCTAGAGCGCAGGCTCAGTAGTTGTGGCACAGCAGCAAGACCAGGGATCGAACTTATGTCCCCTGCACTGGCAGGCTGATTCTTAACCACTGGGCCCCAGGGAAGAAGTGCAAGCCCCTCTGGTTTTAGAGCCTGCTCTGTCCAGTGATCAGCTATATGAGTTTGGCCAGAGGACTCACTCTCTCTGAGCCTTATACAGTTTCCTTATCTGTGGAGTAGAGGCATTACTATCTACCTGTCATAGTACCTTCACCATGAGACCTAAATGCAGCAAGAAAAATGTCTATCTGGTGTCTGGCGCGAGCCAAATGCTCGTCAAATGGCACACTGAAAGCCATCTTTGCTTATTTTGGTAGTCTAAAGATGTGTCCACATCCTAATCCCTCAATCCTGTGACTGTGAACATTACCTTATCTGGAAAAAGGGTCTTTTGCAACTGTGATTAAGTTAAGAATCTTGAAATAGAGCATCCTGGATCACGTGGGTGGGCACTAATGCCACAGTGTCATTATAAGAGAGAGGCAGGGGAGACGACACACAGAGAGAGCAGAACGCAACGTGAGACAGAGGCGGAAATTGGAGCGACACGCGCGCCCACAACCAAAGGGAGGCCAGTAGCGAAGCTGAAGGGTGGAGGAAGCTGAAAGAACAGACTCTCCCTGAGAGCCTACAGAGATAGCCCAGTCCAGCTTCCACCTTGATTTTGGCCCAGTGGAACTGCTGTTGAACCACTGGCCTCCAGAAATGTAAGCGAATGCATTTCTCTTATAAGTCACCAGGGTTGTGGGAATTTGTTACAGCAGTCTGAGGAAACCAATACACTTGCATTGGAGATTCCTTCTTGAACAAAACCCAGTACCTGCCCTCTAGGAGTCACATTCTAGTGGGAAATGAGAGAAGTACACAATGCATGGGGATGCCCAGAGGGTAGAAGAGTAAGGTAGGTAAGGCTGTTGCAGTTGGAGAAGTTACCCAGGTGAAGGGCTAAAGCAGGAAAGCATACAAACAGAGGACGCAGTGTGGGTAAAGGCATGGGGTAAGAGAAAACATTGCCATCAGGAAACTGCCCGCATTTGGAGTGGCTGGTGTGTGGGGATGCGGGGGTGGCATGACAGAATTGCTGAGATGGGCGGCAGGGGCGAGAGAGCCAAGTAGCTTCCACCCCTGAATGGAATCAGCCCCTCTGCCCTGGACTGGCACTGGGCAGCAATCAGAGAACCCCAGACTGTCGGTAGTGGACAGACGCCTTAGAGATTATCCAGTCCAGCCCTGCCATTTCATATGTAAGGAAACTGAAGCCCAAAGAGAGAGTCCATCCAGGGAATAATCTAGAACAAGATGGCCACACTCTGGCCTCTCTCTCTCCTAGTGGCATCCAGGATCCTACTTCCCCAAACAGGGACTGAACCCATGCCCCTTGCAGCAGGAGAGCAGAGTCCTAACCACTGGACCACCAGGGAAGTCCCACTCTGGCCTCTGTTGAGCCTGGGTGTCCCACGTCTGAGGGTCTCAGAGACACTGCCTGGTGGTCCCTCTATAGCCACGTCCAAAAAAGCACAGACTCTTTGGTCTCTAAACAAAGAGGAGGTTATTTGCATGTAATTTACATGTTGCTAATTAGATGAGAGATGCAGATTCACTCAGCCCCTTCGCTTCATGTCCCCCTGTCCCATCTCACCCCTATTGAGTTCTTCACCCTCAACCATCTCTTGAACCTTAGTAACTTCTCCCATAATTCCAGTCCAGGCCCTCAAGTCCCCTTGTATTAAGTGCTTGGTCCTGCCTGGAAATAGGCAGGACCTGGTGCGTCTTTAGTATCTTCAGCCTGGGTGGAGGATCTTGGAGCATGTTGCAGTAGGAAGGGCGGTAATGGGTTTTTTCAGCTCGAGTTTTTCTCTGAGAATGGGGAGTGGTGAGCTCTGACTCCCTGTAGCCCAGGGGCCATCTAACTGGAGCTGTGGAGTGAGGAAGAAGGTGCTCCTTGGGGATCTGGTGGGCAGGTGCCAGCTGCATGCCCCAGGCCTGCCCCAAGCCTCTTGGCTGGCAGCCATACCAGCCCACAGAGGAGCTGGCTCCGTCTTTGAGGGAGGGGGGATCTTGGAGAAGGTCAGGGAGCATCCCTTGGCCTGGCAGCCTAACGTGGATAAGGTTGAGGTGACCGTGTGAGTTACTGTGGATCCTCCAATGGAGACAGTGCATCCAGATTCTGGGGCTGCCATAACCCAGTGCAGAATATGAGGCACTGCGTGAACTAAGCACAGTGTCTCCCTGAGGATAGGAACTCAATAGAGGCTTTCTGATAATGGGGGAGACAGGTCAGCAGGAAAGGGAGTCACAGAGAGGTGCAAATTCTGTCCTCCACACTTCCCATCTGCCCCCTCTTCCCTCTGAAACCAAGGCTATGCCTAGAACCTCTCTCAGATCTCTGAGAGAGGTGAGATCTCTGAGCCTGTCACTGGTGGTCACCAGAGAAGGCACCACACTGCAGCCACCCCTGTCCTGGCAGAGTTGCTGTGGGGCTGTGTCACCACTACGGCAGACTCAAGGTAGCTGTCAGGGGACTGTTAGTACATTAGGATTCTTGGAAAAACCTGAGCCATAGCTCTGGCTAGCAACTTGCAAAAGCCAGCTTGCCCTGGTTAGAACAGTGAACTGGATATGGGAAGAAGGACTCCTTGCACCTGTGAATAATGTCTCTCCTCAGATGCGTAATGTACAAGGTACGTGTGTAGGTGCTAGGTGACATACAAGGCATGTGTATAGGGGCCACAGGGAGGCGCAGGAAGCATTCCGACCTGCATGCCTAGCTGTGCGTGCACGTCCCAGGGTGCACGAGTGTGTGCGGCATGTGAGTGTCTTCATGGAATGCCACCTTCTCTCTGCTCTGCTCTGCTCTGGGCCTTCACTTCTTGGTTTTTGGTAAAATGGGACATGAGGTAGGAATGTCAGTCTCACCGTCCCGAGCCCTGCTCCCTTGTGTAGAGGTTCTCTGCTTCTATTTGCCCATGACAGCAAGTAGTGAATTCCTTCCCAGTCCTGATCAGGGGAGAGGGAAGTTTCTAGCTCCTTACTGGCCTAGATGACTCCACCTCACCCGGATTCCTTCTTCGACTAGTGTGTCCAGTGACACTCCCTCATCTAGAGTCCAAATGAAGGAGAGAGGTAGGAGGAAGTGAGGTGATGCTATGGGAGTGGGGGTAGGAAGGGTGGATCAGATACTGTTCGATTTTGCCTGGGTCCCTCTGGAGCACTGCTGCTCATTTAAAATTCCGATTTAAAGCTGAGCGGCTCTTTAAATTTCCACATTAGCATGCCGCCCTGATGCCAGGCCAAGATGTTGGGATGGATTTGGCAGGAACGCCTCCAACAGCGGCAAGCAGCAGCATTTGCCAGCAATAAAACAACGCATGAATAAAAGAAGGCTGGCTTGGCAGCAGCAGCAGCCCAGGTAGCTGAGTGAGTCAAGGAGGGGCCTTTGCGTTCAGAGGCTCAGAGGCATGAAGGCCTGGGCAGGGTAAGCATGAGTGTAGGCCTCTGCAGCTGTGTTGGCCCTCATTCTCAATCTGTGCCTGCGGTGGAATCTGGGGAAGGGGCCCAGGAAGGATGGGGGTTCCTACCCTGTGCCTGTCTCACCACCTCCCCCTCCACAGGATTATCTTCTTGGAGGGGACAGATGTTGTTTTTGATGAGGACACAAGGACTTGGCCCATAGCCTGACTTGTCCTACTTCATTAGGAGCCCAGAGAACAGGTAGGGTCAGAGAGCAACACTGCCTAGAATGGCTTCCAGATCCATGACCCCGGGTGGCCGTACTCAGGGGCACGGTCAGGTTAAGGGGGCTGGGTGAGAGGCTGCCATGGGGACTGGGAATTGGTCCTGAGCTGGGTGGGAGAGATGCTCTGGGCTAGAATGAGGAGTGGCCTGGGAGAGCAAAGGGTTGCTGGGCTTGGTAACTCTAACTTTCTGCAGACTCAGGAATATTATTTGAGGTCAGATGGCAGGGGCAGCAAAGAGGTCAGATAAAGGGCTGGACTGAAAGCTGGCCACTCCTAGAGGCCATTTTGGCCACTCCTGCTTCCCAGGGTCTAGAGAGTTCAACTCCGGAGGACTTGAGGCTGTGGATCCTGTGTTCCTCTGTTCCAGTCACCTGGCTGAGTCTCATCACCAGCACCCCCGACCCCCAACATTGCAAGAACAAGCAGACTGTCCTGCTCTTATCATTTATCCCTGCCACTTGGTCAAACCATCCGCTTCCCTGAAGCCCAGGGGAAGAAGACAGAGGGGTGGGAGCTGATGGTCTCTACAGTTTCAGCTAAGGCAGAAAAGAGAGGTTTTATGCAGAGCACCCTTCCCCAGTGGAACTCCTCCCTCCGTCATGAGTGACTTCTGGCCCCAACATGCAGAGACGTTGTTAGGACCCTGAATTCTTTTAGTGTCTAGAAAAGCTGGAGAGCAGATAGGCAGAGCCAGGTTCCGGCAGGGCAAGGGCCCCATATCCAGGACCTGGCCTGGCCTGGCCTGGCCTGATAGCTTTTTCCAGGGAGAATGAGGTACCCGGCCTCCCAGGCACCTTGCTGCCTGTTCTACCCATTGCAGGAGTCAGCTCTGGGTGGGGGAGTAGCTAGGAAGCTGAGTTTAGGCCAGAAAGCTTTTTGTCCTTTTGTCATTTTTTTTCCCATTCATTCAACAAATATTTACTAAAGAGCTGCTTTATGCTAAGCACTGTGCTGGGCATGGGAGCCACTGGTGAACACGGACACATATAGTCACGGTCCTTGTAGAACTTTCCATCTGGTGATGGAAATAGGATCATTATTCAAATGACTGCACCAATAAGTATGAAATAACTGTGCTAAATGCAATGAAAGAAGGATGTACAGTACATGAAAGTATATAATCGGGGGACTTGGCTGAGTCTGAGGAGTTGAGGATGAGCTTGCAAAGGAGACAGAGAAAGAGCAGCTAGAGCGGTGGGAGACTGGCACTGACATCACAGACTCAGAGGAGGAGGTGGTCAACTGTGCTGAGAGGTGCTGCGAGCTTGCAAGACACCTATTTGCCCTGACTCTTCACCTGCTAGTTGCAAGTACAGGGATGGAAAGGCGCTGGCATGGTGCCTGGCTCACAGTTGGTGCTCTGTAATGTTAGCTCCCTTTCCCCCCTCCCTAAGCTGAGCCTCCTTCCAGGGACCCCCGATTTCTGGAACAAAGGAATTGCCTTGGCTTAGCCTCCTCTGTCAACTCAGGCCCCAAACCCCAGCCATCCAGTCCTCAGTGAAGGACTCTGGGTCTCTCCCTGCCTTTCAACATTAGCCACTTTACATAGTGCTCTCCCATCCCCCAACCCTTCTTCCTTTGCCCTGGTCTTCCATGAGGAGGGGCTGGGGTCTAGGTCTCTGAGAAAGATGGCATTCTGGCCCTGTGCTTCTGGGGCTGAGTCTGAGAAGAGAGTTGGAATCCTCAGCAGCTCTCAAAGCTGCCCGGGGTGAATCTGAGTGTCTTAGGTAGGGAGAGGGAGTAGTGGGGAGATGAGGAGGGGGGCTGCCCACCCAAGGCGGCGTAGAGCCCAGAGCCTTTTCCATTGCAGACACCCCATCTGTCTCCCACAGAAGGCTCGGGTTGGAGGAGGTGCCGAGAAGGGGGGTATAGAGGGTGAAATTGTACAGTCTGTAAGCGAGCACAATGGCAGGGGAAATGCTGACTGGGGATAAGGGTGGAGGGTCACAGTGGGGCACTGACAAGAAGAACTAGAGGTCAGAGGTTGGGAATGGAGGTGGGGGGAAAGGACACCATGTGCTACTCTCCTTAGATACCTTTGCTTTTGATTTAAAGCTCCCTACCCCACCGAGGAGAGGGCAAAGAATAACACTTTTCTGGCCAACAAACTAAAGGTGTTCCTAAGCCCAGGGCCAGGCTGGACTCATGATGCCTCCCTCTTCCCAGCAGTCAGACCTTTGCCAAACTTTAAAATAATATTTTAGTTAAATTTGATAGCTTCCAAGGTGTTTCCTTTCACATTACGACTTTAACTGATCCTGCTAAAGTCCAGAGAGGTAAATGTTATTTTTGATCTACAGATAAAGCAACAAGGAGTTTAAAAGATGAAGTGAATCACTTGGATCACAGGACAATAGGAGAGGGGACCTATACGCAGGTTTCCTGATGCTACATGCAGCCTCTAGGCCACTCTTGGGCCTTCCGTGCTCTTTATTTTTGCCCATTATTGTACCGTTTCCCCTGCCAGGACAAGTCTGCCAGGTTTTCTAGTGGAGAGCTCAGAAGATCTTCCCTGAAAAACCCAGGTCTCACTGGACACACATCCACACAGCACCCTCCTCCTGGACACCAAAATCCAGACATTAGAAAACTGGACATCCCCAGAGGGATGACCCTGCCATATATGGAAATACAAGAGTGCTCTAGCCTGGATGTGGTGAAGATAGAGGGGCAGGGCAGGGTGTGCCAGGTCAGGAAACATCCACTCCAGGTTCTGAGTGGACCCTTGGGAGTCCCTTTGGACACCCCCTCCCCACATTCCAAGTCCTAAATACTATATTTTTTCCTCTCTCTATACTTAAGAGAATACGATCTCACAGCTTTCCTACCCACTCCCCTCTGTCCTCCTACTCTTCCTTGTTTGGAAGTTCTTCCTCAGGTGTAACTTTATAAGGCTGCAGCTTATTCCTTCTAAAACAGGTGCCAAGGGAACCCAAGACAGGGCTTCAGCTATTAAATATAAATAGACAAGGGAGGGAAACTGAATATAGAGACAGATATTATATCTCTCAGTCCCTGTGAGTTATTAGGAAGAAGGCACCAGTGGTTGCTAAGCAACAGGTCTCCATAGAGGACAAGGCACCTAGAGGAAAAAGGCACCTAGAGGAAAAAGCCTCCTTTGACAGAATATTGGGGTGAGAGGGTAGGGAAGGTGGGGTTGAAGGGCTATAGCCTGGCAGGCAGGGTTTCTGGGAAACCATGGGTCTGTCCTCCAAGACCAGCCCTAGTCCCCAGGCCTTAGCAAACTCCGCCTGTATAGCCTTCAGGATTGGTGGAAGGAGGAAGGCCTCAGGCACTCCTCCCTTCCTGCCAGGAGGAGGGAACCTGGTTTCCATAGCAACCCAGAAACAATCCTGGCCTTACTTTGCTTATGGCTTCTCTATAACCCCCTCACGGAACAGCACCTCTCATACGCCCCTTTCTCTGACCCCCAGCTTCTGATTTGAGAGGGGAGGGCACATAGGAACGTTATGGGTGGGGATGCCACAAAGCTGGTCACACTTGGTTTATTAAGTGACTTATTAAGACTCTAAAGGGGGAGTGACTTTTAGGAGAAAGGACCTCCAGGTGTCCTCTGACCTCTGTATCCCCAAAGAGGCTGAAAAAAGCAGGGACAAATGGTGGCATCCGATGCAAATTCTGGGCCCAGCTTTCCTTTCTAAAGGGCAAGTACAGACTGGGGTTGGAGGTCAGGAAGAAAGAAAAGGCAGAGTCTTTTTTTTTTTTTTGCCCCTTGGCCCCCCAGGCCCCCATCCTCCTAGACCTGAAGTCCACTGTCGTCAAGCCGGGAGAATGGAGATACAGAACATTAACGTATGTCAAGTATAAGTGAGTGGCACCGAGGGGCATAATCTGTTTTTCTAATATGACCACAAGCAGAGTGTTAGAAGAATTAGGCCGACAGCTGCTGGTTTTCCCCTCCCTTCCTACCCCCCCTCCTCGCGCTCCCTCTCCCTTCCTCCTCGGCGTTTGCACACACCAATGGCAGCCGAGCCCTGCTCGCGATTTCTCTTAATCTTCCTCCGCCATCCTGCGCTCTTTCCGCAGGCGGTGCTGCGAAGCCGGCAGAGCCCCGCGTCACACCTTACTGCTCTCTGAGATTGCTCCACAGAGAGCTCAAGGAGATGGCAATTCGGCGCTGATGCCGGCTGGCAGCAGTTGGGAGAGGGGAAGGAGGAGAGAGGGAGGAAAGGAGGGGGGGAAGTTGGCACGGATACCAAGTTTTTCCCTCGAGAGACATGGTTGGGGGGGGTGTGTGGAGAAGTGGAGAAGAAGGAAGAAAATGACACAGAGAAAAAGAAACAAGGAAAAAGAGGCAGAGGAAGAGAATATTAAAGTTCTCTCATTCACAAGTGGGCGTCCTTGGCCCACCTCACTCATGACCCTCTACAAATCATACCACCTAGTTGGGCTTCCCACACCTCTCTCTCTCTCTTCCCGTCAGCCAACCTGGAAGTCAAAGCGGCCTAGGCATGTTGTGTGTAGTGGTGCAAGCGTGTGTGTGTGTGCGCGTGTGTGTACGCCTGTATGTTGTCTCTGTTTTGGATCGCAGTAGAATGCAGTATGTAAATGAGATGGTTATTACCGCAATGTTCATCAAGCTGAGCCGAGAAGACATTAATAGCCTGATGAATATGCATGTGAATTTGTTAATTAAGTTAATTATTCTGCTGAAAATGCATTCGTCTTCCAAGGACATTTTCCCAATGATTTTTACATGCTCTAGCCATTAGTCATGCTATATTTTATCAGGGAAATGAGTTTGCTTAAGTTGTAAAAAAAAAAAAGAGAGAGAGAGAGAGAGAGCAAGAAGAGAAATAGAGAAAGGAAGAGGGAAAAAATGAAAGAGGAAAGAGGAAAATGTGTTGAAGTTGAGTCGGAAGGCATCTGAGGCCAGCCTTAAGTTTGAGGCCCAGCTGGGCTTTTGAAGCCTGTGCTCGATTTATTGGTATCGCACTCTAAAATTTTTGCCCTTTTTTTTGATGACAAACTTTTTTTTTTCCAGTGCCAAATTTCCAACACATTAATTAATTGTTGTAGCCAATTAACTGTAGTTGTGCAAATGAGTTTAGCACTAATTACCATGCAGTGCCTGTAATCACATAAAAAACTTGCTGAGAGAGAGAAAAGAGGAATGGGAAGGGAGTGGTGGCAGGAGAGGAGAGTACCTGGAGTGGAGGGCCAGCCAAGGGAAGGGAAGCAGCAGAGGTCTTGGGATTTCCTGATTAGGTGCCATCTTGGCTTGAAGGGCAGGTAGCTGTCTCCACATTCCAGATCTCTGAATCTCACTGGGAATAAGAACTAGTAAAAGTGGCTTCCTTTTGTCTAAGAACTTCTACCCAGGGAATTTCCTGACTGTCCAGTGGTTAGGACTCTATGCTTTCACAGCCAAGGGCCCAGGTTCAATCCCTGGTGGGGGAACTAAGGTCCTGTAAGCCTTATTGTGGGGCAAAAAGACAAAAACAAACAAATTAAAAAAAAAAAAAAAACAACAAACTTCCACCCCAAAAAAAGGTTTAGAATGGATATCTCTGATTATTTCAAGAATGCAAAGTACTCCTTATAAATTCTGAAGCCCTCAGTGTTTATCCCCCATGGGTGGAATTGCTGGATAAAGACGGAGGGTGCGTTGGAAGAAGATTTGTCATTTCTGATGGGTCAAGGGAGATGGAGAAGAATGATATGTGCTCTCAGCTTGGTTCCTGAGCTGTAAGTAGACAGGGAAAGTTGTTATAAGTCCACCACAGCCACTGGAATAGGCCAGGGGAGCAATGGTAACAGCAACTGTAAAAAAAAAAAAAAAAAAATCCAGTCCCAGCAGGAGGTGGGAGGAGGCAGCCTTTGGCCAGACATAGCTCCCAGGAGGAAAGCCAAGCTTTCTCTCCTGAAAGCTGGCATCTCTGCCATTCATCACGTTCGGGCTGACTCTAGGTTTCCACCTGTCAGCTTCTACCAGTGCCCAGAGGCTTAGGGGATAGACCAAATGATTTCTCTAGCTTCTTCTGACTTAGCTGTCCATGATTTGGAAAGAAACAGCAGTGGTAAAGGGAGGACTAAGTGTGAACTGGCTTTTATTTTAGGCAGATAAAGACTTTTTTTTTTAATTGAATGAGTGATGCTTGTAGTTGCCAAGGCCACTATGTACAGAGAAGAGGGGGAGAACTTTATTTCTTGGTTTCTTCCTTCTTGGACAGAGTCCTTATGATTTCCTCCTTCTTGGCCTTGAGCCGCTCTTCAAGGTGCTTGCCGCCTTCCTTGGTCTTCAACCTGTGGGCCTCAGCCTGGTCCACCAGAAGCTTCTTGTAAGCCTGGTCTGCCTTCAGCTTGCAGATATGTTCCATAAGAATCTGCTTGGTTTTGAACATATTACCCTTCACTTTAAGGTACAGGCTGTGATACACGTAGTGGTCAATCTTCTTAGGTTCACACTATCTTCTGAGAAGCCGGCACAGAATTCTCAGCCTCCTCATCCAGGTTACCTTCTCATCGGAGCACTGGCAGTACCCTTTTCCTTAACTATGCCTATGTGCATCCCGTTCCAGTGGGTCAAGGTGTCTTTCCAGCATCGAGCCTGGGAATGGACCATCATAGTCTTCCAGGTCATCAGCCCATCTTTGATCAGCTTTTAGAACTGGTGATTTCATTAGTCTTATTGGGGCCTAACCAGACCTTCTTTTTGCCACAGCGGAGGATGCTGAAGGCAATCCTCTTCTGAAGCCTGAACACACTTTTGGTTGCAGCCGCAGAGGCAAAATGGTGAACTGGTGTTTCTTTATTCCACTCTGCGTCCCTCGTACCATGTCCCAGACACTGAGCCTGCCCAAGGTGTATGTGTCTGTGTGTAAATGACCTATAGTTCCCCACCACACTAAAAAAAGAAAAAAAATTAAAATGCTATTTCTCCCTTACTATTAAAATGCTATTTCTGCCCTCCACCTGTCACCCCAGAATAGAAAGCTCACTTGTCATGGAACTCAGTTTCCTCAGACCTCATCAGAGACACTCAACTTCACATTTCCAAGGACAGCCTTGGCTATTTATCCTCTGATACATACCCAAAGGCTGAGTTTTCCCTTTCCCATTCCAGGTCCCAGGTCTGTGGAAAGACTGCTCACAGGCTTCATCCACCTCAGCCTTGAAGTGTCAAAGGGGAAATGATTTCAAATGCACAAGCTATGTTGCCCCCTGCTTCAGGATATGGGCACTTGGCGTGATCAGTTGTGTCCCAGTCTTTGTGACTCGTGGAGTGTAGCCTGCCAGGGTCCTCTACCCATGGGATTTTCCAGACAAGAATACTGGGTTGGGTTGCCATTTCCTGCTTTAGGAATCCCAACCCAGGGACTGAACCTGCATCTCTTGCATTTCCTGCATTGGCAGGCAGATTCTTTATCTTCATGACACTGCTCTTGTAACCCATGAAGCAGAGTTAGCAGTGAAGACCTGAACTGACCCAGGCTGCTCCAGTGTTCTTCCTGCCTCTGACATCTCTCTCTTGGTTCTGCCCACATCGTCTTCCCAGCAACCTCAGGCAAGGTCTGAGAAAGCCTGCTGTAGTAAAAAGAGCCCTATTGTCTTGAGTCCCAAGCTCTTCTTTGCCATTTAACAGCATGTGAGCGTGGGATAATCACTTATGAGCCTCAATTTTCCCTGTCTATGAGATGGAAGTAATAGTAGGTGCCATGACTGAAGGGTTAAGAAACTTAATAATCATTAATATAAAACAACACTCAGGACACCAAGAATAGGCTTTTTCATTAGTTGCTAAGTGAGTACAAAGTCAGAGCACAAAGTGTTCCTTTTTTCAAAAAACTTTTAATTTTATTGGAGTATAGCTGATTTACAATGTTGTATTCAGTATTCTTTAATAGACTAATGGTTAAACATGGTAAATCTGTGGTACTTCCATATCTTGAAATAAAATAAACTACTGATACATTAAAAAACTTGGATGGATCTCCAGAGGATTATGCTGAATGAAAAAAATTCAATCCCCAAAAGTTACACAGTGTATGATTCCATTTTCAAATGACAAAATTTTAGAACTGGAGGATATATTAGGGGTTGTCAAGGGTTAAGAAGGGGGTGACATAGAGGCGTGATCATTAAAAGGGTAACACGAATCCTTGTGGTGCTGGAACTGTGGTAGCAGATTTAAGAATTTACAGAGGTAATAAAATTGCATAGAACTTAATATAAACACATATACAGGTAAAACCAGGGAAATATGACTAAGACTGGTGGATTGAAATAATGGCAATATTCTGGTTGTGATGTTATGCTACAGTTTTACAAAATGTTACTACTGGGTGAAACTGGGCAAAATGTATAAGGGAACTCTCTGTATTATTTTTACAACTGCAATTACCTTAATTTTTAAAAAGGATATGATAGATTATTAATGTTTCTGCTGGGTATAGGAGAGAGAAGGGCCTGTCCTTGTGTTCCCACTGCAGAATTCCAAAGAGGAAGATTAAAAAATATTATTCTCATTGCATCAATAAAATGATTATAACTATGGGGAATGGGGTATTTGTATCTGTTGTACCAGAAATTCTACTCCCTTGAATTTACTTTAAAAATTACAGGCAGTTTTTCACAAGAAAAAAAGAATTCTGTAACTATTATGGTGATGGATGTTAACTAGACTCCCTGTGACGATAATTTTGCAATATATACAAATATTGAACCATTATGTTGTAACCTGAAACTAATAAAATGTTATATATCAATTCTACCTCAATAAAACATGAAAAAAAAAAAACACAAAGTTTTATGTGGTAGGATGTTCATCATGGTATTATCTGTAACAGTAAACATATCTAAATGATTAAAATAGTGGATGAGCTTTATAATTCATGACATATCCAGGTGATGAAATGGTCTATAGACTATAAACATACTTAAAAATATAATACACCAAGAACAATGCCAGGTAGTTCTTCATTTTACTGAGATGTTCTGGGTATTTAAAAGAGCTAATATAGGTAAACGCACTTACAAACTATAAAGTGCTTGGCAAGTGCTCTGTGTTGCTATCTTTTTATTTTGGCTGTGCTGCACAGCATGTAGGATCTTAGTTCCCTGACCAGGGATGGAACACACATGCCCCCTGCAGTGGAAGCATGGAGTCCTAACCACTGGACCACCAGGGATTTCCATTCCTGTGTTGTTATCTTACTGGCTGTCTTTCCCAGCCCCATTCTAGATGAAGTTGTGCTTCCAGGCAGGACACCACCCGAAGAACTCCTAGCTGAAGTCATGGGTATGGGGAAACTGACTTCTTCTGGAGTGTGACTCAAAGAACTGGGGCTACTTCCTTTCCAGGACACTGCCACCCTGTTTCAAATCATCAATAAAACTATGGACATTACCCCCAGCATTTGCACAAACTCACATTTGGCTATAATTCCAGGGGATTCATAAGAGTCTTTGAAGCAATGTCAGCCCTAACGACTCTGAAAAAGTAGTAGACTCTACTGTATCAACTGCTAGTGACTGAGCACCTACTCAGTATCAGGCACTTTCTGAGGTACTTTACACATATTATTTCACTAAATGCTCTTCACCATCTTAAAAGGTTATCTGCATTTCACAGACAAGGAAACTAGGCCTAAAAGAGGTGAAGGGATTTCCCAAGGTAGCACAGCTAGTCAACAGCAGCACTGGCATTGGAGCCCAAGGCTGTCAGCCCATAAACTTACAGTCTTACAAACTTACACTACACATACTAGGTTTAGAACTGAGAAGGAAACTGCACCGAGGTACACGTCTAGAGGAGCCCCAGAAAATTACCCCTGTTCTTCCAATGTTCCTTGGGTAAATACAGACTTAAAACCATCCAAGGCAAAAGAAAAGTCTCTAAAGAGAAGTAGGTCCATTCTGAAGTCTTATATCCCATGAGTAAGTTTTTCCATATATCTAACCTCTATCATCTCTGCTAAAATCCTATCCCTTTACCTCTCGTTTCCAGTGGGGATGGTGAATATATGACATGATGCCCCTCCATGAAAGGTCCTGGGACCAGAGGGGATAGAGGAGTTTCTCTTTCCCCAGGACTGTTGAGGCCTTAGTTCCCTGGGATCTTCCCCAATGTATCAAACCAAACAATGAGCAGGAGAAAATGGATTAGGAAACTAGACCAAGGAGACGAGCTTGGAGGGTGGCCTGGGACTCTCTCAGAACCTTAGTGCTGGGCTCGGGTGAAGTTAAGGTGGGCTGTTTTCCCCACCAGGCTCAGCAGCCAGCTTCATGTTTGACAGCTACTCAGCTGTGGAGGTCCAGCCAGCATTGTTCATGCCAGAGCCTCTTGTTTGTCTCAATATGACATCTCTCTAGAAAGGAGGGGTCTGGGGGATTCTGCCACTCTGCATTTATTCCTCCTGTGTCAATACTACTTTGCTGTACTTGCTCAGGAGCAGCCAGTCCACTGGGGAGGGCGGCACTTAGAGATACCCAGGGAAGAGAATAATCTTGTGAGGAGAAGCCTGGGATCCTAAGACTTTTCTCTCAACATGACAGTTAGGAAGGAAACTGGGGCCTGAGTCCAGACACAGACTGGGAAGAAGAGGTGGCTTCCATCACACTGTCTTTCCTTCCCTCCTCCATGCACTGTGCTATCCTGCTGGGACCTAGGCACGCCCACTGCTCACTTTGGCTTCCCTTGGCCCACCTCTCTTATGGACAGGAGAGAGTTAAAGAGATGGTATGGGCAAGCCATAAATTTCCCATCAGTGTGGGGAGGGGAGGACTGTTGGCAGGGAGGGGGGTAAGCTGGGAGGTGGGGTGGGGAGAGCTGGGAAAAAGCCAGGAGGTTGTCTCTAGGTAACAATAAACACTGCAAGCAAGGAGCAGCTGTTACACTTACTCTCCCTGCATCACAATGCTGAAATAACACTAATAAACCAGTGTGCCCAATGCACAGGCATATACACATTCAGGGCCAAGTTCTGCTGTACCCCTAGAGCTGCCCTTTGCTTCAGGTCAGGGGCCTTGGTGCCAGTGGACATACTTGTCTTGGCCTTGCTATACTTATGTGGAAGATGAGGACTGGTGAGTCAGTCTCAGAGCCAGAGTGGCATTCTCAAAAGAAGGAGGGTTTCAGAGGCTGGGTATTCTGGGTTCAGAACCGGAGGGCTTTCACCGATGGGAAGAGGTCAAATGGAGTAAATCTTGGTTGGGAGTTGGGAGGAGCAGAGGAGAGTGACAGAGAAAAAGTATAGCGAACAGACAACTACTTACCGTGTCTTCTCAGATTGGAGGGCATGAGGTAGCCAGAAGTGGAGTCAGCTAAATGGAGGTGGAAGTTGAAGGAGGGTTGAGGAGAAAGAAGGTTTAAGAGGTGGTATTGGGGAGTTATCCTTGTATCTCCTGAGGTTGAACTCCCCACACCTGCCTACACCCACCTGGTGCGCCAAGCCTCCCCCTTACAGCACCACTTTCATAGCAGAGCCAGGTGATATGTCAGTTCAGTTCAGGGTTGAGCTTTATTATGGGTGTTCCAGCAGGGGTCCCTGGGTTTCTGATGCTGCCAGGAAGAGCTGGGGGAGTGGAACTGGTCACATCTCCCTACACAAAGAGCAGCTGGCCTGTCCCTTTGTCCAACCAAAACTCTCTGGATTCCCAGGAGCATCCCAGCAGAGGGGGCCCTCATCTCTGCTGGACAGCAGAGCTGCCATCAGTGACAAGAATAGAAATAGGCAAATGAAAACTTAGGTTCTCTCAGAGAACTCCCCTCCAATTCTTCTCTGAGGTTAGGAGGAGGATGTTTATTAAGTGTCTAGATACACTGGTATCCAAGATCCCTATTTCCTTTTGCTGAAACAGGGAGGCCCCTGGGACTGTGGTCGGGGGCATGGCTAGTTCTCCTGGTCCTCTTTCTGGCCCTGTGCTGCTGATGTGACCTTAAACATAGTATTTTATCATTCCCCTGATTCAGAAAGTCTGGAGAAGATGCACATCGGCTACTTGGCCTGTAATGGAAGAGAAAATCAGCACCTTTGAAGACCACAGTTTCTGTTTCCAGCAAAGAAAGTATAAGACCAAGTGGTAATCATTCCAGGTTCTGGTCTTAAAATAGTGCCCCCTACTTAAAAAAAAAATTTCTGAGTGTCAGCTGGGTGCCCAGAGCTGTGGCAGGCAAGAAAGGGCAGGGAGCAGTAGCTGTGACTGCCCAGGAGTGCTGAGCTGCCCAGCACATTACCCTGTGTGTAGCCCAGGGACACAGTAGAGTAAGACTAACTAGCCTCTCCTATCCTTTCCTCACTGAGAAGCCTCTCCCTGGGAATGCTCAGCATTCCCTGCCATCTTCTCTCCCTTTTCCCTTTCTTCTTTCTTAGCTGGGGTTTCTCCTTGCCCCACAATCCGGATGAGAGACCTCTATCCACAGAGCACAGAGTTGGGGAGAAATGGGGCAAAAGGGAGCTCTAACAGGCCCGGATGCCTTCTCCTCTTATTGTTATGAGTCACCAGAACCTTGAGCTCAGCTGAGCTGCCAGCAGCCTTCTCCCTCCCTAGAGCCACTCCAGCCAGGCAGACAAGGACCTACAGGACCCAAGAGCCCACCATCTTCCTGCTTCCAGGGCCACAGTCCCCTTCTTCATCCCTAGGAATCTGCACCACAGACACACTGAGATGAGTTAGAAAGACGTGTGAGAGACCCCAACATGTGCTCTGTGCTGTAGCAGAGAGCCAGCTGCCTGTATGGCAGAGTAGGATCACCAGCCAGGAAACCTGGCACAGCCTGGGCACAGAGCCTGTCAGCATGTGAGAGGGTGCGTGAGACAGGATGGGATAAGGAGGCTTTTTCAGGAGCAGGCATCTCCTCCTGGCTCCGCCTCTGGTCACTGTCTCTTCTCCTTGGCTCCTCTCCGCAGGTATTGATGGACATCATGACACTGCCACCTCTGAAATGTCTTCCTTCACCTCCTCCATGGCTTTGGGAGTTAAGAGAATGGTCTGCATGATAACCTTCGAGGTGTCAAGGTGGGAGGTTCAGACATCCAGCTCTCTTACCAACCAGTGGGACACACTGAGGGAGAAGGAGGAAAGGAGCCCCAACAGAGTAAAAGTTAAACCTGGACCAACACAGAGTCCCTCAGCAACCCCTCTTCTCTAGAGCGCAGGGGACACTGGGTACTGCTACCTCTGCTTTCACTTACTTCAAGTCTATCCCTCTTTCCCTGCAAAAGCTCAGGGTTACTTCTGGATTCCAGAGCAGGGTCCAGGCTCTGACTCCAAGGCTGTAGATGTCATACCCTTGGTTAAATCTTAAGAGTGTGAGGCAGGGCTAGTGGAGATTGAGGGGAGGGAAGTCTTGTTCCTGAGAGAAACATCAAGAATCTATCAACAATTGAATGGTTTAAGGGCCTTTTAGCTCCTCCAGTATACCTCTAATCCTGGAGTAGGGGTAAACAAAGGGTGAGAAAGAAGGCCTTCAGAAAGCCTGATGCCTCTTGTCTTTCTCCACCGAATGCTCTTCCATTGCTCTGTTTCTCTAAATAAGAGCCATCCAATAAATCCCCTCAACAACACTCAGTATGAATAGCCTGCTTTAAGTTAGGTAGCAACACCCCACCCAAAGGTGGGACTATAGGCCTCAGTTTCCAAATACCCCCTCTCTATCTTCCCTCTTTCTGGCTTCGCCCTGACCTCCGCCACACCTTTCCCTGCAGGTTCTTGGAAGCAGGGGCAATGCAAGGCGGCCTCCTCATCTTGGTAGTAGAAAGGGCAGAGAATCAGACAGCCAAGGAGATGGCCCTGAGGGTCTAAGAAAAGGGCAGAATGAGCCTGGGGGCACTTAGAAAGGCACATCTGGGTCTTTCCTAGGGACTTTGGGGATATTAAATGGTGAGTATACTGAGATGAGAATATATTTCTGGGAGTAGGGGATAAGTGTTGGGGGCTTGGAGAGTGTGACAAAGTCTCTAAAACTCACACAGCTTTCCAAGCTTTCTGCCCATCCTTGTCTAGACCTCAACTTAGTCCCATGAAGCACAGAACAATGTTGAATTTTTTTTTAATGTTGACTTTTTTAAGGAAGGAAGGAGATGCCAGGAAATGGTATCTTTGGCAATGTAGTGGGCAAGTCACTTCTCTCCATAAGTCTTTCTCAACTCTAGCATCTGAACCGTGAAGGAGGTGGGGGTGGGAGCAGCTGGAGACATGCCCCTCTCTCCAGTGTCCATCACTACCTTACAGAACTGGACGGGGCTTCCCTAAGAGCTTTGGGCCATCGGTTCAGTTCAGTCACTCCGACTCTTTGTGACTCCATGAACTGCAGCACACCAGGCCTCCCTGTCCATCACCAACTCCCGGCGTTCACTCAAACTCACGTCCATTGAGTCGGTGATGCCATCCAGCCATCTCATCCTCTGTCGTCCCCTTTTCCTCCTGCCCCCAATCCCTCCCAGCATCAGAGTCTTTTCCAATGAGTCAACTCTTCTCATGAGGTGGCCAAAGTACTGGAGTTTAGCTTTAGCATCATTCCTTCCAAAGAACACCCAGGGCTGATCTCCTGTAGAATGGACTGGTTGGATATCCTTGCAGTCTAAGGGACTCTCAAGAGTCTTCTTCAACACCACAGTTCAAAAGCATCAATTCTTCGGCACTCAGCTTTCTTCACAGTCCAACTCTCACATCCATACATGACCACAGGAAAAACCATAGCCTTGACTAGACGGACCTTTGTTGGCAAAGTATGGTGCTGCACAAATACAGGAGCATTTCTGACTCAGCTTTCAGAGTCTTAAGTTTTAATTCTCTCTTCTTGGCCTAGACATAGGACAAGACCACGCCTTGCTATATTTTGGGGCATAATTTTCTCTACCAGTTTTTACTGCAGCAGAAAAATTTGTCATAAGATCCCAGAAAAACCTCAATATTTAGTCGCCATTGGGGAATCTATACCTTGGTTAAGGAACTGGGGAAGTTGATGTATTTCCTTCCCTGTGCCTTTTAGAATACAGTAAAATCTCATGGGAGTGGGTAGTTCTGGAGGATCTGTCTACATGAAAGCAAGGGAATGGAGATGCCTTCTGGAACAGACTGTATGAGGGAAATGTCCCCCCAGTAATGCACCCACCTTACTCCCTTAAGTTACTTTCAAAACTCAGGGGTCAGAGACAGGAGACTCCAAGAAACGGAAAATAATACTCTGCCAAACCTTTCCCCTTGACTTTGCTCCCAATACCCTACCTACCTACATTTTCTGGTATTCCCAGGAATTCCCCAAATCCAGGAACAAAAGTAACTCCAGGACAAGATTCAACTGTTTCCCTTCTCTGGGTCTCCGTTTTCACATCTGTAAAACGAATGGTTTGAAAAGATGAGCTCCAAGTTCTCTTCCTGACAACAGTAAGGGTCTATGATTCATACCCCAAGGCATCAGCCCTCATTTGCATGTAATTTCCATGGCACTTATTTCATGTCTAAACACAGAGAAATATCTCTGAACCCGGCCCCGCTCCTCCCTCTCACCAGAGTCTCCAGTTTTTTGGTCCCCAGCTCTTATCTTCACCCTTCAAGGACCTCAAAGCTCTGTCCTCACCTTCCTTTCACAGTTTTACAGCACTCACTGGGACAAGCTCAACTGCACAAAACTCGGGAACAAGAAAACAGCCTTACCTAATATTCCTGGCTGCAATATGGGGGCTCAGAACTGAGTCAACTGGTGAGGTTCCATCCTTTTTGAAGGTCCTGGCAGTTGGGGGGAAATCCCAGTGCCTCTCCTCCTCCTCCACCTTGCTATTCTCCATGCCAGAACGCAAAGTGGCCAGTGATTGATGGGCCTGGGTTCCCAGTAACCGCACCCAGTGGCCCAATCCTCCTCCCCTACCCAATCTCTCCCCTGTCCCTATTCAGAGATCAGATTGTCTCATGTTGGTCCCCGAGGTCCCATTAATTAAAAATACATCCAATTAAATGGCAGGTGAAAACGTGCTATTGGAGCTCTCCACCCCCCTGCCCCAGCTTGGTCCTCCCCACCCCCCTTTTAAGGCTCAGCTGTGCTTTGAGCTGAGAAAAAAAAGAGAGAGAGAGGAAGAAAGAGGGAGAGAGAAGAGGAAGACATAGAGGTGGGGGTATGGGGGAAAGCTATTTGAACCTCTGCCAGGGTAGCATGTGCCAGCCTGGGAGGGTGGCACTGTGCCCTGGTGTCTAATTTCTGGAGGTGTGAGTAGGTTCAGTCAGCTGGGTACCCACTTCCATTTCCCTTAAAGGGGCAGAGGAAAGTCAAAGGTTGCGGCTAGCTTTACTGCCCTCCTTCTGGGTTCGGTGAATGAAAGGTAGAAGTGTAAATGGTAGAGGGCCCTTAAGACAGGGTGTGATGTTCAGGGGTTGCAAGAGGCTGAGGCTTCTATTCTTGGTATACTGCTCTTCCCTAAACTGCAAAGAAGATAACGAGAAGCATGGTGGGACCCAGGTGGCAGGACATGGCAGTGCTCCCAAGCCAGGCTGTACCTACCCCTGCCCACAGGAAAGCTGAGAAAAAAATGGAGGGAGGAAGGAAGGAGCCATGATTTGGGTGGGAGCAGACGAGTCAAATAGGATAAAATATACCAGCATGGACATTTGTGTGGGCAGCACCTTATAAGTAAGAAGCTCTGGAGGGACCTACTTGTTCATTCTCTGTACAAAAAGAAGCAGAAGTAGTACAAAGTCACCTCAATTTGGCAGACTGTGAGTAGGGCATCTTTTCTCCTTCACATTTATGGTGTCCCCGGCATTTTGTAAGGCATCTGTCCCGTCCTCCACCCCTCTAAACCCTTCTGGCCCCAAGCAAGGCAAAGTTAATAGGCACTGAGAGCTGTTGGGTGAGGAGCTACGAAAAAAGGAGTAACTAAAAGTGGTACTCAGAATCCAGGCAGTACTGGGAGTATCTGCCAACTGAGGGCCCCCTCCTGGCCTCCCTGGCAGTCTCAGTACCTCCTCACTTCACTTTAACGCTAATTGGAGATTTTAATCTGCGCTGCTGCTCTGCTCGGGGTGCTGGGGGGAGCGCCAGCTGTGCAGCAATTCCAGCAGCACCGACTGTTTAATCAAGCTGTCCTCCTGGGGAGGGACCCTCGGGCATGGGGGTAGGAGGGAGGAGGAGAACCTCTGTCATCTCCCTTAGCCTGTTCAGCATAGAAGGGCTTCCTGGAGACTGAGGACCAAATGTGGGAGACCTTATCCCCACAAGGGCTCCATGGCCCTTGGATCCTTAGTGGAGCCAATACACATATGGGAGCACCATGAGGCTTAAGGGCCAAATCAGTCCCCATCCCATCCTGCTTTCTGACACCTTTTTTGGCACAGAGCCCCAGAGTGTCCTGGGTGTCCTTTAGACATGCAGGCTGTAAATATCTTTCAGATCATCTGAGCTCTGCAGGTTTGTGCTGGGAGAAGTGATGGGGGCATAGAAGGTTGAACTTTGCTACTCTCTCAGTCTTCTCAGTCCTCTCCCTTTCTCTTAAGAGAGCTAACTCTTTAAGAGCTACTTCTCTTGAAACAACTATCATAAGAGACTTTTGTTTTTTTTCTCTCTGAAAACCCAGATACCTCCAAACTCTGGGCTGGAAAGTGACTGTCTAGAGGCTGACGACAGGTGGAGCTTGTTACACCCTTAAAGAAAGAAACACCTGTACAAGGTGTTTGGTGCCTAAAACTAGGAGGCTTCCCAGGTTTGACTGGGAATCTATTGACATGTCAGTCCATTAGGGAAGAGCATTCAGGGTCTCAGGCCATTTTTAAAGGAAGATCAAGTGCAAGAACAATGAACTATTCTTCTGGCTCCTTGGGCCTCTGAACTCAGGCTCTCTGGGTATTTTTCTCACCTCTGTCTCAGGGAAATAGTGTGGTGCCCCCCTCTCCCTTCACCCAAATGCTGTCTGCTAAGGGGCAGGAGTTTTAATTGGTCAGCAGCGCCCTCGTGTGGCAAAAACCAAGGCTGTAGCAACATCCAGATTGACAGAGGGGTAGGCACGGTACTCCAGGTACCCAATACTTCCAGAGACATTTCCTACTTTCGAACACCTAACTCTCCATCCATCCCACCGTAACTGCCTCACCTCCAATTCAAGGTATATGCCTACCAGGGAAGGGGGCACCTTACCCAGAGCTGGCATTTGCTTAGGCCTACTGCTTACACTGTCTGGATTGCAGGGGTGAAGAGCCATTGCTGAGAGAGGAGATCTAAGGTCAAAAGGATAAGCTGATATCAACTACAATGGCAAGAGAGGCTCTGGAACCCTTGCCAACTCCCTACAGGTGCCAGACAAGAGCTGCCTCCTGAGCTGGAGACTGAGTATTACTTACTGATGGGTTCTGCCCTACAGTGATTCATTTGCTACTCCCTGGATGTGTCTGGAAATGAACAGGGACAGACTCTTCAAGAGTCTGAGATCCTTGTCCTCAGGAATGGACACAAGATAAGAACCTTTCCCTCAAAAAATTCAAGTTATTCCCCAAGGTTCCAGGCCATAGGGTAGAATGCACATCTGGGACTTCAGATTTCCAACCCTAAGAGAAGGGCTGCCTGTCATTAGACCCTAACACTATCCATTTACTGTTCCCTTCTTCCCTCACCCACTAAATGGGAGAAATGGTTTTGAATTACAGAAAAGAGGATGGTATCTAACATTAGGAATGTCGCTCTAAAATTTAGGGCTGGAAGTCACCAAGCCAGAAAGCTGAGTAAACATGGCCTTCCCCTTGTTTGGAGATATTTAACAATAGAGAGAAATATTCCCAGAGAGAAATATGATCCTGTTCGGGGTTGGAGGGTAGGGAGAGGAGACACCTACCTCACCAGAAGAAGGGTAGGGGTAGGCACTGTAGGTTGGTGACCTGCTCAGTTCTGGGCACTGAGGATGGGAATAACCAGGCTGGCAGACCTCTACTTCCGGTGTCCTGCACAGTGTGTGGACAGGGGGCATGGCCCATCAAACCTGGGAAGGATGTGGAGAAACTGATGAGAAGTAGTAAAAAGGGACATCAATGTCCTATCCTCAGAAGAAAGAGAAAATAGCTTTTTAGGGAAAAAGAAGTCAGGGCTATGTGTGAATGACACAGTGGGTGAGTGAGGCAGGTGTAGAGAGGCTGAGAGTAACCAATATTAGCATCACATTATTGAGTAATAGCTGACCAATACATAAGAACAGGGATGAAATGACCACTAATGTCAATAAAGGGGGTTACCCATTCTAGCCAGGAGGGAGGAACTGCTAATCAGAAGGTAGGACACTGGACTTCCCTGGTGGTTCAATGGCTAAGAATCTGCCTGCCAATGCAGAGCACATGAGTTCGAACCTTGGTCTGGGAGGATTCCACATACGGTGGGGCAACCAAGCCTGTGTGCCACAACTACCGAGCCTGTGCTCTAGAGCCCGCATTCCCAACTAGAGAGGAGGCCCCCAACTAGAGAAATCTGATGCACAGCAACAAAGACCCAGCACAGCAATAAATAAATAAATAAAATTTTATTTTAAAAAGAAGGTAGGACACCATAGTAGAGTCAAAAAAAAAAAAATTAAAGATCTCCTAAGGCAATAGAAATAAAAGCAAAAATAAACAAATGGGACCTAATCAAACTTATAACCTTTTGCACAACAAAGGAAACAATAAACAAAATGAAAAGACAACCTACAGACTGGGAGAAAATATTTGCAAATGATGTGACCAACAAAGGCTTAATTTCCAAAATATACAAACAGCTCATACAACTCAGTGACAAAAAAAAACAGCTCAGTCCAAAAACGGGCAGAAGACCTAAATAACCATTTCTCCAAAGAAGACATATAGATGGTCTACTGACATGTCTCCATTGATACATGAAAAGATGTTCAACATCACTAATTATTAGAGAAATGCAAATCAAAACTACAATGAGAGACTTCCCTGATGGTCCAGTAGTTAAGAATCGGCCTGCCAATGCAGGGGTCATGGGTTCGATCCCTGGTCTGGGAAGATTCCATATACCATGGGGCAATTAATTAATGTGTCACAGCTACTTAAGTCTTCATGCTCTAGAGCCTGTGCTCTGCAACAAGAGAAGCCACTGAAATGGGAAGTCTGTGCACTGCAACTAAGAGAAACTCCCACTCACCACAACTAGAGGAAGCCTGTGCGCCACAACAAAGATCCAGGGTAGCCAAAAAAAAATTAATTAATTTTTTAAAAACCTACAATGAGGTACCACCTCACACTGGTCAGAATGACCATCATTAAAAAGTCTAAAAATAACAAATTCTGGAGGGTGTAGAGAAAAGGGAACCCTCCCAACACTGTTGGTGGAAATGTAAATTGGTGCAGCCAAGATGGAAAACAGTATGGAAGTTCCTTTAAAAACTAAAACCAGAGTTACCATTTGATCCAGCAGTCCCATTCTTGGGCATATATTCAGACAAAACTATGATCTGAAAAGATGCATACACCCCTATAAGTTCATAGTAGCACTATTTACAATAGCCAACACACGGAAACAACCTAAATGTCTATCAACATATGAGTGAATAAAGAGGACGTGGGACATATATACAATGGAATACTGCTGCTGCTGCTGCTAAGTCGCTTCAGTTGTGTCCGACTCTGTGAGACCCCACAGATGGCAGCCTACCAGGCTCCCCCGTCCCTGGGATTCTCCAGGCAAGAACACTGGAGTGGGTTGCCATTTCCTTCTCCAATGCATGAAAGTGAAAAGTGAAAGTGAAGTCACTCAGTCGTGTCCGACTCTTCTCGACCCCATGGACTGCAGTCCACCAGGCTCCTCCATCCATGGGATTCTCCAGGCAAGAGTACTGGAGTGGGGTGCCATGGAATACTACTCACCCATAAAAAAGAATAAAACAATGCCACTTGCCGTAACATGGATGGACCTAGAGATTATCACACTAAGCGAAGTAAGTTAGAAAGAGAAAGTGAAACACTATATGATATCACTTATATGTGGAATCTAAAGATATAGAGTACAGACTTGTCATTGCCCAAGGGGAAGGGAGAGAGATGGATTGAGAGTTTGGGACTAGCAGATGCAAATTGTTAAATACAGAAGGATTAAACAAGATCCTATTGCAAAGTAGAGGGAACTATATTTAATATCCTATAATAAACCATAATGGATAAGAATTTTTTAAAAAAGCTAAGGTAACTCCCCTGGAGATCTTTGGGACTAAGAACTTCCCTGAGACTGTATGTGTGTGTGTGTAAGTGTTAATCCCTTATAAAAGCAGCCCAGTGACCTCTGATTAGCTTAAGATCCCTACCTGGCTCGAAACTCTGTGAAAGAGAGTGAATTTGCCAGGACTCCGGATGTCAGGTAACTAATGGACATTACCAAATTCCTCAGGGGCCATTCCTCCTCCTGCTGCTGTCACCTGTAAAAGAAAATGACATGTAACATTAGACATGAGATAAGGAGCCAGACACCAAAAAGGGTATATGCTCTTTCACTCAAGGAGCATGGCCCTAGTAGGTAAAGTGATGACGATGATCGCCACTCTTCTACTTTACAGAGCTGAGAAGGATTCAGATGAACCTTAAGTACACGCCCAAAGACAGTTTAGAGTTTTCTAAGATTCCTAACTCCAGGCAAGTAGCTCCCAGTCTAGTAAAGTAAAAACTATGCTTCCTATAATTAAGAGAGAAACTGGGAATTCAACATAAAAGGAAGCTCTGAAACCCAGAATTATAAAGGGCAATGAAGGTTCGATGTGAATGCAAAGTTAATGCAAGAAAGTGACTCAAAAGATAACTAGTTTTAGATTAGATAATCAGATTGTTCTGAAGGCTCTCTTGTCTAAAACATCTTCTTGAAGAAAGGCTCAGGACTTTCTATGAGACAGAAAGGAGGTTTGTGGGACAGTAGATTTGACAGTTTGGGCAGGTAGGTTTGTATATTCCCTATGTAGGGATGAATCTGCATGGGAACCAACTTCACATTTCTCCTGTGCTATCAACCACGGTATGATGGAGAAAATGTAAAGATATGTACTGGGATCTATTTGTCATCAGCAATTGAAACTCATTTTGCAAACCCCCTGCCTCTCTGACCTACACCTATAACCTAGACCTAGATTTATCTCTAAGTTGCCTTTCTCCCAAGATTTTGCTTCCAGTTTAGGAACTAGTTAGCATTCCCCTCCCGGCTCAGCGGCTCCCAGACTCATATACCCAGAAAATAAGCATTGGAAGGGACACCTGGGAGAGGTCCAAAGAGGGGAAGGGAGTCTCAGCACCAGAGTGAGATGACTTTAGAAACTTCCATGCCTGTCAGCCCACTGAGCACACTATTCAGGACTCAGGTCACTGTGGAGCACACCACCTTCCTTCCGCTCCACCAAAGAAGAAAACCAACAATCCAAAACTAAAAAAATAAGGGAGAGTAGAGCTCCCCTCGCCCCCAATTTGCCTGTAATCTCAGAGTATCTTATTTTACTAAGAGTTCTATAATCCCTTCTCTCATTCAGCAGCTCCCCTTAGTTTCCCAGCAACTGAGATGTTTTCTTTCTCTTTTCCTTCTGATTATTTTCAATATGCTTTATTATAATGCAAAGGAGCCTGAGTTGAAATTTAGGGTAAATTCCTCACAAAATCTCTGAGGATCTTTTCATACTATCCAACCCCTGGATGATGGCTGGCAACAAGCTCCCTGAATTTGGGGTAACTCTGAGGCATCAGGATCTTTGGTTATGACTTGCCACTTGCTTCCCAACGAGCCAGAGTTCTTGACTCTAAATAAAAATTAGTTGTACAATTTGCATGTCATTGGGTCTTTGAGGTAAAAACATATAAAGCTTCCCAGTTTTTCTACTAAGTTTTTAACCTAACTTTCCCCCTCAATCTGTCCTTCCCCTCCTGACCTGCCCCTCAAATCTCACAGCCTTACTTTCTTGAGGAAGCATAGGACTGTCAGGAACTGATGATCTTAAAATTGGAGGCTCTATACTCAATAGGTTAAGATCCTAGACTTTTGGCTTCTAGTCTTGGCTGGCTGCCGCTAACTCACTGTGAGACTGTGGACAAGGCATTTCCCTTCCCTAAGCCTCAGTTTCTTTCTCCATAAATTGGGAAGTTGAATTAGATGGTCTTTAGTTTCCTTTCTAGCTCTGGTCATCTATGATTCTATCAGGAAGAAGACATACTGTCCTTCCATCAGGAAGTGAAATATTCCTGCCCTTCGTACTTTTCTCTCAGGGCTACAGCATAGAGAAGCTCCTCTGTAGATGCCTGCCTTCTCAAACTGGCTTAAATTAAGGGACAAACAAGTGAGTTCCAGTAGGAGGCCAAACTTCTTTCATTATGAAGAAATGTTAAAAAGGTAATCTAATTCTAACCCTGAATCTTGACAAAGCAGATGAGACAAGGCGGGTATGGGGCACAAAAAAAGCATGACACCCACCCTGCCCCCAACACACAACTTATGACTGTTTAAGAGTCTGAGCACACATTTGGCCTTGCCCTAGGGAACTCTATATAACCAGTGACTGCTTAAGCCAATACAACTGTGTGTGGATGGAAGAAAGCAAGGACATGTGTAAATATTTCCAGAGCATAGGTGTAGATGTCCAATCAATACACAGACACTCATCCTGTTCTCTCTTACTTTAGGCCTATATGTGCTGTTTGAGAAGCTATTGTGGGAGGGCACACCGCATCCTGGTCTTTCCCCTCCCCAAAGTCAGAAAGGAAGAGACAGTGAGGCAGGAGCTACTTGGCTTCCTATAAATTGTTTTGTCCTTCCTCACAGCTGCAATCAGAAGCTAAGGGCTCCCGCAGGCCTTGTTCTGATCTGCTGCAGGCGATGGAGGGTTTTTGAAACCGAGAGGACTTGGCTGCAGCCCCGTTTCAGCTGCCATTGGGGCTGGCTAATGGGCTCATTCTGGAAGACCCCCGCCTGCTGCACTAAAGAGTCCCCCGCTGACCCCCTCCCCAGTCCCAACCCAATTAATAAATGGGGGCTCCCACTTTATGGCTCTGGGAGAAGGAACCAGAGATACAAATGACCCCCAGGGAGGGAGAGAAAAAGGCCTTCCAAGAATCAAGCCAGAGAATTGTGCATCCACAGGCACATGCTGCCACAGGCTAGTCATATCCCATTTTCAAAGCATTAACGGGGAAGAAACTGGCAAAAAACTGTATTTTCTTTCCCAGATCCAGAGTGGGATAGCGTTCTTGAAGTCTGAGGGTACACCCCAGGCATCAACTCTCTTTCACCTGGTTCTCCAATCTGAAAAAGGCAGAGTGCAGGTGACCATCTGGGCACATAGCACAGACTCAACTATTTTCCAGGGGCTATCTCTCCTACTAAACTCTGCAATACTGAACACAGACATATCCCATCAATTTTTTTTTTCTTCAATTATTTGGTTAATAAACATTTTCTACTTCTTAAAAACAAAGCAGCTACCTCTTTCCAAAATCTCATCACCATGAACAGTATAAATACGTCCTGAGGTTATCAACCTTAGCCTATCTTTTTTATTTCTCTCCTCACATCCAAACTATCATCAAGCCTAGCTAATTCTACTGACCCTCTCCCTTTCTTCTCCTTCCCCTTGTCTTACACTAGTTGCCGCTCTTAGGGCCTTACATCTGGACAAGAACAATAATATCCTAGCAAGTTTTTCTGCTTCTATGACCTAGTATAGCTGCAAAAGTCCTGAACATTGTGTTCATCTCATCATGCTCTATTCTGTTACTGCTTACCAAATCAAATTCAAATTCCTCATTCAGGCCACCAAGATTGTTCCTTCATTTCCTAATATTTTTTCCTTTATTATCCTGACTACTCCATTCATAACCCTCTGCACAAAACACAAAGAAACTTTCTATAAGTTTTCTCTCTCCAATCACCTTCCTCCCTCTGTTTCATGTCCTCTATCTTCACTACCTTCAAAGAATCTTTTCTGGTTAACTCTGCGTTTTTCCCATTATTTCTTTGCTTTGTTTCCCTCTGTACTAGGTTATTGTTTTATTTTATAACCTGCATCAGTGTGTTCACTTATAAACACCAATCTCTCTACTTCCCACTCAAGTTTAAGAGTCATCTCTCACTAGATCCAGAAGCTTCCAAAGATGAGACCCTCCCATAATCTTCCCCAGAAGTTGCCCTGTACTCAGGACGTGATCCAGCTAATGATATTACTGCTCCCCATAGAAGCAACCCTCATGGTATAACTCTTGGAATATCATATCAAACAACTACATCAAATACAAACTTATTTTTGTACAATGTCAACTCTCAGGTTGCCATATGCAATTACCAACACTGAACTTGGTACTGAGTCTTTCCAAAATTACAAATTGTTTCATGACTTCAAAGTGTGTTGCAAAACAAAACAAAAATATTGAAAAAAAAAAAGTACAGTAACCAGAGGACTTCATCTTCTTAATGCATAGTATATATACTGCTTTCTTTGAAGCCCCCTTAGGATGAGAAGTCCCATTTTGTTCCCTAAGGTTAATCTTATATTCTCAGGTCATGACCTGATTTTCTAGAATGCAAATCAATCCCAGAGGCAACAGTAAGGTTGTTTCCTACCAGCCTTGCCTGTAGTGGTCTCTGACCATCACATTTTTAGAAGGTCCCTTGGAATAGAGAAGTTATTCATGACTCGTCTCAACTACTTAGGAAGTACTTCCTGAGAATAACTTCACTTCCAAATACTGACACCACTTCCTCTGGTTTAGCCCTGTGTGATTTTGTTGTTGTGTGTCACTAAGTCGTATCTGACTCTTTGCAATTCCATGGACCACCGCACACCAGGCTCCCGTCCTATGTGATTTGACAGGAAAAACTGACCTGCTACCTCCTTTTATCTCCTACATATTGCTCAGAATAATAAGGACTTGCCTTTTATCCTTTCCATTCTTTAGCCTCAAGGTGCTTAATAGTCTAGATAATAAAAGCAAAGGTACTGTGATACCTAGTATATAGTAGGTTCCAGACAATGCTAGTCACCATTTTCTCCCTTCTTACTCCCAACACTTTCTCAGCCTTTCTGGGTCTGTTTTTTCACTGCCTAACGATGGCACTAAACTAGACAAATTAATGCCCTTTTGTAGCTCTAGCATTCTCTGACTCAAATTCATATATTCTGGTTTGTTTGCTCTTCTATGCATCATCCTCACTTGTATCTAAAATGAAGGGGAGAGGAATAACATTATAGTTTCCAGGTTGACCTAAAACATATAAAATCACCTGCAGGGGAATGTTAGTACTCCAAGAATACAAATAATTCTTAGCTTGGTATATCCATATCATTTCCTCCTTAATCCTGGAATACTCTCTTGAACTATGCAGATAGCAGTGCTAAGCAAAATGTCCTAGATAAAAATTACTTGCTTAATATAATCTAGTTTCCCAAGTGAAACTGTCTGCATAGCATCCCCCAGTTTAAGGGTTTCAGGCCGATCCTCCAACCATAAAGGTAACACTACTGTAATCAAGGGGACGCTTTACTCTCTAATGGGGCCTCCTTGAAATAAACTGTGAATCTTTAATGCAATTATTCCCTTTCACTACCCCAACCACAATTTTACCTACCACTCTCATATCTTATCTCTTCTTTATAAGCAATTATACACTGTTTCTTTCTGCAGCCCCACTACCAGACTTCTCCAGTTCTCCCTTCTTTCCTTTATTTCCATTTCCTTCTCATATTGCTTCATTTTATATGAGAACTTTGGTCCCCTAACAGAAATTGCAAATACTAATTCAAGGCCAAACCTAGCAGCTCCTGAATTTATAAAAGGGATCAGACTCCTAAGTTTTCTCTAGCTCTCTAAATTCAGCCTCTTTTGTCCAGTGTCAAAAGCATTCAAAATTGCATTAGCCTTGGTGGAGAGGGTTATCCGTCCACAAGGTGATCCTAACCAAGGGTGTCCCTCATCAAACACAAGAGGGAGCCTTTCCATAGACAATCCATCAGAAAGGCTCCTAAAAGACAAGACACTTAGCTGGGCTCTTCACTTTGCTCTGCTACACTGTAGCCTTTTAAAGGTTTCTCCATGCTGCTTCCCTCAGGGGTGATTTTGGACTTGGATAAAATGTCCTTCACTCTTTTGGAACTATCAACATGATCTTCAAGTTACAACCATACCAGAGCACAACATCCCCAAAACCAACTATTTTCAGGTCCGAAGGAACTTATGTCTAAATGAGTTTATTTCATGGTTATACCTTCTCATTCCAGAGAACTACTGTGTGGCTGAGGGCTGCATACGGCTTTATTAACAACTACTCACTTCAGTTCAGTTCAGTTCAGTTCAGTCACTCAGTCATGTCCGACTCTTTGCGACCCCATGAATCGCAGCACACCAGGCCTCCCTGTCCATCACCAACTCCCGGAGTTCAATCAGACTCACATCCATCGAGTCAGTGATGCCATCCAGCCATCTCATCCTCTGTCGTCCCCTTCTCCTCCTGCCCCCAATCCCTCCTAGCATCAGAGTCTTTTCCAATGAGTCAACTCTTTGCATGAGGTGGCCAAAATACCCACTTAGAGAGTATTAAAGACTAACTGCGCATCTATCTCTTTCTTTCAGCCTTGGACTGCTAATTCTTGAGATAAGAGATATGAGAGCAATCCAGCGGTCAAGTGTTTTGGCAACCTAGTGACTAATCATCAGGGCATCAGAGCAATCCTCATATGCTCTCTCTCTCCTCTTCTCACCAAGCTTTACTTCCTAGAGACACCATCTGCAACTCAGCTATTAGCAAAAGCAAGTTTCAGTATATAAGGGAAGAGAATGAAGTGAAGGTTGACCAGTTAAAGAATCTCTTGTACTCCACAACATTAAGTACTGCAATAATTAAAAGCTCCTTTCATAGCCCTTAGCAATGTTATTTTGCTTTTTCTTTCACCTTTCACCCCATTAAGTTTGTCTCCTGAATTGCTTCTCACTACCCTTCAAAACTACAAAGCAGCAGTAATTCTAAATTCCTTGCAGGATTAAGCAATCAGTATCTCTGGCAGGACTAAAGCATGAGAATTGGGAAGTGAGTGGAGAAAAGAAATATAGGAAATGAAGTGGATGGACAGGAGATGGAGAGCTAGCTGCACGAGAGGTGTGGTAGAGTACCACCAGTGATTCCTTTAGGTGTCATACTTCCCCCACTGGCTTGGAGTAAACTCTCACTTGAGTTTATATAGGAACTATATAGGCTATATAGGAACACTAGAAATGCCACACCTGGACAGAAAAATTAAAGTGTCCAGGAATGCTCACCTTGCCTCTCAGGACAACCAGAAGACTTAGCAGTTCATTTCTCCTTTGGAATATTTGACTATTTACTTGCTTGAGGAACTCCCCACATCCATTTCCCATAGCCCTTCAGGATGACTAAGTTGTGAACAGAGAAGTAATTCAAAACCTTAAAAAAAAAAAAAGTCAAGCTACGGGGCAATCTTTAAGAACAACGAAAATCCCAGTTCAGCACAAAGAACTGTTAACTTACTTGAGGCATTAACCTTAGCACACAGTTAAGGATGCCTATCTTGGAAAAGACAGTGCCTAAGAAATTCAGGTACTGAACAGTATGGTTCCTACTTAGAAATAGCCTTGAGTGTGATGGAGAAAAAAGTCCAGCTTAGATAGGTCCTCAGCTTTCAGACCAAGAATTGAAGATGGTCATTGCTACAAAGTGGAAATATTCTCTATTAGGTTGAAGTTCACACTCCTAGTCATGAACTTGCAGTATAAAAAGACTGAAAACGAATTCCTTTTCTCTGGAGACTAACAAGAAACACAAGACTCCAGGAACTGGAACAATCTTGAGCTCTCCATTCTCCTTGGGTAAAGATATGACAGCCCACAGGCAAGGGAACATCATACTTAAACTGTGGGGATTCACAAATACACTGGCAATCCTCCTCATCACCAGTTTTTGAATTATATTTCTTCCTAATTTCCTTGTTCTGCTGTACTCCTTAATCTTGTGATTGCTTATTCCACACACAACTTCCTGATACCTATGTCCCCTCTTCTTGTCTCCTGATACTTTTTTTTCCTGTCCTGTCTACTTATGTCCTAACTAGCAGGACGGCAGCAGACATTACAAGGGAAAGTTTAGTCTTCTGTATCTTAAACCATGACAGAGAAGGGAAAGCAATTTTCTCCTCAGTTGGAGACAGGAAGTTTTGGAAATAACAGGAATTTTACCCCTATCAACAATTTTGACTTACTTCCTGGATTGGCAATGTATCAGGAAATCTCAACAGAGCTGGGAACACTAATCCATCCCCATGCTGACCCTACTCATGGTAACACAGGAACTGGTGTGGGGATGAGGGTCTCTGATTGGAGAGACTATTTTTTGGTCTAAACAGCCTCATACCAACTTCTTTTGATGACGGTTGAGCTCAAACCCACTTACCTCTCCTTTCAGAAGGAGTCAGGGTACATGAAGCTCAACTCTTTTGACGGCCTGGCACCATCATTACTTTTGTACAATGGTTTTCTACTTTAGAAAATCACATCTTATGGTTTCCCCCAATTCTTATTTTCTAGTTCCCAGTATAATGTTTTGAAGCACCTCTTCAAACCCTAAGAACTTCTTCTTCTGGTAGTCTATGAGTCTACAGAGATTCTGAGACAAAGCACCCCTAGGATAAAGTGGAGGAAAAATGCCCTTTATACATATAATTAGATCTGCTCAAAGGGTACAAATTAAGAAGTAAATGCAATGGAGCAAAAGTGGTATAGTAACAGGAAATATTTAATTTTCCAATCTCCACTTTCCATTTTTATAAACTGAAAGAAAAAATTTAATATATTACAAAATATCTGTACATAAACAAAGTAAACCCAATGGGAGGCAAAACAAAGAGAGAGAAAGGAATACAGTGTCAGTAACCTAATCAGGGAGAATGAGGTCGTGACTGACACTTTTCTGATGCAGCATTCTCTCTCAAAACCTGCTGGTAACCATTTTAGTACTGTAACTATATATGCATATTACACACACACACACACACACACACACACACACACACACCCCAAGTGGTTTGGGTGATGTCTATGGCAGAAGCTAAAAGAAGTCCTACTTACAAGTTTGTGCTAACTGCCCTGCTTTTAAACGTATAGATTTGATGTTTTCTTCAAATTCTTATCATTCCAATGGACAGCTGAAGAAGAAACTAAAGAAACTGGGTCAAGCAAATTTGTTTTCAAAACCACAAAAATGATCATGGTCAAACCAGTTTTGCCTCTCACTTGTGAACAGAGTCAGATTTCTCATCTGTTCAAAATAATGTGTTTCATGGACTTAATATCTCCCATGGTTCAATAATCAAAACCAAAACCACTTCTGAATATAATTAATTTGGTTTGTAATTTTCTAATACCCAAGTAGAAATTCTGCCAAACCTTTACTTCCATCACATTTATAGATAACATAGCTGAAAAATTAACAAATACCTTTTCTTCCTCCCCCCAAGATATTCCAGGATATTTGAGTTTCTTTGTCCCTTTGCCTTTAGAAATAGTCAAAATTGCCAAATCTTTTCTTTTTAAAGGTTAGACTCCCAAATTGGGGGTGGGGGTTGAAATGGGATCATACATACACACAAACACACACCACACACATACACACTCACCCTATTCCCTAATAGAAGGGATAGGGGAATGGAGACTTAAGTATATTATTTAGAATATTTGGCATAATTAAAAATAAGGGTTGGGGAGGGTAAAACATTATTGGTGACTGCTGATAACCAAAATACAATTAAAATATATAGAGATTTTATTTATATTTGATGGAAAACCAATTTTTCTCACTGGAAACTTTTGAAAGGATCCAGGCTTAAGTTCTCTAGTCAAAAATGGAAGAGTTGGGCCCAATGTCTTTAATTCAAATATTCTAAAATACAAAGGCCCATGTCTGAGGACTAAGAAGTCAACAGACAAAAGGTTCAGATGAACTTTAATGCAATTTACCAATAGCGTGTCAGTGAGCCTAGCAAATCTAACTGGACTCACCGGTTTAAAAAGCCATCAATGCCAAAATGGCTAGAAGTTTCTCTTTTTAATCAATGATTGGCCCTGAGGGCAAGGCCAGACCAAAACCCAGAGGATAATAAAGAAATACACACACCAGATATCTGCCTATTTCAGTAACAGGGGAAAATAGTCTTCATGTAAGTATCAGAAAAAGATTCTTCTTTCTTTACATTTTTTTTTTATTAACGCATCTCTCTCTCACAAGTATTGTTTATTTTTTAATATATGAACTTGGCATTGAAACATAAAACTTTACTTGAGTTCTGTAAACTCTTCTCCAAGATGCTGAAACACATTTTGCCTTTTCTTTGTAAAGGGGGGCTAACCTACATTTCACAAGCATCTAGGTCTGTGCAGATAATTTCTATAAATGTGTATGTTTTAAAAACACATTATATGCTGGTACTCACACACAACTGGAAGCCAGAATGAGAAACCTCCCAGGTTATCCCACCCTGAAAGTCTTCCCCTCTTTCATTTTCTGATAATAAAGCAAAATTCTTGCCATGAAGTTATAATTTAACCCCTTTTACCAAAACCAAATCTCTCTAGAGGAAAATCTTTAAAAGAATTGACAGGATATTCATGGTGATATGTGTGTATGTCAATACTGTTCTTTCTTATGGGATACTCTTTTAAAATTACTTTTTTTAAAAAAGGTCTCAGGTAGTGATATATCTTCAGAAAAATATTCACCATATACTAAGTTACATTTCCATGTATTCTCAGGATGTATTTTTTTTCCTCTTTGACAATATTACAATGCTCTGTTTCAAAGGGTTTTTTTTTACATAAAAAAATATGTGTAAACAGTATGCTAACTGATGTTACTAACCCTCCAGGTATGGAGGGATCATCTCTAACCCTACCTCAGCAGCAATGTCCTAGGCTGTTTGCATCTACAAATCAACTTCACCATCAGAACATGGTTTAAAAAAAAATTTTAGAATTGAAGATTTACAGAGAACAATATAGGAGTTTGAATTTCCTTTCCTTTATTTCAAAAAAAGTAAAGAATTATCCCAGGTTCTTGGGCATCTCAACAATTAATTTTTTTTCCAAACAAATGCCTCAAAAAGAGAGCAATAGAGAGAAAGAGAAAGTCTATAAAGATGGGATAAAAAAGGTAAAGAGATGGGATAAAGTCTACCTACTTGCCCAAGAATGCCACTTTCTACAACCTGCTTCATGTGCAGGGAGGGGGGTGAGGGCATGTCTTTTCTCAAAGTGGAGCAAACTATAAGAATAAGCAATTTATTTGGAAAAAAGGTATGTTCAAGATGCTCAATGGGTAAAAAAAAGAGTTCACTTGAAAGCAAAAATGTGAGATGGTGGAGAGGAAGGAAACATTTATTTAAACCAGCCAGTCACTCTGTTTCCCTTAAAGCAAAAGCCTAAGAGCAGCTCAAATTCTGTGAACACTATTCTCTTAAAAAAAAAAAAAAAAAGAAACCAAAAACCCTAAATTCAAAAGAAACCATTAAAAAAAAAAAAAAAAAAAAAACTTTAAGAACCTCTCCTGAGCCATCTCAAAACTGAAACTGTTTCCTTCTTCTGCTCAAGAAGTGCAGGAAATGAACTAATTAAACATTTACTTTTCAATTTAATGACCCTCTCCATATTCTCTACTTGTATTTACTAGGTAGAGTTGAAGTAAATATTCTGACTATATCCCATCCAGGAGAAACTGGTGCCAATATCACTATTTTATAAGTTGCTTGCTAGGAGCAAGTGAGCAAGGAATACAACAGATAGCTTTGCAATAGCCAAATACAGATGATTACCTCGCTCTGGCAAATTATTTCATTAAAGGTTCAGAGGACTGGATGGAAGAAATGGATAGGGAAGGGATCTTTCAGGACTCTGAAGTCTCTAGGTTAGTAAGGAACTCCTCTCCCTCTTCCCCCTCTTGGAGGGACTCTCGTAGGCCCCCGATACACTTTGCCATAAGCAGAAGACTGAGCTGAGGCCCCCCAGTTAAGGCTTGCTCCTGAGCTGCTGGTCCCAGTGGTTCCTGGCCCCAGCTCCCCATAGTTTTGCAATTTGGTCTCTGCATGTACCACAGAGTTGCTGCTTCCCTCAGCCTTCAGGAATGGTTGCCCGACCACTGAGTGTAATGCTAAGGGGACCCTGGCAAAACGGAGGTCCTGGTCCCCTGGGAACTGCACTGACCCTGTGCCCTGGTAACTGCTGGACTCCCCAAGGTGGCTCACAGAGCCCGAGAAGGTCCTGTTCTTCACCAGGGTCTGGGCCAAAGATTCTGTCAAGGCTGGACCAGAGTTGCGTTCATCAGTGTCAGTGGCACTGAACCCTGTTTCAGGCCCATCAGTGTTTCCGTAAGTCCTGTTAGGATGGGGTCGGGTGGAGTAATCCATTGATCTCAAGGCCTGGTGCTCATGTGGCAGGTGGCCAGGAGGCTCTGCTTCAGGCTGGGATAAAAGTTGCAGCAAGGCGGCTGTCACGGCTGGGTTCAACTCCTGGGGGGCGCTGGAAAGATCGCCTTCAACCAGAGGGGGTGGAGGTGGCGGCGGTGGAGGTCCGGGGGGCTCAGGGGGCCTCTTCTCTGGTGGAAGAATGTGAGGAGGACATGCTGTGGAAGGGTTACTTCTTTTAAACACCATCTTAAAAATCACATGTGATTATAAACACAAACACACACACACACACTCCCCAACATAAACAAATATCAATACAAGTAACCAAATATATATAAAGCAAAAAACCTTGGGATCAGGAAATCGCAATTTATAAATAAAATCAAGCGATTAAAAGTAAAACAGTTGCATTCTGGATCTAACAGCTGGTGTTAAAATCATGTATTTCAAATGATTGTTCTGATTTTTGTCTGAGATCTCCTCCATTTCCTTCCTTAAGGAACTGTTCTAATATGTAGGCTGTTGGTAGCCTCCCCACCCCTTTTTGCTGTTGGATCAAAACATTAATGAAAATAAAGTAAAAGGAAGATGAGAGGAACAATACATATGCTGTGGTCACATATCTAGGACATAATCTTGCTGTACAACAGGAAACTTCGTATGGACTTAGCTAACACATTTTACAGAATGTTTGATGATATCAGGTTAACACGTAAAATAAAGCTAGAAGAATATACAGGTGAGATGAAATTAGCAAAAACCTTTCATTACCATCATGTATACATATACACTTGCTTCTCCCAGTTTGAGCTCCTTCTCCCCATAATCACAGTCTGAGGAAAACCACCGTACTGTCATTCAGCTTCCTATGTTACAGTAATTATAAAAAGTCACTACAGCAATGTCATGCAGAATGGGCTGTTGATAAACCTTTGTTTATCTTGGAGACAGTGAGAAGAGTATTTAGAAATGTATTGAACTAATACTATACTCTGTCTTTCCAAAGGTCTTACTAGAACCATTCCCTAGACATTTTGTTACCCACAACTGGATTAATTTGCCTAACCATGGCAATCACTGTCTGATAATGAACTCCTGCCAAGGCAAGAGACTAGAAATGTAAAATGGTGTGAGTTTGAGGACACACAAAACCAAGTAGTCAGAAGCATGCCTTTAGAGTTGGGAGTTACCTTGCTGAAGAAAAAACTGTTTTGGGATATCTTTCAAATGACTGATTTTTCTGTTCCCTAATGAAGCATATTTTTAAATGTTCATATAATCAATTCTTTATTATGAGACAGTGATATAAAGTCATTACTCAGGCAAGCCAAAAGTAGTTTTTATAATTATAACAATTAGGTATTTTGGTAGCATATATACCACAATTATATTTTGCAAAAACAATCAGTAAAGTAAGCATACCCTTAGTGGGCAGATGAAAGTATTCTGAAAATACTACAAAATTGTTGAGCAGTGGGAGGATAAGGTCAGGTGCTATATGTAAATACAATTAGGGTGACCAAGAGTCCCAATTGCCTGAGACTAAAGAAGGTTCCCAGGTTTAAAACTTTGGTTTTAAAACCAGGACAGTACAAGGACAAGTTGATCATCCTATATACAGTACGCACTCAATTTTTTATTAACAGACTGGCTGGCTGACTAGATGGTAGAGAAAGCTAAATTAAAGGATGAAAAATTAGCTATAGAAAACTCACAACTTGAAAAGTAGACATCCAAAAACAGGAGAGCTAACTGGACTACAAATATCTATAGATTTCAGAGTTTTTCACTATCAACACTACACATCTCACTACATAAGAACATCACAGTACCAGTTATTTTAAAAAGTATTTTTGGTCTATACATGAAACGGAACACCATTTTTTTTTTTTTTAATACTAAGGGCAAACAACTTTAAAAATGCCTAACTGCAAAAATGGACAAAGCTAAACTTATATTCTTCCATCTATACTACATTTCATATTTAACCTTTGCCTTTTATACAAATAGTTTTAGTTGTATTTCAATAGAACTAATTCTTGAGCTCACATTCTTTCACATTTATGAGAGGACGAAAACTATTTCAAAACAGCAAAGGCAGACTGGTTGTAAAGAACTATTAAAGGCTAATAAAACATCTTAAGAATTAAAAATAAAGATCACATTTAAAAAAACATAGTTATAAGATTTAAAGTGTTAACAATATTGCCAACCCTTAACAGTCTGTACCAGTGGTGAGAGGAATCAATGAAATATACAAATAACTGAAAATTTCATTTTAGTAATTAGATTCAACCATAACCATTTCTCAACAAGTACAGAATAGCTAAGTGAAGTGAAGTCGCTCAGTCGTGTCCGACTCTTTGTGACCCCATGGACTGTAGCCTACCAGGCTTCTCCGTCCGTGGGATTTTCCAGGCAAGAATACTGGAGTGGGTTACCATTTCCTTCTCCACAGAATAGCTAAATAGTAGCCAAAGTGATAGATTTTTACTTTCTCTGGCTAACTCAGTCTGCCCTCTGGTGGAAGTGCTGATGAACAGCAAAGCAGCCACATAAGAGGTAGCAGGAGCAAGATAGAGGCACAGGAGAGTCACCAACTGGATAATCCGGAAGTGACCGGAATAATTAGGGATGGCATTTTTACTCTCCTCTGAAAAGTAAATCCAGTAATTTCTGGCCATGAGCTAGGCCTAAACTTTAGTTCATCTTCACCATTTGGCTGATAGCTTGTTGACTTAATTATTGGGTGAATTTCTTTCAATCACTATGCCACTTAACTTGAATAACTTCTTTCAGTTATTGATCATAATTTTTTTTTTTTTTGGTTGGTGAGGGGGTGGGTGGTGGTACAAGGGAGGAGAGTATGAGAGATGAGACAAAGAGACCTGCTTTAATTCTAGATTTGCTTTCTCTGTTATTCCACATCCCAGAGTCTCTTAAAAACTATTGGAATTGTTATGACAAAAGAGCAAAGTGAATTAAGAAACACATTAATTAAGAAAGTACAGGAATTCTAGTTCTGCCTCTGCCAATAATATGGTGCCAGTAGTGGGACCATAGATAGGTTTATTTAAATTCCCTAGATTGCAGTTTCCTTATCCACAAAGTAAAGAGGGTAATTTATTTATCTTTTTAAAAAAACTTTACATACAATAACTTATTTGATCCTGTACCAGTGGAAATAAGGCATATACTCTGCACCAACCGATTTGAAATGTGAATACAACACCCTAAAAATTGAAGGTTAGTGTACTCCAACAGCCCTTGTACATCTTCTCATTTCCCCAATTCATGGGGTCTTCATGGACAGCAAAAATTTCCAAGGAGTTGAAAACACTTACAAATAAGTAAAGATTTTAGAAATAAAGACTGTGAATCAGAATTGACTAGAAAATTTAAACTTCTTTTCCCTCTAATAAATTGCATGCTGTGCTTATGTAAGATCAAGTTATACATATTTCCTTTTTTCGATTTTTAAAAAATAATAATGTTCAGTTCCTAATCTGGGGTCCATTCACTTATCCTTCAGGAACACAGATTTAAATCATCTTTATATGCTATTTTTTGGAAAGGAAATGTATGGTGTTAATTACCTGCTTAGAAATCTTCTCAAATCATTCTTTGGGAGATTAACAATGATATTTTATTAGGGCTTTCTTGACTGTATGTTTCCAGGAACTCAGTACCTAGCATCCACTGTTCTAGAGTACAAGTGGCTATTTGTACAATCTGATAATGGTTTGCTTGGAAGGCAGATTTTCAAGTGCTAGTACTAGCTGACCACCACACACACAGTGGTTCAAGATGCATCACTAGCTACGGCTGTGGTTTTTTTGTGTGAGAACACAGGGACTTTACTTACCTACTTCCTAGGAAATGGAAAAACAATCAGTATACGAAAGGTGCTTTAAGAAGCTTTGAGACTTAAATAAGAGAAGTTGGGCAAGAAATACATCACTTGGTGCTATGTTCTTCTGTAGACTAAGTTACAGAAAAACTGAAACTGAGGCCACTGATGTGAAAAAGAAAACATTAGAGACTTTTAAGAGGATCAACAGCACCTGAGCTCAATGAGATTCATGACCGGTCTGTTTACCTGCTGCCTCCTCCTGTGGCATTGTGGGAGTTCTTCGGGGCCCCTGTGGCCCACTGTTCTTGTCACTGTTGCTTTCCTCCAGGTTGCCTGCTGGCTCCTGGGTTTTCATCAGTTGACTCAAAAGAACTGCCAACATATTCTGCATGTCAGCTGGTGTGCTTGAAGCTTCAGGGGTTGTCTGTTCTGCTGAAGGTGGGACCGCTGGGGCAGGGGCTATCTCCTTCAAAGATTCCTCTGGGGCTGTGGGCTCTGAGTCCTGCTGTTGGGAAGTGGCAGCCGTTAGGGCACTGATGGATTGGTTCAGGGCCTCCAGCTGCTGTTGCATCTCTGGGTTGGAGTGGATGTTAAGCAGCTGTGCCATTTGAGGAATGCTCAGGTCCGTTTGGCTCTGCAGCAGGTTCAGTAACACTGCCAATTCACTTTGATTCAACTGCTGTGTGATATCACCGAGGCCTGTGGAGAGACAGTGGAACCAATATAAGAGGATGAGGCGAGGCAAGGCAAGGACCTTTGCCATCTTCAACTGACAACAGCAACTTAGAATATCCAATGAATGAAGTTTCATTTTGAATGTCTCATTTTTCATGCCTCCAATTGTGACACATGTTACTCTTTATATTTTCACTTAAAAATACAGGGACTAATTAAAATATCTCTGCATTGTGAGTAAAAGTGACTTTATCTATATTCTTCAAGGTCAGTGATTTTCAGCCCTTACTGTACATTAGGAGAGATTTAAAATTCAGAAGCCTTAGGTCCTATCCCTAGAAATCTGGCAATTGTTCAGAGGTGTTTATGTTTAAAGCTTTTTAGGTGATTATAATGTGTAGCCAGTGTTGAAAGCCACTGTTTTAAATAGACAATGAAGGAAAAGTGAGCCAAGGAAGGAAGTTGTAATTCAGAAAAAACAGTTGTACCACAGGAGAGCTACTTTGTTGTTTATAAAAATTCATTATTACACAGTTTTGGATATATTTAGATCAAATAACAGTCCACAGAACTAACTACATTTAGCGACTGTGATTTAACATGATTAAATTCTAAGGTCTTATCAAATCTAACACAGACAGGGCTCTAATTATATGTTAGTGAACCACAGGTAAACTAATCTTTAAATTCAGCTTACCTAATTCACTAATTTATGCCACACACTGAATTGAGATATTAGTTTTCAGGATAGGGAAATAATCTATTTTAAGTTTTCTAGACCACATGTACAATACTGGGCTTATCTCCCTTTCCCCTTACATAATGAGGATACTAATTTTTCAGTGGCTAAAAACTGAAACACACACACAGATACAAATCCTTACACTTGACCTTCAAAATCTGCCAAGTGCTTAATAAAAGCACAAAGGCTCCTTCCCAGCACTGACCTATTGCATCCCCAGCCCCAGGTTCCACCTTGCCAGGAGCAGGCTGAGGTGGTGCTGGGCTGCTGTTCTTTACAGGCTCAGCACTTGTCCCTGAGATAGTTTCTTTTCGAGAGGCTTTGGGTGGAGGTGGCTCTTCTACCAAAACACCACTTTGTCGCTGCCGTCGCCGTTTCTTACTCCATAATTCATGGCAATCCTGCCAGTGGGGGAGGCTGGAAAAAGACAAAAGGGGAAATGTGTGTGGGAATGTGCACTACTGAGTGAATGGAGGAACAAGAAATTAAAATGGGAAGGCAAAGAGCAAGGGGAAATGGAAAGGATAAAGAAAATATAAAAATAACCAGAAAAATTAGTAAACAGCAGCAGCGTAAATAGAATCATGGCATATGGTAGTCTGAGGAACTAAAGATCCAAATGCCCAAAGGATTTCTTTCTACAGTGAGAAATGAAGATCTTGCTAATAACAGAGACACACCTGCTCTATAAAAATGTCCATATTCCAGTCAAATGATTAAGTTTTATAATTGTTTGTGCTTAGCATAACAAAAATTAAGGAGACTTTTTTTTTTCTTGGTCAAATTTTAATAGGGAATAAACAGAACAAAGGTGACTGCCTTCTTAATATTTACAAAAAGCCCAGGCAAGGCAGTAATTTAAATCTTGGAACCACATGAGCACATGTAATTAAACCATCTTTGTGTAAAATCAGTTTATGTGTTACTCAGTCTCTAAGGACCAAAAAACTGGTTCTTTTTCTTTCTGCCCACTGAATTTCTATGACCAAATATTTTCATTTGTGAGGTTTAATACATTTCTGGACTTTCCAATACTCAATAAATTCCAGTAAGTTAAATCTTACCACAACACAGATTACCACAGCCAAAATTTCCAATTTTTGCTAAAAAGCTTACATACTTCAGCCACATTCAATGCATCAAAATTCAAACACAATAAATGAATTAGGACATTTCTTTGGATTATCAGATTTGTAGTTATTACCTGTTCATATACTAACATCTCATACATTTAAGATACAGTGTTCCTATAAGAAAAAAATGCCCGTAAACTCTGAGGTGAAAGTTATAATGCTGTCAGTGAAAGTCCAAAGGTTTCTATCAGAATGTGAGATGGGGAGTGTAGAACCTCTGAGGATCCCATATAATAGAGAAAATTAATAAAATTCTGATAGAAGAAAGACACATTCAGAGACCATGTTTTCTATATAAAAATTCAGGACATATGGCCTGATAGATAGACACACGACTGGTTCGATCCCTGGTCAGAAAACTAGATCTCACATGCCACAACCAGGAGTTCTCATGCCACAACTAAAGATCCCACATGCCACAACTAAGACCTGGTGCAGCCAAACAAATAAATATTTAAAAAAATAAATACATAAAATTAGGACTGTTCTTGCACATACGGGATAACATGATCATTGCAGATATAAGGAATTTAAAAAGATGAAATGTTTAAAAACCTCTCTATTTGGTTGGCCACTGCAGCTTCTTTTTTTAAAAATCTATTATTTTTAGTTTCTCAGGTTTAGAGTCACTATAAGGCCACTAGCACTTACTCTGGAGGATCCATTTTGCTGAGCTCAACATCTTTAAGGAAATCACTCTGTAGAGTCTGTTCAGCTGTACAACGTTTGCTAGGATCTAACGTCAGCATGTGGTCGAGTAAATCAAGTGCTGCTGAAGGAATGCTGTGGAAAGGAAGAGCAAAAGAACAAGTTCACAATGACTCCAGTTCTTAAGCCTGTAACTTAATGCCAAAGGTCTCTAAATTTCCAACTCCATGTAAAAACCATGGGAAGGGAGTTGGAACCTGGCTAAACAAGAAAGCAGATTTGCTTCCACACAGGATTCAAGAAATGCAATAGTACCACAGGTAGAAAACATGAAGCCTTGAATGCAAGACTATGATGAAACTCATAATGCTCAAAAATAAAATGTTTTCCTACAGTGCGTTGGCATAATAAACTGGGATAGTACTAATTCCCCAGGACAGGAAAAAGCTAAGTCCAAACAACAGCCAAACACATAAACAAATAGATGTACATATTTGTCAAACTCACAAAGAGAATTCTTCTCGTAGGCGCCTTCTATATTGCTTCTTCGGTTTCATCGTATTGAAGTAGGGCAGCTTGATAACATCAGGCCACACAGCTGGACAAGGGCTACCACAGAGTCGACTGAAAACAAAGCAAAAAGCAAGAACAAGGAAGTGAGTGAGCATTATAAATTTTAGCGATTCTAGAAGCAGAAATGATTACCTGCTCAGGTATGGGGGCTTTCGGCTTATTAAACTAAAAGGCATGCAGAGAGGTAAAACCTGACCTCACTGCTTTAAGGACAGAGGAGTTGGTTAAAAAATAGTAATGAGAAAATACTGGCACAATAGTCTAAAATGATTCACATATTTGGCTTTGTAAAACATGTTCTTAATGTCCCACATAGATTTTCATTACCAGTTTTGTTCTGTTCAGTTAGCATTAATTTCAAAGAGCTGAACTGGTCCTATAACGTCCTTGTTGAACTAGAAGAGGAGAGCTTAAGACTGGAATTCTGATGGAAAACTGAGTTTACTGCATAACACATAATGGGTTAAACACCACCTTTTAAAAAAAGTGTATATTAGCTTGTCATATTCTTCCCTTTAATCTTATTGCAAAACAAAAAACAAAATTCAAATTCCATCCCAATCCCAGACCTTACCCAAACCTTCTATTAAAGGCTCTCTTTTATAACTATCTGTTTACATGATGCATCACTTACTAAACTCTGAGTTCTTTGAAGGCAGGGACCTATTTCTGAATCCTAAAGTTAAACAGTGATAGGAATTTGTTAGAGAATAGGCTCAATGAATGTTTGCCGAATAAAGTCGATCTTAATCTAACCTAAGTAAGAATAAACAACTACTCTGAAAACAGCATGCTTTTACATGAAGAACTAATAAAAACTATGCAAATTAAGTAACTGAAATACACTTACTTATATATATATTAGTATGTGTGTGTATATATATATACACACATATATATATACATACACACATACATACACACTTTTTGTATACAGCCCATGACAAAATATATGGTAAACCTGACTGAAGAGAAACTTACTTGGACATAAGGAGCATAAAATCATTTAGTAGAATGAATGAAAAGTATTAGAAATTAGAGGATGAGATTACTGATCAACCTTGGGCACTCAGAGCACATACACAGCTATACCTTATCAGTTCTAGCTGAGCCAGTTCCAGATTGGCTTGAAAAATAGGCTTCTTTGTGAATAGTTCCCCAAGAATGCATCTAGAAAGAATAAAATTGAGAGGTCAGAAGAGAAATCCCTGGAACTTATTTAAAGTGTATTTCAATAAACTTTTATAGTGTATCAGGTTGCATCTAATATAATAAAAAAGCCCAAAACTAAGGGCCTGACTTTCATAAAAGAAAATACTTCTTATGGTGAAAATAATATTAAAGATTAAGATTTGCTGGTAGATCAAATTTTTGCCACCTATAAAAGACAGTCTATAAGCAGAAACAAGAAGTCAAGGGACTTTCCTGGTAGTCCAGTGGTTAAGACTCTGTGCTTCCAATGCAGGGGGAATGTGCTTAATCCCTGGTGGGGGAACTAAGATCCTACGTGTCACATAGTGTGGCAAAAAAATAAAGAAAAAAGGAGTCAAGAGTCCTTTTCTACCAATTCCACTGTAAATTTAAGGAAATAGCTAAACACTAAAAAACTCCTGACTTCAATTTTACAAAGATGCTGAGCAATTCCAGTAAGAATATTAGCCTTTTTCTTCATCTGCTCTGCAGAATGGGCACTATATACAGCCCTCTTGACATTATATTTGTAAAGTTCATTGTCATCAGTTAGAATCAGTTTCAACAGGACTTTCAAATATATTATGCTTAAAGTCTTTCACCATTTTGAAAAGGCCTTACAAAACTATATTGACATATTTACACAGTCTCCAAGTATCTCTCAATAAATTAAAATTATAAAAGGAAAACTAGTAACTATTTAGTAGTGAAGGAAACAACACCTTAGCTAAGTGACCAAAGTAACATCCCCAGAAAAAGGTAAGCAGGGTTCATGTGAGTACAAATGTAATACCTTAAAAAGAACACTTCTGAAATATGAAAGAATGAAATTCTACCATCTGCAACATGGATGGACCTAGAGGGTATTATGCTTAAGTGAAATAATTCAGACAAATACAGTATATTACCATTTATATGTATAATCTAAAAAATAAAACGAATGAAAGAATGTAACAAAGCAGAAACAAACTCACAGATATAGGGAAAAAACTAATGATTCCCAGTGGGGAGAAGGAACTGGAAAAGAGCAATCTAGGGGTAGGGGACTATGTATAAAATAAATAAGCTACAAGGACAGGAATACAGTCAATATTTTACAGTAACTTGAAATGGAATATAATCTACAAAAATTCTGAATCATTATGTTGTATACCTGAAACTAATATTTTAAATTAACAAAACTTAAAATTTCAGCCAAAATCAAAACCGAAAAAAAGCCAAGTAACTGTTCCAGATTAAGAATGAAAACTAAATGTAATATGTGCTACTAAACTGGATCCTCTATTACATGAGATATTGTTGCCAGGACCTTATGAGCGTACTGACAAAATTAGTGTGTGAATATACAGAACTACTGGAGAAGGAAATGGCAACCCATTACAGTGTTCTTCCCTGGGAAATACCAAGGACAGAGGAGCCTGGCGGGCTACAGTCTGTGGGGTCACAAGAGTTAGACATGATTTAGCAACTACACCACCACCACTACCATATAAAATTACTTTCAAATGGTTCTGGAAAAAAGATATATATATAGTACACATATACAAACATACATTTTATTCTATGAATATACTGTATATTACATATAAGTACATATATATATTATATATACATACAACACACACACATATATGTGTATAAAATATATGAATATAAAAGAAATGTAGGGCTTCCCTGGTGGCCCAGTGGCAAAAAAAATCTGCCTGCTGATCAACGCAGGAGACACAGGTTCAATTTCTGATCTGAGAAGATCCCACATGCTGCAGAGCAACTAAGCCCTTGCACCACAATCACTGACACTGTGCTCTAGAGTCTGGGAGCCGCAAGTACTGAGGCCCATGCATCTAGAGACCATGCTCTGCAACAAGAGAAACCACCACAATGAGAAGCCTGAGCACTGCAACTAGAGACTAGCCCCCGCTAGTCACAACTAGAGAAAAGCCCATGCACCAAGAAGTCCCAGCACAGCCAAAAATAAATAAATAAAATTATTTAAAGAAGGAAATGTGGCAAGTTAAAAATCAGTAAAACTAACATAAATAATCTTAAAATAATTATGTTGAGTAAAAGCTGCCAATGTGAAAAAAGAACATGTACATTATGCTTCTGTTTACCACAAAATTCTAGAAATATAAAGCAATCTAAAGAGCGAGCAGAAGAGTGGGTGTGGGGAATGGGATGATGTGGACAGTAAAGAGGGACTACAAAGGAACACATGGATAATTTTGCAGCACATTACTTTGGTTGTGGTGATGATTTTACCAATGTCAAAACTTAAATTATACACGTTAAATATATGCAGTTTACATCAACACTCTATACTTTTTTATACCTGAAATATTTTTTTCAAAATGTGAGGAAAGAAAAAAAAAAAAAAGGACAACAAATCTCTTTTCTGGCCTGTGTTCTGAAATGAGATTTATTTACAAATACTCCTGAAACCAGTGTTTACAGTCAGCCCTCCATATCTGTAGGTACCATATCCACAGATTAAACCAACCATGAACTGAAAATATTCAGAAAATAAATTCCAGAAAGTTTCAAAAAATCAAAACTTAAATTTGCCACGCTGGCAACTATTGGAGCATTTACAGTGTTTAGGTATTATAAGTAATCAGAGATTATTGAAAATATAGTGGAGGTATGTGGGAGAGTGTGTGTAGGTTATATGTAAACATTACACTATTTAATATAACACACTTGAGCATCCCAGGATTTTGCGTGCAGGGGGTCCTAGAACCAACCCTGCTGTGGGCATGGAAGGACGACTATAATACAGTTTAACTTTGAAATTCTTTAGCTTGACAAAATTTGAGAAAGCAAACAAATGTAGCTTTTAAAGTTATCAGCAACTTTCTTTTAGCATCTGTTAACCTCAAATTCTTACTTCCAATAGTCTCTCAAACCTTATCCAGAGAAAGAAAAGCGTAAGCAAAATTTGTTTCTAATATTAACTGCCAAATCAAATTCCAAATACAGTGTTATCACAACAGGTAGAATAAAACACAGAAAGAACAACCCTGCTGAGTTTACAGACTCTAGGTACAATGTGTTGTACTAGTCTGTGTGGTTTCTCCCTTGATTTTCATCCTGAACTGCTCTGCTCCATCAATTAATTCTGCCAAGAACATCCCACAAAAACATCTTCAGAGAGACTACCATGATCACCAAAGTATTAAGTGCACATCAAAAGTCAAGCAAAATCTCAGTTCAATGAGTCACTGAGCTTTTAAAGAAAGCATAATTTTCTACAATTTTAATTTTCAACTGTGTTTTTGTGTTTTCAGTTTCTAGTCCTTCAGTGAGGAAGACATTGTTATGTAATCAACACTTGGCTACTGCATTGAGGTGGTAGATTGCACAGAAATAATACCAACAGAGCTATGAACTTTCCCCGTGCATCTTAATGGGGCGTTAACTTTACAGCCTAGCTGTGACAATTTAAAAGCTAATACTGTTAAAGCAAATAGTCCAGAACACAAACACACTCAGCTTGAGTCAGTAAAATTTAACTAAAGCTTCATTTGAGTTGGGTAGGCTACTACAGATATTAAGCTCTTTCTCCATCACCCTTTTCAATTTTGAAATAAAAGCCCCGTAGTTCTCCTTTGAAAGAATGACATTAATAGAGGAGAGAAAGGATGGAAAAAAGTGATATGCTCCCTGTTTAGTATATGTGTCAGAATCCTAAAGTATGGAGGTCAAGGTCAATGTGCATAAATAATACAGCTTAAGAAACAACTAACATGACCCATTTAAAATGTCTATGCCCCTAACATACAAACTGTGGTCTCTAAATATAATTTTCTACTAAAAAGACACCTTAAGAGAAATGGCCAATTCCAGGTCTGTGGCAGGAAATGAACTAGATGAGACTAGAACCAGAAAGCAATAGAGGCTATCAATTCCACTATGGTTGAGTCAAAAGGTCCCAAGAATTAACCTGAATAAACTCCCAATGACTGAAGTCTGGACAGTTTGAAGAGGAATAAGGATGATAACTCTAATGAATTAAATATGTTTAAATCCATGAGTTCATAATGACACTAAAAACCAAACCCCAAACAACGTCTTCTTTGGTCATCTTTGGAGGATAACAGTAAGGTACCTTATTATTTTGAAAACTGGTAAATAAAATGAAAGATTTAAACCGTTAATAAAACCCTTTAAAAAACTTCTTTTTGGCCCCATCCAGGTGGAATTTCAGCTCCCCAACTAGGGGCTGAACCCATGCTCTCACCAGTGAAAATGTGTAGTCTTAACCACTGGACTGCCAGGTAACTTCCTAATTAAGCCTTTTCAATATCATTTGTACCCAAGGTTAGCCAAATAGATAACCTTTCTTTATTCCAAGAAAGAATGAAATGATTAGAATATCATACCACAAAAATCCCAAATGAATTGATGGATGCAGACCACTAATAGCTAACAATACTTCCAAACGAGACAATTACATATTATTACATAAAGTGGTGTGTGTATATGTAACTCCACTCCAACAGGGATGAATATTTTATTAGACATTGTTTAGAAGTGCCTGTGTAAGAGGATAATAAAAGTTGACTAATTTGCAATGGATTTTTTTAAATTGTTTTTAAATTTTCTACAGATAATGCACCCAGTTATTGCCTGTATGTACTCTGGACAAGAGGCTCCCACTGCTTCCTACCCCCAACTAGGATATACAAGTAACTATGTGATCTGTCAGAAGTACATAAAACCACTGGTAAAATAGTTTCAGGGTCAGTGGGTATTGGGAATCAGACCTGAACTCACCTACAATTTATAGGAAATAAAAATAGAGAACTATGCAAAAAAAATCACCACGAAGATGCAATAATCAGCAAAGTCTAGATGGTGAGAAACTCTATAGGACAAGTAAACCAATTTCTTCTAAAAAAATATATATATATATAAGGAGGGGGGACCTAAGAGAGATGGAGGGGAAATCTATAATTAAAAGATGAGATATCAACTGCAGTCTATGAATCTTATTTGAAACTGTGTGTCTGATATTAAGAAATATTTCACAGATTTCTTTGAACTCTGGCTAAAAGTTGATCCCTATCCTTTTGAACTTAAAGAAGAGCTGCAAAAAAATGAATGGAGAGATAAAACACGATACAAGTTCATCAGTATGTGAGTTACAAACAAAAAAAAGATGAAAGGAATCTTACCCACAGCTCCAAACATCTATCGCTGGTGTATAACGCTCCTCTCCCAGCAGAAGTTCTGGAGGTCGGTACCACAGAGTAATAACTTTGTTTGTATAAGGACGGCTGAAAAGTAAAATACAACCATGACATAAATTTATAATGGTTTCTGATGAAAAATACTTATATAATTAAATGCAAATTAAAACAGCTGTCAATTGGAGATGGGATCATCAAAACAGCTCCATAGCAACCTAACAGTTCAAAAGTAAACTGGACAGAAGATGATGAAGAAATAACTTCCATTCCAATTTGGGTTGATTTATTTCAGTCTAAAGCAGGTTCAAAAATTCAGAAAAAATTAAGTGTCTAAAATCTAGGTGGTAACACATTTAGAAAATTATGGAACTCTTCAGTTACTGCAATTTACAGAATACTAGCATATCCAAGAATAAAAAGGACTTTTTCCTATTTCCCATATGTAATTTTGATGAATGACTCACCTCTCTTCAGAATTATAGAGCCGAGCAAGTCCAAAATCTGCTAGTTTGATCTGACCACTGTAAAACAAAAATAATTATTTTCATAAGTAACAACAGGAGCTTCCAAATTACACTTAAAAAGTCAAGTGCTGGAACTTCCCTGACTTCGGTTAAGACTCGGAGTTTCTGCTTCAGGGGGCACAGGTTCAATTCCTGATCAGGGAACTAAGATCCCACATGCAACAAGATGAGACCAAAAATATAAAAGTTAAGTGCTAATTTAGGAATTAAAGGAATTACAAAAATGAATTTTAACCTTTTAGTTCTGCTCTTAATGGTAACTCTCCCAGATTAAGTTTCTTTGACCACACCACTCCGGAAAGCCTAAAGGAGGTTTTTTTTAGACTACTATTATGTTTTTGGATTTGATTCCTTAACTAAATATTTCTTTTATTTCTTGGCAACAAAAGTGACTAGAACCTGCTTAGATTAAACAATTATGGCTGGGAAAAAATTAAATGGGCTATTTCAGATTAAGGGAGATTTATGAGGCCTAACAACTAAATCCAATTCATAATCCCTGACTGATTTTGGTTTGAACAAATTAGCTCCACAAAAGACTATTTTTTTATTCTGGCCACGCCATGGGGCTTGCTGGATCTTAGTTCCCCAACCAGGGATTGAATCTGGGCAACAACAGCAAAAGTGCCAAGTCCTAACCACTGGACTTCCAGGAAATCCCTACAAAAGATATTTTTGACATAACTGAAAAAATATAAAATATGGACTGTTAGAAAATAATATATAATAATTTTGTCAGAGATTTAGAGTCAAACACACTGATGTAATTTACTTTAAAATAAGTATGGCAGAAAAATAAGGGAGCAACTACACCAAAATGTTAATTGTTATATAATGTTAATGTTAAAGAGACCACATCCATGTTTCACTCTGCTAAATATCCTTCCTTTGACATTGAATCAAGTAATATTTTAATAAAATGCAACACAAAATTCTGGGAAACTATTTAAACCATAATTAACTATTGGATTAAGCATACCTATCTCAATTTTTGTATACAGTTTGTGTTACCTCTTGGGGAATGAAAAGCCAGTTGACTTTTTTTTAAAGGACTGGGGATATCTCGGGTGTTTGATAGCTCAGATCTAGCAGAAAAATGAGACAGAAGAGGGGGGAAAAGGCTATTCTATGAGGTGCTCCTCAAAATCTGAGCAATAGGACAAAATATTAAAGCCAGGTAACTACTAGCAACAAAATTTTACATTAAATCAACTCAACATTCCTAGAAAAGATTATGGGCACCTTACCCACTTGTCCCATATCTCATCACATTTTAATTTCAATTTATAAGCAATTTTTGAGAAAAGCAAAAAGGAAAGAAATAGCTGTCTTGAGTCCTATATTGAGACAAAAAGTGTTCCTCAAATTCCTTGGCATCCTTACTTTGACCCCAAGACTCAAGGTAAGTTCTACTATGGTATGACTTAAAAGTTAAAATGGCAATAGAGGCACTATCTCGGTGATCCAGTGGTTTAAGAATCAGCCTGCCAATGCAGGGAACACGGGTTTAATACTTGCTCTGGGATGATTCCATTTGCAGCAGAGCAACTAAGCCTGTGCACCACCACTACTAAGCCCACACTCCGCAACCAGAGAAGCCACCACAGTGAGAAGCCTGCACAGCGCAGCTAGATAGTAGCCACTGCACACTGCAACTAGAGAAAGTCCAGGTGTAGCAACAAAGACCCAGTACAGCTAAATAAATGAATAAAATCAACAATTAATTAAACGTAAATAAATAAAAAATTTAAAAAGATGGTGGAAATGATAAAATGTATTAAAAAAAAAAAGCAATAGATATATGGCGATGGAAAATTAGGCTAGACCTAAATATTACCAGAACCTAGTTTATTTCCTAATCCATCCCCACACCCTCTTATTCTCAGTAGATAACCTTCTTCACTGGAAACAGATGTCATCTGTTAGGTGGGAGCTATTTAACATTGTTTTACCTATACTTATTTACACCTCTAACCTTGCTTTCTCCTTTTCCTTCAGTTACAGAAAAAATGTGTCAATCTCTTTTCCTGTTCAAGAATAATCCATACTACCACCTCTGGCTTTGATGCCATCTCCTCTAGAATCTCATTCCTTTAAATTACTTTGGTTCTTTCCTGAATCATCAACTTTCCCCTCTTTATTGACTTTCATTTTCCTTAGCATTTAAATATGCTCAAAGCTCTGCATCCTTAATAAAAAATTAACAAAAACAATTAAAGTCACAACTACAATCACCTCCCCATTAATTATGCTACCCACCCACTTGCCCCACACTTTCACCACTGACCTTTTTTATTTTCAGATTCTCTTCTTGGGTCCTAAAACCTATTTACATCACCTGACATCTATAACCACTCATTTCTTAAACCTGCTTATTTTGCATTCATGATATTTCCTTATTTTCTTCTGATCTATCTGACCAGTTTCTCAGGTTTCATCTTCTCATATCTTTTCTATGCTTGGTAACTCCTGAATCTACACTGCTAGTTTGAAACTCGCATGTGATCATATGTCTACTTGGTATCACTACCCTGGATATATTATAGTACCCTGGATATATTATAGTACCCTGAATATATTATAGTATGGGGTTTCCCCTTTCACCTCACGCATCCTATTCTTCCTGTATTCCCTATATTGACCACTGTGCCGCCCATCTAGATAGTTTCTCAAGTGAGAAATCTGTGAGTACACTGATTGATTCCCCACCATTCACTCTCTCAAGTCTACTGATCTACCAAGTCCATGCTGTCCATCCTCTACTAGCAATGCCTTGGTTAGTTTAAGTTCAGACCATTTCTTATGACGTTTTTAATAAGTCTGTGTGCCCCCAGTCCACACCCTATATAGTGACCATTCAGTGACTTTTCTAAAGCAGAAGACTAATTGGTCTCTCTTATATCTAAAATAATTTGGTTTCATTTATAGTTGTGTAATTAAGATAAACATCACGAAGCCCAACCCCCCTCTCCTCCCTCTCTCATCAACTGTTTTCCCTCCTTCATCCAGCTGAGGACTCCTCTCTCTACGCCATCTCACTCAAAAGTCTCTGTGTAGACACTAAATGGGCAAGAGCAGAGGCTGGTTGGATCAGACTACACTATGAGACTCCTGCAGCCTGCTTAGAAAACTGAAAAGAAAATTCACTTTAGTCTAGAAGCTCACCAGCTTCCTGAACTCGGGAAGTCGGGGACAGAGAGGGGCTGGACCCACCAGAATGGACACCAAGCAGGACTGCAATTATTTCCTGGCCTGACACATCCCCCAACAGAAGAGCAAAAGAACTAGAAGAAAGTATATTAAAATTATAGTCCAGAAAACTGAAAGATGATAACCATCATCATTAAAGTTTTTGATGCATTATTACTGTATATATACCTGGTTTTTAAGTGCAGCTTTAATAAGAATTTTGGTGGGTCACAGATATAGTGATAGAAAGGAATCTTTTAATATCACATTTTATCTCATAAAGGTATTTAAGTATAAATAATAGTTTTACAGTAATTTGGGCAATTAATGAAATGCATTAATTATATAATTTGAAAACAAAAAATTAACCAGCACCTCTTAATGGCTGTCTCTTATAAATAAAATTTAAATTGGCTCCTTGCAACTGTCCAGCTTCATCTCGCCATTATGTGTTTCACTCTTCTTGCCCTAGCAATACTGACTCCTTTTTCAGTTTTTCAAACATGCTATGTTATTTTCACATTTATGTGCTTTTGTAAATTTTGTGAATTTGTAAATTCAATCTCTTTTGCCTAGAAATGTAACCCTCTGTTGTCATTCTTTCTGGTAAATTCCTGTTCATTCCTTGAAATCACATCTTCCCAGATGCTCCCAAATCTGGGGGTCACATCTGGGGGAGTTTAATAAATGTTTACAGAAATAAGCAATTTATTTGTTCAGCTTCCCTACTAAATGCAACTCTCCAGGGACCAACCATCCAACATGGGACTTTAGGTGCTAAAACCAGGACAGTTCTGGGCAACCCTGAAGAGTTGGCTACCCAACTCCACAAAGATAGGAAACATGTCATAGTCATTCTATATTTCCATCTATTAATAGATAATGTTTGTTAAACAGAACTGAACAGAAATATTTAATACAAAGGGTGCATCAGACAAGTTCAGTTCAGTTCAGTCGCTCAGTTGTGTACGACTCTGCGACCCCAGGAACTGCAGCACACTAGGCCTCCCGGTCCATCACCAACTCCCAGAGTTTACCCAAACTCATGTCCATTGAGTCAGTGATGCCATCCAACCATCTCATCCTCTGTCGTCCCCTTCTCCTCCTGCCCTCAATCTTTCCCAGCATCAGGGTCTTTTCATAGGAGTCAGCTCTTCGCATCAGGTGGCCCAAGTACTGGAGTTACAGCTTCAACATCAGTCCTTCCAATGAAAACCCAGGACTGATCTCCTTTAGGATGGATTGGCTGGATCTCCTTGCATCAGACAAAGATGGTTATAAACAGCCTAATTACCTACAGAACCAACACTGGCTTTATTTCAATGGTTCCAGACTTGCTTTTTATTCCTCAATATGTAGGGCTATTACTCAAGGCTACTGTGAGTAACAAAGGATATCACCAATTCACTTTAAGCAAATAGCCAAAGAGGAAGGAAGCAGATGATAAAAACTTCTGAAGGATTAACACTGTTCTTTACCAAATTCCTGTCTATACTATTAAAACCCAGGAGTAAGCGCTGGCAGTGGAGGAGAAGGGGATGACAGAGGATGAGATGGTGGGATGGCATCACCGACTCTATGGACATGAGTTTGGGTGAACTCTGGGAGTTGGTGACAGACAGGGAAGCCTGGCGTGCTGCAATTCATGGGGTTGCAAAGAGTCAGACATGACTGAGCAACTGAACTGAAGTGCTGGCAGAAAGGTCAGTCCCTAAATACATCTGTATTTACTCTGAAATCTGATAACTAAGAAAGTCTCAAAAGCAGCTATAAGAGCAGGTTTCTCTCAATGAAATAAAGGAGAATTTCTTTAACTCAATGTGTGTGGGAATTTGCCTAGGACCACAAAAGTATTACTAACTATGGCAAAAGCTCTCTGAATATTCCTGTAGGATGTGAGTGATTCTCTAAAATGTTTCCATTTAAAAAAACCTTTACAAATAAAATTTAAAATACCTTTATAATCCTATCTCCTTTAGCTCGTTACCAAGACTGAGTCTGAGACTCTGCTGATAAAAGTATCCCATCACAAGTTGTTCCTAAGGTACAGACATCAGATGTACATAAACACAAACACTGCATTATTGGGTCTATCTATAACTCTTTAATTAATTAGCTGAAACTAAGGGTGTCATGGACGGAGGAACCTGGTAAGCTGTAGTCCATGGGGTTGCTAAGAGTCGGACACGACTGAGCGACTTCACTTTGACTTTTCACTTTCATGCATTGGAGAAGGAAACGGCAACCCACTCCAGTATTCTTGCCTAGAGAATCCCAGGGATGGGGGAGCCTGGTGGGCTGCCATCTATGGGGTCGCATAGAGTCGGACACGACTGAAGTGACTTAGCAGCAGCAGCAGCAGCAGAAGGGTGTCAGAAGAGAGGGAGAAAATGCTTAACCTCATATGGTTACTATGTTACCTGTTGTTCAGCAAAATGTTAGAACACTTAATATCCCGATGCAGGAAATTCTTTTTGTGACAGTAATCCAATCCTTCCATTAGCTGTTTCATGAATGACTTGATATGGTCCTCAGAAAAGTGCACCAAACCAGATTCCAGAAGTCCCATTAAATCATGGTCCATATATTCAAATACAAGGTAAAAGGCTCCTACATAGGATGAAAGAAAAAATTTAGAAAAGAGAAAAAGGATGCTGAAATAACGATGCCTTAATTTTTATATAATTTTGGAGTTGACCATAAGCTCTCTAGAAAAAGATGTTTAATTCTATATATGAAAAAACTAAAACTCCAGCAATTGAATAACTTGCCCATTTTAATAATAAATAACAAAACTACTATTTGAATTAATCTTCTGACCCACAGTCTGGTGCTCTTTGGACTACTTATATCTTGAAGGGGACAACTCCCCCAGTTAGGTTGTATAACTAGTCTTTTATGATCTAAATCAGCTGGCAAATTACAGACTGCTTAGGGCAAATCCCTTCTGTCTACTGCTGTAAATAAAAGTTTTATTTGTAACACACAACCATGCCCATTTGTTACACACTGTCTGAGACTACTTTTGCAGAAGTCTTTACAGAAGTGCTAACAGCACTCACATAATATGCCAGGGGTGCATTTAGTACAGACTATTAATGAAATTTATAGTATTTAAGAATTGAAAGAAAAATGAATCATCCAATTCAACATCCTACATTTAAAAGTAGGTAAAAGGCTAAGAGAATCCACATTATCTTTACACTTTCAGCATGGTGCATGATAGAGGCAAATTCTGTAACATAAGAAACACTAGACCTTCTATCCAGTCTAAAATTCTTCTCTCAGTAACATAAAGGCATGGATTCTTAGTCTAGAGGGTAGGCTTCAAGGACTCTGAAATAGCATATAACATTTTAAATGTTTTTTTTGAAGAATGAATCCATGAGCTATTTTAAAAGGTCCATGACTGTCAAAAAGTTAACAACCACTGGATTAAAGGTATACCTTAGCTTTAGTTAAGCCCTCCTACAAAAAAAGAAAACTAAAATTGCAAAAGAGGAGTGGATAAAGGATACAAAGGGACAATTCAAGAAAGAGAAAAATAAGCAAAATTCATAGACAAGGGAAAAAACTGGAATGCAATCCAAAATAATGGTATCACTCATACTTCACCTCAGATGACAGTTTTTTAAAAAGATAAATTCAACATTATGGAGGATTGAGTGAGATGGGACTCACTGGTGGGACATAAATTATTACACAATCTACAATTAAATATGAAAATTCCTTTCACCAAATAATTCTATTTCTAGGAAACTATATTAAGAAATAAATCAATATGCAAAGATTTATGCAAAGATGCTCAATGCAGTGCTATTATAATATTTTTTTTAACTGACAACTAATTGCTCAACAAAGACTGATGAAATTAAATTTGGATTCATTTATCTTCACGTACAGTCATTAAAACATGTTAATGATACAGGAAATTGCTTATGACAAGTTATAAAACACTAAATACACCTTGATCTCAGTTATGTTAAAATAAATACAATATCTATGAAGTACCAGAAAGAAATATGCCAAAATATTAATACTATATAGTGATCTTCTATGGGTGGTAGTATACTGGAAGGGAGTGGGAAAGAAGTGATTGCCATTTTCCTTTTCTTATTCATCTATATTTTCATTTCTTCCACATAGGTATGCATCACATCCATTAATTCATTTATTTTTTTGTAATTAAAAAGAAATGTATTTTTTGGCCATTCCGCACAGCATGTTAGTTTCCCTGACCATGGATTGAACCTGTGCCCACTTCAGTGAAAGCATGGAGTTCCAAGGAAGTCCTCAATTATTTTATGATTTTTTTTTTTAAGAAAAAGAATTTGAACAGTATATAGTAAATTACTTATACAGTACAGAATGATACGGATAAAAGCAAGCACCCGTCCAAAAGCAACCAATTAACATTTTCTTATGCATCTTTACTCTATATTATTTTTATAATCAGAAAAGGTTAAAAAACACACCCAGAAATAAACCTAGTATACTTAATTCTATTCCAATCTAACTTTCATAAATTTATCTAAGCAGAATTTCCTTTTCTTTAAAACTACTTCTATCAAACTCAAGAGATACTACTCCCTTAATGCTAATATCTCTGAGGCTCTGTAAAGAAGTCCAACTTAACTTTAACCAATACCCTTCTAATTTTATGTACTTCAATCTTATTTTCTCTTAATATCCCAGGGTATATTCACATATGCCATCTCTTTACAGCTGCCCATTTCCAAACCTTCAGATTTATTTTAACAGAAGTTGGCTGGATGTCATAGATAGACTACAACAATTTTATTGCCCAAAGACAAGTTACAAATCCAGGAAAACCACAATGTGACCTGAAGAAAATTGTTTTAGAAATACCTGCTTTTAAACTGTAAGCACAAAGCTACGTTTAAAAAAAAAAAAAAGATGCATATAAATGAAGGAGGGCTTCCCAGTAGCTCAGCCAGTAAAGAATCCGACTGCAATGCAAGAGACCCCGGTTCTGGGTTGGGAAGATCCCCTGGAGAAGGGCTAGGCTACCCACTCCAGTATTCCTGGGCCTCCCTGGTGGCTTCAGATGGTAAAGAATCTGCCTGCAATGTGGGAGACCTGGATTTAAACCCTGGATTGGGAAGATCCCCTGGAGGAGAGCATGGCAACCCACTCCAGTATTCTTGCCTGGAGAATCCCCATGGATACAGTAGCCTGGCGGGCTATAGTCCATGGGGTGGCAAAGTTGGACATGATTGAGTGGCTAAGCACAGCATAAATGAAGGAAGGATGAAAAAATGAGAATAACTGTCTAATCTGGGTTTTAACTTTCATTACTATTATTACAATTTGTGAAAAACAAAACAGAACAAAAAGAACACTTCAAAATGTTGCTTGGAGGAGAATCTTACATTTTTTTATGTGCTTGCCTTATTAGGTGTTACAGCACTCTAATTGTAATGATTAACAATCATTTCAAAAGTGTAAGAGTACACTGATGAGGATGGACGGACATTTTATAAAATATGCACTGTTCAGCATAAGAGCAATGTATTAACATCTTAATTCTGATATGAATTAAAGCAACTGGACTTGTTTAGTACAACCTGTTAAAAAACACAAACGTGCAAACAAGCTAAGAAAGGGAAATAAAATGTACCAATCTACCATACAGAAACATGATTCTTTGCTAGTACCTTTGTCCTTCTTGAAATCCAGTGCATCCTGCTTATCTGTGACAATTTCCTTCATGTTAACAACACTTCGGTGGATCAGCTGACGAAGGATTTTGATCTCACGAATGGCTGTGATTGGGAAGCCCTCTTTTTCATTGTCCAGTCTCACCTTCTTCAGGGCCACTAGCTCTCCTGTTGCAGCAAATTCAAACAGTTTTATCATAATTAGCATTTTCTGGCCACCATCATGAATCAACCAATATATACTCTTGCTCTGATAAACTTAATGCCTACTTTAATGCTACATGCAAGATATTTTATATTGTTTTTTTTTTAAAAATCCCCAGGTTCCCTTTCTTATCTTTGATTTTTAAATGACTTTAAAATTTTAATCCAATATTCAATTAGGTCTAAAAATTTTGGATTATTAAAATATACCAAAAATTCAACTACTTCATTTTATTTTCAAGGACTAACTCCTTACCAAACAAAGAGCAACTTACAAATTTATTATATTATGCTTTTGGAAAATTTTGGTCTATTTTGTAACTTCTGGAGACCAAATTAGAACTCAAAGTTTACTTTTGCTCAATCCACTTAAAGCAGCAGTACCACTAAATTTTTAACCTTCTGACATCTAGAATATTTTGGCATTATTTACCTGTGTCTTTGTCCTTGGCTTTATATACCTGGCCATAAGTTCCCTCTCCAATAATCCCAATAATGTCAAACTTGTCCACACAGCGTTTTCCCCAGTCACTTTCTGTCTGTCTTCTTTCTCCGTAACGCGGACAACAAATTCTAAAAAAGGCAAAACAAAAAAATAAAACAAACAAAAAAGTTGCTCTAAAAATTTAAGTTTTCTTTTTTTTTTTTTTTCTTGCATCACACAGCTTGTGGAATCTTGTTTCCCAACCAGGGATCAAACCCATGACCTTCAGTGGAAGCTCGGAATACTAACTAACCATGCCAAGGAATTCCCTAAGTGTATTCAAAAAGAACAAAACAGAATTCTTTTATGATGATTTCTCTGATTCCTGGGTCTTTTATCAGTTTCTTTATTAAAAAGGCAGGAATCAAATAATATAAAATAAACAGTAAACAGTCTCTCACAGTAGCTGAGATTTTTCCTTTTTTTTGCCTCAGGAAGACATAAGATCAAATAATAGAATTGCTGCTTACTTTCTAACTTCTTACTAGCTTCCTCAACTATAGAATGGGAAAATAATCCATACATCATAGGGTTACTATAAAAGTAAAATATAAAACTTTGGCAATAATATATGCTCAATAAATGGCAACCGTTTTTCTTACTAAGAGAAGGCAGCTAACAATCAGAAGATCAAACTCAGATTCTACTACATTATGACATGGCAACTCATGTAGTTCAGCAGAAAAAAACCCCGCATCTATTAATTCCTCATTAATATATACATGGTTGATATCCTCTGAATAAAACGATTTTTGTCTTCTTTAATACTCTAAGTAGTATGAACTCAAAAGATACTGTGGGATCAATGTTCATGGTAAACTTGAACTTGGGAAATTATTACTTTTCTAAAAAACATGACAAGGTATCTGGGGATGTAGATGAAAGAATTTTATCTGTGAAAATAAAGGAAGAGCTACATTAGGCCCAATCCTCTATGATCCTAATGGTGTAGGTTGTGGTCCAAAGGTAGGGATGGATCCAGACCAAAACTCACTTTGGTCTCTTTTTGTATGGTTGCTGAGGTGGTGTGATTGCCTTTGGTTCTGGAGAGTCTGGGGGTGATGGATCCCCACCAGGGAGCTCTGGAGGGAGAGGGAGGTCTGTGAGTAGGTGACGTGGTCTTTGCTCCTTCTCTTTCTTCACAGGTTTTGAAGGTAGAGTTTCTTTCGGACTAAACAACAGAGAGGAAAAAAAGAAAAAGATCACAATTACTTAAAGAATGTGCAAATAAAACTCAAAGATTGTAATGTCTGGTTATTAAAAGATTACAAAGGTTTTACTAAAGGGAAAGCCCCTATAATATAACATAAAGAAATGGAGTTTAGTCACAGTTAAAGAGACTTGGATTTTGCAAAAAGAAATCTATAGTATATTAAAAAAAACAAAACTGGGATATTATTTGTAGAAACTTTAATAAACTTTTTAATGTCCTCCTGAAGAGGCTATCTGGATTTTTACTGAGATGAAATAAAATACAGGAAGTTATAACCTTAAATTTGCAAAACACCATGGCAACCTGCGTAGTCACCAAACCTGCTCTAAAGATTTCAATAATGATGGAAAGCCCAACAGTGTAATACTACTATGTTACTAAAGATGTGGAGAGAAACTTGGAAAAAGCAAAGAGTAGTTTAGAGTGTTTTGTAAGAAATACAGCTAAGCTGGAAATCAAAATAAATGAAAAATTCACTGATTTATTCTACTGGTTGGGAATAAAAAGCAATCATATTCAACCACCCAAAATGGATAAATAACCCTCAAACTAAGAATCTAAGAAGAACAAGTCCAAGAGACTATTTCAGAATCATTAAAGCACTGGTGGCTCAAATGGTAATGGTTAAAGAACCTTCCTGCCAATGCTGAAGACACGGGTTCAATCCCTGGGTGGGGAAGATCCCCTGGAGAAGGAAATGGCAACCCATGCCAGTATTCTTGCCTGGGAAATTTCCTGGAAAAAGGAGCCTAATGGGCTACAGTTCATGGGGGTCACAAGAATCAGACACGACAATGACTAAACAACAACAACAACAACAACAACAAAGTACTGGCAGCAGAAAGCCTCTCCAACAAATTATAATAGTCAGTGGGGGAACAAAAGGGATGGCTTTTCTGGAATAGATTAGAAAATTCAATTTTCAGATCTAATTTTTTAACCACCTCTATTTATGAGTAAAAGAAGGATTTTGTGCCATGCATGTCCTCAGAAAAAATAGGCAGCATACTAATTCATGTCTAGAAATAAAACCATGATAGTCTTTTGTATTCCATCACAGTATCAGAAGATTAAAAAGGATCTGAGAATCCTAATCACAGTAGGAACATCTATTTTTTCAGCAAGTGGTTATTAAGAGAAAATTTTCATAAATACTTATATAGAACCATAAATACATCTAAGGGATAATACAGCTATGCCTTGCAACGTATCTTTTTAAAGCATAGTACTACCTTCAGTGTGTGAAATACAATCTCAAAAGCTACTACTTCCTATTATTTTTCATCATTTTAATCTCAAAATTCATACAAAATAACAGAATCTAGTTTGTACCATATTAACCAGAACTGGGGTAGTCAAGGTAGAGCAAAACGATCATCTGAAATTTTCTGTTAAATTACTGATAGTGATGAACACACACCAACTTGCAGTAAGATTTTTCTACCCTGAAACAAAGTCTTAAACAAAAGAGTTACCAGAAAACTCTTGGGTCAGAATGTCTATAGATTTTTTAAATTTCCCCAACTTTTAAGACATTTAGAAAAGAAAATTCCTAGTTTTTCAATTACTGTGCCAAAATACTTTTTATAAACTTCAATTCATGATTCAAAAATAAAGTCTAGCTTGGTTCTGTGTCACTAGAATTAAATTAACTGAATTCTTTCACCATCATTTCATGTAAGTTCATTCTACATTTTACATTTACATCTTATTTTCTCCAAAATTTACTTTATGAGTTCAAATATTATTTGCTATTGTGAAAATGTACATTGCTTCTGAAAAATTGTATTTCAGTCTGTTATTTCAAGAAAGAATGAGTGTTTGATGGGATATGTACTACCAGTTTAGAGCACACAAGTTAAACAGAGGTTAAATTTTGTTTCAACAAATTCCACATGTACCAAAAACCTTGCAATAATGATGCATAAAATAAAAACGATAAAATTGCAATGCTTAGCAATATTATGGTCTTTAGCCTTTAGTGTAGGGTAGTCACTAAAATAAAGCTCTATATAGTTCTGATAACATACGGTAGATGCAGAAAGGGTCTAACATAGTGGAAGAAATATTGTCGGAGAAGGCGATGGCAACCCACTCCAGTGTTCTTGCCTAGAGAATCTCAGGGACGGCGGAGCCTGGTGGGCTGCCGTCTCTGGGGTCACACAGAGTCGGACACAACTGAAGCGACTTAGCAGCAGCAGCAGCAAGTCATTACTTGAAGATTCAGTACCAGAAAGAACAGATTCACCCTATCAATATCAGTATTTCCTGCTTCTCCATTTATACCAGCAGATGGGTTCACTCATGGAGACAAGGTTGCATTAATGCCTGTGTATGCTGCTGCTACTGCTAAGTCACTTCAGTCGTGTCCGACTCTGTGCGACCTCATAGACAGCAGCCCACCAGGCTCCCCCGTCCCTGGGATTCTCCAGGCAAGAACACCGGAGTGGGTTGCCATTTCCTTCTCCAATGCATGAAAGTGAAAAGTGAAAGTGAAGTCGCTCAGTCGTGTCCGACTCTTGGCGAGCCCATGGATTGCAGCCCACCAGGCTCCTCTGTCCATGGGATTTTCCAGGCAAGAGTACTGGAGTGGGGTGCCATTGCCTTCTCCAATGCCTGTGTATAATTTTTTTTAAAAAGTTGTCAAATCCCAGCGTGCTCAAATTTTAGAATATGGATCATCTCTTGGAATTTATGATGCTGAATTTATTCTGTAGGTACAATGTAAACGCCTCTGAAAAGTCTTTACTGTTAATAAAAAAAAAATGAATTTACATATGAACTCTACAAAAAGAAAATTAACTTTATTTTGGGCCATATCACACAGCTTGTAGGTTCTCAATTCCCTGACCAGGGATGGAACTTGGGCCCACAGCAGTGGAAGCTTGGAGTCCTAACCATTGAAAAGTCAGGGAATTCCCCAAAATTAATTTTTATAATTTTCAAAATTTAAAATAAACTACTTTAAATATCCCCATCCCTGATGGCTCAGTGACTAAAGAATCTGCCGGCAATGCAGCAGACAGAGGAGTCATGGGTTTGATCCCTGGGTTGGGAAGATCCCCTGGAGGAAGAAATGGCAACACACTCTATTCTTGCTTGGGAAATCCCATGGATAGAGACTGGGTGATTAAACATGCACTTTAAATATGGCCATTTATCTCATTTCTCTTAAAGAAGGTTGTTTAAAAAGTGATTTATTTTTATAAACTTCTATTAAAATTTGAATGAACACATTAAAAACATTCTATTAGCAGTCTAATAGAATAGAAATAGAAAACAAGCATTCTATTAGCAAAATCCTAAATTCAAACCTGAACGTTTAATAGGTCTTTTATACAAGAGTTCAGTACTTTAAAAATACAGCCTTTAAGAATCCTGTAGACTCAGACATAGCTGTTCATGGGGATATGCTTCTTTTAAGGAGATCATCCATAGACATGTGGCTAAACTGCTTCAGTTGTGTCCAACTCTGTGCGACCCTATGGACTGTAACTCCCCCCTCCTCCAGGCTCTGTCCGTGGCTCTGTCTATGGGATTCTCCAGGCAAGAATACTGGAGTGGGTATTATTCTTATTTATTCTTTATTCAAGTCTGATAAAACTCCAGATGAACCAGGCTATCCAAAAAATAGAGAAGAAAACAACATTTTGAAAACCCTCTATGGTTAACTGAAAATTTAAAGAAGAGTATACAGATGATTGGACTTCCCAGGTGGCTCAGTGGTAAAGAACCTGCCTGCCAATGCAGGAGACATAAGAGATGCAGGTTTGATCACTGGGTCAGGAAGATCCCCTGGAGGAGGGCATGGCAACCCACTCCAGTATTCTTGCCTGGAGAATCCCATGGACAGAGCCTGGAGGAGGGGGGAGTTACAGTCCACAGGGTCGCACAGAGTTGGACACAGCTGAAGCAATTTAGCCACATGCATATGGATGATCTCCTTAAAAGAAGCATATCCCCATGAACAGCTGTGTCTGTGCAGAATGCATTATATCAAAGTGGATGTTTGGAAGCCTTTGCTTCTAGAAATCAAGAATTGTAAACTGTGAATCAGAAAGGTTTTTGCAAATATCATTAATTAAAATTCACTCTTCTATTATACTTCTGCTCAATGTACATACTATATACACACACACATACACACGCACACACACACATTTGAAAGAGAGATTAATTCTTTTCCCAGAAGGACAAATCCTCTAATACAAGCTTTATATCATCCAGGTGACAAATAATTTCTTAACTACATGCCCAATTTCATTTCATACAAACCCTGACCCTGGTTCCTTCAGCAGTTTTACTTATTCAAATAATCAATATTTAACGACTACATTCTATGTTTTATGTTTAAAGTACTATAGGCAATAAAAGGAGAAGGCAATGGCACCCTACTCTAGTACTCTTGCCTGGAAAAATCCCATGGACAGAGGAGCCTGGTAGGCTGCAGTCCATGGGACCGCTGAGAGTCGGACACGACTGAGCAACTTCTCTTTCACTGTTCACTTTCATGCACTGGAGAAGGGGGAGCCTGGTAGGCTGCCGTCTATGGGGTCGCACAGAGTCGGACATGACTGAAGGAACCTAGGAGCAGCAGCAGCAGGCAATAAAAAGATGTATAAGTCACATTCTCAACATTTAAGCTCCTGCAGTCTCCTATGAAATAAAGTACAGAGGAACAGAAGTTCCATTCACAACTTTCAGATTTCTTCCTAAAAAGTCTTCTTACATAAAATTATTTTTTCGGGACTTCCCTGGCGGTTCAATGGTTAAGATTCAGCACTTCCTATGCAGGGGGCACAAGTTTGATCCCTGGTTGAGTAACTAGGGTCCCAAATCCCACACAGCCAAAAAAAACTTTTTTTAAATTAATAAACAAACGTTTTTCATGTGAAAGGTGCAGCTGTACATGGAAAGGGTGCACCAAATAAGTAAATGAAGACAAAAACAGAAAAGCCATCTTGAATTTTAAGTTAGTACATAGTGAAAAAATAAAATTGATATTGGAAAAAATCTTCACTTCCATTTTTCTACCTTTAATAAGGACTATTAAATGAAACAGTTATACTTTTGGAATCAGAATATGTAACAAAAATAATTTTTCTCACTTCTCTCATGAGTGTTCTTAAAGACAGCTACACATACTCAAATAATCACTGAATGATCTTACTTTACCCTTCATTTACAATCTGAAAGACAGAAATCTCTATGTGCCTTCTATCAAAATTGTTCCACCTCTGTAAATCTGCACTCTACCGTGACTCATGGTAGATAGGTTCAATGTCTACTTGGTTAGTTAGCCAAGTAAATATTTCAAAAGGAAGATTCCTAGCCACACTGATATGATACTAGCCACTATGTAAACTAATATTTCCAAGGTTACCGTGGAAAGATAGTGGCCTAGGTTCCCTCTGGATGACTTCTTTTTCAACAAAACTACAAAAATATATATTTTGTATCTATGATAAGTATATTGTGTACCTCAAACAAATTTTTCTACATAAATTTCAGGTTCTTTTCTTCTCCTTTGTAGTTCTCAGGATGTGGCAGAATTCATTAATACCTATTAATATTAGAAAGAGCATGTGGAATTTTTCTTTAAAATCTTATTTACCACTATATATAGTAATGGAGCCATTCATTTAAATAGTCTCTTTTCCCATCATTTATTGCACTTGCACCTTCTAAAAAAGCAGAGAGAGTAGTCTGAAAAAATATAGACCTAAAGGGCTGAAATGTATCACTATTTAAACTACTGCTATCACCTGGAGAGTAATGGAAGCTTGGGAATTAGAAGGCAATGGCACCCCACTCCAGTACTCTTGCCTGGACACAGGCGGAGGAGCCTGGTAGGCTGCAGTCCATGGGGTCGCTAAGAGTCGGACACGACTTCACTTTCACTTTTCACTTTCATGCATTGGAGAAGGAAATGGCAACCCACTCCAGTGTTCTTGCCTTGAGAATCCCAGGGACGGGGGAGCCTGGTGGGCTGCCGTCTATGGGGTCGCACAGAGTCGGACACGACTGAAGCGACTTAGCAGCAGCAGCAGCAGCACGACTGATAATATTTATTTCTGTGCTTACGATGAAAACTTGTTGTATTAAGTGAAACTCATATTCTCTATAACAAGAGGGCAGAACCTCCATAGAAAAACAATAACCCGAAGACTGCCATGGTATATGTCACTGCTAAATCAAGTTTGTTTGGTTGTACTTGCCTAGCTAGGTCCGCCAAGAAATTAAACAAATATATTTCCCTAATGCCTTCCATGAAATCAGATTCATGCTTCAAATCATTTCAGGTCTCAACAGTCAGAGGATTCATTAAAATGAGAGCTCTTCTTATCACCACACTGTGAATTTATATTCTAATTAGCAAAGACTCTACATATTGTTCTTTTGCTTCTTAAGGATAATTTTTTTAAAGGATCAAGATGAAAAAAAGTCAATATAAAAGACATTTTTGGGACCACTTAGGATATTAATATTATTATTATTGATATGCTACTGATATTATTCAATAAATGAATGTTTTTTAGGGTGATAAAGGTATTGTGATTATACAGGAAAGTGTTCTTGTTAGGAGAGACATGCTAAACTATTCAAAAATGTCATAATATCTATAGTTTAAAAAAATATGGCAAAAAATTAACAACTGGTCAATCTAGCTGAAGGGCATACAGTTGTTTATTTTTCTGCAGCTATGTAATACTGAAATTTTCAACATAAAAATTTAAGGAGAAAAACATAATTTTTAAAACTTTAAATCAAAATTATTGATAAATACTCTTGTGAGAAAAAGGATACCTCAAACTGTAATTCTCTTTTCCTAATCATGTCATACATAAGGACTTTTTCCACTGAAAACCAAACATCACAGGCATTTCCTATTCATGAAAGCATTATAAACAGACATGCATCAGAAGAATTTTGACAAAGTCTTGAGAACAAAAACTACATTACACTTAGATCAGGGTTAAAATTTCCCAATTAACTACAGGACTTACCTATCCATGTCATCATCTCCCAGTAATAAGGGTGGGAGGGGCAGAGGAGGCAACGTTGAAGTTTTTAGGTGTGGAATAGCAGCTGTTACAGATACTTGAGTCTTCACAGAAACCTGTACAGGGGGCTGAGAATTTGCCTGAGAGGACAGAGTAGATGTCCTTGGATGAACAGAGGGGGGCAAAGTTGAAGTACTTGAAGAAAGAACCTGACTAAATGTTGGCTGGGGAGGAGGCAGAGGTGGCTGCTGTGGAATAGCTGGCAGTGGAGGCAAAGGTGGCAAGGGGGGTGTCTGTGGTGGAGGGGTAGTAGTTGGTAAAGGAGGTGGAGAAGTAACTGTGGGAAGAGGTGGAAAGGTCTCCTTTTCAGATGTCTCTGTCTCTTTTGGAGTAACAATCTCCTCTTTCAGTGCTACAGGTTTAGAGTCTCTTGTTCCCTGTACTTTCGTATCTTTAAGAACAGGCTGCTTCTCAGAGTTCTCATCCAACTTCACTTTCCCTGTATCTAAAGAATTTTTGACCTCTGTGTTAAGATGTGTTACATTCACCAGTTCAGTATCTGGGGCAGATTTTTCCAATTTTACACCTCTGGGTAACTTTTTAGGCTCCAAGCCTGAATCCTTAGCCTCCACTGAACTGTTCTCTTTTCTAGGCAAAAATATAGGTGAACCCTTGGATTCCTTCCCATCCATTTTAGCTGCTGCAGCAGCTGCTGCTCTTTCCTTCTTTTTCCTACTGAGTTCAGCTCCCAAGCTGGAGTTCAATGGAAGCCTGACAGGTGAGATACTGGAATGTCGACTGCGTGACCCGGATCTCTTCTTTTTACTATGAGAAGATGAGTGTCTTGAATATGCAGGACTTCTACTTCTAGACTTCATTGATTTTCTACTGGAAAAAGAAAAAAAAAAAATTAAATGGATAGACTACAGCAATATGGAAGAAAAAAGATTAGTTAAACTATGAAGAACTATAACTAAAAAAACCCAGTTTGAGTACTTAGCAATCTTAAAAATATATTGTTGTTGTTGTTCAGTTGCTCAGTCCTGTCTGACTCTTTGTGACCCCATGGACTGCAGCACACCAGGCTTCCTTGTCCTTCACTATCTCCCGGAGTTTGCTCAAATTCATGTTCATTGAGTCGGTGACGCTATCTAACCATCTCATCCTCTGCCACCCTCTTCTCCTCCTGCCCTCAATTCTCCCCAGCATCAGAGCCTTTTCCAAGGAGCTGGCTCTTCGCATTAGGTGGCCAAAGTATTAGAGTTTCAGCTTTAGCATCAGTCCTTCCTATGAATATTCAGGGTTGATTTCTTTTAGGATTGACTGGTTTAATTGCCTTGCAGTCCATGGCACCCACTCTCAAGAGTCTTCTCCAGCACCACAATTCGAAAGCATCAATTCTTTGGCACTCAGCCTTCTTTATGGTCCAACTCTCACATCCATACATGACTAATGGGAAAACCATACCTTCGACTATACAGACCTTTGTCGGCAAAGTGATGTCTTTGTTTTTAATATGTTGTCTAAGTTTGTCATAGCTTTCCTTCCAAGGAGCATGTGTCTTTTAATTTCACGGCTGCAGTCACCGTTTCCGAAGTGATTTTGGAGCCCAAGAAAATAAAATCTGTCACTGCTTCCATTTTTTTCCCCTTTTATTTGCCATGAAGTGATGGGACTGGATGGTACCATCAAATAATAATAATAATAATGTATCAATATTGGTTCATTAATTATAACAAATATAAGATATTAATATTAGGGGAAACTGAGTTTGAGGATATGAAAGAATTCTTTGTACTAGCTTCAGAATTTTTCTATAAATTTAAAAATGTTCTTTACTCTAAAAAATGGATTGGAAGGAAATAATCCTTCATGGTAACATATTTCAGTCATATAATCTAAAAATTATCCACTACTTATTCAACTGAAAAAAGATGGATGGATACTTTTTCCCATGTTAGAAAATATCCATATTCATGATTACTTTTAGAATTTTGGTTTAAATATCTGATAAAGTGAAAACATGATTTTTAAAAGTCATACTTAATGCTAAACGTAGTAACTAGCACATTTTACCAAAACCTAAAATTTTAAACTAGAGAGCTATCTAATTGAGAAATCCCAGGAAAAGATTTTGTTCCTGAATCCTCAGTTTATAATTAAGTTGTGCCTATACTAAACAAACTCCCAAGATGCAAGCCTTAGGATTTACAAACTACATAAACTGGAGAAACTGTCTTGACAAAATAATTTATGATGTTCTTAAAACTATGATGACTTCTAGTACTTTCAAATATAAAATGATTTCCAATAAACATTTTAGAAGTTCATAAAGCAAGGTATTATTGCATGCTCAACTTATTTTCTCCATTATTAAGAAAGGATTGGAAAGTAAAATCTGGGAATCTAAAAGGCAGATTATTCTAAATTAAAATCCAAGCCCCTCTTAATTCTTTTTGCTTTTTAATAAAGTCAAATGTACTACCGGCCTTCTCAGGTAGTGCTAGTGGTAAAGAACTTGCCTGCCAATGCAGGAGACATAAGAGACACAGGTTCGACCCTTGGGTCAGGAAGATCCCCTGGAGGAGGGCGTGGCAACCCACTCCAGTATTCTTGCCAGGAGAATCCCCATGGACAGAGGAGCCTGGCAGGCTAAAATCCATGGGGTCACAAAGAGTCAGACACAACTGAAGGAACTTAGCAGGCACACAATGTATCAAGTATGACTGGACAAAACATAATTTGCCCAATAGTCTAAAACAAATTGTTCCCATTTCAGATCTTCAATATCTCCCTTTTATGGTTGATCATTGGTAAGACTGATGTGATTCAAAATGTTTCAAAACAAACAGCATATACATGGTAGGGGAAACAACTCACATGATGTTAGTCATGATCTTATACCCATAATGCCTTTTGGAAATTTTCTTCCAAAAGTTAATTAACATATAAAATAATCACTGGAATCAAACAACAACATTTGTATGAACATGAGGATACAAGACAATGAAACTAGTTAAATAGATTTACTAAATACTCAGTTACTCTTAAGAAAACTAATACATCTGTAAATAAAGTGGCTAAAACAAGAGGCTTTCTCTAAATTACAGACTGGGTTGAAACTAACATTATCTTAGGAAAACACTAAGTAATGTCAGAAACATGCTCTACAACCCACTGTTTCTTTAATCTTTCAGCATGACTAAATCTTCCTAAAGAACTCTGCTACAAATCCTTTAACTTCTGAACAGAATCTTATTTGTAATAGGACATTTGGATGGCTCTAAGTTACATAATTGTTAAAGTTGAGGTCCAGATCCACTCTTTAAGGGAAAAAGGGGGTAAAAAGGGGAAAACAAATAGGTAAATTGTCTTCAAAGAGTGAACAAAACGGTCTTCAATAACAAATGTATTTTTTCCCTGAAAAAAGTTAGGTTCCACCCATTTGAAATGAAATTGCTACTATTAATCACTACTAATTTGGTGGATGTAAAGATCTTCAAAGTTTCTCTCAAAGCATTTTCAGTCTTTAAAAATGATATCGCTTGTTTAATTCTGACTGTCTCTCTCAAGGCAAAAAAAAAATAAATAAATAATAACCCAGAAGACTATAAAAGGGATCTGTATGTTCCCTACCCTAAGAAATTGAATGAGGAAAAATATGTACATATGCACATATCGCACACCTACAAACATGTAATGCTCTTTACTAGCCAACTAAAAATGTGCGTGTGACTCCAGGATTATTATTTAGTGTTTATATTTGTGTCCTATAGGATCATGTTGTGTTTTCAATTCTTTCTTGATTTATTTTTACCATTACTGCACTAATTTCAACTAAGTGAGTATAAGCTTTGTGCAGTGGCAGTATCGTAGCCAATGAGGTTTATCTGAGGCGTGATTATTGCTAATTGAAAACTTTTCTCAACTAAGTGAGTATAGGAAGAGAGAACTTGAGATTTGAACCCAAAAGGAATTATTGCAAAAGCAGCTTGTTTTTACTGAAACTTGTTTTAGCCTCAATGCAATTCTAAAATATTCTGAGACTATTTCTTAGGCATCCTTAAAAAAACCTAAGCAATTTTAGAAATAGTACACTTAAGACATCTACTTCACTGTATATAAATTGACTTCTCATTCCTCCAGAAAAAAAAAGTGAACTCTAGCTAACGGTGTACATGCTAAAGTGTTTATAGTGAAGTATACTGATGTACGCAACTTACTTTGAGATGAATCAAAACAAATGAAGATGGCTTGATGAAGAGATGGATAGAAATGATAAAATGTATATCAAGTATTAACTGTAGAATCTAGGTGGTACGTATTTGAGTCCTGACTACAATAATAAAATGGAGGGGGAAAGCCTAAGGAACTTCATACTCTGATAGCTAGGAACTCTTTTAACTTGATGAATTCAAACTAGTTTATGAATAATTATAACTTTAAGTCAGCAAAAATTACTCACATTTACATATAAAAGACATGGCATGGATTTTTTTCTAATTTCTCTACTAGTTTTCAACATTTTTCTCACTCACTGATAAAATTTACTGAGCAGGCACTGTACCTGGCTATGCACTCATATTTACTAATTAAACCTCACAACTCTAGAACTAGGTAGTTATTACTCTCATTTCACACACAGAGAAATTAAATTATATGCCAAAGGATACAAAACAAGATTAGGATTCCACTCAGACGTGACTCCTAAACTCAAGTTCTCATTTTGTGGAAAATGGTAAGACTACAAAGAGGGAGGTACATACACCTCATCACTTAGGAACAAGAACAGTTTTCTGTAGACAATTCACTCCAACAATTAAATTTTAAACTAACATGGCTTTATCACCAAAAATATCACAGTGAAGATACTATTAGCATTTTTTAAAAGAAAGATTCTGAAAACTGCTGTGGTCATAAGATAGTCAATGGTGATGCTTGTAAAGAAAATCACAGTATCCTTGGAACCCATTTCTGCCAGGTTATACCATAAAAGGGAAGAGCTCAGCTTAATTCCCATTAGAAACATCAAAGATGGGAGTGTTTTGTAAGTTACCAAAAAACTATCTTTAAAGAAATAAACTTACAGGTTTGGAGACACAGTGGACAAGGCAAATGGTAGATGACCTAGGAAAACAGCCTCAAATAACACAAATGAAATCTCCAATCAGGTCCAATAAAGCCTAAAGCACTAATTCCAAAGTGAATTTTGAAAAGTTAAGACAAAGCAACCGAAATAACTGGATAAACTCTGGGAGCCAGTATCAACTCCATGCATTCGGTAAGCAGAAGCCTATGATTTTTCTCACATAGGAGCTTACAGCCGAAGGTCCCAAGCACTGGAAGTACCTACCTTTATTTAGCAGCTTTAGACATGTGAACTCTCCTCTTCAATTCTGGGTTAAGGGGAGACCAGTCTCACCTACATTATGACTAGCCAACAGCAAAGTGTTCTAGACAATGCCAAACACTGGGGGCTTCCACAAAATGTTAACAGGTCTAATCCCCAGTTCCTCATAAGCCACAGTAGGAAAGAACGGACTGTTAGACAAATAGCTCACCTGGGAAGTGGACTCCGGCTCAGAGAGCGCTTGCTCAGAAAAGGGCTGCTGGACCGCCTTCGACCGTAGGGACTGGGTGATCTCCCACTGTAAGAGCCACTCCTTTCATAGCTGGAAGAACGTCGCCGGCTATAGGGACTCACAGACCTCTGTCGTCTACTGTAGGGACTGGGTGACCGAGTGCTGGACTGGTAGGCGGAAGGCTCCTTGTAAGGCGGGCTGATTGACTGCCTTCTAGAGGTACTTCCCGGACTCTTCTTGTAGGAGTCGTAATTGCTAGAGGTGTGAGATCTCGGGGGACTAAGGTCATAATCTTGGCCGTAAGACGCTCCGGAGGGGCTATCATCTTGCTTGGGACTGTCGGACCACTTCCGGTGGGGACTCCTGGATCTCCGTTTAGGGCTGTCCACGGTTTTGTAACTTTTGGGTGTTTCCCTTTTCCGATGACTTTTACTTCGGTCTTTGTGTCCCGACTTCAACTCACGTTCTTTCCGGGTCTTCTCCTTATGGAGTTTGGATGACCTGGATTCCTTGTTGCTGCTTTTCGAGATCTGAGCCTTCCCATGGTCATCATTCTCCTCATTTGAACGCTTTGAACTTCCTGATATCCGGTCCTTCGTCGAGCCCGACTTGCTGGAGGCTTCCAGGTTTTTTTCTTTCTCTGTCTGTTTAGTTTTTAATAAGTCGCGAGTACGTCGGTGCTGGTGGTGACGGTGTTTATGGAGGCGGTCACTGCGATCAGTCCCGCGACGTTCATCATTTTCCCTCCGGTCCAGTTTGAAAGGCAGGTCGTCAGAAAAGGTATCGGAATCAGAGCTAATGTCATCATATTCCACCAAAGGTTTGATAACTGTGCCCAAAGGTGCTGCTTCGGGTGTCACCAATCCCATGTCTTTGGAGTGCTTGGACTTATGCCGCTTGTGCTTCGACCCCAAGCGGTGACGCTCTCTGCTGTTGGAGCTGCCACCTCCCGATGACGGCTGCAAAGTTCCAGAAGCTCCCCCACTCCCGTCCTTCTTGCCCCCATGTCTCTCTGGATTGGGCATTCCCTTCCCCCTGGCCTCAAAAAGGGGAAAAAGTTCCCCAGCACTCCAAAAAGTAACCCCCACCCTCCCCCCCAGCCCCACGCCTACCAAAGCGCCCCTACAAGGGGGTGGGGAGGGAAGGGACGGTAGTCCAGGCTCCTCCTCCCTCCCGTCTCCTCAGCACCCTCCTACATGAGGTGGGGGTGAAGGAGCCAGGGAAGAAATGAGAGTTCCTCAGCAGTGGAGTTGCGAGACAACGAGTAGCTGCTCGAATCTGTTTCTCCTCCTCCCCACGCCGAGCCAATCCTCAGGCCCAGACGCCGGGGAGGTCGAAGAAGTAGGAAGCCGACGGCTCGGTGCTGTGTGGCCGACTCTGGCTCTGGGGCCCTGTGAGGACTACGCGGGCCCTTCCCCTACCCGGTAGCCCGGCTCGGGGCGGCTTCCTGTCGCTGGGGTCCCGCGGCTTAGGTGCCTCACGCCCCCTTTGTCCCTCGCTCCTGAGGGAGCCTCTTTTCTAGCTTCCGCCTCACCTAAGTACCTCACACACTCAGCCCCTCACACAGACTCACAGTCACACACTAGGTTAAACCGAAACGGCACTAGGAGGAAGGCGGGGGGAGGGGGTAATCCCAAGAAATACCGCGAGAATCTTCAGTAATCTCGCGGTATTTCGTGCTTCCCTTTCACCTCTCGCCGCTGCTAGCTCAAACAACGCGAGAGCAGGTCTCCAGCCAGAGGAGCATTCCGCCAGATTCTCGCGATAAGAATCGGGCTCGCCATTTGAGCAAAACTTTATTAAAACGAACCAGGGAGAATTTTTTAATTTGAAACTTTATTGATAACTCATTGAACAAATACATAATCCGCTTCGGCGCAAACTAATTTTCGTGTGTGTCCGGTTCTTTGCGACCTCTTGGACTATATCCGGCCTCTGTCTTGGGATTCTCCAGGCGAGAATACTGGAGCGGGTTGCCATTCCGTTCTCCAGGAGATGTTCCCCACCCAGGGATCGAACCCGGGTCTCATGCATTGCAGGTGTATCTTTAACGTCTGCACCACCAGGGAAGCCCCAATTTTTGCATACTCTGTACAACTTAAGTATCAGCATGTTAATATTGTCAACTGGATAAAGGGCGAATGTGGTGCTATTTCAACCCAAGTCCGTAAGTATTAACAATTCTTCCAACTTGTGTAGCCTATACAGCTACGTGCTAAATTATTACTGACTCTCACTGTACCCTGCAAAACACGATTTGCCTCATCCCTGTTTTAAAGATAAGGAAACCAGACTCAGATGCTCTCACTGCCAGGATCCCCGGTTCTATCAGTGGTGGAGGAACTAGGATCCCACAAGCCATGCATCTAAGGCAAAGAAAAAGGAAGACCTAACAACTTTTTAATCATCTGTGGAAGTAAAATTAATACTGTCAAGAAAAAAGAAAAAAAAAGTATGCAATTTAGTACTTGAACGCAGGTGTGGTGACTTACTCATTGCTGCAAAAGGGCCTGGATGTGAAGGTCTCCACCAGTGTCTTAACATTGATGGCAGATGGCAGGAAATTTAATGAGTCAATTAGACAAAGTGACTGGTCAGCTTTATTAAACATTGGCATGAGTTCAGCAAAATTACTCTGATCTTTTTTTTTTAATGAGATCAAGTATTTGACCTAGGACGCACCCACAACAAAATGGAAAAGTGGAGATGACAGAAGTAATTGTGATGTGTCAAATAAAACCTTGAAGAATAAAATTCATCATCCAAATTAATCCACCATCATGTCAGCAGTAGAAACTGTTTTTGAGTGATGGAGCTGAATTTTATTATTTTTTTGGTCAAGTAAATCCTTTGTTTTTAATTATTTTTATTTGGAGGATAATTGCCTTACAGTATTGTGTTGGTTTCTGCCATACATCAACATGAGTCAGCCATAGGTATACATAGTCTCCTCCATCTTGAACCTCCTTCCAACCTTCCAACCTGTCCCACCACTTATCATTCCAGCAGTAGAAACTTTATTTTTTTGAAATTAATTTTTATTACAGTATAGTTGGTTTACAATGTTAGGTTAGTTTCTGCTGTACAGCAAAGTAAATCAGTTATACATTTATATATGTGTGTGTGTGTTAGTCGCTCAGTCGTGTCTGACTTTGCGACCCTGTGACTGTAGTCTGCCAGGCTCCCCTGTCCATGGGGATTCTCCAAGCAAGAATACTGGAGTGGATTGCCATTCCCTTCTTCAGACGATCTTCCTGACCCAGGGATCAAACCCTGGTCTCCTGCACTGCAGGCAGATTCTTTACCGTTTGAGCTACAGGGAAGTCCACGTTTACATGTATCTACTTTTTTAGATTTCCTTCCCACTTAGGCTACCAGCCACCACTGATCACTCAATAGGGTTCCCTGGGCTATGTGTCGGAGAAGGCAATGGCAATCCACTCCAGTATTCTTGCCTGGCAAATCCCATAGATGGAGGAGCCTGGTAGGCTGCGGTCCATGGGATTGCTAGGAGTCGGACACGACTGAGCGACTTCACTTTCACTTTTCACTGTCATGCATTGGAGAAGGAAATGGCAACCCACTCCAGTGTTCTTGCCTGGAGAATCCCAGGGACAGGGGAGCCTGGTGGCCTGCCGTCTCATCTCTGGGATCGCAGAGTCAGACACGACTGAAGTGACTTAGCAGCAGCAGCAGCAGCAGTGCTACATGGTAGGTTCTCATTAGTTATCTATTTTATACATAGGAGTGTATATTTTGGAGAAGAAAATGGCAACCCATTCCAGTATTTTGCTTGGAGAATTCCACGGACAGAGGAGCCTGGTAGGCTACAGTTCAGAAGGTCGCAAAGAGTCGGACATGACTTAGCAACTAAACCACTACCACCACAGTGTATATATTATTGTTCAGTCACTCAGTTGTGTCTCTTTGCAACCCTGTGGACTGCAGCATGCCAGGCTTCCCTGCCCATCATCTCACGGAGCTTGCTCAAACTCATGTCCATCAAGTCAGTGATGCCATCAAACCATTTCATTCTCTGTCATCCCCTTCTCCTCCTACCTTCAATCTTTCCCAGCATCAGGGTCTTCTCCAATTAGTCCACTCTTCACATCAGGTGGCCAAAGTACCGAAGCTTCAGCTTCATCATCTGTCCTTCCAATGAATATTCAGGGTTGATTTCCTTTAGAATTGACTGGTTTGATCTCCTTGTAGTCCAAGGGACTCTCAAGAGTCTTCTCCAACACCACAGCTCAAAAGCATCAATTCTTTGGCACTCAGCCTTCTTTATGATCCAGCTCTCACATCCATACATGACTAATGGGAAAACCATAGCTTTGACTATACGGACCTTTGTTGGCAAACTGATGTCTCTGCTTTTTAATACGCTGTCTAGGTTGGTCATAGCTTTTCTTCCAAGGAGCAAGTGTCTTTTAATTTCATGGCTGCAGTCACCATCTGCTGTGATTTTGGAGCCCAGGAAAATAAAGTCTGTCACGTTTCCATTGTTTCCCCATCTATTTGCCATGAAGTGACGGGACCAGATGCAACGATCTTATTTTTTTGAATGTTGAGTTTTAAGCAAGCTTTTTCATTCTCCTTTCACCTTCATCAAGAGCCTCTTTACTTCCTCTTTGCTTTGTGCCATAAAAGTGGTGTCATCTGCATATCTGAGGTTACTGATATTTCTCCTGGCAATCTTGATTCCATCTGGGGATTCATCCAGCCCAACATTTCACATGATGTACGCTGCATAGCAGGGTTACAATATACAGCCTTGACATACTCCTTTCCCAATTTGGAACCAGTCTGTTGTTCCATGTTCGGTTCTAACTGTTGCTTCTTGACCTGCATACTGGTTTCTCAGGAGGCAGGTAAGTTGGTCTGGTAGTCCCATCTCTTTCAGAATTTTCCATAATTTGTTTTGATCCACACAGTCAAAGGCTTTAGCATAGTCAATGAAGCAGATGTTTTTCTGGAATTCTCTTGCTTTTTCCTGTGATCCATCAGATGTTGTCAAGTTGATCTCTGGTTCCTCTGCCTTTTCTAAATCCAACTGGAACATCTGGAAGTTCTTGGTTCACATATTGTTGAAGCCTAACTTGAACACTAACTTGCTAGTGGGTGAAATGAGTGCAGTTCTGTGGTAGTTTGAACATTCTTTGGTATTGCCTTTCTTTGAGTTTGGAATGAAAACTGACATTTTCCAGTCCTGTGGCCACTGCTGAATTTTCCAAACTTGTTGGCATATTGACTGCAGCACATTCACAGCATCATCTTTTAGGATTTGAAATAGCTCAGCTGGAATTCCATCACTTCCACTAGCTTTGTTCATAGTGATGCTTCCTAGGCCCACTTGACTTCACACTCCAGGGTGTCTGGCTCTAGGTGAGTGACCACACCTTCATGGTTATCTGGGTCATGAGATCTTTTTTGTGTTGTTCTTCTGTATATTCTTGCCACTTCTTCTTGATATCTTCTGCTTCTGTTAGGTCCATACCATTTCTCTTTTATTGTGCCTATCTTTGCATGAAATGTTCCCTTGGTATCTCTAATTTTCTTGAAAAGATCTCTGTCTTTCCCATTCTATTGTTTTCCTCTATTTGTTTGAATTCATCACTTAGGAAGGCTTTCTTTGCTCTCCTTGCTATTCTTTGGAACTCTGCATTCAGATGGGTATATCTTTCTTTTTCTCCTTGCCTTTCGCTTCTCTTCTTTTCTCATATATTTGTAAGGCTTCATCAGACAACCATTTTGCCTTTTTTTGCATTTCTTCTTCTTGGAAATGGTTTTGATCACCGCCTCCTGTACAATATTACAAACCTCTGTCCATAGTTCTTCAGGCACTCTGTTTATCAGAATATCGATCCCAATCTCCCAGTCCGTCTCACCCACCCTCTCCCCCTTGGGAATCGTAAGTCTGTTCTCTACATCTGTGACTCTATTTCTGTTTTGCCAATAAGTTCATCTGTACCATTTTTCTTGAGTCCACATATAACCAATGTTATACAATATTTGTTTTCCTCTTTCTGACTTATTTCACTCTGTATGACAATCAATCTCTAGGTCCATCCATGGTTCTGCAAATGGCATCATTTCATTCCTTTTTATGTCTGAGTAATATTTCATTGTATATGAACCACATCTTAGTCCATTCCTCTGTGAAAGGATGTTAAGTTGCTTCCATTTTATTTTAAATTAATTTTATTGGTATGTAGTTGCTTTACAGAAACTTCCTAAAATATTTTATTTATTTATGTATTTGGCTGCCTCAGGTCTTAGTTGCGGCACTTGGGGTCTTCATTGCATCATGCAGGATCTTTTGTGGAAGCGGTCAGACTCTCTAGTTGCACCACAATGGGCTTAGTTTCTCTATGGCATGTAGGATTTTAGTTCCCAGACCAGGGTCAAACCCTCGCCCCCTGCATTGTAAGGTGGGTTCTTAACCACTGGAACACCAGGGAAGTCCCAAATCCTTTCTTAATTATCTGTTTCCTGTTGAAGCAGACTAGAAAAACCCCTAATGAACGAATAATCAATGAAGCTTGTTATTTTTTATAATACCTTCCATTTCTATAGCACTTTTCAATTTTCCACAGAAGTCTTTTAAACCTGTCAATAAATACCAATTAAACAAATAAATAAACTGATGAGGTGACCAGGATGAGTATTATTATATGCAACTCCTAAAGGCTGAAATTGAGACTCAGAAGGAGTTGGAGCACATTTACACTAGTAGTAAATGACAGGAGAAGGGACAGCTCTTTCTGTAATCCTAAGCACTGCATTTTTTCCCCCTCTTTTTTGGCCACACTGAGGGACTTTCGAGGGATCTTTGTTCCATTCCATATATAACAGTTTGCATCTGCTAATTCCAAACTCCCAGTCAAACCACCCTCACCCATCCTCCAATTGGCAACCACGGGTCTGTTTTCTACTTCTGTGAACCTGTTTCTGTTTCACAGATAAGTTCATTTGTGTCATATTTTTTTTCTTTTGCCACACCTTGCAGCATGTGGGATCTAAGTTCCCCAAACAGGGATCCAACTTGTGTTCTCTGCAGAGGAAGCAAAGAGTCATAATCTCTGTACCACCAGGGGAGTCCCTGTGTTGTATTTTAGATTCCACATATAAATGATATCATATGGTATTTGTCTTTCTCTTTCTGACTCATTTTGCTTAGTATGATAATCTCTAGGTCCATCCATGTAGCTGCAAATGACATTGTTGTTTGTTGTTGTTCAGTCACTCAGTCGTGTCTGACTTTTTGTGACCCCAGGGACTGCAGCATGCTAGATTTTCCTGCCCTTCACAATCTTCCAGAACTTGCTCAAACTCATGTCCGTTGAAACTGTGATGTCATCCAACTGTCTCATCCTCTGTTGTCCCCTTCTCCTCCTGTCTTCAGTCTTTCTCAGTATCAGAGTTTATTCCAAAGTGTTGGCTCTTCGCATCGGGTGGTCAGGGTATTGGAGCTTCAGCTTCAGCATCAGTCCTTACAATGAATATTCAGGGTTGATTTCCTTTAGGACTGACTAGTTTGATCTCCTTGCTGTCCAAGGGACTCTCAAGAGTCTTCTCCAACACCACAGTTTGAAAGCATCAATTCTTCGGCACTCAGCCTTCTTTATGGTCCAGCTGTCACATCCATACATGACTACTGGAAAAACCATAGCTTTGACTATACGGACCTTTGTCGGCAAACTGATGTCTTTGCTTTTTATACACTGTCTAGGTTTGTAACTCAGATTCGAAAACTCAGCAACGGCCACAGGACTGGAAAAGATCAGTTTTTGTTCCATTCCCAAAGAAGGGCAATGCCAAAGAATGTTCAAACTACCATACAATTGCACTCATTTCACATGCCAGCAAGGTCGTGATCAAAATCCTCCAAGCTAGGCTTCAATAGTGTGTGAACCAAGAACTTCCATATGTATAAGCTGGATTCAGAAAAGGCAGAGGAACCAGAGATCAACTTGCCAACATCTGATGGATCACAGAAAAAGCAAGAGAATTCCAGAAAAACATCTTCTTCATTGACCATGCTAAAACCTTTGACTGTGTGGATCACAACAAACTGTGGAAAATTCTGAAAGAGATGGGATTACCAGACCAACTTACCTGCCTCCTGAGAAATCTGTGGTGGTGGTGGTTTAGTTGCTCAGTTGTGTCTGACTCTTTGTGACCCCATGGACTATAGCCTGCCAGGCTCCTCTGTCCATTGGATTTTTCAGACAAGAATACTGGAGTGGGTTGCCATTTCCTTCTCCAGGGAGAAATCTGTATGTAGGTCAAGAAGTAACAATTAGAACCGAACATGACAGACTGGTTCCAAATCGGGAGAGGAATACGTCAAGGCTATATATTGTCACACTACTTATTTAACTTCTATGCAGAGTACATCATGTGAAAAGCTGGGCCAGATGAATCCCAAGCTGGAATCAAGATTGCCAAAAGAAATATCAATAACCTCAGATATGCAGATGATACCACCCTTATGGCAGAAAGCAAAGAAGAACTAAAGAGCCTCTTGATGAAGGTGAAAGAGGATAATGAAAAAGTTGGCTTAAAACTCAACATTAAAAAACTAAGATCATGGCATCTGGTCCCATCGCTTCATGGCAAATAGATGGGGAAACAATGGAAACAGTGACAGACTTTATTTTCTTGGCCTCCAAAATCACTGTAGATGGTGACTGCAGCCATGAAATTAAACACACTTGCCCCTTGGAAGTAAAGCTGTGACAACTTAGACAGCATATTACAAAGCAGAGACGTTACTTTGCCAACAAAGATCCATATAGTCAAAGCTATAGTTTTTCCAGTAGTCGTGTATGGATGTGAGAGCTGGACCATAAAGAAGGCTGAGTGCCAAAGAATTGATGCTTTTGAGCTGTGGTGTTGGAGAAGACTCTTGAGAGTCCCCTGGACTACAAGGAGATCAAACCAGTCAATCCTAAAGGAAATCAACACTGAATATTCACTGGAAGGACTGATGATGAAGCTGAAGCTCCAATACTTTCGCTACCTGTTGCAAAGAGCCAGCTCATTGGAAAAGACCCTGATGCTGGGAAAGATTGAAGGCAGGAGGAGAAGGGGATGACAGAGGGACGAGATGGTTGGATGGCATCACCAGTTGGCATCATCAATGGACATGAGTTTGAGCAAGCTCAGGAAGATATTGAAGGACTGGGAAGCCTGGCATGCTGCACTTGATGGGGTCACCAAAAGTCAGACATGACTGAGCTACTGAACAAGAAAAGTTTGTCATAGCTTTTCTTCCAAGAAGCAAGCGTCTTTTAATTTCATAGCTTTTGTCACCATCCACAGTGATTTTGGAGCCCAAGAAAATAAAATGGCATCATTCCATCACACACACCCAAACACCCCACACATCTTGTTTTCTTGTTATCCATTCATCTGTCAATGGACATTTAGGTTGTTTCCATATTTTGGCTACTGTGAATAGTGCTGCTATGTCCAGATACATGTCCAGGAGTGGGATTGCTGGATCATATTGCAACTTTAGTTTTTTGAGGAGCCTCCTTACTGTTTTCTATGGTGGCTGCACCAATTTACTTTCCCACCAACAGAGTAGGAGGATTCCCTTTTCTTCAAGTCTCCACAGGATTTATTTGTCGCCTTTTAAATGATGCCCATTCTGACCAGTGTGAGGTGGTACCTCATTGTAGTTGGGGTTTTTTAAAGATTTATGTATTTATTTATTATCTTGTTATTTGACTGTGGTGGGTCTTTGTTGTTGCATGTGGGCTTTCTTTAGTTGTGAGTGGGGACCACTCTTGTTTTAGTGTGAGGACTTCTCATTGCAGTGGCTTTCTTGCTACAGAGCACAGGCTCTGTGCAGTCTGCCTGTGGGTTTCAGTCATTGTGGCTCTTGGGCTCTAGAGAGCAGGCTCAGTAGTTGTGGTGCATGGGCTCAGTTGCTCCACAGCATGTGGAATCTTCTGGACCAAGGATTGAACTAGTGTCCCTTTGCACTGCAAGGTGGATTCTGAGCCATCAGGGAAGCCACTCATTGTAGTTTTGACTTGCACGTTTCTCTAATAATTAGCCATGTTGAACATATCTTTCTGTGCCTGCCTGTCGGCCATCTGTGTGTCTTCTTTGGAGAAATGTCTCTTTAGTCTTCTGCCCATTTTTGCTTGGGTTGTCTTTTCATTATTGAGTTGTATGAGCCATTTATGTATTTTGGAAATTAAGCCCTTCTCAGTCTCCTCATTCTCAAATGCTTTCCTCCCAGTCTATAGGTTGTCTTTTTATTTTATGGTTTCCTTTGTTGTACAAAAGTTTGCAAGTTTGATTAGGTCCCCTTTAAAAAAATTTTTGTTTTTATTTCTATTGCCTTGGGAGACCGACCTAAGAAAACATCGGTACAATTTATGTTAGAGAATGTTTTGCCTGTGTTCTATTCTAGGAGTTTTATGATGTTAGATCTTTAAGCCATTTTGACTCTCTAAATTTTTAAATACAAAACATACTATAAACTTCTGGTATTGGTCCAACAAATGGTGAGGACTGTGCCTTTGTAGAATAAGGATTGCTTCACTCTACAGGAAAACTTTGAACTCAGAAATTCCAGGGCTACATGATTTGTTTGTTTCATGATCTCCCAGGGCAGGGAGTCAGGGTAACTCTGGGAAGCCCAAGTGGCCAGTCAGGTAATGACTGTAGTTTCCCTGTAAGTCCCCCAAAGCAAGTCAGAAAGCTTCTCTTTAGGCTCTACACAAGAGGAAATATTTAACTAAAGTTATAAATAATTTCCCCTCACCCCAAGTACAATTTGTTAGTTTAGACTTTGGTTTTAAGAGCCTTTGAAGTCTCCCTCAAAGCTTACTCATTTAAAATCTGTCCATGGTCCTCTTCTTGGTGTGTGTATACCTTGAATTACTTTTCGTATTTAATGACATGTCTGTCCTATATTTTGACTTTTTGTTTTATAAAAATTGATGTCTTAAACAAAATCTGTTTATTTTTATTTTTGACTGTATCGGGTCTTAGTTGCAGCATGATGATCTTTGTTGCAGTGCTCAGGCTGAGTTGCCCTGTGGCATGTGAGATCTTAGTTCCCTCACCCACTGGGGATCAAACCCATGTCTCCTGCCTTGAGAGGCAAATTCTTAATCACTGGACCACCAGGGATCTTTACTTTTAGAGTACAAATTTTCAACAATGTCATTTCATCTGCATTTTCAGATGAAAAATAATAACTTCTCATTCTATTTTGTGACTAAAATTTGGTAAAGTTTATTGTTTTCAAGTTTTATATGGTTTAACAATTCCTAGCTACACTAGTACAGTATTGTTCATTTGAATAAACAGCTTGCATGAGAAACTGTAGCTGTGTATTCAACAGTCATGCTTTGGACATGAGTAATTTAACAAAATATTTTTGAGTGCCTACAGTTTCAGTGACCAGTAATATTTTCAGAACTCTGAATCAGGTGAACCCACAAGGCCTAGGGCTGTGTTGTCAAGTGTATATTACCAGCTTCTAATACACAGGTATTAGGACTCCACAGATGCTTGTTGAAACAGCATTTTAGTTTAGTTTTTGTTTTTATTTTTTGGCTGCACTGGGCTGTTTGTGGGATCTTAGTTCCTGAACCAGGGATTAAACCTGGGCCCTTGGCAGTGAAAGCATGGACTCTTAACCACTGGCCCACCAGGGAATTCCCACAGCATTTTAAACATGAACTATCTTTGGAAATTCTTAGTTGGATAAATTCTCTCTGTACTTCTTCAATGTTAATATTGCTAGATTTATATTCTATAATATTTGGAACATACTTTTGTACTAAAAAATGTAATTATTTAAAATTAAAATTTAACTGTTTTTAAAAAATCTGACAACCCTATCAATTTGCCTCTACATATGCATTGAATCTCTGACATTTGTCAGGAACTAGGCTAGGCAGTATCACTAGACTAGACAGTAGTGAAAGAAATAGACCCAGTGCAGCCGCCCTCCTAGATTTGATAGTTTAGCAGGGAAGACAGACATTGAATACATCATCACGTACTTAATTAAGTACTGAAATAGTATAACAGAGGACCTTATTAAGTCAGGGTTTAGAGAAAGTTTGCATCTCTAGTCCAGATCAAGAGACATTTACTTTGAGAACTATATAAGAGGCCCTCAGTGAGATGGGGGCGAATGGAGAAGGGGAAAGCCTTCCTGCAGTTAAAAAGGCCTGTTCAAGGACCTTGGGAGAGGAAGGAGCAAAGGAATTGTCTGCAGGTGGAAGGTCAGTGTGGTTGGGATTTGGAAAGGGGAGAAGAGCTAGATTGAGAGAGGAATGTTAGGACCAGTAAAAGATTTGCCTACTAAGCCCAGGTACAATGCTAGGTAGTGGGGATTTCGAAATGAGGAGCAATTACTGCCTCAAAAAACTCTGTGTAGTGACTGAAAGGAATGAGGGTAAGAGGAATAGACAAGAAGTAAATTTTAATTCTACTTTCAAGGAGCATGGTTATACATATCTTTGTTGAAATAAGCATGTCACAAATAAAGATTTGTTCTTATCTGTCTGTTCATCTGAACGGTAGTTACCAGCAGGAATTGTTTTGGAGGATGTTTGCATATCATTTTTGAAATATGGGGAAAAGTCTGAGACTAAAGAGCCAGTGGAAATCCATTGCTAAATATCCTTACAGCAAATTAGGTAAAATCTGACTTTTCAGCAGTTATTCTCAAGGATGTATTTCAAAAAAAAAAAAAAGAAAGAAAGAAAGAAAAAAAAAGAGTAACCTTAACTATTTTAAGAACTTCCACCCAGTGCTAGTAGAATTGTATTTTAGCCTGGTTCTTGTTCCAATGGGCAGGAACTTCTAACTTCTCAGCATTAATCCAGATTTCTCTTCGTGAAAATTTACTGATACAAGAGACAGGACCACACATTCTTTGTGATTTGTAGAGTGTGAGCTAACCTGCTTGCTTGTACTGACTACAAAAAAAAATACAATCCATTGTGAACACCTTTGGGATCCTAAATATAACTGATGACTGCTGAATATTTATTGGAAGGGCTGATGCTGAAGCTGAAGCTCCAATATTTTGGCCACCTGATTGACGCGAAGACTCCACTCATTGAAAAAGACCCTGATGCTAGGAAGGGTTGAGGGCAGGAGGAGAAGGGGGAGGACAGAGGATGAGATGGTTGGATGGCATCACCGACTGGATGGACATGAGTTTGAGCAAGTTCTGGGAGTTGGTGATGGACAGGCAGTTCATGAGGTCTTAAAGAGTCGGACACGACTGAGCGACTCACCTGAACTGATGACTGCTGCAAAACAAGTTTTTAACTCAAAATCTTCCACGTCCTCAGAAATATTGAAAATGCTCAAGAAAAATATTTCTGAAATTAAAAAGGAAATTCGGTAATGGAAATTAAGCATACTGGGCTACCTTGGGACATCGTGTTACAAAGACCCAACGTCTAGTATCTCAATAAAGGGAAAGTTTTAATAAAATATTCCTAACAGCAATATTCTTCGAAAAGCTAGTATTTCAGTAAAGACAGCTGGGGCTTTTACTTTGCAAACTGCTTGAAAGCCAAATCGAAAGTGCCAACTTCCACAGAGGTGTTGAACACTACTACCACACCAGCTCCACGCCTAGCTCCGAGAAGTCGGAGACAAACCAGAGAGCCGGCAGGGTGGGGATAATCTCGCGAGAAGCAACGTAGAAATCATTTTTCGCGATATTTGGTGCCCAGCCCCTTCGCCCGCCCACCCCCCTCTCTCGCAGGATCACGGTTAATCTCGCGATCTTTTGGAAGTTCCGTTGGGGAAGATGGCGGCGGCCGCGAGCACCCTTCTCTTCTTGCCGCCGGGGACTTCAGACTGAGTCTTCCCTGGGAGGGTGGGACTGCAGGTGCCCTGCGTCCCGGGAGCCTGAACCAACTTGGTTCCTCCATTACTGGTGGGGAAGGGCATATCCTCTTGTGTAGGACTTAGGCCCTCCCCGCCGTCAGGATGAAGGCTCAGGGGGAGACCGAGGGTGAGTGACTGAGGGGGAAATCAGGGGGCGGGACACAGCTGGGGGAGCCAATGCCTCCGCGGGGGCCACTCTCCCTAGGGCTGAGGATCTAGGAGGCGGGATGTGTCTGAGTTTTAGATTCTGACTGCCTTCCTTGGTGATGGAGAGCTTCGACTTTGGGGAGATGGGGGTTCCCAACTTGAGTGTGAAGGTTTCCTATTTGGCAAGGGGCAACATTTGGGCCTCAGGGCATATTTTAGCCTAAAGAGATGGGAGACCGGGCAAATGAACGTAAAACTTGCTTCTTCAAAAGAAATCTGAATGATGACATAAAACAATAATAGAACGCTATATATCAAAGTACTGTAAGATGTTTTGTCGTGAATGAAATGATTAGGTCCTTATGGTATTAAAAGCCAGTAGTTTTCAAAAATGTCACAGCGTTCATATCTTGTGGTATTGTATATTTTTAAAATGCTTTTAATTTCAGTCTTTAAATATCTGAACTGAGAACTGTTGAAAAACACTTTTCTGTGTAACTTTATATTCTCTAAAGTTCCACATTTCAGCTTAGATGCTCCCTTAGCATTTTGGACATAGTTCTGTTGATACACGATTATTTTCTTGTCTTCTCCAATGTACTCTGAGCTTTGTAGAGCAGGATCTTGCCTTACTCATCATTGTATAGTCCTGGGCACATAATGTTGTGTTGTTGTGTTAGTCACTCAGTCGTTTCCGACTCTGTGACCCCACGGACTGCAGCCCACCAGGCTCCTTCACCTATGGAATTCTCCAGGCAAGAACACTGAAGTAGGTTGCCGTTTCCTTCTCCCAGCACATAATAGTTGCTCAAAAACACGTTTCATTGAAGCATTTTTGTAAAGATAAGCCTTTTTTTTTAAATCATCCGCCTTCTTAAGGGAGAGAAGGGAGGTGTGTTTGAAGGAGAAAGAAAAAAGGGTGCAGAGGAATGACAAGTGTAAGTGGAATCTTAGTGAGGCAGGAATTTTGTCTAGTTTGCTCACTGCTGTATCTCTGAGATGTAAAATAGTGCCTGAGTGAATGTCTTAAATGTGGGAATTGCCAAACATTTCTCCAGAATTATAAACTGAATGAAACAACCCCAAGAACAGTTTTCCAGAAGATTAAGGCCTTGGAGGGAGGAGTTGAATCTCGATTTGAAGATGTCGCTACTTCAACTTTGATTGCTGACATTCTATTCATCTTTAAAGACATCTTTTCTGTAACATCCCTAAACTAATTACACACTTTTCCTCCTTTGAATTTTGGTAGTAATGTGTCTCTGTTTTTAAGAGCATATCTCATTTTGCTTTGTGTGATGGTTATTTTCACATTAACTTATCCACACCCCCTCACAGATGTCATCTCAGGCATATTGTATTTTTGCACTGCTGGTCTCCAGCACAGTCCTTGCTCATGTTATGCAGTTAAAAGAATTACAGGAGTGTTTGGAGGTTGTAGGAGGTTCCTTCAAACACTATCTGGGATCCATTCTTTTCTACCTTTCTCTTACCTTTGCCTGAAACTCATTCTTTAGTCACTTGACATCCTCCTTGTTCGTATAGTTTGAATTCGAACAGGAAATAGCTGAATGGCAAATGAAGCTTGTTTTCTTGATAATACTTACAAATTGATCTTTTAAAATTATGTGAAAAAATTAAGAAAGTCTGTATTTTCACATTGAAAACCAATTAACCATAGTAAGGCCATGTTCAAATGTATGCTCTGCATATGTCATGCAAAGGATTTCATGCCTATCATGAAATTATTTTGTTATTAAACAGTCGTCTTGATCCTCAGGACTGGAGGTGGTTCTTTTTTTGCTTCTCATTAAGCCTGAAGAGAAAGCAGTCCCCTTCTATAGTGTTGTTAGATTAGGCCCATAATTTCTGTCTACTTGTTATTAGAAATGAATTCTTTGTGTATTTTGAAGTAAATGATATTGGATAAGATTTTAACTTGAGTTCGTACCAGGATGAAGTATGGGAGTTTTGTTTGCAAGAAAAACTGTGGAAGGTCTTGAAAGAAGAGTTGCTAATAATTTTTTCTGATTTATATCTTAGAGTCGGAAAAGCTGAGTAAGATGAGTTCTCTCTTGGAACGGCTCCATGCAAAATTTAACCAAAATAGACCTTGGAGTGAAACCATTAAGCTTGTGCGTCAAGTCATGGTGAGGACTATGGTGAACTGGATAAAGTGTTGTGCTTAGAAAATTATTTGATAAGCTAAGTTACCTATGTAGACTTTTTCTAGCTAGTTATTATATTATGGTGTGTCTTCAGTTTTATTTCTCATAACATCATACGTACATGATGGCTTTTAGCTTTTAAGTCTACCTAAGAAGATATGTTAATAGAATTGTGTTAATCATGAGTTACAGTAAGCTGGGATATTTTAGGCAAAAGTTGTAAGAAACACACTTATAAAGCACAGTGAGTTTCCTAGTGACCTAGTGTTTAGGATTCCCAGCTTTCATTACTGTAACCTTGGGTTCAATCCCTGGTTGAGGAACTAAGATCCCACAAGTCCCACAGCGCTGCCAAAAAAAAAAAAAGATATCTGTGATAGCCTGATATAGAGAAACATTTACTTTTTACTTCCTGTCAAGCTCCTTGATTCTAATGTGTTAATACTTTCATTGTATCTATACTGCTAGTAGAGTTTGCAATCATTTTTAATTAACTTCACTTGTTTATTCTGTGACTTTCTCTACAGTTTTTTCTCCTTCCTGAGGCATTCACCAGTATGGGGAGCCCTTAGTTAAGTGGTATACAGGGAGTGGGGTGAGTGTATAGCACAGCACTAGTAAGAGAACTGAATTTGCTGTCAAAAAAAAACTTTATTTTAATCTTGACTCCACTACTACCTGTGTAACCTTGGACAAATTGCTTGTTTTTTCCTACCCTCAATTTCCTCATCTAGGAGGTAGAGACACCAGTTTGAGTAAGATGAGCAACACCAGTTTGCTTTTTCACACAGTTTTGCTGTAAAGATCAAATGAGATAACGAACACCAAAATGTCATGTTGCTTAGAGATTTCCATAACTAAGTTCTACAGACATCTTCTGGCTCAGGATTGTATACATAAAAAAGATTTGTAGTTTTTTTTTTTTTAAGTCTTAATGAGAATTTTTCCAGTCTGGTTATTCAGAGGTTGTCATTTTTGTACTAGAAGGCAGCCATATTCTAGTTTGAGATACCACCTCTAAATGATATTGTCATTAGAGAAACATCATGAGCTAGAGGACTCCAGGTGGCTACTAAGACCCTCTCTTGGGTTACCAGTTCTTGGTTTGGTCACCATAGCTTCCATTGTCTACTGGTCACTTTTGCAGATTCAGAAACCTACTTTTATTGGTATGTAAAAGATTTTGAAGAATTTTCAACAACTCTGTGTGTGCATGCTAAGTCTCTTCAGTCATGTCCAACTCTTTACGACCCTATGGACTGTAGCCCACTAGGCTCCTCTGTCCATGGGATTCTCCAGGCAAGAACACTGGCGTGGGTTGCCATGCCCTCCTCCAGAGGGTTTTTTTTTTTTTTCAGAGGATCTTTTAAACCCAGGGATTGAATCCATGTCTCCTGTGGGTCCTGCACTGCCGGCAGATTCTTTACTGCTGATCCACTGGGGAAGCCGTTTTAAAACTGACATACTAAGAAAATCTCAGTAGATTAGTATGAAAGTCAGAATGCCAGTTTATTAACGAGGGTTTGTCTTTCCAGTTACCAAAATACTGGTACCCATTGTCTAGAGCAATGGACATAGTCCTTGTCTATTTAAGGTATAAAGGAATCTGGATTATTAACTAAGCAGATGTTTGGGAGCATGGAATTAGAGCCAAGAAAGATGGATTTAGGGCGTGGAAAAGCCTCAAAACCTATCCTTGTATCATAAAACTGCTCATACTTCTGGGGAGTAGAATGTTGTACAGAGAGAAACTGCTTCCTTGGATAGGTTTAGAAAAATTATGCTAAATTTTTGCTCTTTGGATTTTTGGATTATGTATCTTGTTTCCTAGAGTCAGTCTGTTGGGTGGGCCAAAAATTTCATTCTGGTTTTTCTGTAACATTTTATGGAAAAATCCAAATGAACTTTTTAGCTGGCCCACTAGTTTAACTAAGGTTTGGTTGTATTTCTTAGATTACATGCATATCACATTATTAGGTTTGGGAATTGTCAAATTTGAGCCACTCCATCGTGAGTCTTAGGATATAGTCATCTTCTGCAGGAGGCTGATTTCATTTATTACATTTTGATTCTTCTAATTTTTCCCTGAAAATTATTTTAGATCTGGAAATACCTTTGTTGTAGACGTCTTCTTTTTTTTTTTTTTGGTTGCACTGTGTCATGTGGGATCTTAACCCCACAGCCAGGGATTGAACCCATGTCCCCTGCTTTGGAAGCATGAAGGCTTAACCACTGGACCATCAGAGAAGTCCTAGATGTGAAAATACATTTTTCTCCTTTCATGGGTACAGATACGGTGTATCTATGTATTCCGTAGATTAACCTTTCCTCTTTTGGATAGATGGACAAAATAACAATTAAAAATTTATAGATTATCTAGAATATATAAGAAACATAGAGTATATAGACTACTTCATAATCTGTAGACTATCCTGAAATATTATTTCTAGAATAATATATGTGTTTACCAAAAACTATTGGCTTGGTTAATTTTTACCTCAAATGTTTTCCTATTTTAATATAGGAGAAGAGAGTTGTAATGAGTTCTGGAGGGCACCAACATTTGGTCAGCTGTTTGGAGACATTGCAGAAAGCTCTCAAAGGTTTGTAAACATTGTTGAAATATGCTAACTTCTTAAAAACGCTCCAGTTTAGGAAGGACTTTTATACCTATACTAGAAATGTAAATTGAGATAGGTGGGTGTCACTCTTGATTTCATTATGAAGTTGAGATGAACTTTTACCTGAACTTTTTTTTTTTTACCTGAACTTTTGAAACATTTATTTTTTATTCTATTTTGAAGGCTGATAGAGACTCAAAAAATAATTGATGAAGGGTAACTAGGATAGCATCTAGGAGGGAAATTTTTTTCCTTCACATGTTCTCTCCTAATTAACTCAATAAGAAGATGGACTTTTTGACTCTAAGACTTTTACAGTATTTATTAACACTGTTTTCATAAGAAAATGAAAAGAGGAAAGAAAAAAATGTTTTTAGGAAAGCAAACATGAAATTTAAGTCATGAGCTTGATTATTCAAGCTTATAATTACTACTTCTGTCTGGTTTTGAAGGAAAATGAAAGTAAAAACAGACAAACAGGTTTTACACTGATTATCACAAATGAGCTGGGATTGAATCCATACCCGCTTTACCACTAGATGACCAGCAAGTCCCTAAGTATGTCTTCTGTAAAGATAACTTGTCCCAAATGAGTAAAGAAAAGAGAAAGAAGAAAGGTCCAGTTTTTTTCAAATAGATCTTTTTTTTTAGACCCTTATTGCTTAGGTTGTAACTAAGCCTTATCAGTGAGCTTTGTGCAGATTATAAGCATTTGAACTATAGAAGAGCTTTGTGCCGATTACAAGTATTTGGACTATTGAATGTGTTTATGGCTTTGGAAGGACAGATATACTCCTCAGGATGTTTCTGTCTTTGAAGAATACTGTTTAAGTTATTTGGAGCATGCTTTGTGATTTCCTTTTTTTCACCCTTTTGTAGTAACATCTTTACCAGCAATGACTGACCGTTTGGAGTCTATAGCAAGACAGAATGGGTAAGTAGTATATCTGTAGGCAGAAATATTTAACTTAGTGTTGACTTTGGGTGGCTTTATTTATGTGTCTTCTATTAATTTTTGTTTTGATTTGTTCCTGCTAGACTGGGCTCTCATCTCAGTGCCAGTGGCACTGAATGTTACATCACGTCAGATATGTTCTATGTGGAAGTGCAGTTAGATCCTGCAGGACAGCTTTGTGATGTAAAAGTGGCTCACCATGGGGAGAATCCTGTGGTATGTGTTGATATTTCACTGGAATCTGTGGGGTTTACTTAGGGACATTAATTTTTAAAGAAATTGTTGGGGTTTGAAATAGCTTGGGTTTAGGTTTTTTCACGAGCCACTGTAGAGATGATGTGATGGGCTACAACATCAGTAGCTGTAGAGTGGAATTTAGAATACTCTGGGTCCATCTCTGACATCATCCAAAGGCTTTGACAAGAAGAAACACCAGAGGAACTTTTTCCAATTCATATCAACAAACATGAGCCGCAGTTGAACAATAGATGCTGGGGGTACAAATAATTTAAATTCCTATCCTCAAAGAACTTATAATCAAGAAGGACAGATAATCTCGTATACAGCTAATGTCTCTGAAAAGCCCTGTAATAGAGAGGAATGTAAAAGGTGTATAACCAGACAGTTGGATATGAATTCCAAGGATGGCTTTAAAGAGAGGTCCTAATGTTTTAAACAAGCAACTGAGAGTTGATTCCTTTATAAACTATTTCATATATTCGATTTTTAATTTCCTGACCCAACCCCATGGTTTACCAAGTAGGAAGAAGATGTCTTTGATATCTTAATATAAGGACCTTCTATAGTTTTAATGTTTTTGTTATAAAGCATGTGTTATTAATAAAAAAAGAAAAAAACTTTTGATGTCTTCAAGCATCTTAAAGTAGTTTAGAGTTTTAACATAATTTCTTTAATTTCAGAGCTGTCCAGAGCTTGTACAGCAACTAAGGTGAGCAGCTGACATTTACATTCCCTTTTATTGGCAGACAGTGCTGTTCTTTATAGTTACTATTGAGAATGGTCAGAATTTACTTTTCTAAGGAACAACTTTATTTTCTTGGGTCAAGATTTTTCAAAGTCTGTACTTGATCACTTTCAGAATTGACTTAGCTTTTTTTTTTTTTTACACTCTATTCCATCTATCCTAGGATTTCCCAACCTTGACAGTATTGCCATTTTGGGTTGGGAGATTCTTTGCTCTAAGGGGTTGCCCAGTTCATTCTTGGATGTTAAACAGCATCCCTGGTTTCTCCCAGCTAGTTAGGATCTATGATAAACCTCCTCATCTGTGACTTTGATTATCTGTGATAATCAAAAATATCTCCAGATATTGTCAGACATCCTCTGGAGGACAAAATCACTCCTGGTTGAGAACTACTGAGTTAACCTTAGGAATTCTCTGTGGAACAAAAATAAACAGAACCTAATTATTGAATTAGAGAAAGCTTGAGAAAATTGAGTCTATACTATGGAAAGAACTTTTTTTCACTTTGAGAAAAATTGTTTTATATTTAAGGTTTATGGGTCCCAAATTATAGTAAAGTGCTAGGCTTGAAGATAGTCTCTTTTAGTAATTGATGTTTTTTTGTCATTGGCTTATCTTTTCTTCTTTAATTGATGCAGGAGATTTCCCTGCTTAAATTTAAACCCAGAATTAACTCTCTGGGAATTTGAGAAAGTTGTTACATCAATTTTATGTTTTAAATATAGTGAAGTTATCAGATACGGAGGAGTCTTAAGGGTTTAACATTGAGAAATAAGTTTTACACTCAGCCTTCCAGTGATCAGTTTAATGTCCTTACAGCCAAATACACCAGATTTGAATGAGCTTCGAAAAATTACAATGCAACATAAAAAATAACCTTTTATGATTTCATTTACTCAATAAGTCTAGCAAAGATGTATTATCAGAATAGTCCAGGAAACCAGTATTTCTGGTTCTAATGTAGAATAGGAGACTGTACCAGTTTATGAACTGATGGTGTTCTAGTTAATTTGTAAGCATGTTTGGAAGTGGGAACCTTAGAAAGAATATTAGTCTTTATCAGGTATTTTTAATCACTCTGTATAGATGATGATTTTAAGGTAAGGAATATATTTTGCTGTTGCTCTTATTTCTTTTTAGTGTCTCCATGGCACTTTGGGCAATAAGTATTCAATAAATGCCTGATCAAGTATCTGACATTGTCAGAGCAGTACAGTTTTCAACACAGACATCTTTTTTCTAAGTTTGAAAAAGGATATAGAGACTTAGAATTGTTGAGTTGTGTTGGATTCCTGCCTATAAAAGCTTACTTGACTAAGAATCCATCTCTGAATGTTAGGTTTTAGGATGCCAGGATTCCTGGTAGTAGTTTCTTTTTCCTGGGGTAAATCTTGTTATAGGAACATTTTTAAAAATGTTTGCCTCCACACTACCTATTCTGCCTTTGCTTAGGTCTCCTATCTCTCTCCCACTGTTCATTTCCTTTCTCTGCTCTTACTGTATACATGAAAGTGTCCTATCTTCCTAATTTATTTACTTCCTTTTTCTCTCTAAAAGATTTTTTTTTCCTCATGACATCCAGTCATCTCAGTTACAAATTAAGAGGGGAAGTGATTTATTTAACAAATTAAGAGGGGAAGTGATTTATTTAACAAATTAAGAGGGGAAGTGATTTATTTAAACTAAGTCTCATTACTTAAGAACAAATTAGTATATGAGGTAACAGGTCTTTTTGACTATCTTTTATACTGTTTATTAGCACCTTTTCCCAAAAAATGGAGCAGAGAAAGGAGTATTTTCTTTTGCAACTTTTGACTGATTCTAGAAAACTCAGGGGGGAAAAAATTAAAGCAAATTATTAAGATTAGTTTTATATAGCCTTGATTTTGGGGACTTTGCTGATAAGATTGAGTAGTAATTGTATGTTTTATTCTCTTCCCTCTCTCCTCTTCCCTGAACATCTTACAGGGAAAAAAATTTTGATGAATTTTCTAAGCACCTTAAGGGTCTTGTTAATCTTTATAACCTTCCTGGGGACAAGTAAGTATTTTTTGCTTTTGTTTGAAAAATTAGTATAAATCTATAAATCATTTTGTACTTAGAAATTTGCCAAGTCTTCTGCCCTAGCTCATTTGTGATTTCTGTTCATACTGACAGTCTATAACTCAGCTTCTAACTTAATGTCTTTTAAAGGTATTTTAAATAAACTGTATCTGAATTAATGATTATAGTGCTAGAAGGTAGATTATAATCCTTGAGGTATCTTCAGCATATTGATTTCTAGGCCGAAAGAAATTGTCATGGGACTGGTTTTATATTTTTAACCTACCTGGGATTCTGCTTACTTGCTTGGTCTTTTAAGTAGAGATAAAAATTAGTTTTGGTAGATCACTAATGATTTTCTTTTTAATGTTTTTTTTTTTTTAATATCTAAGTTGCCTCCAAGGTAGATTTGCTCTCTAGGTTTTCAGTGTTTGTGTATATGTATATTTGTTAACTAATTCTTGTTGTGTTTACTTTCTAGCAAACTGAAGACTAAAATGTACTTGGCTCTCCAATCCTTAGAACAAGATCTATCTAAAATGGCAGTTATGTATTGGTAAGACTGGCTAAAGTATCAATTCTCTTTGACCTTGTTCTTAAAGTTTTTTTTGTCTATGGGTTACTAGGCTTCTGTTATTTAAAAAATATGTATTATAGATGTATGTTACTGTGCATCTGTATTTTACGTGTACTGTACATCTTGTCCATATCCTTTCACTTCCCAAATGATTTCATTCCATTTTCTGAATATCAGTATCCCTAAGTTGTTGGTTGGTATTCCATAGGTTTTATGAGAAGACTTGTGAAACCTGGCCTCCCTTCTGATAAATAATAGTATAGTTGTAATTTTTGTTCACCATATTATACACTGGTGTATTCTTAGAAATAATCCCTTCACCTTGAGGGTGAAATATAATTGTTAAATGCCCAAGATAGAGTCATTAGGATAGAATTAAAAGATGTGTAAGGGCTGAACTCATTATCACATTGTATACTAATACCTTCAGGGCTTAAATGTAAATAAACATAGATCATTTGTCTTATAGGAAAGCAACCAATGCTGGTCCCTTGGATAAGATTCTTCATGGAAGTGTTGGCTATCTCACTCCAAGAAGTGGGGGTATGTGATACTATTTTGCTTGTTTAGAAAAAAACCTAATTTTTAGTTGAAAGATTACTACTTCAAATTTCATCTTGGTTTTATAAGCAGAAGGTGAAAATTACTTGTCATTTGTGATGGTTTTCTTTTTGTTTAATTGAAATGTAGTTGATTTTCAATGTTGTATTAGTTTCTGGTATATGGTAAACTGATTCAGTTATACATACTTTTATTCTTTTTCCTATTCTTTTTCATAATAGTTTATTACAAGATACTGAATGTAGTTCCCTCTGCTATACAGTAGGACACTGTTGTATAATAGTTTGTATCTGCCAATCCCAGACTCCACATTTACCCCTCTCTCATTTGTGTATTTTTCAATGGTTTCTAAGGTGTCAATACTTGCCCTCCCCTAGTTTTCTTATTTTTTAATTGTGAAGTAAATTGTTGCTGCTAGAAATAATACTTATGCTTCTGTCATATTTCATAAGTTGCTTTGGATCATGAGTTCTCATATTTTAAACTATTTTCTTGTATATAGGTTTATAGGAAGGGAATATTTTTCTTTATTTGTGAGTTACCTGATAAAGTAGTGATGTTTTATTTTTCTTAGGTCATTTAATGAACTTGAAGTATTATGCCTCTCCTTCTGACCTGCTGGATGATAAGACAACATCCCCTATCATTTTGCATGAGAATAATGGTAAGACTTTCACTATAAAGTAACTAAAGGTTTTGCTCAGTGTTTAAAAAATATTTTAAAAAAATTGAATGCCCAGACCTGCCTGTACTTTCTGGTTTGCTACTCCCAAGTGAATATGCCATCCCTATCAAAGTTTTCCATTGAGTTTGCTTCTGATATATACATACACATGCATACATATATACACATGTATATATACATTTGTTGTCGTCTAGTTGCTCAGTCATGCTCGGCTCTTTTGCGACCCCATGGACTGTAGCCTGCCAGGCTCCTCGTCCATAGGATATACATATGTAATAAAAAAGCCTAATTGGTCCTTTTGAATGAGTAAATGAGTGAATGAGAAAATGTAAATGATCTGACTTGAAATTTACTTTAATCGTTACTTTAAAGGTAAAGAAGTTAACCAACTTACTAAAGAACTAAAATAATGGATCTTATTTTGTATTTGCACTTTTTTTTGGGTACACCACATGGCTTGCTGGATCTTAGTTCTTTGAGCAGAGATGGAATCCCATGCCTTTGGGAGTGAAGGCACAGGGTTCTAACCATAGACTGCCAGGGAGTTCCTGTATTTGCACTTTAATAGACTAAAACCTAATGAAAAATGGCCTAATACCTCATTTTGCTCCCCTTTTAACTTCAATCATTGACTGTCTATAGTCATAATTCTATTTAAATGCATTCTGAAGTTGGAGAAAATAAGTTAATATTGGTAATCAGTCTTTAAAATTTTTTTCCCTAGACTGCATTGTTTCCTATATTTTGTATTATTTACTAACAGAATTATTGGTTTGTTAGAAAGGTACTTGTAGCATTTCTAAGTTATATAGGTATAGAATCTGATAATTAAGGCTGACAAATTACACAGAAGCTAGCTTTTTATTTTTTAATGTTAAGATCCTTATAATTTGTGTTACTCTGGAGAATACCATTTTTTTTTCTTTTTCCCAGTTCCTCGATCTTTGGGCATGAATGCATCAGTGACAATCGAAGGAACGTCTGCTATGTATAAACTCCCAATTGCACCATTAATTATGGGATCACATCCAGTTGACAACAAATGGTAAGTGAAATATAATTCTAGGGTAGCAAAGTCCATTTTTTTCAACTTTAAGCCCAGTAAGAAACAAGTATTACTTTGACTTGGCTCTTCCCACACTTGACTTTCTAGGGGTGGGCTTTTTGTTTTATCCATTTGATTTCTCTTTTCGGTATTTGCATGCTCCTCTTTGAAGTCTGCTCACAGAACATATCTTTATCGTGAGAGAGAAGAGAACTGTGCTACTTCCACTGGCTTAGTGGTTTAGTGGTTGCTCTCTGGGATTTTCTTATGGGACTTTATGTTGATCTGGAGCTATGTTGGAGTAATATTAATAACTAGAGAATGTGTTTCAGGATAGATGTTCAATAAGATACTTTCGGGTTAACAACTAGGATATTTTGGAATTGGGAGAAGGAAGTTCAAAGAGTGAAGTTTGATAGCCTTTGTATGTGTTTATGTGATACAAACGTGTCTGAGTGTTGAGATTTTTCATTTTTACATTAATTTAGTATCCCAATCCTTCATGTTTTTTTGTTTTTTTGAAGGACTCCCTCCTTCTCCTTAGTTACCAGTGCCAACAGTGTTGATCTTCCTGCTTGTTTCTTCTTGAAATTTCCCCAGCCACTTCCAGTATCTAGAGCATTTGTTCAGAAAATTCAGAACTGCACAGGTGAGTTTTAAGAAGCATCAGAAGCTAACAGTTGTTATAAAAGTGAAAGCAAACTTCAAATTCACATTATCTTAGCCCTCTTTCAGTCTTGACCTCAAAAAACTAGTGATAGGTATAGATATCATGGTGTTTTGAACTACTCAATGCTTATTAGTAAGTACTTTTTGAATAAATGGGTGAATGAAGGGAAAACTGAGCTGTCAACATTTTCATTTTACTGTGATTATATTGATCTTTGCTGTTCCAGGAATTCCATTGTTTGAAACTCAGCCAACTTATGTACCCCTCTATGAACTGATCACTCAATTTGAACTGTCAAAGGATCCTGACCCCTTACCTTTGAATCACAACATGCGATTTTATGCTGTAAGTAAGGCCTTATGGATTGTTGTAGATTATGCTTGGACCCAAGATCAGAATCTTCCTTTTATAGGATACCTGAGATCAGAAGACATTCTTTTGGCTTACCGGATCATGTCCTATTTTCTCAGTCAGGCAGGAAATTCCAGATATCTTTGAAATGTACTGAAAAAGAACATAATCTCCAAGTTAGGAAACAGTGTACATTGAATTGTTGAAATTTCAAATGAAAGTCTCTTAATGGTATTCTCAACTTTTATAAGCTTATAAGTAGGTATTGAGAATTCTTGCTATTTAATCCTTTCAAGTGCTGTGAACTTCTGATCTACAGAGTACTTACAGAGAAGAAAGTACTGGAATGAGTGAATTAAGGACGGTTTTAAAACCACATCTGAACTTGAATTTATTTGAATGTTTGACAGTAGTCTAAAGTAACAGTTCCTCAATTCTGGCTCCATTATAACTGTATAGGGTGTTATTAAAAATAAAAATTTTGCACTTACTGTTCAGGGACCCTTTTTATACAGATTTCTGAGGTAATTTTTATGTTAGCTAAGTTAGGAAACCACTGGCAGAACATTTACAAAAAAGGGGTCTTTTCAGCCAAGTGAGTGATTGGCATTTAACGTCAGGTGACCAGTAATTCACTGTGGAGCTTTATTGTTCAGCAAGAAATTGCTGATTTTTGAGGAGTAGGGTGGTTTTTTTTTTTTCTTTTTCAGGATAGTTTGTGGTTGGAGTACAGTGGCTGAGTAAATAGCATTTGTTCCCTTTGTTCTTTTTGCCCAGGCTCTTCCAGGTCAACAGCACTGCTATTTCCTCAACAAGGATGCTCCTCTTCCAGATGGTAGAAGTCTACAGGGAACCCTTGTTAGCAAAATCACCTTTCAGCACCCTGGCCGGGTTCCTCTTATCCTGAATCTGATCAGACACCAAGTGGCCTATAACACCCTAATAGGAAGCTGTGTCAAAAGAACTATTCTGAAGGAAGGTACTGCCTTTCCTTTTGCTGTATTTACCGGTAAATGGTACTGATTACTCTAGTAGTTCTCTAATTTGGTGGCTCATCATATCACCTGTGGAGCTTCTGAAACTACAAATATTTGGTTTCCATACCAAATGAACTTAATTAGAATCTCTGTGGGAGGAGTTGGGAACCTAGTTTAAGCTCTGTGGATAATTTTGATGGAAGCAATCTGTATATTGGCATATGGAAACTACTGAGGTTTTTTGCAATGGACTTACTGTTTTTCTGCATGCAGTGGTGTAATTGGGTACCTAGGGCCCTGAATCTTGCAGCAGATATATAAGGTATAATTTGAGATTTTGTAGGAAGAGAGTTCTTGACATCTAAATTTTAGGTTGTTAGGCAGTGCTTCTCATGTTTTAATCCTGAGTATATTTTCTCCACCTTCTTTGGAGAATTTTGTCATATAGCTTAAAAACAGGTGAGACCTGTGCTTTTTCTTTCTCTCCCAGGATTCTGGAATGCTGATGTTTTTCACACAGTTTGCTCTTAGAAATCTTGATATGACTTTTGGCTGATCATAGTTAATTTTTGATCATAGTTGATCATAGTTAATTTTTTACATTAGTTGTAAACAGTTCAGTGATAGAACTGTGCCAAATGGTAGGCAAGAAGAAACCCAGAAGGTAAATCAGGACGTATATTTTATGGGAATGAGAATTGTTCTAGAAACGAAAAATTTTAGAAAGTTGAAGTAATGACACAGAGCATGTGCAAGTATCCTTATGACCCTTCTGTTTCATGTATCTCAATCCTAGGAGATTACCCACATAGCTTTAGAGCATTTAAAAATGAGTTTTTGTGAGATAGTTATGAAGTTAGTCCTACAGAGGTGCATACTTTTTCCCAAGAAAGTATATAACTCTTGTCTCCTGGCTTTCAGCATGTTTGGCTTAGAAACCAATGACGATAGTTATATGTAAGTGTATTTGGCATAAATATATCATTTTAGATTGTATTCTCTACATCCATGTTTACCAAACTATGGAATGTATAGCTAACAGCTGTATACTAGTAGAAAGCAGGGTTTATGACAGTGATTCTGATGTCTGCTTATCAAATAGAATGAGAAACTCCTCTTGGCCACATTTATTTTCAGAATTGATTTTCAAGGCAGGATGTTTATATCTGCCAAGGACTTTATCAATTTAGGGATTAAATATCTTCATTTTAAAAGACTGAAGTTTACTTTGTTTTAGAGTACTTATAACATAAACTGGTAGATTCTTAGAATCTGATTTCTTCAGTCACCTGTGAGTGCCAGTGGGTTTTATGTTTTTAAAAAAATGTGTGGGATTTAGTTTCAGTGAGGGAGAGAAAGGATTTCATAATTAATGATTACTATTTACGTATCTGAAGTCTTTTTATCTGGTTGATTATTTTATGATCCTTTTCTTTGCCTTTTAGATTCTCCAGGGCTTCTCCAATTTGAAGTGTGTCCCCTCTCAGAGTCTCGTTTCAGCGTGTCTTTTCAACACCCTGTGAATGACTCCCTGGTGTGTGGTGAGTTATGTGGGTGGCTAGCACCTCTGTCAGGGTAGCAGTTTGGTCCTTTTATCTCTTCTTGAAAAGTCAGAAACTGAAGCCAAACCCATCCTAAACACCTCCTATATGTTTTGTTTTTCAGTGGTAATGGATGTGCAGGACTCAACACATGTGAGCTGTAAACTCTACAAGGGGCTGTCAGATGCACTCATCTGCACAGATGACTTCATTGCCAAAGTTGTTCAAAGGTAGCACTGGCTCTTTTTCATCAGAGCACCATTAAGAGGTTTATAAAGAATGCTGTTTTCAGTAATAAATGAATTAGAAATTTAGGAGAAAGGCATTTACTCACTGCTTTGAATTCACACCTCTCTGCTTTTGGATCTAGAAGCAATATGAGTTTTTTATTTTATAAATCTCATGAGAGTAACAGGAAGTAAAGTAGGTAACTTCAGACCCAGTGTTAGGGCTCTTTTATGAGGGAGAGAGCTGAAAAAAGATGTAGATCTTTTTTTCACTTTTCCTCTGTGTCATTTTTGTAAAAAACACATGTAATATGTCAGACAGAAGTATGTGGGAGCCAATGGTAGACCCCTCCGTATGTGGCTTCCATCACACACTTTAGCCATTCAGCTTCCTGGAAGCATTAATATGTAATTTCAAGATTTTTTAGAGCAGGTATGAGTGGTCTGTTTAGTAAATAAATTTTATTGACACATAAGACATGCCTGTAAATGAACACGTGCCTGTTCCTTTATACACTGTCTATGGTAGCTTTTGAGCTAAGATGGCAGAGTAGTTGAACAGAAACCATATAATCTTAAAAAGTTAATATATTACTATCTGGTCTTTTAAGAAAGGTTGTTGACATAGTCTGGAGCAAATTGTTTTCAAACATGTTTATAAACATAAATTTATCTGTAACATTAAAAGTGCTTTGCTTTAAAATATAAAGGATTTCCTGCCAGTGGTAGTACTTTTCACAGTATAGCTTTGGGGTGATTTAAGCTATTTAAGTATAGAATTTGATGGGTCAAGAGATTTTTCTAGTGGTTCATCAATTAAGATAAATTGTATATACTGTTACACCATTAATCATATGTGAAGTCCCCAAAGGAGGGCATTTTCTTGTACCAGTTTTATTTTAGTTCAGTATGGTATCTAATTATTTGGACTTTTGTTTATAATTGGTTTGTTTTTGGTGGCATGTCAAAGGAGGTTGATGATTGCCTCCTGGTCCAGACTTTTTTTTTTTTGGCTGCTCTTTGTGGCTTGCAGGATATCAGTTCCCCATCCAAGGATTGAACCTGGGCCTTCAGCAGTGAAAGCTTGGAGTCCTAACCACTAGACCACCAGGGAATTTCTTCCAGATTCTTTTTATTTATTCATTCATTCATATAAAATATTTATTTGGCTGTGCCAGTTCTTAGTTGTGGCATGTGGGATCTAGTTCCTTACCAGGGATCAAAATCAGGCATCCTGTGTTGGGAGTATGGAGTCTTAGCCACTGGACCATCAGGGAAGTCTTCCTCCAGATTCTTTTTAGAATGGGTATATCCAAAGCTCTGGCATTTTACAGAACTGCTCCTGCCTTACAGGTTATCTGCCTTACCTGAAAACTGTTTATTGCAAATCTTTACTTAAGACAAAAGTAAAGCCTTTATCTCAAATGAAAAATTGGTTTAAGTAGCAGCTAGCGCATTGTTCATTTTGTTTTTTCCATCTTATTTTACAGATGTATGTCGATTCCTGTGACGATGAGGGCTATTCGGAGGAAAGCTGAAACCATTCAGGCCGACACCCCAGCACTGTCCCTCATTGCAGAGACAGTTGAAGACATGGTGAAAAAGAACCTGCCCCCGGCTAGCAGCCCAGGGTATGGCATGACCACAGGCAACAACCCAATGAGTGGTACCACTACACCAACCAACACCTTTCCGGGGGGTCCCATTACCACCTTGTTTAATATGAGCATGAGCATCAAAGATCGGCATGAGTCGGTGGGCCATGGGGAGGACTTCAGCAAGGTATCTCAGAACCCAATTCTTACCAGTTTGTTGCAAATCACAGGGAACGGGGGGTCTACCATTGGCTCGAGTCCGACCCCTCCTCATCACACGCCGCCACCTGTCTCTTCGATGGCCGGCAACACCAAGAACCACCCGATGCTCATGAACCTTCTTAAAGATAATCCTGCCCAGGATTTCTCAACCCTTTATGGAAGCAGCCCTTTAGAAAGGCAGAACTCCTCTTCCGGCTCACCCCGGATGGAAATGTGCTCGGGAAGCAACAAGACAAAGAAGAAGAAGTCATCAAGATTACCACCTGACAAACCAAAGCACCAGACTGAAGATGACTTTCAGAGGGAGCTATTTTCAATGGATGTTGACTCACAAAACCCTATCTTTGATGTCAACATGACAGCTGACACGCTGGATACGCCACACATCACTCCAGCTCCAAGCCAGTGTAGTACTCCCCCAACAACTTACCCGCAACCAGTACCTCACCCCCAACCCAGTATTCAAAGGATGGTCCGACTATCCAGTTCAGACAGCATTGGCCCAGATGTAACTGATATCCTTTCAGACATTGCAGAAGAAGCTTCTAAGCTTCCCAGCACTAGTGACGATTGTCCACCCATTGGCACCCCTGTTCGAGATTCTTCAAGCTCTGGGCATTCTCAGAGTGCCCTCTTTGACCCTGATGTCTTTCAAGCCAATAATAATGAAAATCCATACACTGATCCAGCTGACCTTATTGCAGATGCTGCTGGCAGCCCCAGTAGTGACTCACCTACCAATCATTTTTTTTCTGATGGAGTAGATTTCAATCCTGATTTGTTGAACAGCCAGAGCCAAAGTGGTTTTGGAGAAGAATATTTTGATGAAAGCAGCCAAAGTGGAGATAATGATGATTTCAAAGGATTTGCATCTCAGGCACTAAATACTTTGGGGGTGCCAATGCTTGGAGGTGATAATGGGGAGACTAAGTTTAAAGGCAATAGCCAAGCTGACACGGTTGATTTCAGTATTATAGCAGTGGCTGGTAAGGCTTTGGGTCCTACAGATCTTATGGAGCATCACAGTGGTAGCCAGAGTCCTTTATTGACCACTGGGGACTTAGGGAAAGAAAAGACTCAAAAGAGAGTAAAGGAAGGCAATGGTGCCAGTAACAGTAGTTTGTCAGGGACAGGATTAGACAGCAAACCAGGGAAGCGCAGTCGAACCCCTTCTAATGATGGCAAAAGCAAAGATAAGCCTCCAAAGCGGAAGAAGGCAGACACTGAGGGAAAGTCTCCATCTCACAGTTCTTCTAACCGACCTTTCACCCCACCTACTAGTACAGGTGGATCCAAATCTCCAGGCAGTTCAGGAAGATCTCAGACTCCCCCAGGTGTTGCCACACCACCCATTCCCAAAATTACTATTCAGATTCCTAAGGGAACTGTGATGGTGGGCAAGCCCTCTTCTCACAGTCAGTATACCAGCAGTGGTTCTGTGTCTTCCTCAGGAAGTAAAAGCCACCATAGCCATTCTTCCTTATCTTCTGCTTCCAACTCAGGCAAGATGAAAAGCAGTAAATCAGAAGGTTCATCAAGTTCTAAGTTAAGTAGCAGTATATATTCTAGCCAAGGGTCTTCTGGATCTAGCCAGTCCAAAAATTCATCCCAGTCTGGGGGAAAGCCAGGCTCCTCTCCTATTACCAAGCATGGACTGAGCAGTGGCTCCAGCAGCACCAAGATGAAACCTCAAGGGAAGCCATCATCACTTATGAATCCTTCTTTAAGTAAACCAAACATATCCCCTTCCCATTCAAGGCCACCTGGAGGCTCTGATAAGCTTGCCTCTCCAATGAAGCCTGTTCCTGGGACTCCCCCATCCTCTAAAGCCAAGTCCCCTATCAGTTCAGGTTCTGGTGGTTCTCATATGTCTGGAACTAGTTCAAGCACCGGCATGAAGTCATCTTCAGGGTTAGGATCCTCAGGCTCATTGTCTCAGAAAACTCCCCCATCATCTAACTCTTGTACAGCATCTTCCTCTTCCTTTTCCTCAAGTGGCTCTTCCATGTCATCCTCTCAGAACCAGCATGGGAGTTCCAAAGGGAAATCTCCCAGCAGAAATAAGAAGCCGTCTTTAACAGCTGTCATAGATAAACTGAAGCATGGGGTTGTCACCAGTGGCCCTGGGGGTGAAGACCCAATGGACGGCCAAATGGGGGTGAGCACAAATTCTAGCCATCCTGTGTCCTCCAAACATAACATGTCTGGAGGAGAGTTCCAGGGCAAGCGTGAGAAAAGTGATAAAGACAAATCAAAGGTTTCCACCTCGGGGGGCTCAGTGGATTCATCTAAGAAGACCTCAGAGTCTAAAAATGTGGGGAGCACGGGTGTGGCAAAAATTATCATCAGCAAGCATGATGGGGGATCCCCCAGCATTAAAGCCAAAGTGACTTTGCAGAAACCTGGGGAAGGTGGTGGAGAAGGGCTTAGGCCTCAGATGGCCTCTTCCAAAAACTATGGCTCTCCACTCATCAGTGGTTCCACTCCAAAGCATGAGCGTGGCTCTCCCAGCCATAGTAAGTCACCAGCATATACCCCCCAGAATCTGGACAGTGAAAGTGAGTCAGGCTCCTCCATAGCAGAGAAATCTTATCAGAACAGTCCTAGCTCAGATGATGGCATCCGACCTCTTCCAGAATACAGCACAGAGAAGCATAAGAAGCACAAAAAAGAAAAGAAGAAAGTAAAAGACAAAGATAGGGACCGGGACAAAGACCGAGACAAGAAAAAATCTCATAGCATCAAGCCAGAGAGTTGGTCTAAATCACCCATCTCTTCAGACCAGTCCTTGTCTATGACAAGTAACACAATCTTATCTACAGACAGGCCCTCAAGGCTCAGCCCTGACTTTATGATTGGGGAGGAAGATGACGATCTTATGGATGTGGCCCTGATTGGCAACTAGGAACCTATTTAAAGCAAAAATATGGCCAGAGAAGAACTAAGTGTATAGGCAAATTACCATGAGTCAGACAGGTCTGATTTTGTATTTAAGAATCTTAAATGGCGTGGCTTTGACACCAAGTGGGATGAATTTTGAAAGGCATAGCCGGACCCTACTAAAGAGACCATAGGGTTTGATTCTGGTTACCACAAATCACTTGTTCCTTTGCCAGAAAAAAAAAAAAAGTTTTAAAATATTTGCTTATGAAAGGGAGGGGGTGGGAAGGGGCTTAGGGAGAGGGAAGGGTGGGAAACAGTTTTGTGGGAAATATTCATATATATTTTTTCTCCCTTTTTCCATTTTTAGGCCATGTTTTAAACTCATTTTAGTGCATGTATTTGAAGGGCTGGGCAGAAAATGAAAAAGCAATACATTCCTTGATGCATTTGCATGAAGGTTGTTCACCTTTGGGTAGTTGTCCATTGAGGCAGGGGCAAATGAAGGACTTGGGTCATTTTGGACACTTAAGTAATGTTTGGTGTCTGTTTCTTAGAGGAGTGACTTGGGAGGGAAGATGATTTTAGCTATTTATTTGTAATATTTTAACCCTTTATCTGTTTGCTTTTATACAGTGTTTTTTCTAATTCTATGAGGTTCAGGGTTCAAAATGATGGGAGGCAAGGAGGAGGCTTATTTGGTGGTAGGGAGCTTGTGGCTTATGCTGGTAATGTAGTATCAAGCTGAAGCAGATCAGTCAGAGCCCACCTTTGGAGTCAAGTAGAAAACCAAAATGGTGTTTTTGTTATAGGAGGTTTTTCATAGGGTTCAGACATCATAGGAATATTAGGAGTTATCTTTCTGTGGAGGTATTGATTTACAGTTTCTTTTTCCTTTAAAGAAAGCTCGGCTGGCTTTTTGGGATGTAAACATGTTTTCAAATGCAGTAAAGTTTAAAAAGTGGGATAGCCTCCCTGACCCAGTGGCATGAAAACCATTACAGAATTCATAGTTCTCCTATTTCTACAATGTGCCAAAAGTCCACATCCCAGCATTTTGTTTGTAGGAGAACTGATGCCATTCCTGAGAACTGGGCTCCTTGTTTCCCTTCATCACAAGGATAAGGAGTCCAGACTTTAATCACTCCACTGTATGCTCCCTTAGATAAAACTAAAAAATTTGCAGCCATAGTTCACTTAAAACAGTTTTCAAGCTCACTTGAAGTAATGGGGGCCTGGAATGCTAGGTGGGCATGAAGATAAACCCTTGCTACTATGTAGCAACACAATTGGACCTTTTTGGAAGAACAGGTCTGAGTCTGGATTCTGGGGGACATCAATAAGAAGCCCTTCTCATACATATAGAAATCCAGGAGACCATTTGAGTGCAACACAAGTTCTCAGTATTTGGAGGGTCCTCTCAAAATTCTGCGGCCTTACTTTGATTTTGACACCTGCACTGTGCCATTCCTGATGATTCCATTCAGGATCTGTATCAGCAGGATGGGGCACGATCCCCAGCACAACTCTTCTGGATTAAAAAAAAAAAAAAAAAAAAGCCAGGTGATTCATTTGTGTGTGTGTGTGTGTCATAAGTGGAGTGACTTCATCAGATACTGAAGATTTCTATATTCAGCTCTTTCTGCAGGTTGGAGTTAGCATAGAGTTGGAAAATCAGCTTTGGCTTTCTTTCCTGACTGTCTCTGATTTCCTTTAGTGTTCTCCCTTTTCTGGTCCTCAGCTCTCAACAACTCTGCCACTTTTGTGTCCCAAGGTAATAAGAAGTAGGAAACGAAACATTGCAAAGTGGAGCAAGAAAAGTTATCGGTTACCGTATCAGAGTCAAATGTCTTGGGTGACACTAAGGAGGACATGGGCAAGGTGATACCAGAGTGCTTTATCTTGTGATGCTGATACAGTAGCAGCCTCTCAGACATACAACCAGGTTGGATTTCTCACAAGTTTCTCACCTAGTTTTGAATCTTATCCCATTGGTTTCTGCAGGAAAAAAAAAAAAAAAGTTAAAATGGTTTTAAGTTTGGGTGGGGAAAGTATGGGGAATGTACTGCATAATATCAGGGGCTCAGCTCCCCCAAGTAGAGCCAACAAATACCAAAATGAGTAAACTGGGAAGCTTTTTCTCTCTTTCTGTCTTCATCCCAGATCAAAGAATTCCGAGTTAGGATCTGGATGAAGGATAAGCCCCTGAATTGTCGATGGGCACACCCCACACACTGACCCAGCATCTGAACTTGCTTAACAGGGAGCCGGGGCTAAACTGCTTCACCCTGCCTGAGAACCAGGGAGCACTGCATTTCTCCACAGGGTGGAGGAGAAGAGGCAGAATAAACCAAGCCTGGGACACCTCCCTCCTGTCTAGGTGTACTCATTCTTCTGTTTCAAAAGACGACAAGGACATGAAGTCAACTTCTACCTATCTTCTGCTGCTGGTGTCTTATGTATTCTTAGTTTGACCTGATTCCTCTTGTCTTTTGGCTTCATGTTAGGGGTTCTTGGTCAAAACCTGCTCTGATGTACATGAAGATTCCAGGTTCAAAAAATCAGTTTCTTTTAAAATAAGTATGGGGGGAGGTGTGAAATGAAACAGGATATAATTGCCAAAACTAGGCTTGAGGTTGGTGGCTCTTGGAAGGATTTTCCTCAAGGCCTAGGTCTGAAAATACAGGGCAGCACTATCATGAATTCTGAAAAGAAACCTTCCAGGGAGCCAGTGAGTCATAGTATCCAGTTGAGTCACTTAAAGCAGATTCCAGTATAGGAACTCATTCACAATCCCTTGGCAGTCTCATTTCTTTAACCTTTTATTCCTAAATCTCCCTCCCTCTTTATTTCTACCCTTAAATTTTTTTGAGGGGTAGGAAGTACCTAACATCTCAGAAGCTAGGTTGGGAAACATGCTCAGTTGTAGAAAAACTGAGCTTTAAATTTTGCGTTTTTAAAATGTACATCAGGAGCAGTTGGGGAGGGTCTTTTCTAAAAAAACTTTCAAATTTGATTTTCTGTGCATATGGCCGTTCTGTAAATACTTGGGGTTTTTCATTTTTTTGAAAGTAGACAAAAATCTGTGGGATTTTTTTCCCAAAACATTACAAAAATGTGTTTATTTACATGCAAATAAATTTCTTTGATAAAAAGCATCATGTGTATGTGTAATAAATTTTTAACTTTTGAATGCTTTTGTTTATTCAGCTTTTTAAAAATCCAATCAAAAAAATTTAACAAAGTAAAAAAGTCTCCTGAGTAGTACTTGATAATGGGTTAACTGGAAAGGATAATTGAAATTAGAGAAAAACCTGTGGAAGTTTTCATCTAATTTATCTTGCTCATGCCACTTTTACTATCTTTTGCAGGCCTCTGTCACCAAATTCATCAGTAGTTCTTAGAGAAAACTGCTCTAAGATGCTGCTGCTGCTGCTAAGTCGCTTCAGTCGTGTCCGACTGTGTGCGACCCCAGAGAAAGCAGCCCACCAGGCTCCCCCGTCCCTGGGATTCTCCAGGCAAGAACACTGGAGTGGCTTGCCATTTCCTTCTCCAGTGCATGAAAGTGAGAAGTGAAAAGTGAAGTCGCTCAGTCGTGTCCGACTCTTAGCGACCCCATGGACTGCAGCCCACCAGGCTCCTCCGTCCATGGGATTTTCCAGGCAAAAGTACTGGAGTGGGGTGCCATTGCCTTCTTCGAGGCTCTAAGATGAGATGCAACTAAAAGGTTTTTATTTGACGGGCGTGAAGCAGTAATATTAACAGTGTCTGGGACAGGAGGAGGCTGTAACATCTAGACCTGGGTGTGTGGGCTTGAGAATAAGTTTCTGAAGCTGGCTTCCTTGCTTAGGAAGTCCTTTCTAAGATTTAAAAAAAAAAAAAAAAAAACAGTTAATTTTTAAAAAGTGCTTGGAAGGATGTCTTTCAGGTAAAATGCGCCCGTTTAAAAGATCTCTGCACTTGTCCTTAAAGTAAGCTCATCTCTTAAATCAGACATTCATAAGCCAGTCACTGAAAGTGCAAAGGAAAAGTGGTAGGAAAACAAAATCATCTATTTCGGAATACAATTAGAAGTGGTCCAGCCAGGACTGCTAGAATTTGTGATATAGTTTCTAATATTTTATCTTTGGGATATAATTTTGTGGTTTTCCGCTCTAAAGGTAAACATTCCTTATTTCATAGAAATCAGATCATAAGTTTCGAGACCTGGAATTGCTAAAGTATACTATGACATACCATGACACAATCCAGCTTCTATGGAAAGAGAGAGAATGTTAACCATTGGGCAAGGTGTCCGTCCCAGGCTGCACCCCCTCCGCCCCGCCCCGCCCCGCGCCGCGCCCCGCCCCACCGCACCGCCCCGCCTACTCGTTCAGACACGCTTGTTTCTCCCGCCAAAGTGGCGTCAGGATCAGGCTCTCACCAACCAGAGCGCTGATTGGAGGGCGGGTACGCGCTAGAGCCCATTGGGTGCCAGCGGCGGTCGGGCGGCGGAGGGGCGGGGGAAGCCAAGGCCTTTCTGTCTCACCCGCCCCCACCTCCACCAAAGCGCGCCCCTCCCCCAGCTAAAGAAATGGTCGTCCAGCTTCTGCACTGCACCCCCTGACCACAAGGCACGAGGTGCGGCCTCGCTGCTCGTCCCCAGAACAGACGGCAACGCAACTGTGCCCCCGAATCCATGCACAGGGAGATCCACGCCCCACAGCGGCCCCCCAAGCCTCACTGCAACACCCGGTAATGCAATCCACGGAGGCGGGGGAGGCGGCAGCAGCGGCGGCAACAGCGGCGGCGGCGAAAGCAGCAGCAGCACTGCCCCAATCTAGAAACTACCAGAAAGGAGGAAAATGGCTCCGAGCAGGGACCGCCTGCTACACTTTGGGTTCAAGGCGACAGTGAGTGATAGGGGACGGGAGCTGGGTGGCTGGGAAGGACATGTGTGCCAACACGGGCTACTGGGAAGCGACAAGACTTAAGGGGCTGGGAGGACAAGACAGCTCAAGTGCTTGGTGGGTTGGTGCGTGCTGTCTGTCGCGGAGGGGGGAGGTGGGGGCTCGGGTGCTGTGTGCAGTTGTCCTGCTTTCTTCTCTCTCACCGGTCGGCGAGCACGCGCGCACTCGCACCCGCCCCACAGCCCCTCCCATAGACAAATACACACAGACACATAGGCACTTCCCTGCCTCTCCTTCTCGTGGTGGGCTTGTCTGCCTCGGAGGCGAGAGCGGGCTCGCGCCGCCGCCACCGCCGCCGCGCTCCCGTAGCTCTTGGGCTGACGGCCGCGGGCTCTGCCCGGGGGTGGGGGAGGGGTGGTCCTGCGCTGCGGCGCGCTCCTCCTCCTCCCCCTCCCCACGCTGTTCCGAGGCCCGGGCGGCTCTGCCCAATGAGGAGCGGCGTTGCTGGCAGGTGGGGAGTGTTTTTGTTTTGGGTTGAAGTTGAGGCTGAGAAGAGAGAAGAGCTAGCGACGAGCAGTCGTCGCCACTACAGCGGGAGGAGGACGAGGCCCTGCTGGAGTCGAGAGGTCTCTCCTCCCCGCCGACGGCCCCATCCCGCTGGTCCTCTGCCTCGTCTCGGTACCGGAACTCCGGGGCCTGCCCGGGGCCCCCAGTCTTGCACGCCGCAGCGCCCGGCCCCGGCCGCACCCGCCGGCCCCATGAGGAGGGACGTGAACGGAGTGACCAAGAGCAGGTTTGAGGTGTGCGCTTGGGGCGGGGGTGGCGGGGGACGGGTGCTAGGGTCCTGTGAGGAAGACTATTTCCGCTCTCATGCCCCGGAAAATTCGCTCCGCACCGAATCTCCTCTCTCGCCTGACGCCGTCACCCACTGGCCTCTGGGGCTGCCACACTTCTCTCCCGTTTCTCGCCACCCAAAAGCTCAGTGCAGCCCGGGTTCCCTTGTCTTCCCGGCTGGTCGCCTCCTGCGTCTTCCACTCGCGGGCCCCGGCGGGGGATTAGCTCTGGCGCCCTAATTCCCCCTCCCCCCAATATCATTCAGCTTTCCATTCTTCACACAACCCTTGGCTTGCCTCCTTTCACCCGGCAGAAAAAGCATCACAGCTGCGATCGACCGGAGGGACCTCGTTTCTTTTCTTTCTGCCACTATATTCTTGAAGCGAGGGGGAAATTATGGGCCCAGGACTCTTTCTCTGAGTTTGAGAGAATGGTTAAACTAGGAGAGTAGGGGTGGTAGACTGAGATGATAGAAACGTCCACGGGTTTTCGGTGCTCTGTGGTCTGGGTATTGTTCTGGTACTTCCTCTTCTTTCCCGTGTGGTCCGTACTTCTGTAGCTCATTGTTTCTGGGAACTCTTAGATGTGTACAGCTTTGAGATTGGGACGAAGGTCTGAGAGACTTAAGAAAATCCTTTCAAGTCCCTTTGTCTCTGAGAACTTTTCCTCTGACAAGTTAGGTTTATAGTAATGGAATTATGGAATGGATGAAGAAATAAAACATCTGAAAGTGTCTTTAGGGAGTAGGCAGTGTTGGGAAATGATTCCTTTGGGAAGTGAAGTATTGTAACTACAGGTGAATTACTGTAGTATAGTAATATACGGGGAGGTTTGTTGAGTGGACAAGAAAGAGAAACAACAGCAAGAAGAGTAAATGTTACCCGGCCTTTTTGGACAGAATCGGGCTGACCTGGAATCACTCACATTCAGTGTACATCTCACTTGATGTTTTTCTTCATTTTCATTCGAAGGATGAAATTGTAAGACAGACAAAAGTTTCAGGAAACTTGCCAACTAAGTGTAGAGGATGAAATCGTTACCTAAGGGTCTTCAGTTTAATCTTTTCCTTGATCTCTTTTAATGCTTATGGAGAAAATATTTTAATTTACCCACAAAGGTCAAGACAGGAAGTGTTTGGGGAGAGTTTAAATTCAGAGCTACAACGTTAGTACAGCTCCAGGAGTGGAGAAAATCAAGTAGTTTATGTTTGTGTTTACTTTAATAGAACTTTATGTTGCCTTGATGTAGAGACCCAGAAAGCTTAATTTATGATGGTTTCATATTCAGTACTACTCTGAAAGTCCAGACTGTCGTTAGAATTAACAAGTAGACATTTAACAGTTAACAGAAATCTTCAAAGGGAAACACAAATACTGAAGAATTGAGTGGAAGATAGCCTTTTGCCATTGCAGTCAGCTCTTTATCATTTTGCTATTCACTTTTAGGTTGTGTGAGTAATTGTTGGAAAGAGTTCTTTTGTAGTTTGTGCTTTAAAATTGTACCACTATATCCTGTTTTTATACTTATATTTTAATTTGTAGTTTATCTGTACTGGTGGTTCTAAAATAATAAAATGTATTGCTTTATTAAGCATATCTGTTTGTGTTGATTGGTATTAACTGGGAACCAAAGTTTTCTGAAAACGTCTGAGAACAATAAGAATGAGGGAGGGAACACCACTCCTTCTACAGTGTTTGTGATTAAAATGTTTATTTGTAAACAAAAAGCTACTCTTACTATGATGTGAAGTGTTAATTTTTGTTGTTGTTCATTCTCCAAGTCTGTATCTGACTTTTCATGACTCCATGGAAGTGTTCATGCCGGAATACAAATGAGAAGGGACTGCAAATGATACCTGTTAATGAGTTTCATTATCTGAGTATTTTTTAAAATCATGTACCCCTTAATTACCTAATTCACAAGTAATAAAACAATAAACTATTTGGTCTTTCATGAAATAATACACTTATTGCTAATTCATTGAAAACATTTAAAATATTTACTTTCAGTGGATAAAAGATGTAGATAAGATAAACAGGCTTTCAATATCTAAAAATTTACATCACTTTTTTTTAATTCTCAAAATCTCAGAAGGTTTTTAAAAGACTGATAATTTTATAATTGTAAGTAGGTAGCTTTGAGGATTTTTCTGAGTGTAGGAAATTTCTGTAGCAAATATATAGCAACTAATTTCAAGTTAGCTATGGTTAATACAAAACATGAAAGATTATTTTCTTTTGCTTGGCCACTTTTTTGGGGGGGATAACTAAAACTTTTTTGTTTAATTATTTGAAGTCTTTTTTATAAGGAATATTCTTGTGTATTATGCTTTTGGATGTTGTAAGTGGCGGCCACACACTTTAAATCTCACACTCAGAACTGTAAAAAGCAAAACAAAATATTTTTTTAAGTTAAATCAGGGGAGAAGAGTACCTATTAGGCATCTATAAGCATCCTGTGAAATAACCAAGTAGATGACTGTTGGATAAAAGAGTTTAGAAAAAATATGCAGATGTGAAAATTGTTTTTGTTGTGTCACTTTGGCATTAGATCTACACAGTAATAACCCTTATAAGTTAAAATAATGTATACTAAATTGTTTTAGTCTTTTAATTGAAACTCATTCAAATACTTGTGTGTTACTTACAGTACACTTTGTTTTGTGGCAACTTTTGATAATTTCCTTTCAAATTTAAAAATGATTATTCAATGTATCCTGTATGTCAGGTGCACTGAGCTAGATGTTTTTACCTCTGTTACTTCTAATTTTCACAATTCTATTTTGAGGAAAGCTAGAGCCTGACAAGTATTCAAGTTGCACAGCTAGTACATTGGGAAGCCAAGATTCCAATCTGCATTTTTTTTACTCCACTCTATCATTCTGGTCTGTTTTTAGCATTACATAGCATACAAGCTCATAAAATGTGAAAAAGAGCTTTTCTAAAGTTCTTTATCCAGCATGTTTTATTTTGCTTTTGCTATTGAGATAATATAGCTGTCCTTCATTTTAAGTACTGTAACTACTACTATCTTAACATAGTGACATTAATGACAGACACGTGTCTGGCTAGCCCTTGAATCCAAGTTTAGATTTTTTTCAGTTAAGCCTCTCTACATTATCATGCTCTTACTTAGCGCCATTATAAGAATGTAGTACTGTTGGAGGAAAATACTATCTTATTTGGATTTATTAAAAAGTATAACCTAAGAAAAGTATAGTAGTAACATTCACTGACATTCTCATACTATTTTACCCTTTAATCAGTGCCTAGAGAAGTTAAGAGTCACATAGTTAGGAAGTGATAAGTTCCAGTTTGGGTATTTTGAAACACTGGGCATTTTATTTTTTTTCATTACACATCGCTGCTAGTCTGATAAATCTATAATACTGAAGTTTGCTTGATTAGGTTGTATTTCTTTACCTGCTTCATTTTATTTCTTCATTTTGTCCAAAATAAGAAAAATCATAAACTGTTTTGTGGTAGAAAGAACATACTGCATTGGGAGTTACAGAACTTGATTTAGTTAATCTTGATTTTTGTCAACCAACTGACTATAGCGTTGGTCATCTCTTTTCACTTCTCTGGTTTGGTCATTTACCTCCTCTGTAAGAAAAAGAAGTTAAAATCAATTACTGAGGTTCCTTTTATTCCAGATCCTATGAATCTAATTTTTTATTAAAAGCTGACCTTGGTCATTTCTTCTGAAATAGCCACTCCAGTATTTGTTAAAGTTTGTAGGCTCAGTCACACAGTTTAGTTAAGACTGCACTAATGACCCTTTTTTCCCTTAAGGTTTTATCTTCTAATCTAAAGAACATTCTGCATAGTAAATAACTGTATTTTCCAAGTTGGTACATGTAGAAAATGTTACATATATTTTCCAGTGGGTGAGAGTCACTTGTTTCACTCTATTTGAAAGGCCTTGCAATGAATGGGAGGAGAAATGGTAAAAGTAAGGAATTTTGTTTTTAACACTTTAGAGATTAGTTTGAAAGCAATTACCTATTACTATAGAAAATCGAAATTAGAAGTGTGCTTTTTAGGCTCATTCAGACAATCTGTTCTTTTTCGAATAGTGTTACTGATGTTTCTTTATTTTACAATCATAGGTGCTTTTGAAGCATTGTGTCATGTACTTACATTGTGTTCACTCGTTACTTAAAAATAAACATATGTTTGTATCTTGCTACAGTATACATAAGATAAACAGCTAGGTACTGGCTGCTTCTGCTGAGTCGCTTCAGTTGTGTCCGACACTGTGCGACCCCATAGACGGCAGCCCACCAGGCTCCCCCGTCCCTGAGATTCTCCAGGCAAGAACACTGGAGTGGCTTGCCATTTCCTTCTCCAGTGCATGAAAGTGAAAAGTGAAAGTGAAGTCATGTCCGACTCCTAGCGACCCCATGGACTGCAGCCCACCAGGCTCCTCCGTCCATGGGATTTTCCAGGCAAGAGTACTGGAGTGGGGTGCCATTGCTAGGTACTGGAAATTATGCTTAATTCATTAAGTCATTAAATTTTTTTAACTTGGCAGAAATTTTACAGAATGTATAGTTGATACTTAAGTCCTACATTATAAGATGTAATCTGTTTCTACATTGAAGATTTTCATTCATTAAAGCAGTATTTCTGTTAGAAGTATCCATACTTTTAAAGTCATGTCTTCATGCTCTAGGCCGTTTGTCAGTTTTTAGCTGTTGGTGTTGTTTTTTATTCTTAATTTTAAAAATCTTTCTGTTTTCATCTTCAGAGTTATATCTTTTCAGATTTTGGTATCATTTTTTTTGCAGATTAATGGGTACTTTTTTTTATTCCTAGCCCTTAGATTACTGTTTCTCAACTGGTGACAGATTGGAAACTAAATTAAAAATTTCAGTAATCTAACTAGTACTGTGGTTTTGCAAGGGTATTTTTAGATGTCCAAAATAAAATATTCCGTTACACTAGGAAAATCCAAGGGAGGGAGGAAGAAGAAGAATGCCCTCAAACTGACCAAATTTAGCTGCTTGTGCAGAGTTGCCTTTACACTGTTTTCCTAGTTAATATCCCAGAATTCATAAATTCTTAGATCAGACCCCCACCCAAAAATCGCCTCAGAAAAATGAAGCCATCCAACTGTGGTTTGTTTTTTCTCCAACTGGTGGTTTTATATCTTAATGCACTGGGACCTATTTGATAAAAAGATTTTAACTTAATAATAGCCACTAACAGTAGGTGGTAGTATTGCACTACGCAGTAGTATTTGTGCTTGATTCATGTTGCTTAATTATATAATGTTAAAAAATATATGTATATAATGCAATAAATCCAAAACAGATTTGTATTAGTTCTTGAAGACTATTTCTGTTAAAAGAGTGGCACTGCTGGCTAGTTATTTTCAGCACATATCAAATAACTATTTAGCAGGCATGTGATTTAAAGCTATAGGTAAGTAATCTCTTTATTCCCTAATCATATTTCCTCTAATTTGATTTTATGGTATTTTGTTGTCTTTATTAAGCCTCATATTTGACAGTTGTAATCAGGTGGAAATATAATTAATTTTATCCAGTTTGCTGTCTTTTAAGTTTCTATGAAGTAAAAGTCACCTATTTATAAAACATGGTAGACAAGGATTTAGTCAGTTATGAAACAGATACTGGCTGTTTTCTGTCATTTTTGTCCTTGATCCCAGGAGTTTCTAGTAAAAACTAAAAAAGGGAAATAGAACACTGTGAAAGTAAATAGTATATTGATCTTATGCATTACTTTGGTGCTAAGACACAAGTCATATCTAATAACAAGGAGGTGAAGATAGGCAATATATCAAATGCCTGCCCAGTTTTATATGATCAGATATACCACCTGTTATGATATTTGCTGATGAGCGAAACTTTCTGATCAACCGAAGTATGCAGGCAGATATAATTTCACAATCATTTAAAAGTAAAAAATGGAAAAGCACTCTCAGTTTCTTACTTGTAATTTGCAATAGTAAGTTTAAATAATAGTCATTTAAATAATAAAATATTCTGTGTGTTAGAACTGTGATTTCGTTCTGGGGTCCTCAATCCGTTTTTTTCTGGTCCATTGGTTCTCAGACTTCAGGAAGCATCAGTATCACCTGGAGGGCTTGTTAAAATACAGGTTGTCTCTCTTTTCCCTCCACCACATCTGGCACCCTGTTTCTGATGCTGTAGGTCTGGGGTACAACCCAGTTCAGTTCAGTTCAGTCGCTCAGTCATGTCTGACTCTGCGACCCCATGAATCGCAGCACGCCAGGCCTCCCTGTTCATCACCATCTCCCGGAGTTCACTCAGACTCGCGTCCATCGAGTCCGTGATGCCATCCAGCCATCTCATCCTCAGTTGTCCCCTTCTCCTCCTGCCCCCAATCCCGCCCAGCATCAGTCTTTGTTCCAGTGAGTCAACTCTTCTCATGAGGTGGCCAAAATACTGGAGCTTCAGCTTTAGCATCAGTCCTTCCAAACAAATCCGAGGGTTGATCTCCTTCAGAATGGACTGGTTGGATCTCCTTTCAGTCCAGGGGACTCTCAAGAGTCTTCTCCAACACCTCAGTTCAAAAGCATCAATTCTTCGGCACTCAGCCTTCTTCACAGTCCAACTCTCACATCCATACATGACCACAGGAAAAACCATAGCCTTGACTAGACGGACCTTAGTCGGCAAAGTAATGTCTCTGCTTTTGAATATACTATCTAGGTTGGTCATAACTTTTCTTCTAAGGAGTAAGCATCTTTTAATTTCATGGCTGCAGTCACCATCTGCAGTGATTTTGGAACCCCCCCAAAAAAGTCTGACACTGTTTCCACTGTTTCCCCATCTATTTCCCATGGAGTGATGGGACCAGATGCCATGATCTTCGTTTTCTGAATGTTGAGCTTTAAGCCAACTTTTTCGCTCTCCTCTTTCACTTTCATCAAGAGGCTCTTTAGCTCCTCTTCACTTCCTGCCATAAGTAAGGGTGGTGTCATCTGCATATCTGAGGTTATTGATATTTCTCCCAGCAATCTTGATTCCAGCTTGTGTTTCTTCCAGCCCAGCGTTTCTCATGATGTACTCTGCATGGAAGTTAAATAAGCAGGGTGACAATATACAGCCTTGACGTACTCCTTTTCCTATTTGAAACCAGTCTGTTGTTCCATGTCCAGTTCTAACTGTTGCTTCCTGACCTGCATACAGATTTCTCAACAGGCAGGTTAGGTGGTCTGGTATTCCCATCTCTTTCAGAATTTTCCACAGTTTATTGTGATCCACATAGTCAAAGGCTTTGGCATAGTCAATAAAGCAGAAATAGGTGTTTTTCTGGAACTCTCTTGCTTTTTCCATGATCCAGCGGATGTTGGCAATTGGATCTCTGGTTCCTCTGCCTTTTCTAAAACCAGCTTGAACATCAGGGAGTTCACGGTTCACATACTGCTGAAGCCTGGCTTGGAGAATTTTGAGCATTACTTTACTAGCATGTGAGATGCATGCAACTGTGCGGTAGTTTGAGCATTCTTTGGCATTGCCTTTCTTTGGGATTGGAATGAAAACTGACCTTTTCCAGTCCTGTGGCCACTGGTGAGTTTTCCAAATTTGCTGGCATATTGAGTGCAGCACTTTCACAGCATCATCTTTCAGGATTTGAAACAGCTCAACTGGAATTCCATCACCTCCACTAGCTTTGTTCATAGTGATGCTTTCTAAGGCCCACTTGACTTCACATTCCAGGATGTCTGGCTCTAGATTAGTGATCACATCATCATCATTATCTGGGTCGTGAAGATCTTTTTTGTACAGTTCTTCTGTGTATTCTTGCCACCTCTTAATATCTTCTGCTTCTGTTAGGTCCTTAGCATTTCTGTCCTTTATCGAGCCTATCTTTGCATGAAATGTTCCCTTGGTATCTCTAATTTTCTTGAAGAGATCTCTAGTCTTTCCCATTCTGTTGTTTTCCTCTATTTCTTTGCATTGATCGCTGAAGAAGGCTTTCTTATCTCTTCTTGCTATTCTTTGGAACTCTGCATTCAGATGCTTATATCTTTCCTTTTCTCCTTTGTTTTTGGCCTCTCTTCTTTTCACAGCTATTTGTAAGGCCTCCCCAGACAGCCATTTTGCTTTTTTGCATTTCTTGCAATAGTAAGAATATGCCATAAGGTAAGGTAAGGTGAAGTTGCTGTCACGTCCGACTCTTTGGGACCCCACGGACTGTAGCCTACCAGGCCCTTCCATCCGTGGGATTTTCCAGGCAAGAGTACTGGAGTGGGTTGCCATTTCCTTCTCCAGAGGATCTTCCTGACACAGGGATTGAACCCAGGTTTCCCGCATTGTAGGCGGACGCTTTACCGTCTGAGCCACCAGGGACGTCTGTGGCTATTCTTGGAGAAGGAGATGGCAACCCACCTCCAGTATTCTTGCCTGGAGAATCCCAGGGACAGAGGATCCTGGTGGGCTGCTGTCTATGGGGTCACAGAGAGTCGGACACGACTGAAGTGACTTAGCAGCAGCATGGCTATTCTGAGTGGCTTTGAGTTTGTTTTACTGTATGCAGAATGAAAGAATTTATGTGACAGGAAGGACATGCAAAATGAAAGCAGTAAAATTTCTAGATTAGGGCAGGCTTTTAAATGTAGAATACCTCTTATGCTTCCCTCTAGGGAAGATCATTGCCAACTGCTTTTATTCTGAATTGCAGTTACCAACAAAGAGCCAGATTTGTTTTATTTTTTGTCTTTTTTTGCTTTGTTCAGATGGGTGCGGTGAAGAAAAAGAGGAGATTTACAGTTCCTTGAAAATTAACAGTGTAATGTTAAGTATAAATGTTAGTTAGCTACAGTTCTCTGTTGGAATATGTTATCCTTTTTTTGTCATCTTATTTTTTGAGCCATATCATCTATATATTTTAATGTTCTAATTTTGAAATTAATTTGAGTAAGAGAATGAAAACATTAAGATAACATCTTTAGGGTTTTATAGAAAGGAATAATTTCTTAACTAGGAAACACACGCATAAGTATTTTATATACACATACATGTGTATCTGTGTGTGCCTGAGGGTAGATTGTCTCTCTGTACCTCCATTGTCTCAACTCTAAGGTTCCTTCCAACATGGAGATTGTATGATTCTCTCTAAATAAATCCCCCAGGTTGCTGTGAGTTGGAGATTAGATATTCAGTTTATTGCCAGTGTTCTTAACATTGGTTTATATTACAGTAAACACAAAACAGCCTTCGTGACCTGCCCCTATATTTATTTATTTATTAAACACTACTATATATAAATATTCTTTATTTTATGTACACTTTATTTCATTTTTGGCTGTGCTGAGTCTTTGTTGCTATGTGGGCTTTTCTCTAGTTGCGGCCAGCAGGGGCTACTCTTCAGTTGCAATGTGGGCTTCTCACTGCAGTGGCTTCTCTTGCCATGGAGCATGGACTTTAGGGCATGGGCTTCAGCAGTCTCAGCACATGGGCTCAGTAGTTGCGGCTCCCACACTCTAGGAGGAGGAGGGGACGACAGAGGATGAGATGGCTGGATGGCATCATTGACTCGATGCACATGAGTTTGGGTGAACTCCGGGAGTTGGTGATGGACAGGGAGGCCTGGCGTGCTGCGATTCATGGGGTCGCAAAGAGTTGGACACGACTGAGTGACTGAACTGAACTGAAACTCTAGAGCACAGGCTTAATAGTTATGTCACTGGAGCTTGGTTGCTCTGCACCATGTGGGGTCTTCTCAGAGCAGGGATCAAACGTGTGCCTCCTGCATTGGCAGGTAGATTCCTTACCACTGAGTCACCAGGGAAGCCCCTCTGAACCTATACGTGTATATCTGTTTACAGATACGGTGGTTGTTGTTCAGTCGCCAAGTCTTGTCCAACTCCATTTCCTGGAGTTTGTCCAAGTTCATGTCCATTGAATCAGTAGACCATCCAACCATCTCATCCTCTGTTGCCCTCTTCTCCTTTTGCCTTCAATCTTTCCCATTTTCAGGGTCTTTTCCAATGACTCAGCTGTGTGCATCAGGTGGCCAAAGTATTGAAGCTTCAGCGTTAGCATTAGTCCTTCCAAAGAGTGTTCAGGATTGATTTCCTTTAAGATTGACTGGTTTTATCTCCTTGTTTTCCAAGGGACTCTCAAGAGTCTTCTCTAGCACCACAGTTCCAAAGCATCAACTCTTTGTCGCTCTGCCTTCTTTATTGTCCAGCTTTCACATCCGTACATGACTACTGGAAAGATCATAGCCTTGACTATATGGACCTTTGTCTGCAAAGTGATGCTTTTGCTTTTTAACACACTGTCTGGGTTTGTCATAGCTTTCCTGCCAAGAAGCAATCATTTTCTAATTTCATGGCTGCAGTCACCATCCACAGTGATTTTATAGCCTAAGAAGAGGAAATCTGTTGCTGCTTTTACCTCTTCCCCTTCTATTTACTGTAAAGTGATGGCACCAGATGGCATGATCTTAGTTTTTTGAATGTTCAGTTTTAAGCTGATTTTTTCTCTCTCCTCCTTCACCCTCATTAAGAGGCTCTAGTTCCTTTTTGCTTTCTGCCATTAGAGTGGTATCATCTGCATATCTGAGGTTGATATTTCTCCCGGCAGTCTTGATTCCAGCTTGTTTGTGCTTCATCCAGCCCAGCATTTTGCATGATGTGCTCTGCGTATAAGTTAAATAAACAGAATGACAATAAACAGCCTTGTCCTACTCCTTTCTCAATCCTGAACCAGTTAGTTGTTCCATACAGGGTTCTAACTGTTGCTTCTTGACCTGCATACAGGTTTCTCAGGAGACAGGTAAGATGGTCTGGTATTCCCGTCTCTTTAAGAGTTTCCCACAGTTTATTATGATCCACACAGACAAAGGCTTTACTGTAGTCAGTGAAACAGAGGTAGATGTTTTTGTGGAATTCTCTTGCTTTCTGTATGATTCAGTGAATGTTGGCAATTTGATCTCTGGTTCCTGTGCCTTTTCTAAACCCAGCTTGAAAATATTAAAGTTCTCAGTTCACATAATGCTGAAGCCTACCTTGGAGGATTTTGAGCATCACCTTACTAGCAGAGGAAATGAGTGTAGTTGTCCAGTGGTTTGAACATTCTTTAGTACTGCCCTTCTTGGGAATTGGGATGAGGATTGACCTTTTCCAGTCATGTGGCCATTGCTCAATGTTCCAAATTTGCTGACATACTGAGTGCAGCACTTTAATAGCGTCAGATATGTTATACCTGTCTGAATGATTTTTGCCAAGGAGTGAGGAATAGGTATGATTGTGTGATATCCTGGAGTTTATTGTGTTATGATTCAGTTTTTAATATTTTGGGGTTTATATATTTGTGTAAAGAGAATTTATTTAAAAGCATTAGCTTTAAAGTCTGAGTTTGTACCCTGGCTTTGCCATTTACCATCTGTATGACCTTAGTGTGCATGTGTGCTTGGTTGCTCAGTTGTGTCTGACTCTGTGACCCTGTGAACTGTGTCTCACCAGGCTCTTCTGTCCATGGGATTCTCCAGGCAAGATTATTGAAGTGGGTTGCCATTTTCTCCTCCAGGGGATCTTCTTGACCCAGAGATCAAACCTGGGTCTCCTGCATTGGCAAGCGCATTCTTTACCACTGAGCCACGAAGGAAGCCCTGTATGACCTAAGACAAGTCATTTAATCTCTCAAAGTCTCAAATTTTCAGTATCTAAATAATGGGTATAAAACCTACCACACTGGATTATAAAGATTAAATTCTATGATGTTTTTATAACATTGAGCAACATTGTACATGATCTATTGTATGATAAGGGCTCAAAAAATCATGCCTATTATATTACTTTCTGGAGTGAAAGTGGTTTTGAGTAGACTTTTTGTAAATCATTGTTTTAAATGCTTTAAAGGAATATAATATTTAAAGGAAAAAGTATTATAAAGGAAAGAACGTAACTAATGATTTCTTTTCATCTGATTCAATTTTATACGTTGGGTTTATTGGACAGGAACACCTATGAATTTTAATCAGTGTAGTTGAACCTGTGAAGTTTAATCAGTAATAATTTGATGATGTTTATATGGAGTTTATACTGTAACCATTATTGTGTTCACTGTTAGGCAGATGTGAGTAAATGTCTCCTAAGATGAGAATCTGGAACCAAATTGTAAGTTGACATTTAAAAGTCAGCTTTTACCCAAGAAACTGGTGATTCTTTTTCTGGTTTTTAGAAAATAAAGCTATGGCATGACGGAACATGGAAAAGTAAGTAGAGATGCATTTATTTATTTATTTTTAAGAGCACTGCATTGCTAATACCCTTTCCCCACACTCATCCTTATCAGTTTTTTTGAAAGTTATTTACATGCCTTCATGTAAAGACACTTCGGTTGCAAAAATCACATCATAGCTTGTTTCTGCAGCCCATTTGTAGGAAGGAAACCTGATATATTTTGGAAGTGTCCTTGAATAAGTTGAAACATTTATTTAATAATGTAACTTTCTTAACATCATGAAGGGTAACTTCAGGAAGATAAGGGACTTAATATTCAGTATTCTTAGTCACAGCTGACTGGAGTTATACAAAAGCAGCTTCCCAAATCTATATCTACACAACAACAAAAAATGCAGTTTTACCAAGGTCAACACATTCCTTAAGAAAGGATAATTGTATTTAGATTATTTGCCTCAAAAGGCATTAAAGGCCCTAAATGACATAAATTTCATCTGAGCACATCAGTTTCTGGTCCAGACAGAAAAATCTGGCCTAAATATAGGAGTCAAGAACTCAAGGGACCTTCTCTTTGCACTACTGTAAACCCACACTGCACACTGGGGAAAACTGCTTACTTCTCTGTCTTTACAGCTCTTAAATAAGGTTTCCAGTATCTATTTCCCTACCTTATTACAAACTGAATTAATACAGTGTTTTATGCCCATTATACCTCTGTTGAAACAAAAAAGATTAAACCTAAAACTCTTACTTTAAAGAAATTTTATTTATTTTTTTGGCTGTGCTGGGTCTTCCTTGCTGCACAAGCTTTTCTCTAGTTGCGGCAAGCAGGGGCTACTCTCTAGTTGTGATGTGCAGGCTTCAGTAGATGTGGCTCAGTAGTTGTGGTTCCTGGGCTCTAGAGCACAGGCCGGATAGTTGTGGCACACGGGCTTAGTTGCTCCTCGGCCTGTAGGATCTTCGTGGACCAGAGGTTGAACCCATGTCTCCTTCATTTGCAGAGGGATTCTTTACCACTGAGCCACCAGGGAAGCCCCTAAAATAATACTCCGTGACTTAAATGAACAGCATTAAGGAGGAATAAATGAAACGATTTAATTTATGGCAACTGAATTGCACAGTAGAGAAAAATAAGTAGCAATCTGAATTAGACATTTAGACTCACCAGTGCAGTTTTTTGTGCAATACTAATCCCTTGAAAGAATACAAAGTTAATTTATATTTACAACTTGAACTCCATAGGGAAATCAGTTTACATATCATGGATTTGCCATCATAAAACCAATAGCTCATTTCAGGTTTCTGTCCTGTCCTAGATGTTTTAGCCCTAGAAGCAAGGGCAATAGCTAATGTATAGCACCTAAAATACGGTTATTTTACAACTTATACATTTTACAACTGAAACGCATTCAGTTATACTAATGAAACTATCATACCATGCTACAGCCTCTCAAACTACCAAGAACAAATATATCTGGGAACTCAACAAAGCTAATCTGACCTTGTCTGGGGCACAGAAATTCTCAGTCTAGAAAACCAGGGTATACTGTTGGTAGAAGTTCAGTTCTGTTTAAATTTTATTTAGCATTAGTATGTGTTAAATACTGATAGGTGTTAGAAATGCAAAGCTGCTCCAAAGCAATGTCTCTTCCTCAGGGAGTTTGTAATCTACATAGGAAGAAAACTGCATGAGAAAAAAAATTTAGTGGGTTCTGGCAGTGTTAGCTATATGCGAGAGTTATAAGAAACAATTTTATTTCTTGGGAAACAAAGCAGTAGGATTACTAAAGAGAGAGCTAGTCAGAGTAACTGCTTTTTTCTAAAGCTGGACATTTCTCAGAAGTTTAAGCAGAAATTAATCAAGGTTAGAAAGAGTGGACATGGGGAGAGGGGAGGAGGGGATGAGATTGTATGGAGAAAGTAACAGGGAAACTTCCATTACCATATGTAAAATAGATAGGGAATTTGCTGTTTTTCTCAGGCATCTCTGACAAGGGCTCTGTATCAACCTAGAAGGGTGGGATGGGGAGGGAGATGGGAGAGAGGTTCAAGAGGGAGGGGACATATGTATACCTATGGCTGATTCATGTTGATGTTTGACAGAAAACAACAAAATTCTGTAAAGCAGTTATCCTTCAATTAAAATTTTAATACATTTTTAAAAACAGAAAACTAGTAACAGGAAAATGACACTTCCACCAGTAGTTCCAGGAATTCATTATATAGTAAGTAGTTCCATTTGTTTTTAAGGCAAATAATAAATATTTTTAAGGAATTTATAAAGGATTAAAAAATGCTGACCCTTGTATATGGAGGGTATCCTGCTAACTTCCCTTCAGTAGGACAGATATTTTGAACTATCTTAAGTAACAGCTTAACACAGTGTTTTACACATTAAAGAACATGTTCCCGTTTATGATTTCATTTGAACTTAGAAAAAAGTCTCGTGTAGTAGGTAGAGGATATTTCTCTGCTGTTTTATCGATAAGAAAGCAGATGCTCTGAAAAGCTGTCATTTTCCACATTAAATAGCTAAGTATTTAAAAGCCAGAACTTGATTGTGGGAATTCTTTCCTTTCTCGCTCCCTGGCCATCTTGGCTGCTGCTTTTGGTTGGGGGCATCCCGCATCTAAGGCAGGAAGCTGGTGGCCGCAAAGAAGACGAAAAAGTCACTGGAGTCGATCAACTCTAGGCTCCAGCTGGTTATGAAAAGTGGAAAGTACGTGCTGGGGTACAAACAGACTCTGAAAATGATCAGACAAGGCAAAGCGAAACTGGTCATCCTCGCCAACAACTGCCCAGCCTTGAGGAAATCTGAAATAGAGTATTACGCCATGTTGGCCAAAACTGGTGTCCATCACTACAGTGGCAATAATATTGAATTGGGCACAGCATGTGGAAAATACTACAGAGTACGCACACTGGCTGTCATTGATCCAGGTGATTCTGATATTATTAGAAGCATGCCAGAACAGACTGGTGAAAAGAAAATCATGTACAATTTTTCTTTAATAAAACTGGCCAGGGCTTGTTTTAAAAAAAAAAAAAAAGCCAGAGCTTTAATCCAGTTGACTTGAAGTCTTCTATATGTGCCTGTAGGGCATGCCAACTGAGAATGGGTTGTTTTGAAAAATTTATCCATTGTTAGTTACTCTTTTGATCCATAGCAGGTATTTATAAGATGTTTGGATTTAAGGATTAACACTTAAATTTGTGGCCAAAGAATTCAGCAGAGTTAATTTCATGTGAGCTGAAAAGCGTGGGCATTGAACCTGTTCTTTGGTTTACTAGCCAACTTAAGTAACTCTTAAACAACTGTGAACAAATATTCTGTATAAACCCTACCAAGTCATAAATTCCTTTTAGATACCTATGTAATAAACAATATACCACTGTTGAGTGAAAAATAATAAAAATTCAGGATACAGTATTTTATGAATAAACATACATTTCTAGGTCAAAGATCAACTAGGCTTAATAGAATAAAAGATTAATATCAGGAAGAATACTGAGAAACAAAAAGTGTTTAAATTATTTATTTCAATAATTTGAAATTTGCATTAAAAATAATCCCATCCATAAAGTGCAAGGTGTTTTAGAGTTATGGCCAAGATCTTTCTGACCCTTCTCCAGGGGAACTTCCCAACCCAGGGATGGAACCCAGTTCTCCCACACTGCAGGGGGATTCTTTATCAGTTGAGCCATCTGGGAAGCCCAAGAATACTAGAGTGGGTAGCCTATCCCTTCTCCAGGGGATCTTCCCAACCCAGAAATCGAACCGGGGTCTCCTGCATTGCAGCTGAGCTACCAGGAAAGCCCCTCTGACCCTTCTAACATCTATCAAATACATGTTCATATGAAATGCATGATATTTTATTACATTATCTTTCTAGTCTTGCAGTACTACACACCTACCTAGGATCCAGCTTTATTTTTCTAGGTTTTACATATTCTGACTGTTGTCAAGTGACTTGTCAGTATTTCTAGTAACAGTATTATTTCAAAGATGAATTAACAGAATGAAAATGACAGGATTCAGTTCAGCATTAGGCTGGGATCCAGGGGAAAATATATATGCTCTACATTATCTTAACTGGAAATAATGTTTTTCTCTTGTGAAATTAGGCCTGGATACACATTCAGGTTGAAGGTGCATAGCCAGCCAAATAGTTTTTGTAAGCAGTTGTTTTGCTTAATGCCAGTGGTACTAGAAAGGAAGTGATCAGATTTAAATCTTACGTATAATTTAACCAAAAATTCCCTGGTGGCACTAGTGGCAAAGAACCCACCTGCCAGTGCAGGAGGTGCAAGAGACATGGGTTTGATCCCTGGATTAGAAAGGTTCCCCTGGGGGAGGAGATGGCAGCCCACTCCAGTATTCTTGCCTAGGAAATCCCATGGACAGAGGAGCCTGGTGGGCTGCAGTCCATAGGGTCGCAAAGAGTTGTTCACGACTGAGTGACTAACAAAAAAACAACCAAAAATAAGCTCAGTAAACCTTGTAGCTTTTATTTGCTACGGCTAAAGTTGGACTGTGGCTGATTAAATGACTGGCAGTCTCTGAAGTGTACCATTATTTTAGACAAAGTCAGCTTGAGCATTATCTGCTTTGGCTGTCCTAAAGTAGCCTCAGGTTTCTTAGTTTAATGTGTTTCAGGGATGGGTCTTTCTTCTGCCCACTTCTGTTTTTGCAAAACAGAAGTTACAGGCCTTCGGTTTAATTTGGGACTGGTGTGTTTGTTCACATGAGTGCTTAATCGTGTCCGACTTTCTGAGACCCCATGGACTGTAGAGTGCCAGTCTCATCTGTCCATGGGATTTCCCAGGCAAGAATACTTCAGTGGGTTGCCATTTCCTACTCCAGGGGTTCTTCCCAACCCAAGGATGGAACCCTTGTCTCTTGGGTCTCCAGCATTAGCAGGTGGATTCTTGACCACTGTGCCACCTTTGCTTTAGTATTTGTTCTTGGAAGAGAAGTTAAGTTATAATTAACTGTTCACTATAAAGGGAAGCCCTAGTAGCTCAGTGGTAATGAACCCATATGCCAGTGCAGGAGATGCAAGAGACATGGGTTCAATAATTTTATAAATGTATGTATCTATTATTATTATGTACGGACATGTTCACATTTTACGAATGAACAAAATTGTTGGAGTATGGTTTAGAACCTTGCTTTTTCTCTTTTAAAAAATTATAGTAAGTTTAAAAAAATTAAAATGTTTTAATTTATATAAATACATGCATAAATTTTTATTTAAAAGCTAAGCCATTTCGAGTATGATAATTCCTTCTTATACTGCCCCTAATTCTGATCCTCTTCACCTCTATAGATAAGGAGCAGATAAGCAACCAAGTATTACTTATAGCACAGAGAACTATATTCAGTATCCTGAGGTAAACCATAATGGGAAAGAATTTTTAAAAAAAGAATGCATGTATATGTATAATGAATCATTTTACAGTGTATAGCAGTGACTAACACAGTGTTGTATTAATAAATCAACTATACTTCAATAAAAATTCATTTAAAAAGGAGAAGCAAAAAGAGATAAGGACCAGTTTTGAACTTGACTAGTGTCCTTGTAAAGCCTTTTTCTGTACTTTTTTTTCCTCCTGTGCTTTTACTGCCTTAGTTTTCTGTGTTTATGGTTATGTAAGTAGCCTCATACCGTGTTTGACTTTGGGGAAATTTAACTACAATATGTCTTTGCGTCTGTTAGGTATACTTCTTTTCACAGCAACATAATAATCCATTATATGGATATTCTAGTTTGTTTAGCTAGCTATTAATGGACCTTTAGGTTTTGTCTTTTGCATTACAAACACAAATACAGTGAATGTTCTTTTATATGTTCCTTTATGTAAAGTATCAGGAAGAGAGTTTTATAGGGAAGAATCATATAGGGAATATATGATTATTATATTTGTTAGATATTGTCAAACCGACTTCTTAATTTATGTTTTGGCCACTAGTATGTAAGTGAACTTGTTTCTCCACATCTTCACCAGCATGTGATATTTCCCAACTTTAAAATTTTTCAGTGATAGAAGGAAAATTGTGTTTTATTGTATTTTGTATTTCCCTCATTAGTGCTGAAGTTCAGTATCTTCATGTTTTACTCTTCATGTTTTATTGGTCTTGTATTTTTTCCATACAAAAAATTTTTCTTTCTTCTTGCTTATTTTATTCTCTGTTAAATTTTGAAAATTAGATTGTGTCTTTTTTTTAAAATTTTCTTTCTAGGTATTCTTTTTATTGGATACTGACCCTTTATGTACCCATGTATTTGCAAAGGTTTTCATTGAATAGTCTTGTCAGTTTCCTCTTGGTGTTTATTTTAAAAAAGTGTCCCCTATCTCAAGATTGGGCTTCCCAAGTGGCCCAGTGGTAGAGAATTCACCTGCAATGCAGGAGTCACTGGTTCACTCCCTTGGTCAGGAGGAGCCCTTTGAGAAGGAAATGGCAACCCACTCCATTATTCTTCCCTGGGAAATCCCATGGACAGAGTAGCCTGGCAGGCTATAGTCCATGGGGTCACAAGAGTCGGACACAACTTAGTCACTAGAGAATGACATCTCAAGATTTCTTTATATTCTTCCATGAAGATGAAAAGTGAAAGTGTTAGTTGCTCAGTCATCTCAGACTCATTGCAGTTCCATGTAGTGTAGTTTTTAACCTACCTGGAGCTTGTTTATAAGGTAGAGTTTTTTGTTTGTTTTATAAGATAGAGTATTAACTGAACTTTGATAGCCAGTTGTCCCAACATGATTTAGTCATCTTCTCCCCACTAGTTTTGAAATGCCATTTTTATCATAAAACTAATTAAATGAATTCAAAGGCCTTTTTGGAACTGTGTTCTTTCATCTATTTTTTATTGCCAGTACCACACTTTTAATTAATGGGCTTTACATATTAATTTGAGGGAATTTATATCTTTATTATAATTTCCTTCTCATTTGTGAATATGATAAGGAGTTCTTCCTTTAAGATCTTACATGGTTTTTGTTCTTTTTATTTTTGCATGCTTGTTTTTGATGTTACTACAAATGGGCATTTTTTTGGTTACATTTCTTTTCTTTTTTTTTTTTTTTAAACATTTAATCATTAATTCAGTCAACAAATATTTGAGCACTTTCTATGTGTTTGATATTGTTAGAGATGCTGAGAGTGTAAAAGTGAACAGAACACAAAATCCTGCCTAAATTGAGTTTAAAATTTAGTGAAGGGAAATTGACATGAAACATAAAAAAAGTCAATGCATAATGTGTCTGATGCTGATAAATGTTATGGACAGAAATGAGGGATAAGAAAAAGAGGAAGGAAGGGAGCTAGGCATGGTTCATATTTTATATAGAATGGTTAAGGAAGAGCTTGCTGGTGGTTAATATTTGAGCAGACTTAAGGGAACAATGGAGAAAATTGATACAGGCAAAGGAATGCAAAAAAGAAGATGGGAGTATTCTTAATATATTCTAGGAACAGAGTGAACAGGTTGGTCACTGTGGCCAGATCATGGAGAGGTTGGTTAACTGGTAGGGAAGAGGTCAGAGAGTTGTGAGTTAGGAGTAGAGGTGAGGGTTGAGAGGATGGGAGAGCAGGGCAGATCATAAATGGACTTACTGACCATTTTGTCCTTTGGTTTCTATTCTAACTAGGGAAGTCATAGGGATTTTTGAGCAGCAGAATATTCAAGCTTCAAAAGGATCACTCTTGCTTTGTAGAGAAGTAGTATATAACGTATTAAAGGTTCTTTGATTGAGAAAAGTAGTAGTGGTACCTTGTATGAAGTTGGTTGTGATGGAGATGTAAGAAGTAATTGAATCCTGGATATATTTTAAAGGTAGAAATGATAGAATTTACTGCCATTAGGGAGCTATAAAGTTGTTGATTTTTGTATATTCGTTTTTGTGTCCAGTTAGCATGCTTTGAGCTGCACAGTAGAAAACCCTTTTAGTGGCTTAAAGAATTATCCCAAATTATGAGTCCAAAGCAAAGCTTTTCCCCAGGATTAAGAGCCTTGGTTTAGAGAGGTGGTTTTTCAAACTTCAATTTGTTTAATAGTCACCTGGAAAACTGGCAAATTACCTGGGCCTGTGAATTTGCTTTTCTGAGTACCACAGACTTCCCTGGTGACCCACACAGTCAAGAATCTGTCTTCTTTGCGGGAGATCTGGGTCTGGTCCCTGGGTCAGAAAGATCCCCTGGAGAAGGAATAGCTAGTATTCTTACATTTACTTTTACAGGCAAATGAATATTCAGTATTCTTGCCTGGAGAATTCCATGCACAGAGGAGCTTTGCAGGCTACAGTTGCAAAGAGTCGAACATGACTGAGCGACTAACACTTAACTTTCACCACACTGGGTAACACAGTCTTGGAGCCTGATAAATTAGGACTTTCAGGTTTGAGCAAGACAGTGGAACCAGATCAACTGGGTTCAAATCTCAACTCTGCTATTTCCTGTCTGTATTTTAAAATCTCAGGTGTATTGATCTCGAGGGGCTATTTTGTTGTTCATTTGTAACTTTATTGCATTATATGTAAGTATGTTAGTGACTTATATGTTAACAGATTTTTGAAATTATTTCTTTGTGGCCAAGTACATCATCAGTTTTTGTAAATATTTTGTGTTGGAACAAAGTAAAATTTCGTTTATTAAATGCTTGGTTAGGTTTGATGTAGGGAAAAAAATCAGACACAAAATTCTTAAATGAGACTGCCTTTTAAAGGACCCATTGCAGGAAGGAAGAAGTGCTTACCCATCAGACACTGGAGACCAGAATACCCCACTTTTTTAACATTTCTTAAAATTATAGTTTTTCTGTTTATGTCTAAATATAAAATTGTGATGGATCAACAGAAGAGTAAGGCCTCAGAACTCTTAAGTAAACAAAAGAATACTCTTAGGTAGATGAGGGAAACAACTAATGATGAACCCTAAGTACACACGGGACCTCATATTTATGACTGACAAAATTTTAGAAGTGGATTTAAACTTGGAAAACTTCAAAAGGAGTGATGATGGTTTCAAAAGGGCTGATGACACTTTTGAAAGGGATCATACATAGTGTTTATCCAGTAAAACATTAAGAATCTATTATTTTCTTAGGGTCTTAATGATTCCTAATTATGACATATAGTACTGTCAAATTATGGCAAAGGTATAATTTGTGCATTTTGACTGAGATCGCTATTTACAGTGGTGAGACATTGGAATACATGTCATCTCTGCACCTCAGTTTTTTAATAAGAAAATGGAGACAGTAGAATCTATCCAGGGTTGTTGTAAGAGTTAATTGATGTATAAAAAATGTTTACAAGGCTGCCAAGTATACAATATGCATTCATTAAATTTAAGTTACTGTTATTATTTGACTCTGTTCATTACACGTATCTCAGATCAAGCTTTGATATTCAGACCCTCTAGGTTTTTATTAACGTTTTGTCTATTTTGTCTCTTGGTTTCATTGGAAGAGTATTAAAGTTCTCCGGCCATCTCTATATGTGTTTATTTCTTCTTATAGCATAGTTTCTGCTCCATATATATGTTTATATTTTAAATAATTTTATTATTTGTTTACTTACTTTTGGTTACCCTGGATCTTGTTGCTGTGCGGGCTCCTCTCTAGTTGCAGTGTGTGGGCTGCTCATCGCAGTGGCTTCTCTCGTGGAGCACAGGCTCTACCCGAGTAGGCTTCAGTAGTTGAGGCACACAGGCTCCAGAGCACAGGCTCGGTAGTCCCACGGGCTTAGTTGCTCTGTGGCATGTAGGATCTTCCCAGATTGGGGATTGAACTCGTGTTCCTGCATTGGCAGGTGAATTCTCAACCACTGCACCACCAGGGAAGTCCAAGGACTGATAGTTCTTTATGCTATTTTTTTGCTCTTCCATGCTTAAAGAAAATCTACTATTATTATTTCATCAAATTTTTAGTGATCTTTACAAAGTTCATGAAAATAATCTGGTTTATTACTCCTATAAGCAGAAGTACCTGTTTCACTTTCCTTCTGAAAGTGGATCCTTTTAAAAAGTCCTTTTACTATGGACTTGTGGATGATGAACTTACCTAATTATGTGTGGAAGCATCTTTTTTCCTTCCTTATTGCCTGGGTCATCTAGGGTGATCTAGGTACAAAGTAGCAGTTATTTTCTCTGAGCACTTTAAAGATTTTTCTCCCTTGTCTCTTGACTTCTGTTTTTACTGAGAAGTTTACTGTGAATTTATTTTACCTTTCTTCAAAGACCTTATTGAGTACACAGTTTTAAACTCTATTTTTTATTGAGATAATTTACATTACAAGAATGTTCTCCTTTTTGTAGTATATAATTCAGTCACAGATATTTGCTGACTATCGCCGCAGTCAATTCTGGGAAATTTTCTGCACCTCAGAAAGAAACTCACAACTTTTACGCATTACTCTCTATCTCCTATCACTCCCTTGTTCTAAGCAACCATTCATCTGCTTTTAGTCTGTTTAGATTTCTCTTTCCCAGACTTTCATTGCAGTGGAATCATATGGTGTGTGGTCTTTTTTGACTGGCTTCTTTGCATAATGTTTTCAAGGTTCATCCATGTTTTAGCATGTTTACCTTTTTATGACTATATAGTGAATGCATTGTATGAAAATACCACATTTTATTTCTCCATTCATTTATCAACAGATATAAGTATGTGTTTGAAACCTTTTTTCAGTTCTTTCGGGCACGTGCTTAGGAGTGGAATTGCTGGGTCATGCTGTAATTCTATATTTAACATTTTGAGGAACTGCCAAGCTATTTTCCACAGCAGCTGCCCCTTTTACATTCCCACCAGCAGTGTGCTATGGTTTAGCTTTCTCCATATTCTTACAGTTATTGTTTTCATTCCCCACCACTCCTCTTTTTCTCAAATTATAATGTCTTAGTGTATATGGGGTGTTATCTCATATGGGCTGGTTTAGCTTTGTATTATATTTCCCTAATGAATGATGTTGAGCATCTTTTCATGTCCTTGTTGGCTATTTGTGTATCTTCTTTGAAGTACAATTTATTCATATTCTTTGTACAGTTTTTAATTGGGTTTTTTTGTATTTTTACTGTTGAATTGTGAGAGTTCTTTATTTTGAATACTAGACTTTTATCATATAGATGATTTGCAAATTATTTCTTTGCATGCTTTGTAATTTTTTGTTGAAAGCTAAACATTTTGAATGTTAAAATGTGACAGCTCTGGAAATCACCTTCTTCCCCTCCTGGTTTTGATGCTGCTGCTTATTGTAGTCGTATTGTTTGTTCTGTTTAGTGTCTTTTTCTGAACTAATTCTCTAAACTCTGTATTCTTTGTTGCCTGTGGCCACTGAAATCTCTGTTCAATTAGCTTAGTAGTCAGTTCATGATTATGCAGAGTTTTAAACACTTGGAACCAGTCTTTGCTGCGGGGCTCTTTGTGCATGTTAGAGCATGACTTCAGTACTCAGCCAGGCAGTTTACAGTTATGCCTTAGCCTTCACTTCCTGTTTCTGCAGCACCTCAAGATCAACCAGAAGTGACAGCTTAGGGTCTTCTCAGGTCTTTCCTGAGTGTGTGTGCAACCCTGGATGTGCATGTGATCTTCTAGATTCCCAGGAATATATTGGAACTTTCAACACCCTTATGGGTATCTCATTCTCTAGTCCTTTCCCCTTAAGCTCTTTGGTTAGTCTGTTGTCTTCTCCAGTTGTTATCTGTTCCTTAGGCAGCAATGACTAAACATTTGCCTGTAAATGTTTTGAACAAAGTAGAGTAATTTTTTTAGCATTAGGCCCCTTTTAGTTCGTGGGGTCATAAAGAGTCAGGCATGACTTAGTGGGTAATATCAAAAAACAACCCTTTTAGTCCAGTAAAATAAAGACAGACCTTTTGAGCTGGTCTTACAGGGAGCAACCAAACAGTCAAGACAAATAATTATAACACTTTGAAAATGAGATCTATTCTGGTTCCTCGTTTACCAGCAATGTAGGCTCTTACTTTCAGGATACTGCTACTGCAGTTCTGGGGCTTGGAGTAACTTAAAATGCCACAAAGCTCTCTGTTCTTCGTGAAATTCAGGCTTTGAATATACACTCCTTGGATTGTTGGAAGCCTTCGGTTAGTTTCTCAAGTTCAAGAACATTTGATTTTGCCAGGTTTTGATTACTTTTACGGAGAGGTGGGGGCTCCCTGTTGGCTCAGATGGTAAAGAATCAGCCTGTAATGTGGGAGACCTGGGTTGGGAAGATCCCCTAGAGGAGGGCATGGCAACCCACTCCAGTATTCTTGCCTGGAGAATCCCCATGGATGGAGGAGCCTGGCCGGCTACAGTCCATGGGGTCACAAAGAGTCGGACATGACTGAGTGTCTAAGCACAGCACATAGAAAGGTGGGATTTCAAAATTTCTTATTCCATCATTTTTGCTGATGTCACTCTGAGTACACTTTTGATCTGAAGTTTTAGAAAAAGACCTGATTCTGGCTTCCTAATTTTGAAATATTTCAATTTACTAAAAATATACTTTGTCAATTTCTAATCTTTATTTTGTAGAAGAGTGACCACAACCACTAGTTTGGCCATATCGTGTCTAATCGTGTCTACTAATTTTTAACAGCTGCTATCACTGATAATGATATATTAATACAGTGAATTTTAGTGGTTATTGTCTTTGTCAAATAGAAAGATATCTTGAGATATTAACTTAAATTCTATCCATTTCATTTGAATTCATCTCCTCAGTGTAAGCCAAATTATTTTCAGTTTTACATTTATAAGATGTATAACTAGCTTTTAAAAATCCTAGAGAATGCAGGCAAAAAACAGGACTGGTGATAATGACCCAACATATTGTAGAGGAAATTTGACAAGGAAAAATAAAATCTTAGTTATAAGATTAATTATAATCTGACAGTCTTGATATGTGGTTGCTGTGACTTTAGAATGAGTAGAACCTGAAATAGCAAGAAACCATAAATTCTCTTTACTTTAGTTTAGAGAAACATTTAGCCTTTCAGTCAGTCAGTGCAACAAATATTTATGTTATGATTTGTTATGTGTATGGCACTGTGGTTAATCCACTTTCTAAAAGCGTACAGTTTTATAGATTAGAAGACTGTCAACATAGTAAGACAAAATTTAAGATCTATAATAGAATTATAAACAGAGTGCTGGATAATAGGCAAGTAGGAAATACCTAGAGCTTGTTGGAATTTCTGAAGAGGTTTCAAGTAAAGCATCCTTTATCTTTGCCGAAGTTCTGAACAAATGGAGAAAACAAGGGTGGCGCGTAGGTTCAAAATACCACTTTTATTACTAACAGAGACCAGGTTGAAGGATACAGCTTTCAGTATGTGAGCCAAATTGTGCCTTTTAACTGAAGTCCTTTAGGGAGAACCCCACTTGGCTTCCAAGCTGTGCTTTATTGACTCAAGCTTCTCTATGCAAGGGAGAGTCTGGCCCTGAGTAAGTGGTGAATCCTTGCTCCACAGCTTGAAAAAGTAGAAGCGCAGAGATGAACCAAGTTTGCTCTTCATTTTTGTGAGATTAAGTAGTCACATAGGTTTAGATAATTTACCCTGTGTCTATAAGTAAAGAAGAACAGAGAAGTCAGGAATGAGTTTATAGAAAATTCTTCCTCTGGAAAACCTCAAGTGGGAAAAAGGCATTCCCCTCTAGGAGAGAGAATCAGTGAAGCTTTCCTGAAGGATATGAAATTGGAGAATATTTTAAAAATGAATCAACTTCTAGGTAAAAGATATAAAACCATAGAGATGAGAAAGTATAGGCTCTGTTTGAAAAAGAGGTAGTAGTCTAATTTAACAGAGCATTTGAGTTTTTGGTTTCAATTGTGTTATCCTTTGGGAGTTATTATCAAACATAAACATTTAGCCTTTGAAGAGTAGTTGGCTCTATTTCAAAGTTACTTGACTTAAAAGATTATAAAACCCATCCCTTTTAAGACAGCAAAGTAAAATTACTTTCAGGCTTTTTTGAAAATCATCTGAAGACAGGAATATAAGCTCCCATGTTTTAAAGGATGAGACATCTGTAATCCTACTTCTATAGGAAGAACGAAAGCAAGGAAAATTAGTTTAAAAAGTAAGTGACCTAATAGAGGAGAGGAAGGTCAAACTCTATAGAGGAGAATACTGGCAGGAGACAGATCATCATGATTTGTCTGCAGGACCCCTGAAAAACTCATAACATAAAAGTACTGTATATTACAGATGAAGGCTGAGAATGGGGCATTGGAAATCTGTAATGGGAGATGGACCTGAGCTGCTGCTGAGCTCGTGGTGCCACCACCTCCACACGCATCCCTTTCATCCTAATCAGTTGAACAACTGCCATCAACCTTACAGAAGTCAGGAGATTATTCTTTAAAGAAACAATGTGAGAAGTTCAGGACCTTGAAACCCAGAGGAGAATGAAGCTAAGATGCCACAGCGAGCAATGAGAGTTCCTGGTTTCCTTCCCTCACCTAGTTGCAGAATTCCATCAAGCAGGTGAGAGATTAGAATCTCCCTTCTAGCAGGAGAACGCCTGGAGAAGAGAGAGCTGAATTTAAAATTCTGCTTGTATATCAACATTCTTGTGCCATCAGTGTTTATTTTTTTAATCTATAAACATGTTTTTGCTTATTTTTTATGGCTGTTGGCAGGCACGACATTCATGACCAAATTCTTAAAAGAACTGTCCATAAAACATACATTCTAGGATGTTTACAAAAGTCGTGGATTAGTAAAATGGGGAGAATAAAAGGGAAGGGGCTAACTAATAAAATGTTGCCAACATTTTTTTTAATGTTTCCTATATCATTGATATTTTGAAATGAAATACAGATTAATTTATACCAAATCTGAAGAGTGTAATTCTAGCATTTAAAAATGGAATCCATGTAGATCTATGAAAAATATCATTGTCCTAATTGTTTTTGTTTAGTCTTGAGTCATCACTGGTTTGGGAATATGAGATCAAGCATACTGCCAAAGAACAGAGTTACCAAGCTTGTGTGCTAGCTAATTTGTTCATATATCTAGTAATGACACTGCCCTGCTTTTTCCTCAGTCTTCATTGATTTTAATTTTGATTCTTCTTTAATGTTTAATAAAAAATAACTGGGACTCCCTGGTGGTCCAGTGGCTAAGACTCTGTGTTCCTAATGCAGGGGGCGTTGGTTTGATTCCTGGTCAGGGAACTAGATTGCACATGCCACAACTAAGAGTTCACATGCTGCAACTAAAAGACCCTGAATGTCACTAAGAGCCTGAGCTGCCAAATAAATAAAATAATATTTCTTTAAAAGAAAAATAAATGTAAGCCTACTTTATTATAGTCTATGTGCATATGTGCTAAGTTGCTTCAGTCATGTCTGACTTTGCTACTCTGTGGACTGTAGCCTGCCAGGCTCCTCTGTCCATGGAATTCTCCAGGCAAGAGTACTGGAGTGTTTCCTTCTCCAGGGGATCTTCCTGACCCAGGGATTGAACCCGCATCTCTTAGGTCTTCTGCTTTGGCAAGCTGGTTCTTTACCACTAGTGCCACCTGGGAAGCCCAGTATATTCTGTACTTCTATATAAATTGCATTTATTTATTTGGGTTGGTTCCCTCTTTCGTCTCCTTGCTTTTTTTTTTTTTGTATCCAGCTTTATTGAGATATAGTTGACATTTTAACACTATGTGAGTTTAAGGTGTACAACATGGTGATTTGATATATGTGTATTTTGCAAAACAGTTGCCACAATAAGGTTAGTTAACACAACCATCATCTCACATTGTTAATTATATTGTTTTCAGTGTATTTTTATTTTGTTAATTTGGCCCTGCCACACGGCACGAGATTTTAGTTCCCTGACCAGGGATCAAACCTGTGTCCCCTGAAGTGGAAACCGCTGGGCTGCCAGGAAAATCACAATGATGTTTGTTTTGTGGGAGAACATTTAAGATCTCTCAGTACTTTCAAGTGTACAGTACTTATGTACAGTAATGTTCAGTACAGTAACATATAGTAATGTTAACTGTAGTTATCACGCTATAGACTAGATTTGCAGAATTTATTCATTTTGTAACTGGTATTTGTACCCTTTGCCCTCCCTCTCCAATTTCCCCTACTTCATAGACCCCTGGCAGCCACCACAGATAAATGAGATCATACAGTGTTTGTCTTTCTCTGATTTGACCTAGCATGATGCTTTGAAGGTTCATGTATGTTGTAAAAGGCAAGAAAAAGTTTCTTCTTTTTTATGTCTGAATAATATTCCATTGTGGGTATGTATATGTGTGTGTGTGTGTTCTTTATCCATTAATCTAAGTGACAGACACCTAGGTTGTTTCTGTATCTTGGCTACTGTGAATAGCTGCAATGAACGTGGAGTTGCAGATAAGTGTTTGAGACAGAAATTTCATTTCCTTTGGATATACACCTAGAGTGTGGTGGCTGGATTATATGGCAGTTATGTTTTTAATTTTATGAGGAACCTCCATGTTGTTTTCCATGGTGGCTATACTAGTTTACATTCCTAAAACTTCACAAGTGTCCACCTTTTCACCAGTACTTTTTATCTCATGTCTTTTTTCAACCGTGCCAAATGACATGTGAGATCTTAGTTCCCTGACCAGGGATTGAACCTGTGCCCCTTGCATTTGAAGAGCAGAGTCTTAACCAGTGAACCCCCAAGGAAGTCCCTCTCAGTTCTTTTGTCTGTAGCAGTTCTAACAAATGTTGAGATAATATCTCATTGTAGTTTTATGTTTCCCCGATAATGTTGAACACCTTTTCTTTGGAAAAAAAATCTCTGTTCAGATCCATCACCCATTATTATTATTATTATTATTATTATTTACTATTGTTGTATGAATTCCTTGTATATTTTATGTAATAATCCCTTATCAGACATAGTTTATGAACATTTTTCTGCCATTTTATAGGTTGCCTTTTCACTTTGTTGATTGTTTCTTTTGCTATGCAGATGTTTTTTAGTTTGATTTAGTCCCACTTGTTTTTTGCCTTCTTTTCTTATGCTTTTGGTGTCATTTCTAATACAAGTGTTAAGGAGTGTTTTCACTATATTTTCTTCTAGGAGTTTTAGGCCTTATATAAGCCTTTAATTCATTTTGAGTTAATTTTTGTGAGTCAATATAATATAGACGTCTAATTTTATTCTTTCACATGTAAATAAATATCTAGTTTTCCCAGTACCATCTATTGAAGAGACTCTCTTTTCCCTGTTGAGTATTCTTGACTCTCTTCAAATATCTGTTGATCATATATTTATGGGTTTATTTCTGGGCTCTTGGTTCTGTTCTGTTGGTCTATATGTCTGTTTTTATGCCAATACCTAATGTTTTGAGTACTAATGTTTCTTAATGTAGTTTCAGATCAGGAAGTGTGATCCATCCAGCTTTGTTATTCTCCCTTACAATTGCTTTCACTATTCAAGGTCTTTTGTGGTTCCATATTAAAATAAGATTTATTTTCTATTTCTGTGAAAAATGTCACTGGAATTTTGATAGGGATTGCATTGCCCATGTAGATCACTTTGGGTGGTATGGGCATTTTAATATTAATTGTTCCAGTCCATAAAAATGGAAATGTTTCTATTTATTAATGTCCTCAATTTTTCTAATCAGTGCCCTGCAGTTTTTATGTATAGATCTTTCAGATCTGTGGTTAAATTTATTGCTTTGTATTTAAAAAATTTTTTAATGGAAGTATAATTGATTTATAATGTTATGCCATTCTCTGCTGTAGAGCAAAGTGACTCAGTTTTAAATATATATACATTCTTTTTTAATATTCTTTTCTGTTATGGTTTATCCCAAGAGATTGGATACAGTTCCCTGTGCTACAGAGTAGGACCTGTTATTTATCCTTTCTAAATGTAATAGTTTGCATTTATCAACTCCAAATTTCCAGTCCGTCCCTCTCCCTTCCTGCTTCCACTTGGCAACCACAAGTTCTGATCTCTGTGTTTTATAGACAGGTTCAATTGTGCCATATTTTAGATTCCACATATGAGTAATATCTATGTGGTATTTGTCTTTCTCTTCCTGGTTTACTTCACTTAGTATGATAATCTCTAGTTGCATCCATGTTTCTGCAAATAGCATTATTTGTGGCTTTTTAATGGGTGAGTAGTATCCCATTGTATTGCACCACATCTTCTTTATCTTTTCATCTCTTGATGGACATTTCAGTTGTTTCCATGCTTGAGCTATTGTGAATAGTAGTGCTATGAACAAAGGGGTACTTTTTTTTTTTTGAATTATAGTTTTATTTGATTATATGCACGGGAATGGGATTGCTGGGTCATATGATAATTAAATTATAGTTTTCTGAGGAACCTCCATACTTTTTTCCATAGTGGCCACACCAACTTACATTCCTACTATCAGTATAGGAGGGTTCCTTTTTCCTCACACCCTCTCCAGCATTTGTTGACTTTTTAAATGATGGTCATTCTAACTCCTATGAGGCTATACCTCATTGTATTTTTAAAAATTTTATTTATTTGGCTGCACCAGGTTTTAGTTGCAGCATGTTGGATTTTCGATCTTCATTGCAGCATGTGAGATCTTTAGTTTTGGCATGTGGGATCTAGTTCCCTGACCAGGGATTGAACCTGAGCCCCCAGCATTGACTAAACTCTGGTGAGTACGGAGTCTTAGCCATTGGACCACCAGGGAAGTCCCTTCATTATACTTTTGATTTGCATTTTTCTAAAGTAGTTAGTGATGTTGAACATCTTTGCATGTGTGTACTGGTCACCTTTATGTCTTCTTTGGAGAAATGTACATTAAGGTATTCTGCCCATTTTTCAATTGGATTTTTTCTTTGCTGTTGAGTTGTATGAGCTGTTTATTTATTTTGGAGATTAAGCCTCTGTGGACTGCATCATTTGCAAATATTTTCTCCCATTCCATAGGTTGTCTTTTATATGTGTGTGTGTGTGTATTTTTATATATATATATAAATGGTTTCCTTTGTTGTGCAAAAGCTTATAAGTTTGATTAGGTCCCATTTGTTTTAATTTTTATTTGTATTGCCTTGGGAGACTCACCTAAGAAAAATTGGTATGATTCATGTCACATAATGTTTTGCCCATTTTTCCTTCTAGAACTTTTATGATTTCATGTCTTACTTTTGTGTCTTTAAGCCATTTCCAGTTTTTTTTTAATGCATAGTGTGAGGGTGTATTCTAACTTCATTAATTTAGATGCAGCTGTCCAACTTAGCCAGCACCACTTACTGTAGGGGCTTTTTCCCATTTTATATTCTTACCTCTTTTGTTAAAGATTGTTGACCATAGGTGTGTGAATTTATTTAGGGGCTCTCTATTCCGTTCCATTGATCCATGTGTTTGTTTTTGTACCAGTACCACACTGTTTTGATGGGCTTCCCTGGTGGCTAAGACAGTAAAAAACCTGTCTGTAGTTCAGGAGACCCAGGCTTGATCCTGGGTCTGGATGATCCCATGGAGAAGAGAATGGCTACACACTCCAGTGTTCTTGCCTGGAGAATTTCATGGACAGAAGAGCCCAGTGGACTATAATCCATGGGGTCACAAAGAGTTGGAGAGGAACTGAGTGACAAACACTTTCACTTTCACACTGTTTTGCTCACAGTAGCTTTAGAGGATTGTATGAAGTCTGGGAGAGTTATTATTAGATATTTCTTTAATATTATTTTAAGTGGGATTGTTTAATATTCATCTAGTTTGTTCTTAGTGTATAGAAGCACAACTGATATTTATGTTGATTTTGTAACCTGCAGCATTAATGGATTTATTAGGTCTGATGTTATCTACAAACAAAGATATTTGTACTTCTTCCTTCTGATGTGGATGCCTTTTATTTCTTTCATACCTAATTGCTCTGGTTAGGACTTCTAGTACTATGTTGACTAGGAGTGATTAAAGTACTTTCCTTTTGTTTTTGATCCTGGAGGAAAGCTTTTAGCCTTTCACCATTGTGGTGTCAGCTGTAGGCTTGTTGTATATGGCCTTTAATATGTTGAGGAACATTCCTTTAGTATCCAGTTTTTTTCATGAGACAATGTTGGGTTTTGTCAATTTTTTTCTGCATCTATTTAGATGGTCATATTATTTTGGTCTTTCATTTTGTTAATGTGGTGCGCCACATTGATTACTTTGTGTGCCTTGAACCATCCTTGTATCATAGGGATAAATCCCATTTAATCATGCTGTATGATTCTTTTAGTGTGATGTTGAATGTGGTTTGCTGTTATTTTACTGAGAATTTTTACATCTAAATTTGTCAGGAATATAGGCCTATAGTTTTCTTGTAGTTTCCTTCTCTGGGTTTGGGTAATGCTGGCTTCATAAAATGAGTTTCGGAGTAATTTTTGTCTATTTAAACTTTTTACATCTTTATGATTCATTCTTGGAAGTGTTAAAAAAACTGATGCACATTAAAATTTTGATGAGTTTATTTGAGCAAACATTGGTTTGAATTTCGAGCACCAATCCAGAAGTGATTTTAGAAGTGCTCCATGCCCAAGAGCTATGGGCAAGGTTTTTATAAATAACACTCTGAAGCAAAGTGATCAGCTGTATCTTAAGCATTTGCCTTATTTGGGATTGTTTTTAGTTTCATTTTCTTATATTCCAGTACACATACACTGGCTTAGGTTTTGGTTGCTACGTCAGCTACCAAGACTTTAGAGCCACCTCAGTCTAATTGCTTAGTTATTTTTAATAATAGTAAGTGGTCATGTTTCTAGGAATTACCCATTTCCTGTAATTGTTATAGTATAATTGCTCATAGTTGCATGACTCCAAAACCACTGCTCCAAAACCACTGCAGGTGGTGATTGCAGCCATGAAATTAAAAGACGCTTGCTCCTTGGAAGAAAAGCTATGACAAACCTAGACAGCACATTAAAAAGCAGAGATATTACTTGGTCAACAAAGGTCCGTCTAGTCAAGGCTACGGTTTTTCCAGTGGTCGTGTATGGCTGTGAGAGGTGGAACATAAAGAAAGCTGAGCACCGAAGAATTGATGCTTTTGACCTGTGGTGTTGAAAAAGACTCTTGAGAGTCCCTTGGACTGCAGAGAGATCAAACCAGTCCATCCTAAAGGAAATTAGTCCTGAATATTCATTGGAAGGACTGATGATGAAGTTGAAGCTCCAATACTCTGGCCACCTGATGCAAAGAACTGACTCATTGAAAAAAAAAAAAAAAAAAAAACCGATGCTGGGAAGGATTGAAGCCAGGAGGAGAAGGCGACGAGGATGAGATGGTTGGATGGCATCACTGACTTGATGGGCATGAGTTTGAGTAAGCTCCAGGAGTTGGTGATGGACAGGGAAGCCTGGCATGCTGCAGTCCATGGGGTTGCAAAGAGTTGGACATGACTGAGCAACGGAACTGACCCTTTTTATTTCTATGGTATTAGCTGTGAAGTCTCCCCTTTATTTAGTTTTATTTTTTATTTACAATTTTGTTTTGAGTCCGCTCCTTTCCTTTGATTACTCTACCTATAGGTTTGTCATTTTGATTATCTTTTTAACGAACCAAGTGTTCACTTTTTATATTGATTTCCTTTCTGTATTTCGTTTATTTCTGCTCTAATCTTTATTTTCTACTAACTCTGGGCTCAGTTCATTCTTTTTCTAGTTCCTTGAGGTGAAATGTTTTCTTTTTAGGATGGGGGATCTTTTTTTCTTTTTTTAATGTTGACATTTATAGCTATAAACATGCCTCTTAAGACTGCTTCCCATAAATTTTGGTTTGTTGTGTTTCCATTTTTGTCTGTCTCAAGATATTGTTTGATTTCTCTTTTGATTTCTTTTTTGACCTATTGGTTGTTGAATAGTGAGTTGATCAATTGCCATGTATTTGTGAATTTTCTGATTTTCCTTCTGTTACTGACTTCTGGTTTCATGCCTATAATATTGTGATTTATAACATTTAAATGTTTTGGTCTTCGTTCTTGATTCTTGACTCCCCAAACCTTTGTAATTTCTTAAGTGATAGGAGCAGTGGAAACATCTTTTGTTGTATATGTGGCCTTTTGTCCTTAGTTAAGAGCCATAAAAGTGAAATGGATGTCTTTTTGTTACAACAGGCCCTTTTCAATCACACTTGAATTTATGTTAATAAGGTGAATTTTTGAAAGCCCCTAGGTAACCGAATGTTGCAGGCCAGTTGCTAGGGTAGCCAACCATGATAAAAGGATTGGAACTTTCTCCTCTTGGGAGGAGAGAGGAACTGAAATTGAACCAGTCACCAGCCACCATTGATTTAGTCAGTTATGTCTGTGTATCATGACGTACGGAGCCTCCATTTAATAAACCCAAAAGGATGATGTTCAGAGATCTACCATGTTGGTGGGATCTGTATGTCAGGGTGGTCCACCCCAGTGCTTATGGGGACAGAAGCTCCTGAACTCAGGACCCTTCCACCTTATGTACCTCTTCATCTAACTGTTCATCTGAATTCTTTATAGAATTCTATAAACTGGCATAAACATAAGCTAATGTTTCTCTAAGTTCTGTGAACCAGTTCTAGCAAGTTACTTAAACCTGAGAAGTGAATTGCAGGAACCTTCAATTTATAGCCAGTTGTTCAGAAACACAGGTGACGTCCCTGGGCTTGCAATTGGTGTCTGCAGTGGGGGCAGTCGTGTAGGATCAAGCCCTTAACCTGTGGGAACTGATGCTATTTCTTGGTAGATCGTGTCAGAATTGAGTTAAATTTGTAGGCAACCCATTCTGTGTCTGCTGAGAAATGGGATATTGCTTGGGTATTGGAAAATACTCATCTGAATGCCATTATGATCAGGAAAGATACTTGTTATAGTTTCTCTCTTAACTGGTTTTGTCAACATTTGTTTTCCGGCCTAACGTATTTTCTGTCCTGGAGAATGTTCTGTGTATATTTGAAAAGAATGTGTATTTTGCTGTTAATGGATGGACTGTTCTGTGTATGTTTACTAGATTCATTTAGTCTAGGTTGCTGTTCAAATCTTGCTTCCTTATGGATTCTATGGAAGATCTATCTGTTGTTGACAGTGAGGTATTACAATCTCCTGCTACTGTTGTTTTGCTGTTTGTTTCTCCTTTAGTTCTATTTGTTAAATATTTAGGTGCTCCAGTGTTAGGTTCATAAGTATTTACATTTGTATCTTATGGATGAATTGACCCCCTTTATCATTATATGACCTTTTCTGACTCTGAGTTTCTTTATTTGTCTGCCTTTCAGTCAGTTCAGTCATGTCCGACTCTTTGCAACCACATTGACTGCAGCACGCCAAGCTTCCCTGTCCTTCACCAACTCCCGGAGCTTACTCAAACTCATGTCCATCGAGTCAGTGATACCATCCAACTATCTCATCCTCTGTCGCCCCCTTCTCCTCCTGCCTTCAATCTTTCTCAGCATCAAGGTCTTTTCCAATGAGTCGGCTTTTTGCATCAGGCAGCCAAGGTATTGGAGCTTCAGCTTCAGTATCAGTCCTTCCAATGAATATTCAGGACTGATTTCCTTTAGGATGGACTGGTTTGATCTTCTTTCAGTCCAAGGGACTCTCAAGAGTCTTCTCCAACAACACAGTTCAAAAGCATCAATTCTTTGGCCCTCAGCTTTTTTTATGTTCTCTCATAGCCATATATGACCACTGGAAAAACCATAGCCTTGACTAGATGGACCTTTGTTGACAAGATAACGTCTCTGCTTTTTAATATGCTGTCTAGGTTGGTCATAACTTTCCTTCCAAGGGGCAAGCGTCTTTTAATTTCATGGCTGCAGTCACCATCTGCAGTGATTTTGGAGCCCCCCAAAATAAAGTCAGCCACTGTTTCCATTGTTTCCCCATCTATTTGTCATGAAGTGATGGGACCGGTTGCCTTCATCTTAGTTTTCTGAATGTTGAATTTTAAGCCAACTTTTTCACTCTCCTCTTCCACTTTCATCAAGAGGCTCTTTAGTTCTTCTTTGCTTTCTGCTGTAAGTGTGGTGTCATCTGCATATCTGAGGTTATTGGTATTTCTTCCAGCAATCTTGACACAACTTAGGGACTAACACTCACTTTTCACTGACCCCCCCCACCCCAAGTGTGATAGGGAGGCCTAGGATCCTAAGCCTCTGCCCAAAAGATTCCAGAGCAGGAATTACCTCCCCACACTCCACCCTTCCCTCCCTCTCCCAACCTTCCGAGTCCCTCCAGTTTGAATGATCCAGTGATCTATCCACCCCGAGGAACAAGCTCACTTTGCAAATAAGGATGGAACTGTTTGCCCTAAAACGTACCTATATTGTGTTTGAGACTCAGTGAAGCTTCTCAGACTGAATTTAGCATTTGTTCACATCGAGATGTAGATAATCTATACAGCACTTTCACAGCATCATCTTTTAGGATTTGAAATAGCTCAACTGAAATTCCATCACCTCCACTAGCTTTGTTCATAGTGATGCTTCCTAAGCCCCACTTGACTTCAAATTCCAGGATGTCGGGCTCTAGGTGAGTGATCCCACCATCGTGGTTATCTGCCTTTAGTACCAACCTTAATGTCATTTAGTTAAACTCTTTCTCAATGAAAGGATCTGCTGTATGACATCCTTGATATTGTAAAGGCTGGCTGAACAGTAATGGGGAGATTATCACAGCTTTATACATTTATTAAGCCAAATCTGTCTTAACCACACTATCTCCATTTCTCCTAGGTTGGTTATCTTGAACAGTATTGAGCTATTTGATCTTAAAGGACAATTCTTCAGGTATTCGATAGCAGCTATAATGTTCTTCCATTCATCATTTTGAATATTCCTCTAATCTTTGCCATTTTCCACAAAGCTTAATTTTAGGCTCTCTCAATATCCCAGAGTCCCTTTTCTAAATGATATTTAGGTGACTTCCTTTCTTAAATATGATGTTAAAATTATTGACAAGCACTCAGAATATACAGTTGTTTTGTCTCCTGGTCTGGTCCTCTGCTTTCATTAACGTATCCTAAGATTATAGCTTCTTTCCTTTTAAAATTTGTTACAGTAAGTCACATAAATAAATCATAATAAATTAGAATTCCCTGTTGTGTGTGTGTGTGAAGCTAGCTTTCTAGTTTCATATTTATATAACTAGTAGTTGCTCAATCTAAGACTTTTTCAAATTTACCATTTAGTTTCCTCTTGATACTGTCCTTTTGAAATCATGTTGAACCCTCATTCTGTTACTATTTACCCTAAAGAGTTTCATGGTATCCAGAAATTTTGTTAAATATACTTATGACTTTATTTAAGATATCTAAAACTGCTGCATGGGACTTTTGGTTAAACATGGGCGTTTGACTTAATATATTATTTCCTTTCTTTTCAGAGAGCACTGACATTACAATAAAAGAATAAAAAGAAGTATAATATCACAGGGACAAAAATGACAAAAAAATTTTAGAAGATAAAAAATTAGTAGAAGAATGTTAAATGATTTAGCCAAGTGGAAGGCGGTATACTCTTGAGTTGTCTGCGGAGACTAGCTAGCAGGTTTACAAAACCTTCGAAAAGACTGAACACTTGGTAGTAAAAAGTGAAAATACAAGGATGAGGCTGGAGATTAAAAGTAGATAATAGCTGTAAAATGTCTTAAATGAAGTGGTTGAATCCTCTGTAAACTATTTGCCTTTCTAGGAAACTGGGCATTATTTTTTCTCCAAGAAAATGGAGGCTGATTTTCTGGATCCAGGTATATCAGATGCATGAAAAGGAAGGGACATGCAGCCAAACTTGCATATAGCTTCTTAATGCGATGAATAGAAGTAGACAGCCATGGATAACCTAACAGTTGTGGAGAGCCTCCAAGATGAGAGGGTGAACAAATAAAAGAGACAAGGTAGAGAGCAGAGGGAGAAAAACAGGGTGGGCCAGAGGGGAAGGGGTATTAATCTGTTAGAAATGAAATGTATAATCTTCAAAACTCTTCTTTGAACACTCTTTTGAAACTCTTTCAATAAATAAGAAATAACTTTTGGAAATAAAAAATGATAACCCCCCAAAAAATTAGTACAAAGATTGGAAGCAAAGTTGAAGCAGTTTCATAAAGACACAGATCATAGGTACTGATTATGATTTCAGTAAACTGAGGATACAGAAGACTACTAAAAACGTCCAGAAAGAGTACCTTGAAGTTACAGTCATGTCTGACTCTTTGCGACCCTCTGGACTGTAGCCCGCCAGGCTCCCCTGTCCATGGGGATTCTTGAGGCACAAATACTGGAGTGGGTTGCCATGCCCTCCTCTAGGGAATCTTTCCAACTCAAAGATTGAGCCCTCGTCTCCCACATTGCTGGTAGATTCTTTGCTGTCTGAGCCACCATGGAAGCCCAAGAATACTGGAGTGGGTAGCCTGAACCCTTCTCCAGCATATCTTCCTGACCCAGGAATTGAACCAGGGTGTCCTGCATTGTAGGGGGATTCTTAACAAGCTAGCTACCAGGAAGAAATTGTCTAAATGTGATAAGCATATTTTAAAAAACAGAGGTAAATATCAGAACTCACTACAAGATTTGTTAGGTATAGGGAGGATCCTACTGGTTTTCTAATGTTCTTTTGTCTTGGTTGACATTTTATATAAAAATTCAGTTGAGTTATATGGTATAGAGACTATATATATAGAGAGAGAGACTATATATATATATAGACTATATATATATATATATATCAATTAATAACAACCAAATATCTAGCTATATCTTACAGGCTTTGTTTGGCTGTCTTGTTCTTAACAGTGCCACTGTCTTGTTCATCAGTTCAGTCACTTAGTCGTGTCCGACTCTTTGTGACTGCATGGACTGCAGCACACCAGGCCTCCCTGTCCATCACCAACTCCCGGAGTTTACCCAAACTCACGTCCGTTGAGTCTGTGATGCCATCCAACCATCTCATCCTCTGTTGTCCCCTTTTCTTCCTGCCTTCAATCTTTCCCAGCATCAGAGTCTTTTCAAATGAGTCAGCTCTTCGCATCAGTTGGCTAAAGTATTGGAATTTCAGATTCAACATCAGTCCTTCCAATGAACATCCAGGACTGATCTCCTTTAGGATGGACTGGTTGGATCTCCTTGCTGTCCAAGGGACTCTCAAGAGTCTTCTCCAACACCACAGTTCAAAAGCATCAATTTAATATGCTGTCCAGGTTTGTCATAACTTTGCTTCCAAGGAGCAAGCATCTTTTAATTTCATGGCTGCAATCACCATCTGCAGTGATTTTGGAGCCAAAAAAATAATGTCAGCCACCGTTTCCACTGTTTCCCCCATCTATTTGCCATGAAGTGATGGGACCAGATGCCATGATCTTAATTTTCTGAATATTGAGTTTTAAACCAACTTTTTCACTCTCTTTCGGTTTCATCAAGAGGCTCTTTAGTTCTTCACTTTCTGCTATTAGGGTGGTGTCATCTGCACATCTAAGATGATTGATATTTCTCCCGGCAATCTTGATCTAGCTTGTGCTTCATCCAGCCCAGTGTTGCTCACGATGTACTCTGCATATAAGTTAAATAAGCAGGGTGACAATATACAGTCTTGACGTACTCCTTTCCCAGTTTGGAACCAGTCTGTTGTTCCATGTCCAGTTCTAACTGTTGCTTCCTGACCTGCATACAGATTTCTCAAGAGGAAGGTCAGGTGGTCTGGTATTCTCATCTTTTTCAGAATTTTCCACAGTTGATTGTGATCCACACAGTCAAGGCCTTGGCATAATCAATAAAGCAGAAATAGATGGTTTTTTTTAATTCTCTTGCTTTTTCAATGATCCAGCAAATGTTGGCAATTTGAACTCTGGTTCCCCTGCCTTTTCTACATCCGGTTTGAACATCTGGAAGTTTACGGTTCATGTACTGTTGAAACCTGGCTTGGAGAATTTTGAGCATTACTTTACCAGTGTGTGAGATGAGTGCAATTGTGCAGTAGTTTGAGCATTCTTTGGCATTGCCTCTCTTTGGGATTGGAATGAAAACTGACCTTTTCCAGTCCTGTGGCCACTGGTGAGTTTTCCAAATTTGCTGGCATATTGAGTGCAGCACTTTCACAGCATCATCTTTTAGGATTTGAAATAGTTCAGCTGAAATTCCATCACCTCCACTAGCTTTGTTTGTAGTGATGCTTCCTAAGGCCCACTTGACTTCACATTCCAGGATATCTGGTTCTAGGTGAGTGATCACACCATCGTGATTATCTGGGTCACGAAGATCTTTTTTGTACAGTTCTTCTGTGTATTCTTGCCACCTCTTAATATCTTCTGCTTCTGTTAGGTACCTACCATTTCTGTCCTTTATTGAGCCAATCTTTGCATGAAATGTTCCCTTGGTATCTCTACTTTTCTTAAAGAGATCGCTAGTCTTTCCCATTCTCTTATTTTCCTCTGTTTCTTTGCACTGATTTCTCAGGAAGGCTTTCTTACCTCTCCTTGCTATTCTTTGGAACTCTGCATTCAGATGCTTATATCTTTCCTTTTCTCCTTTGCTTTTCACTTCTTTTCACACCTATTTGTAGGACCTCCTCCATTTTGCTTTTGGCGTTTCTTTTTCTTGGGCTTGGTCTTGATTCCTGTCTACTGTACAGTGTCAGAAACCTCCATCCATAGTTCATCAGGCACTCTTGTCTATCAGATCTAGTCCCTTAAATCTATTTCTCACTTCCACTGTATAATCGTAAGGGATTTGATTTAGGTCATACCTGAATGGTCTAGTGGTTTTCCCCACTTTCTTCAATTTGTCTGAATTTGCCAATAAGGAGTTCATGATCTGAGCCACAGTCAACTCTTGGTCTTGTTTTTGTTGATTTTATAGAGCTTCTCCATCTTTGGCTGCAAAGAATCTAATCAGTCAGATTTCGGTGTTGGCCATCTGGTGATGTCCATGTGTAAAGTAGTCTTTTGTGTTGTTGGAAGAGGGTGTTTGCTATGACAAGTACTTTATCTTGGCAAAACTCTATTAGCCTTTGCCCTGCTTCATTCTGTACTCCAAGGCCAAATTTGCCTGTTCCTCCAGGTGTTTCTTGACTTCCTACTTTTGCATTCCAGTCCCCTGTGATGAAAAGGACATCTTTTTTGGATGTTATTTCTAAAAGGTCTTGTAGGTCCTCATAGAACCGTTTGACCACCTTCTTCAGTGTTACTGCTCAAGGCATAGACTTGGATTACCATGATATTGAATGGTTTGCCTTGGAAACCAACAGAGATCATTCTATCGTTTTTGAGATTGCATCCAAGTACTGCATTTCAGACTCTTTTGTTGACTATGATGGTTACTCCATTTCTTCTAAGGGATTCCTGCCCACAGTAGTAGATAATGGCCATTTGAGTTAAATTCACCCATTCGAGTCCATTTTAGTTTGCTGATTCCTAGAATGTTGACGTTCACTCTTGCCATCTCCTGTTTGACCACTTCCAATTTGCCTTGATTCATGGACCTGACATTCCAGGTTCCTATGCAATATTGCTCTTTACAGCATCGGACCTTGCTTCTATCACCAGTCATGTCCACAACTGGGTGTTTTTGCTTTGGCTCTGTCTCTTCATTCTTTCTGGAGTTATTTCTCCACTGATCTCCAGTAGTTCATATCAAGGTCTAATAGATTTCCTTGGTCTATTAACTTGGTATCACTCTTCCTTAATGCCTTCCTTACAAAGTTATTTCTTCCTTTCCCTTTTAAAGAATCTTTCTAATTTAGCATATTGTTTCTTTTTGTTCCTTTTAAATCTAAAATATAATTTCTGGCATGCAGTTAGGATGTCTTGGGTACTGTGTACTTTGTTTCTTACATTATCTAAAACAGGGGAATACTTTTTCTACAAATAAGTAACATGGCTGTATTAAAATACCATTGCTTTGGAAATATTTCCATAGCAGTATGATGATTTAGAATGTGTGTTTGTGACTGAGTTGTAAAATTACTATCTGACATATGTCTTGGAAAATTCCACACATCCTGCCAGTTTTCAGTTTCTGGCACATTGACTAGAATTTGTACATGAGGAAATCAAACCCTACTTTCCCTTGATTTACCACCCCCACTGATAATATGAGATTCAGTTAAATGCTTGCTAATCCTGAGTCAGATCCCCTCATGGCCTTTTTGTATCTACTAGTTCTTTTGTGTGTATGTAATGGGGTAGAGCTTCCAAAGAATTCTCCTGCCAATGCAGGAGACACGGGTTCAGTCCTTGGGTCAGGAAGACCCCAAGGAGGAGAAAGTGGCAACTCAAAGAACAGAATAGAAGTGTGTACTTATATTCTGGATATTGAATTGGTAGTGGATATTGAGTTTGGTTAAATAAGCAGAAGTCAGGATAAAAGAAAATCTTGGAATATTTAATCAGATATTAGAAGGCATCCAAAGCAGAAAGTTTGACCTGTTAAGTAATATATCTGTTTTCTAAATGTATCCCTTCATTGGTGCTTTTATCTAGGGATTTCTTTCTTGGGATAAATTTAGTCATGAGATGGTAATGTACTGGCAGCAGTTTGCTTCTAAAAAGCAATTACATTTCTACTAAGGACAAGATGTTGGGTGGAGGAATTACATACTTACTTGGTTTTAGGTTTATTTAGCCATACAAAAATGTTTTTCCTCTTAAGATTTTGGCAAGAAAATCTAGCCAATTGGAAAAACATCTGGTGTTGGTTGAGTGGGGGAATGGCATAATCAGTAAAAATTACTTATAGGAAAAAATTGTTAAAAAAAACTCTGCAGCTTCAACTCTGGACTTCTCTATGGCAGTTCATCCTTAATCTCTATGTTGGGCTACTTCTGTATATCTCTAATTTTATTCTAATCTTTGCAATTTAGAGCACAAGTCATACACTTTTTAAATGGAGAACCCGTTTTCACAGCTTTTGCTACCTAACAACCACTCTGAAACTTAGTGGCTTGAAACAGTTATCCAGCCTGGCAGCTCTTCTGCTAGTCACTCAAAAAGATCACTGGCAAGGCTGCAGTCCTCTGGTGGCTTGGCATGGGCTTGAGCATCTGAGATGGCCTCACTTACAGTCTGAAGTCTTGGTGTCACTGTCAGCTGGTATTCTTTTTCCACAAGGCCTGTCATCATGCAGAAGGTTATCTTGGGCTTTCTAACGTAGTAGCAGGAGTGTTTCAAGAAGGTAAAGTTTCCTTTAAGGCTTACTTGGAAATCAGTGTTATGTTCATGCACACACCATTTTTTTGTTTGTTTTTTGTTTTGGTCAGATCAAAAATCACGTGAACTTGGATGCAAAGGGTGGGAAAATAGACTCCACTTATTGAAGGGAGGTACAGCAAAACCCCATTGCAAAAGGGTATTGTAGCAAGGAGATAAGATTCTTTGGAGGCCCTTATAAGGTTCTACCATGGTCTGCCCTTTGGCTCCAGTGATTCGCATTCTTGTCACATGCAAAGCATTCTCTCCCAAGACCTCCAAAATCTTATCCAGAGACAAATAACCTGTTAAAAAAGAAGTTTAAATAAACAATGGTGAATACCTGTAACTTACCAGTATCAAATTTAGAGGTGGATGAGGGTACTGATGCGAAGAACTGACTCTTTTGAAAAGATTCTGAGACTAGTAAAGATTGAAGGTGGGAGAATGGGATGACAGAGGATGAGATGATTGGATGACATCACCGACTCAATGGACATGAGTTTGAATAAACTTCAGGAGTTGGTGATGGACTGGAAAGCCTGGCATGCTGCAGTCCATGAGGTCGCAAAGAGTCAGACTCAACTGAGCAACTGAGCTGAACTGAACTGAGGGTACTTAACTGCAGTTCCTCTTGATCCAGAGACCTGTGAACTAAAAAGAAAAGTTATCTGCCCCATACACTCAACATACACTGTTATTCACAGAGATAAAATAACGGTAATATATAGTCCCCCCAAAAAGGGGGAGTAACAGGAGGCAAGGGCTTCCCAGGTGGCACTAGTGTTAAGGAACCTGCCTGCCAGTGCAGGAGACATACGAGACTCAGGTTCGATCCCTGGGTCAGGAAGATCCTTGGAGGAGGGCATGGCAACCCACTCCAGTATTCTTGCCTGGAGAATCTCAGGGACAACGGGGCTAGCCAAGCTATGGTCATAAGGTCACAGTCGTACATGACTGAAGCAACTTAGTATGCACACATGCTCGCATCAGCCCTGAAATGTAGTAGACATGTTGTCAGGGTCACATACTACAGCTAAAAACAGAGCAGAACCCTGTGGTCCTTCTCCCCCATGTCCTCTGCCTGCCTTTTGTCTGTAGAAAATCTTTAGCTGAAGAGTAAGTTTAACAGAGAATTAAGAAAATGCAGAAGCAAAGGAAAACAAACAAAACCAATAATTGTTCAGTTATTAAACAAAGTCAAGGGCCTTAAGTTCCTCTTCATGGGCAATAAAATAAGATGGCACTGACGAGACCACTGCAATTTCAAGATGCCTGTCAGAGCTGACTGTAGCCCCCTCCCTTGGCCTATAAACACACCTGAAACTCCCTTCAAAAGCTCTTGCCCAGGTACTTCCCTGGTGGCCCAGTGGTTAAGAATCTGCCTCGTAACACAGGGGATGTGGGTTTGATCCTTGGTTGGGGAACAAGATTGCACGTGCTGCAGGGCAACTAAGCTCAAGTGCCACAACTATTGAGCCTGCGTGCTATAGCTAGAAATAAGCTTGCATGCTGCAATGAAAGATCTCGCATGCCGCAACTAAACCTACCGCAACCCCAAAATAAATAAACATATTTTTAAAGTACCAGTGAACAACCCATCCCAAACTAAATAAATCAGATAGACAAATAAATTGCATATCTGAGGCTGGGATCTAATAATTCAATTAAGGGGGAAAAAAAAAAACCTCTTGCCCACTGATTGTCAGTGGTAAGTTGGCCTTCTGACATGAGTCTACTCTGTCCCCTGGTTCCCTGCCTCTGAAATAAAGCATTTTCCTTTACACCAACCTTGCCTCTCAAGTGTTGGCAAACAGTTGGATCTGACTTTTGGTAACACAGGAGCAGGAAGTGTGCCTTGATTGGGACCCAGTTCTACTTCCTGGGAATGGTTCCCTAATCCACTGTTCTCTGTGATTCTTAGTACTGTGTCATGAGCTCTCAAAACTGCTTTCTGAGAGGTTCTTCTTTTACATAAATACCTTATGAAGCCAAGTAGCTTTCTCAGGGTACTTCCTCCCTACAGAAAGTTGAGAGTCCAGAGGTCTCCTTTCATTTTAAATAGTCTCTGTCCCTTGTTGTAGTTGTACCCAACAGGTACAACTTCCTTTAAAATTTCTGGGATTTTCTATGAATCTGATTTGTGTTATTCTGTGTCCCAAAAGCTACATCATTATAACTCTTTTTAAGACAGACCTCTCCCTATTTTGGTTGTGTCTGTCTGCTGTGGCATATATTCCTTCTAGCTGCTTAGAGGCCATTGTGTCTGGTTGAGTCAGCTAGGCATGGCTTTAAATTTTTCTGAATTAGAAGACAATTGTATAACCTTCGGTTAGGCAAAGTTCATATATATGATTTCTAAAGTATTATCTGTAAAAAAAAATGATAAATTGGACCTTATCAAAATTAAAAATGCTCTTTTTTAAAAAAGTATTCTTTGAAAGATATAGATATAGATTAGATATAGATTAAGATATAGAAATAAAACAATGGGAGAAAATATTTACAAGTCATAGAGTAGATAATAAATGTGTATTCAAAATATATTAATATAAAGAGCCCCTAAATCTAAGAATGGATGTGAGAGTTGGACTGTGAAGAAGGCTGAGCGCCGAAGAATTGATGCTTTTGAACTGTGGTGTTGGAGAAGACTCTTGAGAGTCCCTTGGACTGCAAGGAGATCCAACCAGTCCATTCTGAAGGAGATCAGCCCTGGGATTTCTTTGGAAGGAATGATGCTAAAGCTGAAACTCCAGAACTTTGGCCACCTCATGCGAAGAGTTGACTCATTTGAAAAGACTCTGATGCTGGGAGGGATTGGGGGCAGGAGGAAAAGGGGACGACAGAGGATGAGATGGCTGATGGCATCACTGACTCGATGGATGTGAGTCTTGAGTGAACTCCGGGAGTTGGTGATGGACAGGGAGGTCTGGCATGCTGCGATTCATGGGCTCGCAAATAGTTGGACCCGACTGAGCGACTGAACTGAAATCTAAGAAATTAAACAACTCAAAAGGGTAAATGATTTGAACGCACATTTCACCCAAGAAGTCATTTGAACGGCCAAAAAGCACATGAAAAGATGCCCAACAGCATTAGTAATTAGGGAGACGCAAATTGGTACCACAGTAACACCCCATTCAATTCAGTTCAGTTGCTCAGTCATGTCTGACTCTTTGCGACCTCATGAACTGCAGCACGCCAGGCCTCCCTGTCCATCACCAACTCCCAGAGTTTACCCAAACTCGTGTCCATTGAGTCAGTGATGCGATCTAACCATCTCACCTTGTGCTCCCCTTCTCCTCCTGCCTACAGTCTTTCCGAACATCAGGGTCTTTTCAGATGAGTCAGCTCTTCGCATCAGGTGGTGCCAAGTATTGGAGTTTCAGCTTCAACATCAGTCCTTCCAATGAACACCTGGTTCTGATTTCCTTTAGGATGGACTGGTTTGACCTCCTTGCAGTCCAAGGGACTCTCAAGAGTCTTCTCCAACACCACAGTTCAAAAGCATCAATTCTTCTGCGAGCCCTCTTTATAGTCCAACTCTCACATCCCTACATGACTACTGGAAAAACCATAGCCTTGACTAGACGGACCTTTGTTGGCAAAGTAATGTCTCTGCTTTTGAATATGCTGTCTAGGTTGGTCATAACTTTCCTTCCAAGGAGTAAGCGTCTTTTAATTTCATGGCTGCAATCACCATCTGCAGTGATTTTAGAGCCCCCCCAAAATAAATTACACTAGCTGAAATAAAGTCAACATGAGACTTCCATAGAGGTCCAGTGGTTAAGACTCCTTGTTTCCATTGCAGGGTTCGATCCCTGTTTGGAGATCCCAAATGCCCCGGATGGTAAGATATGGACAGACTGGAAACCTTATACATTGCTGGTGGGAATATAAAATGGAACAGCTACTTTGGATAACAATTTAAAAGTTTAAAATAAACTTAACCATATGATACAAGCCATAAACTCTCCATTTTAGATTTTATCCAAGAGAAATGGGAACCTATTTCAACCCAAAGCAAGTGTAACAATTCAAATTTTAGCTAGGAATGAATCAACAAAATTTGTAATTTCATATGCTGGAATACTATGCAACAATAAAAAGGAATGAACTACTAGTACATGCTACAACATAGATGAACTTCAAAAACATGCAGAATAAAAGACGCCAGGTCCAAAAAATTGCATTATTTTATGATTCTATTTTTTTTAATGCTCATAAAGGAAAAACTACAGAGACAGAAAGCAGATGAGTAGTTACTTGAAGATTGATTGCTGATGGGCGTGAATGATATTTTGGGGATGATGGGATTCGTCAAAACTGAATGGTAGTGATGGTTTGACAGCTGTCTAAATTTACTAAAAATTATTGAAGTGTACATTTAAAACCTTGCTAGTGGAAGGTTTTTAATGCTTCCCCGGTGGCTCAGACGGTAAAGCATCTGCCTGCAGTGCGATCCCTGGGTTGGGAAGATTCCCTGGAGAAGGAAATGGCAATCCACTCCAGCACTCTTGCCTGAAAAATCCCATGGACAGAGGAGCCTGATGGGCTACAGTCCATGGGGTCGCAAAGAGTCAGACACGACTGAGCGACTTCACTTTCATACTTAAAACCAGTGAATTTTATGCTGTGTGAATTAGGCCATAATAAAGCTGCTAAATTTCTCTATACAGATGAAATACCATACTGGTGAAAACTTTGCAGTTATTACAACTGTTTTTTAAGCAAGGGGATATAAATTGAGTATCCAAACTTTTTTCTTCATGTGTTTTACGTGTTATATTTTATAATATTATTGTTATATTTTGTAACATTATTCAGTCTGTTGCTGAAATAAATTCATGTCATTTACACATTATTTGATGAATTTAGAATAACATTCAATTTATTAAATTCCTTTTTCCCTCCCTTCCTCTCATCTCCCTTCAGAACCATATCCCTCCTTTGCCTTTGTCTCCCTTCCCCTCCCCCCCACCACCAAGATACAAAGTGAAAAAAGCTTGGAGGTCTGCCATGAATTTGCAGTCAAAAAATATTTCCTGATCTGTTTGGTTAAAAATGACATTCATTGGTTCAGGAATTTATAGGCATTGTGTTGTTTACTGACTACTGTGGTGAACTAAATGGACAAGGCCCCCTTCGTCATTATATCAGAGCTTACAGTCTGATGTATTGGACACCATACCAGCCCAGGGTGCTTTGGGATTCTATCTGAGAAGGGAACAGTCATATCCAGTTAGGATGATTGGAAAAGGTTTCATGACACAGATAACATGTCCAGTGGGCATTAATCGATTTCTGTTGACAGAACAGGCAAGTTTGGTTGCACGGTTGCTCTAGAGAAGATAACATGAACAAAAAGCACAGACCTTGTTTGAAGAGAAGCACATGGTCCTTCATTTTTGTTTTAGTTCTGTTTTCCTCCTCTTGGTCATACTGTAATTGCTATCTATAAATAAAAGTTCCTGCAATTTATAAAATGCACCATTATTTTATATATCACACACAAAAAAGCTTTTGATTTTGATTTTAAGATGCTTCCTAAATTCAGAAACTTTAAAATGTACAAAAAGAATCTTAAAAGTTTTTAATTGTGGAAAAATACATATAAAAATTGCCACCCTCTACTTTTTAAAGTGTACAACACACTCAGTATTGTGCAACCGAATTAAATTACTTAAATATGATAGGAGTTTATTTTTCTCTCATATGTAAGTCTAGAAGTATGGTGTCTCTGTAGTCATCTGCAGGCTTTTTCTAGTTTTCTGCTTATCTCTAAACTGTAGTCTTCAGTTTCATGATACAAGATGGAGTCCAGTCATCCTGACCACATTTCAAACAACATAATTGATGGAGGAGTAAAGAAGGGGCACACCCTCTCTCATTAAGGACACTCTAAGCCCCCGATACTGTACACATCACTTTTTCTTATATCCCGTTGGCCAGAACGTAATGGGAGATAAAGTCTTTCCACACAGCCATGTGCTAGCTAAAAACTGGGAATTCTGTTACTCTAGATGTGTAGAGAGGATATTGGGGGATACCGGTAATCTGTGCCAAAATGTGTATTAAATTTTTATTTCCTCTATAATGCTTGAATAATATAGGTCAGACCTTTTAATTTCTGGTTTTTGGAGCTGTTGGCTATACTTTACTTTAATCAGCAGGGGTCACTGTTGAGAAAGTGTTTCTTTTCCTATTTCCTTTATTAAACCCAGTTGCCATTTCCCACTCAGATCCTGGATTTAAAACCTCATGAATTGGTTTCCTGTGTCTTTGTTGTGTGCTGAGCATTTAAATTCATTATGTTAGTAAACTAATTCCCCGAGTTTGCCAAAGATTTCAAAACTGATCAGGAAAGCTAAAATAATAGCCAAAAAATGCTTCTTCATTCTATTCAGGAGCTCTTTGTTATAATTACAGTTTATGAAAAGTAGTTTCACAATTATATTTCTCAACTAGGTAATTTATAGAAAAACAATTACAGTTTTACACAGAGCAGTAATAAATGTTAATGTATGAGAAACCAAATCACTTAGATTTTTAAAAACCTGAATATATAAGAATGTCCTATCCCTATATACAGGGGATATATTTATATCCCTTATATAAATATATAAGAATGTCCCTCCCTGTAACAGGAGGGCTATTACAGTGTCTGTTTGTTTAGGGGATGATATCCTACCTTGAAACAAATAATTGAGAGAGAATACTATAGTTGCTCTCATGTTCCCATACCACCCCCATCCCCACATCCTTGTAATTGTTTGCAGATAGATTATTAAAATATGTAATTATATATCCCTGATGACTCAGACAGTGAAGAATTTGCCTGTAGTGCAGGAGATGTATGTTCAGTCCCTGAGTCTGGAAGATTGTCTGGAGAAGGGAATGGCAACCCACTCCAGTATTCTTGCCTGGAGAATTCTATGGACAGCAGAGCCTGGTAGCTATAGTCCATGGGATCACAAAGAGTTGGACATGACTGAGCAACTAACACTATATATCCACACATTAATATGAAACAAGATAACTAAGAATATCAGATGTTTGAACAGTGACTTCTCTAAAACAATAATATCTAAAGCCTTCACAAATTTTTCTAATTGATATATCCTTGGTCTAGACATCTTTATATGTTGTATGAGAAATCTAGATTTTGGATTCAGCTGCAATAGTAAGATGTCTAAAACATACATTCTATTGCTTCTGTGATCATGAACTAGAGTGAAAGCCATTTGGATTTCCTCGGAAACATCTAAAATTAATGTGTGTCTACCTCTAGGATTATTTTCTAAGTTCCATTGCTATGTCACTTTAAATAATAAAATATTCTGTGTGTTAGAACTGTGATTTCGTAAGTTCTGGGGTCCTCAATCCATTTTTTCTGGTTCATTGGTTCTCAGACTTCAGGAAGCATCAGTATCACCTGGAGGGCTTGTTAAAATACAGGTTGTCTCTCTTTTCCCTCCACCACATCTGGCACCCTGTTTCTGATGCTGTAGATCTGGGGTACAACCCAGTTCAGTTCAGTTCAGTTCAGTCGCTCAGTCGTGTCCAACTCTCTGCAACCCCATGAATCGCAGCACGCCAGGCCTCTCTGTCCATCACCAACTCCCGGACTTCACTCAGACTCGCGTCCATTGAGTCAGTGATGCCATCCAGCCATCTCATCCTCTGTCGTCCCCTTCTCCTCCTGCCCGTAATCCCTCCCAGCATCGGAGTCTTTTCCGATGAGTCAACTCTTTGCATGAGGTACTGGAGTTTCAGCTTTAGCATCATTCCTTCCAAAGATATCCCAGGGCTGATCTCCTTCAGAATGGACTGGTTGGATCTCCTTGCAGTCCAAGGGACTCTCAAGAGTCTTCTCCAACACCACAGTTCAAAAGCATCAATTCTTCAAGAACTTGCATTTCTAACAAGGTCCTGTTTGATGCTGATGCTGTTATTTGACCACAGTTTGTGAACCACTGATCTTTGTCTACTTGGAGTAGGATACATGTATGCAGAAGGAAGAGGAGGGAAATACAAATCTGGACCGGTGTCTTATACACATGATCTTTCCCAGGTAGTCCCAGAACACTATTCCTTTTCTTCTTGACTTTTTCATATACCTCATGTTCATATAGAGACAACAGCGTTTGGCCTATTTAAGCTGAAGAAGTGAAGTGAAGGTCACTCAGTCGTGTCCGACTCTTTGTGACCCCATGGAGTATACAGTCCATGGAATTCTCCCAGCCAGAATAGTGGAGTGGGTTACCTTCTCCAGGGGATCTTCCCGACCCAGGAATCAAACTGGGGTCTCCTGCATTGCAGGCAGATTCTTTACCAACTGAACTACTAGGGAAGCCCATTTAGGCTAACTTAGGGGAAAAAATTGCCACTGGGTGTGATTTTTGTTCCTTTTTTAAAAAAATCTAGAGTTGTACAAGTTGTGTGAACAATACATAGCAGATTTTTATTATTTATCAGTTTAATTATTGTCTATATTCAAGTGAGCAGAAAGTGCCTTGCTGGGTATTCAGTTAAATACTTTGAATATACAAGATAAAGAGTTTAGCATTTCTACTATAAAAGTGATTATCTTTTATATTTTGTGGATTTGAGTTGGGCATAGTCTGTTATATTTGGTGCTTTAGTGATATTTTATACTTACAAATTTAATTTTTTCCAAAGATCTCAAGCTTAAGATACATATTGTATGCTAAGAAGTCCGCCAGGCAGGTCTCAACTTTTGATACATTTAGCTGTCTTTGCAAGACATTGTTATTTATGTCATCAGCCCTAGATTATTGAGGGTATACTTTATAACTCCTTCATGCATTCTTTCCCATAAGTGTACCTAGAGAAGAATGATGATGGAACTTCCCTAGCAGTCCACTGGTTAAGACTCCATGCTTCTGCTGCAGGGGGCATGTGTTGGATCCCTGCTGGGGGAAGCTAAAATCCTGCGTGGTGTGGTCCCCAAAAAACGAATAATCATAATAGTCAAGAGTCTTAGAAAATTAGAAACAGTGAAATTTGAGATTTGTTTAGGAAGAAATATGATGACTTCATTTTGAAAGACTGCTTTACCAAAAAGGAGTATGATTTTTTCCTTAGTAACTTCGTTAATGGATAGAGATTTTAGGGAAGCAGATTCTTCTTTAATGTCAGGTAATTTCCTAAAGCTTGTGATTGTCAGTCGGTAGCTTTATTATAACATAGTGTATTTGCTGCACTAAAACTTGATAGATGATCCAGCTTTCCATCAGCAATTCTGTAGCTTCTTTAAAATTCCTTTTTTCTCCAGCTTTTTTTTTTTCATTTCCACTGCCCCTATAATCTTACAGAGATCTGTATCATCTTTTACTTCAACTATAATTTTAACATATTTCTAGCTTATCTCCTTGATGCCAGTCCAAATTTAGTATTTGCTTATTTTCATGTTCTTCATTGTAGAGCAGGAGACCCTTAAGTACAGAGATAACATCTTACTGTCTTTGTATTTCATTGCCTAGAAAGGTGCCTAATACTTACAAGATGTTCAGTAAATGTTCACTTCGTGAAGTCAAGAGGCGTCTATGTAATACTTAATAGGAGGGACTGAACATACTCCTCAGTTTCAGTGACATGTGTGTTGTCTTTTCTGACTTTTTATTGGATATATAGGTATTTGATTTTTAATGTAGCTTATTAGACAAGCTTATAGTGGAAGAAATTGTGAGTCTGTTTAAAAGTACCCATTGTGAGTTATTTCATTAATTTGAACGATCCTTTGTGCATCCAGAATGCATATGGTTGTGGTTATGAAGCATTATTAGTTTTCTGCATGATTCATAAAACTTGAAAGAGAATGTTCCCTATCCTAGGTTTCTGAACAACTCCATGAACAAATAAATATGAGTTAGATATGGAAAATAACCTTGCCTTAAGGTTTTTCAAATGGTCACTCTGTACTGATACAATTTTAAGCAAGTAAGCTTTTTGTAGCTCAGTTTCCATATATGTAAAATGAAGATTAAGGGTCATAAGAAGGTTCAATCCATTAATACATAAAAAAAGACTAACGATAGCACCTGGCACATAATGTCATCCTTCTGGCTGCTATTAGTTAGCTTTTTTCTAAAGATAAAGATAGAGAGCAAATTAAATGTCTGACATTTTTTTAGCCTAAAGAGTTTCTGAAAATATGACTTTGGTTATAACATCTGTTGTACTTATTCTCTTCTCTCCTAAGAGGATTACCTCTAAACTGTTGAAGTGAAGTGAAGTTGCTCAGTCGTGTCTGACTCTTTGTGACCCCATGGACTGTAGCCTACCAGGCTCCTCCATCCATGGGATTTTCCAGCCAAGAGAACCAGAGTGGGTTGCCATTTCCTTCTCCAGGGGATCTTCCTGAGCCAGGGATCGAACCTGGGTCTCCCACATTGTAGGCAGATGCTTTACCGTCTGAGCCACCAGGTGGTAGTCTAAACTGTTGAGTTAAACATAATAAAATGTTAAGTAGCACTTGACACAATGATTTTGTTTTTGCAGATGTTCTCAAATAGCGATGAAGCTGTAATCAATAAAAAACTTCCCAAAGAACTCCTATTACGGTAAGTCTAACTTTATGGTGGTTTTCTTGTTGTGTATCACATTTACCTGTTTAGAATAATCTTAAGTTTTTGCTCATTTTTGTGTATCTTTAGGATCTGGATTATCTGAATTTTAAAATTTATTGATGCCTTTATTAAACAGTTTTATCCTAGGAATTACAGCCTTTTAAAAATTTGCTTGAAACTTTCCTCTTTTACACTCAGGGTTTTATTAGAGTAGCATAACTGAAAAAAGCACATTCTCTTTGCAAAACGTTGGAAGTTACTGTGCTCAGGGGCATCTTCTTGCTCATAGCTGCTACTGCTGTCTAGCCCATAACCAGTCCCTGCTTCAGGATGAAAAATACCTTGCTCTAGTGCTGGTAAAGAGTTATTTCTGGCATTCCTAAGTATTTGCATGCTGAGTCCTCCACTAGATTGCAAGATCCTTCGAAGCAGGGATTAAATCCTAGGACTTAAACTTTGAAAATGTTAAGGAAAAAAAAGAAAGAACTGAATTGAACTTGAAATGGATTTTTTCCACAAAAGTAAAAATATGAGCTGGTTGACTATAGTTGAAAGAACATCCTAGACTACCAGAGCCACTGGAAAATGCACTCTGAATATCTTGAGTATCCCATAAATTTCAGTGAAATTTTAGCTCTCTTAAAGAAGAATATTTTAAAAACAGGTTATGTTCTTCATTGTTACCATAAACTGAGTACATTAAGACACACTTATTTTTAATATTGGGCTTCCCAGGTAGCGCTCCCTGCCAATGCAGGAGACTCTCAAGAGACCCAGGTTTGATCCTTGGGTTGAGAAGATCCCCTGGAGTGGGAAATGGCAACCCACTCTAGTACTCTTGCCTGGAAAATTCCATGGACAGAGGAGCCTAGCAGGTTGCAATCCATGGGGCAGCAAAGGGTCGGCTATGACTGAGCGATCATGCTGTGATCATACTGTGTTTATGTTTTTATATTTTATTAGAGTTTTTCTGTTTTTGTCATGAAACTCAGATTTCTTACAGTGGTCTACGAGACCTCTCATGTTGTGTCAGGGGAATAATATGATCTGGTTTATATTTTTAAAGAATTAGCCTGGGTACTATGTGCCAGCCAGATTGGAAGATTGGAGTGGAAAGCAATAAGAAGGCTATTAAAGAAATCTAGGCAAGAAATGAGGGTAACACGGATAACATCTTCTGTAATTCTTTACATTGCACCATTGCCTGCCCTGGCCCTTTCCAGCTTTAGACACCATTTCTCATTACCCTCCCACTCCCTCTCCTCCTTTCTTTTTTTAGATATAATTGACATATAATCTATTAGTTTCAGGTATACAACATAATGATTTGATATTTGTTTATATTGCAAAATGGCGGTCCAGTGGTTAAGACTCCATGCTTCCACTGCTGAGGGTACAGGTTCAATCCTGGTTAGGAACTAAGATCCTGGAACCCACATGGTGCAGTGAAAAATCAATAATAATATATGCAGCAAAAAAAAATAATACATTATAAAATGATCACCACAGTAAATATAGTTAATATCCATCACAACCCATAGTTAAAAATTCGTTGGGTTTTTTGTTATTGTTTTAGATGATGTATATTAATGAGATCTTACAGTATGTTTTTCTCTCTGTGACTTATTTCATGTAACATAAGTACCCTCAAAGTTCATGCAGGTTGTTGCCTATGGCAAGATTTCCTCTTTTGGGGGTGGAGGGGCAGCTGAATAATATTCCATTGTACGTGTGTATATCACATTTTCTTTATCCATTCATCCATCAGTGGAAACTTAGGTTGCTTCCATCTCTTCAGTTCAGTTCAGTTCAGTCACTCATTCGGTCCAACTCTTTGGGACCCCATGCACTGCAGCATGCAAGGCCTCCCTGTCCATCACCAATTCCCAGAGTTTACCCAAACTGATGTCCATTGAGTCGGTGATGCCATCCAACCATCTCATCCTCTGTCGTCCCCTTCTCCTCCTGCCCTTCCTGCCCTCAATCTTTCCAAGCATCAGGGTCTTTTCCAGTGAGTCAGCTCTTTGCATCAGGTGGCCAAAGTATTGGAGTTTCAGCTTCAAGATCAGTCCTTCCAATGAACACCCAGGACTGAGCTCCTTTAGGATGGACTGGTTGGATTTCCTTGCAGTCCAAGGGACTCCCAAGAGTCTTCTCCAACATCACAGTTCAAAAGCATCAATTCTTTGGCGCTTATTTATTCAGTTATTTATAACGGTATAGACTTGTGGATATGTGTTTTATTTTATGAGTCATATTGTTACTGTCATTACTTATTGGTCAGATTTTTTGTGTGGCTTCTAAATTTGTGGGTGTGTGTATTTGGAATTTCATACCATGTCTGTGTATTAGCTGTTTTAAAAAATACAGTTTAATAAGTAGCATAGACTATTTGGCTTGGTTAGATTTTTAAGTTACATTATTTGATCCAACATGTATCAGTCTACAAGGGGAAAACTTGTGTTGCTAGGGCCAAATTCAGAGCCACAGCCAATTTACCAATGAATTAAGGAAGTGTTCTTGTCTTTTCTTAGCTGTAGCTTACTTTAACTTACTAATTTTCCTCCTTTCCTTTTGAAACAAAGTTTATTAGTAATGCTCCAGCAGGCTGGAATCCATTGCTTGCATAATGTGAAATTCAGTTAGAATTGACAGTACTTCCTTTCAGAGCAGAACCATGTGCATATCTTTAGGAGTACCTCTTGGAAAATGAATGTCAGTGTTTATAAGACAGAGACTCTTCTGTTTTCCAAGAGCTAATGTAAAGTGACTCGTTTCTCAGGATTCCTTCTGAGGATGATATTGATAACTTTAAAAATAACCTGAGTGGTAAGTAAGACTGTTTGAACCCACGTATGCCCTTTTAGCTATAAAACAATGAAATTTTCAGAATGAAGATTATTATTATTTACAAGAATCTGAAACTTTCTTCATTAATTTTTCGACTCTTGGGGTGTTGACTCATATAATTATCATGTAATATGTGTATGTATGAGTTGGTAGATGAGTTTTCTGAAGTTAGATGGAAAGAATGAATTGGCTGGAGTTGTTTGTCTAAAATAAATAATCATGCTGTATTGGGTCCCCTGGAGTACTCCTAAGTTTGATGATTTTCTGGGAGGACTCAAGGCTCAGCATATAGTCATACTTACAGCTATGATTTATTACAGGGAAAAGATACAAAGCAAAGTCCACCTGTATGTCTATCCAACATATTGTACTCTTTTCCTCCTAGAAATAAAACTTCGCTTGTTTCACTAAAAAAGGAGGGGGGGGCTGAATGGAGTGAAATAGGAAACCAGGTTTTGCCTTTAAGAGTCCTTTCCCAGTGGAGTCACACAGGGTGTGCTTAATTCCTCCAAAAATAAGTTACAACAAAAAAGTAAAATGTCTACCAGGGAAGCTTATGGGGAATAGTGGAAAACGTCTGCAATCCAAATTCTCAAATGCCATCCAAGGTGCAACAGTGCAAGCGACATTTGAAAAAGGGCCTTTCTAATAAGGATAGGCCTGCTATGTTAACTCTTTTCTGTATACATGCTGTCTTATTATATTCTATTCCAGGAATCTTACAACACTGATGATATCTAGTATTTTCATTCACTTTAATTGCCAAAAGTTCAGGGTGGATAGGGAAGTGTGTTTTCTTACTTTTAAGGGCATATTGATTAAGAACATCAACTCTGAAATCTGAACACCTGCATTTTGTCATTTACTAGCTGTAAACTGAAGATTTTAGTACCTACCTTTTAGGAAGGTACTAAAATCCTCCCTAGTGACTTAGTGGTAAAGACTTGGCCTGCCAGTGCAGGAGAGGCAGGTTCAGTCCCTGGACTGAGAAGGCCCCTTGGAGAAAGAAATGGCAAGCTACAGTCCATGGAGTCAGGGAAGATTTGGACACGACTTGGCAACTAAACAACAATAAACAAGGATCAAAAGGGTTGATAAATATAAAGTACTTGCTAGAAAGCGTGCTCAGCACATAGGAAGTGCAATAAAATGTCATGTATATTACTGTTAATTCTATTTTTTAGTCATACACCATAAAATGATGTAACTAGATACTCATACTACCAAAAGTGATCATCTCTCACCTTTAAGATGCATTGGCAGATGTTCCTGAATCAAAGAACAGATGTTTCTGAATCAAAGAAATTGCTCTTACTGACCATTTCGTTTTTTAGTCTTCTCAGTTATCCAGAACAAATCAGAGAAACAGAAAGCAAGCTGGAAGATCAAATCTGCGTTTTACTTAAAGGATGCATGTCAGCTATTTCTCAGTTCCCATTTACTCATTATTTATTTTTTTAATTAAACACAGTTAACACAAATTCAATTATGAATGTCAGTAAATAAAAATGGGATCAGAAGAGTTACGTTGGTAGAAGGTCCACTGAGTTTATTATTAGCAATCTGGCAATAAGAGAGAATATATAAAAACTAATTTTAAAAGCAAGCAAAAGCAGGGAACTTTTCTGGTGGTTCACTGTTTAAAGCTCTGAGCTTCCAGTTCAGGGGGCACCTGGTTGGAGAATTGAGATTCTGTGTGCTGCACAGTGTGGCCTAAAAAAGGAAAGGAAATGAGAAAGAAAAAAAAAAAAGAAAACCAACAAAAACGAACATGTAGGATTGAGAAGAGTAGTGGTTCCCAGATGGGAAAGGTATAAAGAGGGGTTGGTCAACTGTATGGTGAATTAATGGAAAATAAATTTTGGGTGGTGAGCATGTTGTAGGGTATACAGAAGTAGAAATACAGTGTTTTATGCATGAGGCTTACACAGTGTTATTAATCAGTGTTATATCAATTAAAAATTAATAGTAACATTCAAAAATATTACAGTACAGGGTTGTTTATTTAATGAAGAGAAGTTTTAGTCACTTAGTTACTCATGAGGATTTTACTGAATAGAATGATAATTGATGTTCTTTATGAAAGCCACGAGATACCAAAAAATAATTAAATTATGTCCCCTTAAACCTTTGCAGGGGGCAGGGATTCACGTGATACATTTTGTTTCATCACCGATTTTTAACACAGTAGTTACATACATGACTCTTTATAAATATAAGCATGTGTTTAGGCTGTTTTTTACCATACCAGTATGCATGATGCATTTTCATTTGAGTTTGCTACTGCAGTTTCCTTGCTGAGAGAATAAAAGAAGTGTATTTTTATTCTACATTAGCAGAATGCTGAAGTTCAATAATTACTATAGGCCTCATTCTTGTCCTTTGTAGTCCTTCAACTTTCTTTTAAAGAATTTGTTTCTGTAGAGCAGTTGTAGGTTTACAGTGAAACGAGAGGAAGTTACAGAGGTTTCTCATGTGCCCTCTTCACACATGCAGGCTTCCACCCCCATTATCAACATAACCCACCAGGATGTTTTTTGTTTATTTGTTTGTTTGCCAAAGATGAACCTATATTAACACCTTATAATTATCTTAAGTAAATTAGTTTACCTTAAGGTTCACTCTTGGTGTTGTAGATTTTATGAGGTGAAGTGAAGTCGCTTAGTCGTGTCCGACTCTCTGCGACCCCATGGACTGTAGCCTACCAGGCTCCTCCATCCTTGGGATTTTTCCAGGCAAGAGTACTGGAGTGGGTTGCCATTTCCTTCTCCATAGATTTTATGGGTTTGTACAAATGTGTAATAACATATCCATCATTACAGTATCATACATAGTGTTTTTACTGCTGTAAAAATCCTTTCTGCTTTGCCTGTTTATCTCTCTCACTTTTCATCCTTGTTGTTGTTCAGTCACTCAGTCACCTCCGACTTTTTGCGACTCCATGGACTGCAGCCTGGCTTCCCTGTCCTTCACCATCACCCGGAGCTTGGTCAACTCATTGAGTTGGTGATGCCATCCAGCCATTTCGTTCTCTCTCGTCCCCTTCTCCTCCTGCCTTCAGTCTTTCCCAGCACCAGGGTCTTATCCCAGGCAACCACTTTTTTTCCTGATCTCCATAATTTTGCGTTTTCTGGAATATTACATAGTTGGAATTTCCTTAAACCTTATTATAGGAGGAGACATGCAGTGTACCAAGCATTATGTTGGATATAGAAATAAACGGGACTTTTTGTCCTCAAGAAACTCAGTGAGTAGTAGAAAAGACTGACAGGAAAATAATCAGTATGAAGGTATAATGGAAGTTTGCCTAGAGCAAAGCTCACGTGTAGGACATTACAGCTAACCTTAGAGAGTTCAGAAGATGCTTCCAAAGAAATGAGACATGAGCTGAGTCATAAAGGGGTAGGTAGTGATTAACTGGATGTTGCAGGAGAGTAAGAAAGAAGAGCATTTCAGATGAGATTATTGTTTCCTTTTTGTGGACAGAGGCAAAGGGTTTTTGATTCAGGTATGCTACAAAGATTTGAAGCTCCAGCTCTTTTGCATAATACATAGTATTGTAGTTTAGGATTTTTTTCCCCTAAGGCTTGCCTGGCAAACAAACTCTTCTTTGTGATATTGTTTATATTGAAGAATTCATGAACTTTGCATGTCTGTTAATAAATTGGATGCTGCCTGCCTCAAACTTCATCTCTTGCCTGGTTTGTGTGTTTCTTCATAATTGCCATTTGTTTGTTTGTTTTTTGGCTATGCCATGTGACATGCGGGATCTTAGTTCTCCAACCAGGGATGGAACCTGTACCCCCTGCAGTGAAAGCAAGTCCTAACCACTGGACCACCAAGGAAGTCCTGCCATTTGCTGTTTTAGTATTTCCAAGCCTAACACTCCGTTGCCTGGAGGAACTACAACAGCAGTAACAAAATACTCCTGGGGAGTGAATTGGCTGTTTTATTTTAGTTCTGTTAGAGACTTCAACTCTTGCTTGGCTCCAAATTTTCTTAGCCAGTAACAACTCTCCACTGTTGCCTTGTTGTCTTGGTGAAAGTTACTCAGTTGTGTCTGACTCTTTGTGACCCCATGGACTACAGTCCATGGAATTCTCCAGGCTAAAATACTGGAGTGGGGAGCCGTTCCCTTCTCCAGGGGATCTTCCCAACCCAGGGATCGAACCCAGGTCTCTCACATTGTAGGCACATTCTTTACCAGCTGAGCCAGGAGGGAAGCCCTGATATCTTGGTAGTGATGGACTATTAATAAGATATGTATTAGGCACATTGCCTTTGTATAGGTTATTTATGTATGTGGACACAAAGCTGTTTGTCTTTTGAGACTGAGAGCCACTTGACTCTGTGAAGATACTATTTTTTTTTCAAGTCCTTTTTGTCTTCTTATCATTATACATCCTAGTACACGAACTCCCACCAGGCTCAGCTTGATGTTGTGGGGCCAGTTTTTAATAGCCCTAAAGTCATGACTCTGTCACGATTGGGGCCATCTTGAGGACCAAGGAGCATGAGTATCCTGGGAATATAACCCTAGAAGGAAACATTATTTGGAAAATAATCTTTTAACAATCTCTTTGTTTTCTGAAGTTTGTGTTTTCTCTGTGTTAATTGTGTTATTGTTCAAGGCTTGGGTACAGGAGTTAGCTTGCAAAATACAAGATGACCCAATTAGATATATATAGCTGATACTAAGCCAGTGGTTTATTATTTGTATTTTTACTTCTTGCCACTCCCTTGAGTTTTAACATATTTTTCACTTGTTTTTTTCCCCTTTTTGTTTTTAAATTATTTTAGATTTACTGAAAAGATTCAGAAGTAGTTCAAAGAAATTCCATAAAACTTTTACTTGGATTCCTCAAATGTTAACCTTTGACCATACTTACATTATTTTTTTCTTAACTATTTGGGTTAAGTTGCAAACCATACTTTTTACCCAAGACTTCACTATGAATTTTCTAAAATCAAAGACTTTCTCATTTATAAACACAGTACAGTAATTGAAATTGCTGTAATTTTGAAATACACGTTGATGTGATACTATTATGTAGTCTATAGACCTTAGGCAATGGCACCCCACTCCAGTACTGTTGCCTGGAAAATCCCATGGACGGAGGAGCCTGGTGGGCTGCAGTCCATGGGGTCGCAAAGAGTTGGACACGACTGAGCAACTTCACTTTCACTTTTCACTTTCATGCATTGGAGAAGGAAATGGCAACCCACTCCAGTGTTCTTGCCTGGAGAATCCCAGGGACAAGGGAGCCTGGTGGGCTGCCGTCTATGGGCTCGCAGAGTCGGACACGACTGAAGTGACTTAGCATTAGCATTAGCATAGACCTTATCCCTATTTTACCAGTTATCCTATGCATGATCCTTTCTTTGTGTTCTTTGTAGTACAGGCAAGAAAAAATATTTTTCTTTCTGATTCAAGTTGCAGTCCAGGATCACAGGTTGCATTTACTTGTCACTTCTCTTCAGCTGGCTTTAATTTTAAATAGGCCTTCAGTCTTTCTTTGTCTTTTATAGCCATTGACAGTTTTGAAGATTCTTTACAGAATGTCCTTCTTGAGTAAATTCAGTTGGCACAATTTTGTAGGAATACCACAAAGCAATACAGTATCCTTCTCATTGTTCGTGTGTTGTGCTGTGCTGATCACTTCAGTCATGGCCAACTCTTTGTGACCCTATGGACTGTAGCCCGCCAGGCTCCTCTGTCCATGGGATTCTCCAGGCAAGAATGCTGAAGTGCATTGCCCTGCCCTCCTCCAGGGGATCTTCCTGGCCCAGGGATCAAGCCCACATCTCTTATGTCTCCTGCATCGGCAGGTGGGTTCTTTACCACTAGTAGCACCACCTAGGAGGCTCCCTCATTGTTCGTGTCATAAGCATAAGATGTCTGTCCCATTACTGTTGATGTTAACTCTGAGCATCAGGTTAAGGTGGTATCTGCCAGATTTCTCCACTGTAATGTTATCATTTTCCCCTTTCTCATTTGTAAGTGTCCTGTGGTGAAATACTTTGAGACTATGTGAATATCTTGTTTCTCATCAAACTTTAACTCAGTCAGACTGTTAACGTTTTTGTTTCTTGCTTGAAACAGTTATTACTGTTGTGGTTACCAAATGGTGATTCTCTAATTCCATCTTTACTTCTACATTTTACTAGTTGGAACTCTCTATAAGGAAGAGTTTTCTATCCCGTTTTTTCCTTTCTTTAGTAATATCAATATATGCTCATGAATTCCTGTTTTATTCAGTGTGTGGTAATCCCATTTGGATTCTTGTTTTCTGCTCAAAACATTTCAAATTTAGCCAGTGGGAGTCCCTTATGGTTATATTCTGTGTTCTTTGAATATGTCCCATCATTCTTTGAATATATCCTTGTTTTTTGGCACAAGATACTCTAGGATCTTCTTGTACTTTTCCTGACCCAGTCCTGGAATCAGACAGTTTTGCAAGGAGCTCAGGGATGATTTTGAGTGGAGAATGGTATTTAGAAACTAAGATCTCTACCCTAGCTATGTTTATTGCTACTGGACATAATTGCTTGTAGATCTTCTCATCAGATGGAGCTAAGAAATACATGTTTGGAGGTGGGTAGTGCATGAACACATCTTTATGCAATTTTATATCTGTCTCTATATATAGATGAATAGATAAATTAAACATGACAATTCTCTTACATAACCAGTTTATACTAACACCTCCAATCCTAGTCTAATACCTTCAGGCTCATTTTAGTTCTCCTTTCCATATTTATGGGTGTAATATGACTGTTCTTCTCTAAGGGAGGAATATGACTCTGTCTACAATATAATTACTTACTTACTTAATCTTAGATTGCACATGAAATAACCCATTACACTCTGAAGAATCTAATTAGAGTTCATTATTTATAGTTTTTTGCTGTGGGTTCGTTTGTTTTTGGTCTTTTGCCTGGTGATGTACAGAAAATACAGAATTCAAAAGTTACATTGGTTCTCTTTTTTTACATTATTCATTTAAAGTATTTTAGTTCATTTTATTCATCTCTGTGTATTCAGTTTGGAGTTTTATTGAATGTATTCATTTGTTTATTTTTAGCAGATAGGTAACTTGGCTGTCCCCAGACTACAAACTTTGTGTCCCATGTTGTGGGTGGCCTCTGAAATGCAAGTTCAGTTCTTCTAAATTTACCAGCTTGGAGTGTTTCCACCACAGGCAGTAGTCAGAGGTCTCTTGGGGGTTTGGATGGAATTTGTGCTCCCTCACATCATTCTAACTCTCTTTCTCTCCTCACTTCCTGTTGCCTATGGTTGCTCCAGACTCTTCTCTTGATTCCCCTTCACAGGTTTCTATTCAAGTTCTAAGAGCCCCAAGTAACAACCTGTCCTCAGAATAAAAGCCATGAAAAAAACAAAACACCTGGAGAGTCGCTTGTTGTTCCCTTTTCCCCTTTAATAACTCCTGCATTTGTTCATCTCTGTTGCCTTCAGATGGTTGTTTTTATGTTTTGTTCACAATTTGATGCTGTATCTAGAAAGTTAGTCCAGTGGAAACTTACTCAGCCATGACCAGAAGTTGAACCGAATTTTGTTTATTTCTGACTTTATGAAACAAACATGATCAGAGACTAGATAGATATGTCCAACAGGAGATATGTCCCTCCTTCTGCCCCATCCCCATCTTTTTGAATCTTTAAAATGAGTTCTGACTGAAGAATGATTCTTGACTTTGACTTCTTTTGAATATTAGATCTCAAACTCAGGCAGATGCCATCTTTGACATTCATTTTTTGTTATTGGATACGGATTAACCAAAAAATTCCTCTTCATCTAGAGATTTGAATTTGTAAATTAATGAAAAGGCTTTGCGGTTATTCACTGTTGTCATCTCTCTACCCTGGTGTATTTCAGTCCATGATCAAGGGGTTAAAAACAGCGGGGATGACCCAGAGAGATGTTGTGGGGAGGGGGGTGGGAGGGGGGTTCATGTTTGGGAACGCATGTACACCTGTGGTGGATTCATGTCAATCTATGCCAAAACCAATACAGAATTGTAAAGTAAAAATTAAAAATAAATAAATAAATAAAATTATTAAAAAAAAACCATGAAGATGTAGTTGTCTGCAGTTTGCTTTAAAAATATCTGAATTGCGCATCTTTTATAAATGTTTTTGAAAATCATAAATTATCACCTTTATATAATATTCATAAGAATCACTTGGAGAAATTGGTTTTTTTAAAAAAATTCTGCAGATATCTGGGCTCCACACTCAGAAATTCTAAATACCTTCTGAATACTTTCTCCAGGACCATTTGCATCTTTTTTTTTTTTAATATGGCAATAAGATCTACTTATAATTAGACCCTAACTTCTTCCACATTATATTTCAGAAACCTAGCCAAAATCTTTTTGCTTAAATGGGGAAGATGAGGCCTACTTTACTTAGACTTGGGTGGCCTAAAGCTAGGCCAGTTTTTCAACAATCTCTTGATAAGAGATGGGGAAAGACTTTTATTGAAGCAGTCAAGCAGGATCCTTCAATAGTAACAGACCTTTCATTCTCCCTCAGTTTTCTTATCTCTTTGATCATAGCCATTCTGGCTACAGATAATAGGTATCCTCAAGAAGGAATTGTGTAAAGGGTTGCATTGTAAAGTACCAAGCCTGAAGATGATGAAAAGCAGTATAATGTAGTTTTACTGTTCTTGCCTGTCACATAAAAATAGCAGTATCGTTTCACCTTGACTTATCCTACAAATGCATACTTAAAATTACAGTGATTTTTTTTTTAAGTTTAAATTAATGTTAACCATATTTAGAAGGGTAAATGCTCTCTGTGAGCCTCCTCTTCACCATCCTCCATTTCCCCAACCAGCCTCTCCCCTCCCCAGTCACTGTAACTGAAACTCTGGCATCTTATCCCATCAGTCCATATATTTGGGTTTCTAAAGGTAACTGTCTCTCCCGTCAACTATGTAGGATAAGTAGAGGTCAGAAGTTACTAAATAATAGCAGACATTTAGACAGACTGTGGGGTAGTTCAAGGGATTGAAGCACAGAGTCTTATCACATCCATCTTAGGCTTCCCTGATAGCTCAGTTGGTAAAGAATCTGCCTGCAATGCAGGAGACCTGGGTTCGATCCCTGGGTTGGGAAGATCCCCTAGAGAAGGGAAAGGCTACCCACTCCAGTATTCTGGCCTGAGAATTCCATGGGGTAACAAAGAGTCGGAGATGACCGAGTGACTTTCACTTTCAAGCACAGAAGCTTATCACATCTATCTTACTAGGAAGCCAAATCAGGACTGGAAAGTCCTAACTGTTATTGCCGCAGAGGGGCACAGAGACTGTCTTCTTTCTCTCTTTAATGTAGCATAATGTCAAACCCAGGTGAAAAGCCAACTGAAGGGAACTTTGACATTAGAACCCCAGAGAGTACATTCTAAGAATGGAATTATGATTGTTGGGATATATGCTTCAGAGAGTCTCCTAGGTCTACATTGGACCTCTAGCCTGAGGTTTCATGTCTGTCTATTATGCTTTATTTTGTGGAGAACCTTTCTGTTGAAAGGTTACTAAACCTAGTCTAACGAGGATCCATTATCTAAAATTTCTCTCCTGTGTCCCTGCCATGTGTAACATATTTATGCAAATTACTTAGGGATTACTGGTGATTTGGCAGAAATGGGATCTTGAGGAATCTCCACAAAAACGATAGTATATAGTGGGTGACAGGGAAAAGCAGCAGCATTAAGCAGTGTAAGAAGGTTTGTTGCATTAGGTAAACTTACTGTTTTAGAAATTGAAGTACCTAGATTGATAGTGTATGTATTTATTTGGGAATGGAGTTTGTAATCAGTATTTTAAAAGATGGAAATTGTATTTTATTAAAGAGAGTCATCAGGGTTGTAGCAGGGTCACCTCGAGATCAAGAAAGGCATTCACACTTTCCATCTATGGACAGATGTAGAAAATATGGCATATGTATACCTTGGAATACTATTCAGCTTTTAAAAAGTAAGGCAGTTCAGATACATGCAACAGCATGGATGAACCTTGAAGACATGAAATAAGCCTGTAACAAAAGGCAAATGCTATATGATTCCACTCATATGAAGTGTGTGGAGTAGTTAAATTCACAGAGAAACAAAGTAGAGTGGTGGTTGCCAGGAGCTGGGGGAAAGGGAAGTGAGGCGTCATTGTTCACTGTGGATAAGAGTTTAGGTTTGGGAAAATGAGAAAGTTCTTGAGATGGCTGTTGGGGTGGTGGTTATGCAGCAGTGTGAATATACATCATACCATTGAACTGTACATTTAAAAGTGGTTAACTGGTAAGTTTCATGTTATGTATATTACCCAAATTAAAAAATAGTTTTAAAAAACTTTATTTACAAAATATACATAACTTTCTGTGTGACATAATTATTAACTCAGTTTATTCCAAGTTCTGAAATGTGATTGACAGCCTGTAATCACCAAATAGTTCTGTTACAGTAACTTGGAATAGAAAATGTAGCCTTCATCTCCAGATTGATGCTTCTTGACCTCCATTTTGTAACACTCCAGTATCTCCAGCTATTTCAAGGAATATCATCTTTAAAGTACATGCTATATTGTACCTTTTGCCACCTGCAGAAGAGCTTCACTTGTTATTCAGATCAAAATGACCTTTAAAGGTATTCATGAGTTAAAGAGACCTTGAAGCTCAAGTGACCCATTCACTTTATTCCCAGGATGCTCTGACCTGTTTTTATGGGTGGCTTATGGTATAGAGAGTTATCGTTCTTTAGGCAAGTTAATTATTTCAAATAATAATGCTTCAATAACTACTTAAACTCTCTAAGAGAGTCTCTACAATAGTACTAAACTGTCTAAGACTGAAAAAATTTAGGTGGTGTTTCCTGACATTGATGTGTTACTAAGTTTTACAATTTCCCAAATTGGAATTAAATACATAGAGATTTAACATTTTATAGTTGCTGATTTTTAGGTGTTGCCAGTATTTTATTTTTTTCCCTTCATAACTGTAAAATTCTTTATAAAGATAACCCTCCCCTAGCCTCTTTCTTTTGATAATCATAGTGTGGAAATTGTTTTTTTACTTTAAAAAATGTATTAGAAATATTTTATCATCCCTTGATGTGAATGATTGAACTTGTACTTACACATAACATTATCAGGTAAAAGGTGACTTTCTCCCCTATGTTTTATATGGGTAGTATAAATTGCTTCAGCTTTTTGTGTGATTATTAAAAGAACTTCTGTCTTTTTCTGCATGTGTTAACATAGCCAATTATTTATAGGTAAAAATCAAGAGAAACTCCTTTGTCATATAATGTATAGTAAAGTTTTTCTCCATCTCTTTTTAGGATATTTTCTTTTCTGGATGTTGTTACCTTGTGTCGCTGTGCTCAGGTCTCCAGGGTAAGAGTGGCTGACATGATTAGAAGAGCACTCGTTCCTGACATTAATGATAATCAGCTTCTGTAGCAGACGAACCATTTACTTCAGATGGTAGTTGTGTGTTATATTTCCAAGGATGTTTTGCACCCATGTTAATTCTGCAGTGGAATTCTACTATATATATTGTTTCTAACGTTAGTTTTTTGAAACTCTTGACTATTCCTATAATACGTGCAGAGGAAGCATCTTCAAGGAAAAAGCATATTAAACATGCAAATTAAAAAGATTAGACTTTACTTAGAACTGTAATAATACAGTGTTTCATGTTTTCCTACTTCATTTTATGTATATACATGGAAAGCTTAGGATATCTCCTGGTATTTTTTTCTCAAAAGGTTATAACTAGAATTTAATTTTTAAGCAATTATAGCGCAAACCAAATAAATTCCTTTCTCAATGTCAGTTTCTGCATTACTCTTATTTACAAACTTTTGACAATTGACATTACTGTGACAAAACAGGGAAATATCATAATCTTATTGTTGCCTCTAATACTAAGAATAGAATCTCTGTTGTGGGAAAATCACGTTATGAACCATTCCTAGTCTCTTTTGTAATATGGATATATAATAATTAATAAAATGAGTGAATACATATAATTACCACCTTTTTATAAAATGGACAATGGCTTTTTGCTTGTTTAACAAATATTTATTGAGAACCTACTATGTGCCAGGTATAGTTGTAGGTGCTGAGTATGTAATATGGTTGGTTATATCAGAGTATTTATTTTGTAAAGACAGACTTTCCTTCAAATTTCCAACACCAATTTCCTCAGGGGAAAAAAAAAAAGCACAAAACTTAGCATAGAAAATTCATGTTATCTTGCTAACTTTAATATAATTTCTACATCTTAAAAGCCATACTGAAACTGTATCAGCTATTTAGGAAACAGGCAGTCATATTTTGATGATTTCTATTCATGGCATTTCTGTTCCTGGTGTCTGAGTCGTTGCCCTAGTCATAGCTGGTACAAATGAGTTGGGATTTCTTTTCTGTCTACATTTGAAGCTGAGATCATCACTGAGAAACAAAATGCCCAGACTGGTGTCTAAACCTGTTCAGTAGCAGAGTCTCATCTCAAGAGTGTTGATTTGAGTGAGTTTTAATTGTTGTTTTCATGTTCAGGATCTTCTTCCTTCTTAATGTGTTTTAACTTAAAAGGAAGCACAATGCCAGTCTTTGTTAAATCTGTACAGTTGGTTCATCAGTAGTTAGCCTGTTACTGTCTGCACTTGAAGTATTTCGTTAATGTGCTTTAAAAAAAAAAAACCCTGGAGAGAAACCTGTCATTCCTAATTTTAGTCTCAGTTTAGCATGTTTCCTGCTTGCTGGAAAAAGTAGTGTGAGGAAATGAGAAATATCAAGCCAAACCAGAGGTATATTTAGCCTATGAATCTAGTGAACACATGATCTTTACAAGTTTTATTTCTTGTCTCCCATGGAGCCATTTAAGAACCCATTGGGGGCGTCCCTCGTGGAACAGTGATAAAGAATCCACCTGCCAGTGCAGGAGACATGGGTTTGATCCCTGATCCAGGAAGATCCCACATGCCACAGAACAACTAAGCCTGTGCACCACAACTGTTGAGCCTGTGCTCTAGAGTCCAGGAAGCACAACTACAGAATCCTGTATGCCCTAGAGCCTATACTCAGCAACAAGAGAAGCCACCACAGTGAGAAGCCCGCACACTGCAACTTAAAAGTAGCCCCCACTTGCAGCAACCAGGGAAAAGCCCACACAGCAACGAAGACCCGGCACAGCTGATAAAAGATAAATAAAATGTCTTTAAAAAGGAGGAAGAAAAAAATTAGAAAAATATGAGGCCACAAAATGAGACGTAACATTGAAATCCTTATGAAGAGAACCCTAAAGATTTCTAGAATAATGACTTTGTTTTCTCCTGTACCCCTCGCATATGTCTTGTTGGTTGTATGACAGTTACCTGGGACTTAAAAGTGTACTTGCAGTTTCCTTTTTACAATTTCAGTATCGAAATCTGTGTTTTGAATTGTTGTAAAAGGAGATGATATTCTCAGTTTATGACTTAACAGGATTAACACTTTGCATACACTTTAAATTTAATAAGGAAAACTTTTAAAGGCTTTCTGATTAAAATACAATGCAGAATGATCCATAGCAAGTTAACTCTGTGAAGTCATTTTTCACCTTATCCTGAAAAGTTGAAAAGCTCTCTTGCCTCTCTTTAGCTAATTAAAGAAATGTATTACCATTGAATCAAGTTGAAAGGAAAGGTGACCAATTGGAAAACATGCCTGAGTGAGCTAATTGGTAATGAGGAAAGCAATAAAGGCTCTGTCACGTATATAGAGAAATGATAGTGTCTTTTGTAAACCCCAGGTCACAGTTTCAGATCCAAACAAGTGATGCTATGGATTAGCATATTTTTATTCAACACAGTACATTCAGAGTCCACCTTCTTTTTTTGGTTTCTTCCTCACCTTGTTCCTAGAGTAACAGACTTGCTTTTCACCAGTTGGATCGTCTCATTTTGAAATTAGAAATTCCAGTTAGAAAACAGTCTCTGACTATGGTACTTATTACAACCTGTCCTTTCCCCAGCCCCCTAATGTGAGATCTTTCACAGCTGCTAATTTCTGTATCCACTCATTTATGAGATAATCTACTTAGAGAATAAAACATGAATCAGAAATGAGACTCACCTTTTGGGAGTTAATGATGAGAGTTTTGGACAATTTCAATCATGAGTAGGTTGATTTTTAAACTTGAACTTTGCTGGCTTTTCCCCTTCATTTCAGCTTCTGTTCATTTTGTGTCTTTTTCTTCAAAATAGGCCTGGAATGTTCTAGCTTTGGATGGCAGTAACTGGCAGCGAATTGACCTGTTTGATTTCCAGAGGGATATTGAGGTATAATTATGTGGTGTGTGGCCCCATTTCTCTTGTTAGAATATAATTACAGCATAGAACAAATTAGCCTCAGCTATATAAATTTCCTTTCCCTGGAGAGAGAAACTATTAATTTCAGTGCATCCGAATTTCATGAGAGCCTGCAGTGTTCCCCAAGAACTTGATCAGCTTTTGAAAATAAGCAAAATTATTTTACTGAAATAATAGTAAATTATTTATTACTAAGTTTTATTTTTATTTTTGTTGTGGAAATATGGACCTGTGTTTGCTCTTTTTAGGAAGTCTTTTTATATCTGTTTATGGGAAAATAAGTGGAGTTAAGAACTTACTGAGGCATAATATTTGCATAAATTCTTCTTGATGAGCATTTTGGGTTCTAGGAGAGCCTACAGATAGTTTTTCTTTCATTCTCCAGAAAAATGTATTGGATTACTTTTGCTGTGGAGAAATTTTTTTTTCCCTTCTCATTTCTCCCTCATATTTCATCCTTTAGTATTACTTGTTTTCTCAAATGGAGAATGGCTCAAGCTTATATTATTTTAACCTGAATTTTTAACTGTGTGGTCCTTGGTTCTCTCATCTGGAGAGTGCAAATCATAGCTTCCTCACTGTGTTACAAGGATTAAGTAAGATTTAGGTTTAGATTTTTTTCAGCTGGGTTGGGTTTTTGTTTTTGATTCTAAAGTACTAATGGAGCTTAGTTGTCTTGAGGATTCATGTAAGAAGTTTAAGAAACCTCACATGAACTTTCCATTATCTTCAGAAAGTATCATCAACATGGTGGATTTTTGGTTTTCCCAATTCTCTTTATCTTCATGGATATAAATGTTTAAAGCAACATAACCCACAAAATCATTCAGCAAGCTTTTGTTAAGTGTTCATTGAGGCTCTGCTGTATTTAGAGTACTATAGTAAATGTACTGAAACAATAATACAGTGACATAAGAGAACTACAGAGCACCATTTCCTCAAATATAAAGTATCTTAAAGATGAACAAAATAAATAACAATGTAGAGTTTAGGCATGTTTTAAATAGACCAAGAAAGCTGATTTGATTTAATTAGGTTTTTTAAATGAGTTAGAAGCATTTTAAAAACGAGAATGTGTTCTTTTCAAAACCGATGTGGCAGCTTATCTTTTTGTATATCTGTCTTCTCTTTTTTACAGGGCCGGGTAGTGGAGAATATTTCAAAAAGGTGTGGGGGCTTTTTACGAAAGTTAAGTCTTCGTGGGTGTCTTGGAGTAGGAGACAATGCTTTAAGGTAAAAACATAACTACTGATTAACTGATCTTACTGACTGAAGTAAAGAACAACACGAAACACAGCAGCATCTCACCCAGAAAAGGCTGGGATAGTTTTCATATTCTTAAGCTGTTCTGAACCCAAATACACGTTCATTGCTTATCATTACAAATATCCAGTAGTGGGGTGTGTGGTTTTGGGAATAAAACAAGAACATGTGCTTCCCCAAAAAAACCAGTTTCCCCATATTATAAATGGTTCATTTGGAGCCTTGAGTAAAGTTTGTTTGTTTAATGCAAGCTCGGATAATTTTAACTTTGGTTGACAAAAAGATTGATATTTAAAAGTTTATGGTTGAAAATTAATTTATTTGTAACTTAATGACTTTTTGTATTAATATCCAGGTTTGCCATTTTGTATCTTCTATTATTTTTTTAATGCTGAGAATTGTGCACATTTTGCCTCAGACCCTTTACTTTGTTTCTTTCCTGTAAAGAACCTTTGCACAAAACTGTAGGAACATTGAAGTACTGAATCTCAATGGGTGTACAAAGACTACAGATGCGTAAGTATTTTACATTTTAGAAGGGTAAGTCATAGCCCATTGTGTCCTGCCTGTACTAGCTTTTAATGCAGGCTGCTAAATATATTTAGTAAATTTCATTTTGGTTTTATAGAGAAAAGATGTTTCAAGAAAGAGAAAGCGACTTTAGAAGTTAGAAATGGAACAAGAAGCTTATTTTGGAATTTGGCTCAAATTCCACCTTGAAATTTAAAATAAAACTTTAGTTACTTGATATTATTTAGTAATATTGCTACTTCTGTTTTCTCTGTACCCCACTCTTTTATCTTATTCGTTTTATCTTTTTGTGAAAAATTCCTAAACAGTGTAAATATGCATTTCTTTTTTTGCACTGAGTCTTCGTCGCTTTTGAGCAGTCTTTCTCTAGTTGTGGCAAGTGGGGGATACTCTTTGTTACAGTGTGGGGATTTCTCATTGTGGTGGCCTCTCATTGCAGAACACAGGCTCTAGGCACGGGCTTCAGTAGTTGCAGCACGCGGGCTTGAGGGCTCTGGAGTGAAGGCTTGCTAGTTGTGGCACAAGAGTTTAGTAGCTCTGCAACATGTGGAATCTTCTCAGGCCAGGGATGGAACTCGTGTCCCCCGCATTGGCAGGCGGATTCTTATCTACTGCTCCACCAGAGAAGTCCCAATATGCATTACTAAAATAAGCATTTCTGGAAAACAAAAGCTTTTAACATAAGCACATTAAATTCATAAATCTAAATATCTTAAAATCATCAAATAACTACAGTTAATGTTCAGAATTTTGCATGTTCTAGTGACTTTAGCAGTATATTAAATATAGTTTAAAAGAAAAGAGATACAGACTTTAAAAATCAAGGGTGGAGACCTCTATTTCTGATAACAACAGTCACTGCCCTCCTGCTATAAGCAGTCTAAAACTGTACAAAACACAGTTGTGGTTTGAAAGCAGGCAGTCTGAAATGTTGGACAACATGCAGAGCAGCACTGAGAAACAAATGAGGTGAGCCTTAGAATTGTCGTGGCTTTCTGCTTGGTGGCATTTTTGAGATAATGGTACAGGAGAAGGAATGCAAGCAGGGTGCAAAGTTCTGTCTGATTTGAAGAGAAAGAAATCAAAGTTCTGGGAGACCAGGATGACTAAATAGGTGTTTGGAAAGAGGGAAGCTACTCAAAAAAAGATTACAGAAATCTTCATAAATTTGGCTGAATAGTAAACTGTATATGCACATATTGAGACCCCACAAAGCTGGGCAAAGAATATCTAAAACAGAAAGAACAATTTCTGGGAAACTGAACTGAAGAAGAATTGCCAGAACTTAAGTAAGGCAGCCATAAAGAAGGCTGAGCGCCAGAGAATTGATGCTTTTGAACTGTGGTGTTGGAGAAGACTCTTGAGAGTCCCTTCGACTGCAAGGAGATCAAACCTGTCAATCCTAAAGAAAATCAATCCTGAATATTCATTGGAAGGACTGATGGTGAAGTTGAAGCTCCAGTACTTTGGCCACCTGATGTGAAGAGCTGACTCATTAGAAAAGACCCTAATGCTGGGAAAGATTGAAGGCAGGAGGAGAAGGGGACGACAGAGGATGAGATGGTGGATGGCATCACCGACTCAATGGACATGAGATTGAGCAAGCTCTGGGAGATGGTGAATGACAGGGAAGCCTGACATGCTGCAGTTCATGGGGTCACGAAGAGTTGGACATGACTGAGCAACTGAACAGTAACAGTAAATAAGTCTTAATTTAAGAAGATTAAAATCATTCAAAATATATTCTTTGACCACAACTAGAAAATTAAACTACAGATTCTCAACAGAATCTTTGGAAATTCAGCATCATGCTTCTATGTAATTTTGAACTGAATGAAAAGCTACCAACATTTATGTGATGTGGCCAAGATAGTAATACAACTCTGCAATCCTGTGTCACAAAAGAGGAAAGAGAGAAAGCTCTTATCAGTAACAGCCTTCAACATTGAGCAATTAGAAAAGGACTTCCCTGGTGATCCACACAGGCAGATCCAGAATCTGCCTGCCAATGCAGGGGATGAGGGTTTGATCCCTGGTCTGTGAAGATTATACCTACTGCAGACCAACTAAGCCCGTGTAACTACTGAACTACTGCAACTACTGAAGCTTGCTCACCCTAGAGCCCATACTCCACAAGGGACACCACAGCAGTGAGAAGCCGGCACACCACAGCGAAGAGTAGCCCCTGCTTGCCCCAATTAAAGAAAGCCCACGTGCAGCAACGAAGACCCATCACACCCAAAAACAAATACATAAATTTTTTTTAAAACTTAGCAAAAGGAAGAGCAAAGCCCAAAGCAAGCAGAGGGAAAAATAAAGATTAGAATGGATATCAGTGAAACAGGAAACAAAAACAGTAACAAAATTAATAATCATTGAAAAAAGTTTTTTTAATTGACAAACCTAGACTAAGGAAATAAGAGGGTAGACTCAGATTGTCAAAAGCAGACAAAATGAAATGTTTGTCAGGTAATATCATAAATTAATCAGACAACCTAGGTGAGATGGACCAGTTCCTGGGAAGGTACAGATTAACTGTCTGAATAAATCTACAGAAGTAAATACAATAATTCAAAATTGTCCCCCACAAAAGAACTGCACAGGCCCATATGACTTCACTGGTGAGTCCATCAAAAGAAGGAAGAATACTAATATTCAAACTCACTCATACAGTAAAAGAGGAAATAATTCATAACTTGTCCTATGCGGCCAGTATTTTTCTGATACCAAAGCCAAGCAAAAACATCACAGTAAAAGGAAGTCTACTATATTCCTCAGACACAGAGGTGGAGAAATACTTAATAAAATATTAGCAAACTGAATCTAGCAACATATAAAAGGGTTGGATATTATCTAAGTGGGATTTATCCCAGAAATACGTGGGGTTTAACATCTGAAAATCAATTAATATAATTTTTCATAATAATTAGAATAAAGCAGAGAACAACAAACTTTTCTGTATAGGGCTGATAAGGAAATATTTTAGGCTCTGTTGGCCATGTAGTCTCTGTCAGTGTCAACCCTGCCAGTGTTTTACAAAGTGGCCACAGATAGTACGTTAACAAATGGGCATGGCTCTGCTCCAACGGAACTTTATCGCATGTTGCTGAGACTTTAATTTCATTTAATGTCACATGTCACAAAATAGTATCTTCTTTTGACTTTCTTTCAACCATTTAAAAATACCAAAACCATTCTTGACTTCCTGGACATACAAAAATAAGTAGCTGCTGAGATTTACTGTCCTCTGGAATGAATAAAGGACAAAAACCACATGATCATTTTCGTTGTGATGGGCAGCTTCTAAACTGGCCCCCAGATCATCACTGCCTCTTCTTGTTTGCACTTTTGTGTAATCTTTTCCCCTTGAGTGTACACTGGACATAGTGTCTCATTTTCTAACAATAGAATACTGCAAAAGAGATTGGGTATCACTTTGGAGACTAGGTTCCAGAAAGACTGTGTCTTCTATCTTGCTCTACTTTCTTCTCCAGCTCTGGGGAAGCATTCTGCCCTCTTGTGAGTAGCTCTGTGGAGAGGCCCATGTGGCAAGAAACTGAGGTCTCTGGCCAACAGCCAGCAAGAGCTTGAATTCTATCAAAAAACAAATGGGGAAGCTTGGAATTGGGTCATCTTAAGTCTGCCAACCTCCACTTAACCTAAATGAGCTTGGAAGGGAATCAGTATCTAGCTACCTTTGAGATGATTCCAGCTGTGGCTAGTATACCTTGATGGTAGCCTTGTGAGAGATCCTGAGTCCAAGTCACCCTGCTGTGCTTCCTGTGCATGTGTTCCTGACTCATGAAAACTGAGATAATAAATAATTATTATTTTAAGCTGCTCAGTTTTAAGGTAATTTGCTATGCAATAGTAGAACTAATGCTTCATTAGATGCAGTAGAAGCACATAACAAACTCTTAACACACATTTATGATAAAAGTTTTCAGCAGGGAATCTCCTGGTGGTTCAAATGGTTAGGACTTAGTGCTTTCACTGTTCAATCTCTCATTGGGGAACTAAGATCCTGTGAGTTGAGTAGTACAGCCAAAAAAAAAAAAAGGCAACAAAGAATAGAAAGGAGTTTCCTTAATATGATCAAAAGCTTCCATGAAAAACCTACTGAGAATAAGAAATACCAGATTTATACACTGAAAACCGTTAAATTATATATCAAGAATATATAGAGAAAGCAGAAGATATTAAGAAGAGGTGGCAAGAATACACAGAAGAACTATACAAAAAAGTTCTTCACTTCCCAGATAATCACGATGGTATGATCACTACCTAGAGCCAGACATCCTGGAATATGAAGTCAAGTGGGCCTTAGAAAGCATCACTACGAACAAAGCTAGTGGAAGTGATGAGATTCCAGTTGAGCTATTTCAAATCCCAAAAGATGCAGTGAAAGTGCTGCGCTCAACATGCCAGCAAATCTGGAAAAGTCAGCAGTGGCCACAGGACTGGAAAAGGTCAGTTTTCATTCCAGTCCCAAAGAGAGGCAATGCCAAAGAATGCTCAAACTACCGCACAATTGCACTCATCTCACATATTGGTAAAGTAATGGTCAAAATTCTCCAAGCCAGGTTTCAACAGTACATGAACCGTAAACTTCCAGATGTTGAAGCTGGATTTAGAAAAGGCAGAGGAACCAGAGATCAAATTGCCAACATCTGCTGGATCATCAAAAAAGCAAGAGAGTTCCAGAAAAACATCTATTTCTGCTTTATTGACTATGCTAAAGCCTTTGACTATGTGGGTCACCACAAACTGTGGAAAATTCTGAAAGAGATGGGAATACCAGACCACCTGACTTGCCTCTTGAGAAACCTATATGCAGGTCAGGAAGCAACAGTTAGAACTGGACGTGAAACAGCAGACTGATTCCAAATTGGGAAAGGAGTACGTCAAGGCTGTATATTGTCACCCTGCTTATTTAATTTATATGCAGAGTACATCATGAGAAACACTAGGCTGGAAGAAGCACAAGCTGGAATCAAGATTGCCGGGAAAAATATCAATAACCTCAGATATGCAGATGACACCACCCTTACAGCAGAAAGTGAAGAAGAACTAAAGAGCCTCTTGATGAAAGTGAAAGAGGAGAGTGAAAAAGTTGGCTTAAAGATCAACATTCAGAAAACTAAGATCATGGCATCTGGTTCCATCACTTCATGGGAAATAGTTGAGGAAACGGTGGCAGACTTTATTTTTCGGGGATCCAAAATCACTGCAGATGGTGACTGCAGCCATGAAATTAAAAGACGCTTACTCCTTGGGAGAAAAGTTATGACCAAACTAGACAGCAGATTAAAAAGCAGAGATATTACTTTGCTAACAAAGGTCTGTCTAGTCAAGGCTATGGTTTTTCCATAGTCATGTATGGATGTGAGAGTTGGACTATAAAGAAAGCTGAACGCCAAAGAATTGATGCTTTTGAACTGTGGTGTTGGAGAAGACTCTTGAGAGTCACTTGGACTGCAAGAAGATGAAACCAGTCTATCCTAAGGAAATCAGTCCTGAATATTCATTGGAAGGACTGATGCTGAAGCTGAAACTCCAATACTTTGGCCACCTGATGTGAAGAAGTGACACATTTGAAAAGACCCTGATGCTGGGAAAGATTGAGGGCAGGAGGAGAATGGGGACGACAGAGATGAGATGGTTGGATGGCATCACTCACTCAATGGACATGAGTTTGAGTAAATTCTGGGAGTTGGTGATGGACAGGGAGGCCTGGCGTGCTGCATCCATGGGATCACAAAGAGTTGGACACGACTGAGTGACTGAACTGAACTGAGCTGAACTGATACAGAGAAAGTTCTTACAGTCAATAACAACAAGGCAATCCAATTAAAAATAGGCCTGGGACTTCCCTGGCGGTCCAGTGGTCAAGACTCTGCACATCCATTGCATGGGGCACAGGTTTGATATTTGGTCAGGGAATGAAGATCCCACATGCCACACAGTGTGGCTCCCCAAAAGAAAATTAATCAATTGAAAGAAAAAAAAAGCCCTAAGCACTTAGATAGACATTTCACCAAGGATAGAGATGATTGGCTATGTTCAAGAAAGAGTGTTCATTACTAAACTGCAGAAGAAAACCACAAGAGGAAGTTTGACAAAGGCATTTATGATACATTTGGGGAAAGTTGAACACAGACTGGGTGTCAGACATTAAGGAATTAAAATCCTTATATGTTAGAAATATGTCCTGAAATATTTACAGGTGAAATAATATGTCTTGGATTTCCTCAAAAATTGGAACAAGAAAAAAAAAGGAAGGAAATAGATGAAATAGCAATAGTAGAATATTGATAAATGTCAGAGTTTAATGATGGTATATGTGCATTCTCTGTTATTTAGTCTTGAGAGTATATATGAGATTTTCCATACCTGAAAAAAAAATTTAAATGAGGAACTTGACCACTGTGAGAAAAGAGCTTTTAACAAATTCATGAAGGAAAGCATGCAGTAATATTACATAACTTAGTTTCTTTCAGCCTAACACTGGTCCATCCTCAGTATACCTTGCAAAAATCTGATTGTTAATGCAATGCACAGTGTTAGCATGAACAGAAAGAGATTTAAGTGAAAGAGCAGAGACAGCTTTTGGTTTTCATGTATCACAACTTGCTAGCAAGTTCTAGCATGTTCTAGCTTTCTGGTGTTGTGATTTTACAAAATGCCCGTAAATCTCTTACCAGCACAAATGTAGTCGCTGTCAATAGCTATTAATGTCTCCAAATGTGAATCAAGAACGATCGCCCCTCCCCGCCCGTGCAGATTCTTACACACAGCACAACTTTTTTTATCCTTTTATCCTTCCTCAACGTGAAAGGTCCCTGGATTTATAACTACTTTTTATTAATATTTGGTGTATGGAAATTTTATAGTTTTTGTAACACATAAGAATCATGTATGAAATTCTAAGGATGTGTTCTTATTTGTTTATTGAAAATTGTGTATAATATGCTTAGTAGACTGTGTTCATATTTGTTTTATTTTCTCCTTTTTCAGTACATGTACTAGCCTTAGCAAGTTCTGTTCCAAACTCAGGCACCTTGACTTGGCTTCCTGTACATCAATAACGAACATGTCTCTAAAAGCTCTGAGGTAAATTTCTTATAACACGAATGTCCAATAATCAGAACAAATACTTATTTAAGTTGGAATTGAAGGAAACTTGTTTTATAGATATGTACTGTGGTTCAAAATTGACCCTTTGTTTTACCACTTGCCCAAATTATAGGACAAATTCAGGTGAAATGACTAGCAGTAACTAGGATTTCTGAACAGAACAGTAGTTTGTACATGAATGAAGTGCTTAGCACAGGATTCTATATGTAGTAAGCACCCAGTAGGTTTTAATTGTTTTAATGTGATTGTAATTTTTAAAACTACATTACAAAAAGATATGTCTTAAAAGGAGGGTGAAGTGCCCATTCTCTTTGTACTTTTATTTTTTATCAGCCTTTTATAAATGATTATGGTCCCATGCATTAGTTACATTTATGAATAATAATTAAACTGTTAAAAGAAGAAATTAAATTTAGTTAAGTGGAGTGTAAGTAATATGAAAATGTGGCTCCTTCTATGCTTAAGAACACATGTATCTAAGGCTGGTTGGTATAGTAAATAAGGTAGTATAACAGTGTTCATAGTTTATAGCACTTCATGTAAATGAGCTCATTTATTTGAAAATCTTGTGAGGTAGACACTTCTCAGATAAAATCTAAAACACTTCTGAATGCCAGTTATTGTGATTCAACCATGGGAGGTAACTGAATAAGATACTGTTTCTACCCTTAAGTTTCTCAGAGTCTAGAAGAAGAAAAAAGACACTTAAGTATGTTGTATTACAGAGGAATAAGTGTCAGGGTAAAAATGAATGCTTCAGTTTGAGGAGAAGATAGAAGGACTATTGCTAATCTTGGTCTGAGCGAGGCTCTGGCAGACTTCCTGAGGTGACTGCCTGCCTAGTCACACTATTAATGCCGAAGAATGAACTTCAACCAAGATCCCTGGCTTTATTTTATAAAACAAAGCAGTATTTTCCAAAGAATGTCCTAGAGCTTGGGATTCTTCTATAGTTTAAATGTGAAATCAAAAAATGAAGTAGTATTTGATAGAAGGCAGAGGTCTAATATCATATATCCAAAATCAGCCTATGTAAAATATACCCTAGATATGTTCCAGAAAAGAAAATTTTGCAGATCCTTTGTAATTTTTAAAAGAAAATTTTCCATGTCCTCATTACTCATGCTTTGAAAAGTGCTTGAATTGTTTGATAGAAAAATTTGAGATTGAATCTGATTCTTCATTAATTACTCTGTTAATTACTCTGATACTTCATTAATTACTCACTTAATTTCCATTTCCTGTCTGAGACCGTTAAAGTTGTGATAAGTGCAGAAAGAATATATTTTGAAAAGTATAAAGCTCCATAAAATCTAATATATCTGGAAAACAGCATTGTGCTTGAGCTTGTTAAGGTAGATTTGAGCTAGTCCTCCTAGTGGTGTCTCCCACGTGAACACTGCAAGCATTGATAAATGCGCCTTTTGTTGTTACGGAATAACCAATAAAATGAGACATTGGTGCCTTTGGAGTTGGATTTAGTCATATGTTTGTTTCATTTTGTTTTATTCCTAAGTGAGGGATGTCCACTGTTGGAGCAATTAAACATTTCCTGGTGTGATCAAGTAACCAAGGATGGTATCCAAGCTCTAGTGAGAGGCTGTGGAGGTCTTAAAGCCTTATTCTTAAAAGGCTGCACACAGGTAATAATAACTCCCTGTCTTAACTTTAGATTGATAGAGGCACCATGAGCTTGGTGGGCAGCCCAAGATGTTGGCTAGAGAGATACGTAATCATGTGTTACTGACCAAAAACCCATGCTTACCAAAAATCAAAGTATTTTCCCTAGAGTGAAAAAGTAGAGGAGGAAACGCCACGCTTCCACTGCAGGGGGCATGGGCTCAGTCACTGGTGGAGGAACTAAGATCATGCATGCCATGCAGCATGGCCTTCCCACACCCCCAGTCCGGCCCCCAAAAGAGAACAAGAATTAACACCTGACCAAAGGTAAAATTTTTGAGGAGAGGCAAAGATGAGGAGACAAAATCATATAGAACAGGTGCTGTTGGCAAGAAGGGTTTCATGTAATTTAATCTGAAAAGAAAACATGCTAGGTTGTCACTGCCTGAGACCTTGAGCTGGATGTGCAAAGTTTATAGCAACCTACATTTTATAGTGTTGATGCTTATTTCCTGCCAGTCACATCACAAATCCAACATATTTTGTCATTAAAATTTTTAATATCTCAGTGTTTTAGAGTGGGAGGAAAAAGGAATTGACATGGTAACAACATGTGGAAAGAAATGATCAAGAGTGGGTTTGGAAGTGGCTGACAAAGTAGGGCTATGCTTTTATTCCCCCTTTTTTATATTAATGTTTTCTAAAACCAGGCCTTGGGTTCTGTTTTTTTTTAATGCCCTCATTCTTTCACCATAATGGGAGGATTTCCCACTGTTTGAAACAGAGCTTCGAAAGTATGACTGCCTTAAAACAACAGCTTGAAATTCTGGTTATTTATGGGACCCTGAAAAATATTGATTGGGATGCATCATTATAGTCAAGTTCCTTACCATCTGGTCTCAGCAATGTACTCATAGCAGTGATCTTCCAACAGCAGATAAACTGCAGATTCCTTTTTCAGCTCCTGCTCCCAAAAGTTTGTTAAGGAACTTTACATGGAGTACAGAAATGTGAAAGTTACTTTAGTTTCAAAATCCTTCAGGAGAAAGCTGTGAAGCATATTTAATTTATCAGAATAAATATCCATGAACACTAGGCAGTATTTATCTTTCCCTTGATTTGGTGATATGAATTTAATGTGGCCCAAACTGATGACAAAGACTAATAACTGTACTAATCATGTGAATTGCACTTTTATATGATCATTTGAAACTTGGTTAGCTACATTTAAAATGTATTGATGAATGTGTACACTCTGTGTGTGTATGTACACTCTTAAACCTTTAAGATTTTAAAGCTTTAAAATACTAAACAATATCAGTAATAGTTTTTTCTGTCTCTTTTTAATTTTTCTAGCTAGAAGATGAAGCTCTCAAGTACATAGGTGCACACTGTCCTGAACTGGTGACTTTGAACTTGCAGACTTGCTTAGTAAGCAGTCCTTCCAACCGCTCTTTGTGCTAGTAATTCATTTCAGTAATATTATAAGAGTTTCAGTCATAATGACCAGCAGTCTGTCCACTTCATCCCTGAGGATTCAAGTAAACATCATGCTTTTTTACATGCTCAGCAGTGCTCACTCCTAGGGCCTTTGACGTAGATGAGATAGAGAGTAGCTTATACAGAATTCCAAGTAAGCTCAAGTATAACCTAACCCCTTTCTCTTCTACTTAGGAAAACTTACCTTTTAGAAGTAAATTATTCATAAACTTTGGCCTTTAAAATATTTTTGGTAAATTAATTGCAGTCACATCAATTTAAGATCAGTGAGTCATGACTATTGGGGACCACTGATATAAGTAGATGACAAGCAAAGTATACCCTTTAAATTATTCTCAATTAGTATTTATAGTTTACATTTGATTTGTTTATTTAGACTATCAACTTTTTTGTGTCTATCACAAACCCCCTGGCTTTTGCTCCATAGAATTAACTGAAACCATTCAGGATCCTAGAGCAGTGATGGTACACCTTTAACTTTGCTCTCTTGCCTTAAAAATTACATATGTGTGTTACTTTGGAGTAAGAGCCTCTCATTGCAGTGAAAAAAGTTAGTGAAGGTTTTCCTTGTTTTTGCTAAACCTTCTGGTTATTACACTTTCTGTTTATTCTTTGGTCACTTGAGACTTAAGAGCACAGTGGTCATTTTAGGGTGACACATACAGGGCCAAGTTTTGTGCAGTTTAAGCATCCTGTCCTTCCAGCCCTTAAGCTGCTACTGCTGCTAAGTCGCTTCAGTCGTGTCTGACTCTGTGCGACCCTGTAGACGGCAGGGATGGTGCTAAAAATAATCTGTTTAAGATGCTCCTAGAGACTGAGTTAAGGAGATGATATTTTGATTCCCATAGTTGCTAACTACCAGAAATTTGCCTACTTTCATTTATGAAACTAAAGTATTTGGCCTGAAAGATCTTACACAACTTTTTTAAACATGAAACTGTCATATTACAGTGATAGGAAAAATCTTACACATCTTCAGATTTTACTTATGTACACATGCACAGATATTATATGTTTATGTCACATACATATAAATACATACACACCATTCCTACCATTTACCATTTTAGTTTCATTTCCTCTACCCTTCTGGCATAAAGAACCAGCTCTGTCATGTGTTTATTTTACTGTTTACTTTCACCCAGATCTCAGGGCATGAGTCATTCCATCCGTCATTCCTGTGCAATGTGATGAAATGATTCTCAGCATTCATAAGACTTCTTGAAGTTTCTGCCCGAAACTGTTGAAATGACCAAAGTATATACTTAATGCAGTCTCTTTTTCTTGACTAATATGAAAACATGAAAGTTTAGTAGATTTTTACTCTTTTTAAAAGTCATGAGTATTGGTAGTATGACTTTCTTCATCTTTTTTCCTCAGTAATCCCTTATAGACTTTAAAACATGAAGAAAAAAAAGGCAGCACAGCCCTCACAATACTTTCCTGTGTATATATGCCTTATCAACTCATTCTTATGACAAATCTTGTATCTGTCTTTGCATCCATTTTTCAGTTGTGTGTTCTACAATACTGAGAGCATACTGATTTAAGCAGTGAATATTTAAAGTTTGAGGGTTTTTTGTTTGTTTTTTTCAGTTGTCCTTACAACTGAAGAATACTGCTTGATTAAACAGAAATGACAGGAAAGCTTTATTCTGAGGCTTACACAAAATTAGTGAATCTATCAAGATAAGGATAAATTAGAATGTTGATCATATCCAACACAAGATGTTTATACATGACATCTTTTTTTTTAATGTAACATTTTCTGTGTTCTTTTTCATTTTAAAATTAAAATAATAATTTGAAACATACAGAATTTGAGTTGGATACATCTGTTTCTCTCCATTAAATTAGGATAGTCTTTATAAAACAGATTTAGAAATAAATGGATCTATGGTTGATATTAGACTGTAGTAGCATCATCCACAGGTTGTTAAAGTAACTTAGTATCAATTTTGAACTTGTAAATGTGTTTATACTGTTAAAATACTGCTGTTCTTATCTGTTTTCTAGGTTTTAAAATCATTTAATTGAACCTACACCAAGATGCACCCCATGCTGTTCCCAGTCCTGTTACTCCCATTAGGTTAAAAGAACCCCATTATAGCTTCTTCCCTTTGCACCAGCAATGAGCACAGATTCTCTTGAAAAGTAAATCAAAAGGAACTGGAAGGAAGAAAGAAAGTGTTCATTTTCTTTTAGGTCTGCTGCGTGATTAATATCAAATCTGCTTTTATTTCTTTTGGGCACTTACTTCACAGAGGTAACTTTTTTTTGTCTTTTACCTTCTTCTAAGTTACTGATAACTATGGGTTTTTCCCTCTTGTTTTTTTAGCAAATCACAGATGAAGGTCTCATTACTATATGCAGAGGGTGCCATAAGTTACAGTCCCTCTGTGCCTCTGGCTGCTCCAACATCACAGATGCCATCCTGAACGCTTTAGGTCAGAACTGCCCTCGGCTTAGGTAAACATTTCTTGTTTATCTCAAAAAAAATCAGAGAAAAGGAGCAGCGGCCTCCACTCATGCTCATTCCTTGGAAACTTGAAATTTCTAAGGTAGACTCTACAAGGCCACTGCTACCTTTTCAGATGCCCACCTACCTGCTTCCTACCTCACTTGATTACATATAATTGGCCTGAACCTGGGGATAATAGTCGCATTTTCTACTTCTTGCTGTCCATACTAGAATATAACTAGTACTAAAATACCAACATTTTATCTCATTACTTGAGAAAATAAATAAAGGCATTTTCTTTTATTAATGCTTTCATGTAATTTCTTTCTGAAGAAAATTTATAGAGGCCTACCTATTTTATTGTAGTAATGATGTCAGGTATATAGCAGGGAATATTTAAAGCAAAAAAACAACTCCTCTTTTGTACTGATGGTTTTAAAGCAAACTTTATTTCTCTGTGGCTCCTGTTCTCTTCCTGAGTACAAGATTGGCTGAATATTTACTAAGAATGCTGTGTTAGCAGACATGTGGTATCAAGTCCATATTGATTTTTGGTCTTTAAAACAAAGCTTGTGTTGTACTTACATATTAAATGTGTCAGCCATTGTTTTAAATGACTTACAAGTATTAATTCATTTAATCATCATAATACCATATAAGCACTGTTATTACCTCTATATTATAGATGAGAAAACCAAAGCACAAAGAGGTCGAGTAAACAGTTCAAGGTCTCACAGTTAGTAAGGGCAGGAATAAGTGTTCAGTCCCAGGCAGTCTAGCTCCAAAACCTACAAAACCACTTTTCTTACCTATAACAATCATTGTAAACCAATAAAAAACTTTCTTAAAACTTTTTTGTGATGACCTGGCCATGAGCCTTTATATGGTTTTGTTTTGTTTTGTTTTGTTTGTTTTAACTTTCTTAGTAATTTGTAAGCAAACATACAGTGTTCTCCAGTACTGTCATACAGACACCACCAGACTTTGCACAGAAAAGAGCTACTACTTTTGATTCCCCAAGCCTGTGGTTGGTGTTTAGGGTTGTGTTCAGCAGTTCCTGAATAGAGTGACTGCCAGCTCAGCTTCCTTCTCTGCTGGGCCTCCCTGGAAGTCTGTGGGAGGCGGCAGGAATCTTAAGGATATTTTTTTCATATATATGGAATTTCTTATTTGGGACAGGCCTGTGATTAACCAGTCCCTTCATCGTATTTTTAAAAGCTGTTTAAATCTGAGTGAACCTACATGTGAAATAGGGAAAGAGAATAATTTACTTTAGCAGCAAGATTAACTGAAACAGAGTATTTATCTCCATTTCCTTTGTTTTCTAGGAGCAGGCTGCCCTCTGGGGGTAAGCAGTATGCTATTACGAAGGCTTTTTAGTGCATTTATCATGCATTTTGGCATTAACTACAAGCTTCTATTATATTCTTCTGATTGCGTCACCCTGAAATATATTTACAGGATCACTTTTTGATGACTCCATGAAAGAGAATGGCAAGATCTGTGTACAGACTTGCTTAGCTGTGAATGTCATTCTGTGTTACATAGATCTTAGGGAATAGGAGATTGTTTTCTTAAATTCTTGCTCTTTTAATAGACTCAGTTTTCAGGGACCAAGGGGTTGACTTTCACTTTGTTTTTTTAACAGAATATTAGAAGTGGCAAGATGTTCTCAATTAACCGATGTAGGCTTTACCACTCTGGCCAGGGTAAGTGTTTTCTTCAGGTTCTGTAGGCTTTGTTCAGGATTTTTAATTTCAGAAGAATGAGCAACATAGGGAAATGTAGGGGGTAGAAAATTGAGGTATGGGATGTAGGAGAATATATCTGTGGTTGGTGTTCCTGAGCATTCTTGGGCTGAAGCTTCCAGCAAATGCTCTGGAAAGGTAGACATGTGTTGGAGAGCATGACACTCCTTCAAGGGACTTGATTTTCCACTTTTTCATAAGATGCTAGGTTAAACTGAGCAGGCATTTCCTAGTGCTTTGTGAAAGAAATTTACTTGGTTATTTGGTATGCAACTGGTGAATGAATGTCGAAAAAAAAACATGTAAACCTAATCTAAATGGAGAGATTTTAAGAGATTTTCTGTATTCTCCACAAGATATTAATACATGAAGGGGCTTTTAAGTCACTGTATAATAGTATTTAAAAGTATACCATCTTTGACCAGTGTAATACACCACGAGGAAGGGCATTTGCTTTCAGGGCAGATCAGTGGAGTACTGATGGGGGAGGGAACAAGAGGCAGTGCTTGGCATAACTAGATTAGGACACAGATTCCCTTCCTGAGCTTCCAAAGAAATCATTTTCATTAAATTGTTTTTGGTTGAAAGGATCTCTATATTATCTCAGTGAATATTCAGGGAATTTATTCCTTTGGACGTCTAAGATATTAGACACTTTAAGTGTGGAATAATTGAGAAATTCACTATGATACAGTCCTTTTTAAAAAGTGTAAGTAATGGAGTAAGGTAGGAAATGGTATTAAAATGACAGCAGTTCTGAAGCTCTTGAGATTTCATTGGTATATTTGATACTATTTCTTAGTTTTCTGACCTTAATTTTTTCCTATATTTTAAATATTTTTTCAATAATGTTGGGTTGTTTTATTTTGTAGAATTGCCATGAGCTTGAAAAAATGGACCTGGAAGAGTGTGTTCAGGTAAGATTGTGGATTTTTACCCGGAAATACAGTATAATAGAAATGTACATAATACATGCATGTCGAAACATTCAGTTCCCTACCCTCACATATTGTAGAGCTTACTGGCTATCCATTTATTGAGGCGTCCTCCAGGCATACCAGGCACAGGTGCTCATGCAATTTGTGCTAGGAAAATACATGTCATCAGTAAGGTTGCCATTAGAAAGAAAGAAGGATCAGGCATTCAGATCATAAAGATATTAAGATATTTCTTTAGATCTACAGGGTTATGATACTAGTAAATAATGAAAGCCCCACAACACTGATAGATATCTGTCCCTTTTTAGCTTAATTGGACCCAGAACCTCATATATCATTAACCCTAGAGATCCAACTCTGTATGGAACCCTGTCCTTCAGGCAGGCAGACTTACTACCTTATTAACACTTTCTTTTACCAATGTTAAGAGCTTTGAGTTTATTAGTTGGGTAGGGAGAAATTTTAAAGGGGGACTCCTGAAAAGAAGATAGAGGACTTCCCTGATGAGCCAGTGGTAAAGAATCTGCCTGCCAATCCAGGGGACATGGGTTTGATCCCTGGTCCAGGAAGGTTCCTCATGCCACAGGGCATCTAAGCCCATGCGCCATAACTGCTGAAGCCTGTGTGCCCCAGAGCCCATGCTCCACAGCGAGAGAGGCCATTGCAGTGAGAATCCCGAGCACCGCAACTATAGTAACCCATGCTCACCAAAACTAGAGAAAGCCTGTGCACAGCAACGAGCCCAGCACAGCCAAAATACAAACTTAAAGAAACAAAGCAGTGAATTTTTTTAATGGTAAAAATAAAGAAGAAAAGATACTTCAATAACTATAGCAGCTATATATTCAGTAACTATATACACTCCAGGTAACTGTTTGTTACCTGGACACTACTTAGTACCTGTTAATCCTTATTAAAACATGTTTACACATGTCTCTTGCACATGCCTGTGTGTCCTTTCCGGTGTCCACTCCTTCTGAGTGATGCATACATGGCTTGCCCATTATAATCCCCTACCCCCTGCCATTTCTTAGCCCCTATGGAGTTATGTGATTTATAATAATTTCAGAATTGGAGACAAATTTGAAAAGAAATGCTGATTTACTTTTCATCCTCAGATAATTATGAAAGACTGTTGTTTCTCAGCAGTTTTTCCTTATTGAATGTTCGTAGTTAACCCAGCAGCTTTCTTTCTGCCATCCTTGAGGAAAATAACTGACATGCCAGTTACCAGTCCTGAGTTGTGGCATTGCTTATAAAAATATGGGTCAGATATCTAAAAACTTGAGGATGTTCCTACATTAATCTTTTTTCATGGAACAATGTCTGACTCACTTCTGTGATGGCCCTAAGGAGGTCAAAGTCCAGTGGATAAAAGTTATGAGGGGACAAGTTTTCGTTTATTTCAAAAACAATTTCAACAGACCTGTTCAAAGATGACTAGATGAATTGAAGTCTAGCCTGGATAGATTCTCAAAAAACATGTTCTGGTAGCTGATGGGATTTCAACCTTAAGATTCTGTTGTTTGATGATTATCAGGATATCAGTCTGGAAGTGTAGTCAAATGTGGTATGGCCCATGAGTTTTTTGCAGTTACACCTAAAATAAACTTATATGTTTCTTTCAGATAACAGATAGCACATTAATCCAACTTTCTATACACTGTCCTCGACTTCAAGTATTGGTGAGTTTGACTTTGGAAATTTTATATATTTATTGGATTTACTCAAAACTGAGCTCTATTGGTGTCTGGTTACCATCTTGGGAAAGTATATTTCTCCAAATTGTCAACCTACAGAAGACCACGGGAGGACTTGTCTAAAGGGAAAAAGATAGAAACTGGAAAAGTTAAATGTTTTCTCTGTCAATGTTTAGAGACTGAAAACTGACAAGAGATTTTCTCCCTCCTGCGTGAATTACACTCCAGCCTGAATGATGCTTAAGTTTCCAGAGATCCAAGAGATGAGATGGCCCCAAATACAGTCTGCTTCACCCTGGGACTAAGTGTTCCTACAAAACAGAACCAGTCAAAGCTTTATGTTGAGGGAGTCTCTGCTCCTGCTTCCAGTAACACTGTGAGAAGTAATTCAGGTTGTCTGTTCTGTATCTAGGCTCATTCTTGGTGTTCTGTGGCACATTAAACCATGTTTCAGTCAAGGGTTCTGGGTTTCACGTGAAGGAACCAGGAATTTAAGGAAAACTTGTAAAGTTAACAGGTGACCACATCTTACAGTTGTAAGAATCATCTTCAGGTAATAAACTATTTGGGCATGGCCTGCATCAGGTATTCAATATTGAGTCCAAATTTCAAAAAAATTTTACAGGAAAAGCTTGAGCCCCGCCTTGTCCCAGTAAGAGAGGAAAAGTATTAATTAATAATTTGTATGTCAAGAGGGCTGTGGGAGATGTCTTATTTTGTTTATGAACTATTTCGTAGTCATTATAGGAATTCACAAGATGTATTTAGAATCCCCCGGAGAAATGTTGATCATTGATTATCAAAAGCAGAACCCCACCGACTCTGATCTGCATTCTTCATCTCACCACATGGCTCTAGTGATGGCTTCATACATTTCGGAATCAAACCAGAAAGCTCTTTTTCCTGATTACACCCAGGCCTCCGATTCAAAGAATGCCATTAAATATTTCAGTGTCCTTCCCTGCTCTGTTTGCCTGCAGAGTCTGTCTCACTGTGAGCTGATCACAGACGATGGAATTCGTCACCTGGGGAACGGGGCCTGTGCCCATGACCAGCTGGAGGTGATTGAACTGGACAACTGTCCCCTAATCACAGATGCGTCCCTTGAGCACTTGAAGAGCTGTCACAGCCTCGAGCGGATAGAACTCTATGACTGCCAGCAAATCACGCGGGCTGGAATCAAGAGACTCAGGGTAAAGATGGCAGCATCACCCTCTGGCTCTAGTTTCTCAGCACTCTTTCCTTTTTTCCCCCTCCATTTCCTCTTCTAAGGTTTAGATTCCTGTGATATTTGTATTTACTTGGATTTTCAACAAAGAGAAAAAAAGATGGCAGGCAAACCTAAGGGTAGATAGTTCTTTCCTATTGTTCCTGATGGAAGTTTAGCAGGATGAAAAGAAATCATGAAAAAATATTTACTTAAATGGGGTTTAAAATTTTTTAATTGTATAGCCTTTCATATCAAACTCTTGTGCTGGGGATCTTTTTCTTTTTAAGACAGCAAATGGTGGTTGGATCACCGTTTTTTACCTTTTCTTTTTGCCCCATCCTTCTTAACAGACTCATGTATAGCCAAATCACTGAAAGACAGGTTGCCAGCAAAGAGGTTATAAAAGACTGGATGAATCTTGGTGTTGGATTGTTCTGCTCAACAGACATTTATTGAAACATCTGCTCCACACCGGTTGTGGGAAAGGCACTCTGCTTAATTTGGCCCTTACAACCAACCTTTAAGAATATCTGTGTTGGCCTTAATAGTATCTGAGTGCATAAAGGAGCAGCAGATTTAAGTTGAAGTTCCAGTTGACCTCAGTTCCACCTCTCCCTTTAGACCTGGAGGACGGAGAATGTAACTGCAGTGGGAAGGCCTTGCATCCATATCTCTTCTTTACCAAAAGAGGAAAGCCACAGGTCATCCAGAGCTGCTTCTGTGGCCTATGGTCCCTAGGCTTGCCTGGCTGGATTCCACCCCAGCCAGGGATTCCACCTCTGAATCCTCAAGAATCACTTAGCACTCTTCTGCTCTAGCTATCTGTGTGCATGTCTAAACTCCTAAGTTCCCAAAGAGCAGGATCTCTATCTTGACCATTGTCTCTTTACAGAACTAGCACAATGCCTTGAACATAGTAGGAGTTTAGAAACCATTTATGTAGTAAATGTTAGAAGCATGTTAGTTAAAAGAGGATAATGGGTTTTTAAAGATATCAGAGGAAACAATGTCAATAATGGCTTGGAAAAAGTTAATTTTTTTAAGTTTATATAATTTCTTCCAGCTATGGGAATCCGACCAGGAATCCCTTTGGGACAGGTTAAGATATTAGCATGACTTTTGCCCCCAGTTTTATTATTATGGAAGCAGCGACCAAAGGTATATGAGCTGATATTCTCTTTGAGAATAACCTGCGATGGTATGAAGTAGAACCTAGGTCTCGACACGCCGTCTGTGCTCAGCCTCTGTTCTGCCTTCATGTCCACTCAGTCCCTCTGGTTTTTCTGAAAAGCAACCTTGCTGTTTCTGTTGAAGGCCTCCCTCTTAGTAACGTTTCTGTCTTGTTGCAGACCCATTTACCCAATATTAAAGTCCACGCCTACTTCGCACCTGTCACTCCACCCCCGTCAGTAGGGGGCAGCAGACAGCGCTTCTGCAGATGCTGCATCATCCTATGACAGTGGAGGTGGTCAGCCTTGGTGAACTGAGCATTTAATGACACTTCTAGAGTTACCGTGGATCTCCATTGGAAGCAACCCCAGTGTTCCGGGCAAAGGTTACAAAGTGAGGGCGGCGTCCAGATCCCCAGAGCCACACATAAATACGCATACCCACTCTCACCCTGACCCAGTCTGTCTCTGTGACCAGGGGACTGAGTTCGTGCTGGCTTTATCATGTGGATTGGTAAAACTTAACCATTCCTGTTGGATGTGCCCAGAAGAAAATCATAAGCAAGGTAGATGGAAGGGGGCATTCCAGCAAACCCAGTGTTACTGCTACTGTGGTTTCTTTATTATGTTAAGGGGTTTCTTTGGCAATTTTGGAACAGCAACTGCAGTCCTCCAGGGTCAAGGAAAGCATAGAAAAACAATACATGTTGTATCAGGGACCAGAGGGAAAATTTCTTTGCATCCTATAAATGGTAGCCATCCATTGTGAGATGACTAAAGAGCTGCTGTGCTTCCTTGTTCCCATGCCAACATGCTGAGCATGCTCACAAAGAAGGCTTGTCCATTCCTCCTCCTGTGTTTTAGTATTTGGCCCAGAGGTTTGCTAAATGGTTGCATTGAAATCACTGTGGTCCAGATGTGATGACTTATTCACTCAAATTGTCAGTCTCTGTAGCACACTGTGTACCTGTCTTTCATTCTCTGTTGCTCCCTCCTGCACTCTTGCTCAATCTGTCATCTGTTCATAGTCTGCTTACTCACACTCAGTTGTTACTCCTTTGCTGCTGTTGTGTTTACAATTTGCATTTTGGATGATTAGTTGGGGTTACCAAACATTTTTAAAAGAGACATTATCAATAAATATTTTTTTAATTCTAAATTTTACCATTAGGGGACCCTGCCTGAATCTTTGCCAGTCAAGAAAAATTATGAGAAGAAGTTGAGCTAAGACTATTTTGGTGAAAACAAACTTTGCCTTTTGGTTTTTGTTGTATCTTGTGATAAATGATAATATGCATGATATACCCAGTATTCCCCCCTGCACATTTTTCCTTCCATCTAACTCAATGAGGAGAGAGAAATGCATTATTAGGAAAGAGTGGAATGGCAAATCCCAAAGCTGAAACTGAAAGCCACCGCCACCAAAGCTCAAATATTGTGTATTGACCAAAATCTAGGTGTGATCAGTGGCATCTCTTGATATGTGCCTGTGAGATTTGTTCTACTTTAGCAGGAATGCTGCTCGAGGAGTTGTGCGATTGAGCTGGGCTGTTTCTCTTTTTTTCCTCCCATTTCAGCTTATCAGGGATGCGAGAATGACCCTATCACAGCTGGTCAACTGTACATCAGTGTTTGGTATCATATCTAATGTTGGAGCCTCAAAGGACTAGAACCTTTTCAGAACCCATCAGCCATCTCTCTCTTGAGCTCCAGGCTTTCCATGAATGAAATATCAGAGAAGCCAGGTAAAGGCATTGGGGTGGCAGAAAGAGAACATTGAGAGGAACTAGGGGGGTTCAGTGTCTTGGGCAGCCTGGTCACCAGAACTTAGAGCAGAGTATTCAGTGCCCATGACTTAGAGTCAAGAAGAAGTTCCCCCCATTGGGAAAAAAGAAAAAATCATAAAGGATGAGGGAAATAAAATGAGATTCTAAAGTGTAAGAAGTAGATTTCTAAACATCAATGTTAGAGACCTTGTGTGATTTTTTTTAATAGGGTGACTTTTGGTTTTTTAGGACATTAATGTGCAGCCCACCACAATCTTAGGTCATCTTCTACATGATCCAAGCTGTTAAAAGGCTTGTTTTAATGTTGCAGGTGTTAGTAATACAAGCATATGTAAGAATAAAATGTGATTTACTTTTCCATAAGCAGTTAGTTGAAAAGGTCCTAGGAATCTACTATCCACCATTAGTTAGCATGTTAAATTTATTTTAAATCTTATATTACACCCTTTTAAAAGCTTAAATTATGTGTATTTTTCATTTCCTTTCCCTTATCCTCTTTTCAGGTTACCACATAAGGAATATATTTTTTAAAGTGAGACCCACTCTCCTGGCTATATCCCACATATATACATATACACATTTCCACACACACTTCTAGATGTGGGTGAAAATATTCAGATCCCCAGGTAACTCACTCAAACAAAATATATATATATATATATATATATATATATATATATATATATATATATGTATATGTATTTAGGGGGCAACAGCTCTAACGTACAAAGTTTAAAAAAAAAAACAGTGCCTGAATAAAACCTTGATTTATTAGTGAGTGTGGATTTTAATTTCCCAACAGTTGAAGTTCTTGAGTACTTCGTTAAGAAAGGAACAAACCTATTCTCTAGTACATGAATGTCTTGAAAATGCTGTTTCTCTTCTCAAAGAGTGCACCCATGTGCAAGTCTCTGTGGGCTTGTGCAGGTGAGAACAGAGTCAGTGAGAGAATAAAGGCCCTGGAGTGTGCAGCACTGGTGTGTATATGGTCAGGCAGGAGCTTTGTTCCTTTCTCAAGAAAACTTGAGGCCCATAAAGCTTGGAAGGACATGTATTTTTATGTCAATCTGAAACCTGTGTCGGTTGATGATACAGGACTTTGAGAACCCATGGTTAGTTTTGGTCAGGTGGAAAGGGTCCTGTCATTTGAACGTAATATTTCCTGACTCAACATTAGGAAAAACTTATTAGTCCCTTTGTCTGATTCCGGAGTGTGCCTTCAATTAAAAAAAGAGTGAAAAGTGAGAAGAGATTTGGGCAAAGTAAGAAAGTATCCTCAAAGTTATTACACATCCAGATCATCTCTTTTCTAAGCATCCTTTTCCCCTTATGTTTTCTAGCATCATCAGTATCTTTTATATCTTCATTGACCCTACCTATGAAGGTGATGATTCCAGCTTTTTTTCTTTTTTTTCATAGACTTCTCCCATTTCCTTTCTATACGTATCCTTGCCTTCTATGTAAAGCTTCACTCCCAGTGATACTGCTAATTTATTTCCATGTCTTCAATCTGGCTTCCTCTCTGAATTCTTGTCCTGATCTGGGCAACCTTGAATTCAGTAACCATAAGGCAGCTCAGGCCATTTTTCACTGAGTGATTTTTGATGTTTGCTTACTGAATTTGAAATCAAACTGTCAGATGTAAGGAATAAGGGAATCTGGCTGCTTCCCTTTTTTCCAATATTTGGAATATGAAAGCACGTTGTGCTTTTATGTAAAAAATATTTCTAATCTTATTCTGCTCTTTAGTGGATGTAAAGGTATTTCTTAAGTGGTTTTTATAAATTTCCACATCCATTAAGTTGATTTAGTAGACATGTAAGTCAGAAATTTTTCATATTCCTTATATCATCTTTTAGAGGGAAATCTGGTGAATATTTTTATGATGCTTTATTTCAGGCTTTCCAAACTGTTTGAATGGTTCAATATAGCTACAGTGCTGTAGCAGTCAAGTTCTTTTATTTCTTCTAATTGCCTTGTAAAATGCATTGTTACTGGTTTGCTAACCCACAAATGCCATGGGAGGCTAAACAAAGTATGAGTTGGAACCTGTCTTAGTTTGAAGTTGTTAGGAAGTGTGAGAGTATCGCAGGAAAGAAGAGTTGGTTTCCTGCCTGCCTATGAGCGGCGTATTCTTGGTGACTATGTTATTTAGAGCAAGGAGCACTTGGTCATGGTGGACCCTTGTCCATTTAATGTTTATTGGGCTGAAAGTCAGATTGCTCATGACAGCTGCCACGAGAGAGGAAGGGTTTAAAGGAAATCGGTCTGTTCTGCTTTTTTCCCCTCCCTGTGTGCATGATTTAAGGTTAATTTTCTATCCCTGTTGTGCATCCTGGCTGACAGACTTCCTTCAGTGGTATGCTTTGAGCTTCTGGAACATTGTATTAAAAAATTGCCTTCTCTATCTGCCCACCAGTTCTAGGATCCTTAACCACCTCAAACCTAGGCCATGTGAATTAGTCAAGTCTTGTTTGAGAAGACAGACAGGGTGTTTCATTGGAGGTCTTGAGGCAGAACCCTCCCCCTTACAATGATCTTGGACCAAAGAACCCTAAAGTGGTAGGAGGGTGAGGGGAGTTAAAAAGTCTCAGCCTCTCACCTTTATTTCTATCATAAATGTTAAGTAGAATATTGGAAGATACAGAAAGCTGTATACAACCATTTCAATAGGGTATAATTAATCCAGGTAATTTGGCTTGTATTTGCTGTGTCCAGATGTCCAAACATAACATGTCGACATCTCCAGCAAGAGAGCATGCTGCTCTAACTTGCCCTCTCACTTGAAACTTTCTACCATTTGAGGCAAGTGAGTTTTCTGCATGAAGGGCTTCTGCAGCCCACCCACCCCCCTGACCCATACCCCAAGGCAAGTCTACCTGTTTTGCCCATTTTTATCCTTAAGAACATCAGTTCCGCATCTCTGGAGCCTTTAATCCTTAGGAAAGTCAGTAAGGTAAGAACTTCTCAGCTGAGTCTGAGTGAATCTTTGGAGCCCAAGAGAGTTACATTTAATTTTCAGCAGGAAAAAAAAATTGTTGGACAAGTTTACATGGGTGTTAAGAAAAAATGCCATAATGCAATTCTTCCATCTCTGCCTCCTGTTTTTGTTGAGTAAGCCCTTGGTAGAGGTTAGTTCCCAGGTGTCGAGACTCAGTGCTTCCTCAGGCAGGGTGGTTCACTGCCCTTTTAGGAAAAAGAACCATGAACAACCAAAACTGTATCAGTTGACCCTTTTTGTTTTCTGTATTTTTCAGTGTCTTGTTTTGAAGAATCAGGGTGGGGAAATGGTAGTTGCAATTCAAAGTAAAGGAGAAAATTGGTTCTGGAACTGGGGTACTTTGCTTCAGGTACGAGCATCTGTCCTGAATATGTACAAACAACTGCCTCGCATGTGAGCAGATTTACTTTCCATCTAATGAACTCCATGCCCTTCTTCCTGGCAAGGAGGGCTTCTACTTTGCACACAGCAGACCAGTGTCACCCAGAGGGGGATCGGCACCACTGAACACCACCAGTGCTTCCCAGCAACTTCTGGGCGTGGTTTCTACCAGAGCAAGAGCAGGTAGGAAGTAAATGAGAATCCCCATCTCAGGGAGAGATGAGGGAAGACAGCTGTCCAGACACATGTATTCTCAACTGCCGTACCCCCAAGAACCCAGGAAAACCTTTGAAGTAATTTTTTTTTTTTTTAATTAAAATGAAGGAAGAAAGCTTTGCCCCACTAAGTTTTGGCTTGCAGTGTCTCTTATACTGCTTGTTAATTCAAATCTGTCCCACACTGCTGCTCACATACATGTATGTGTTTGTTACCTTAGCCTAACCCTTCTCATCCCCTGATGTCATTATTCTTTGTTTTCTTTTTTTTATGGCACTAGTGAATGAGAACCTAAAGTCTTAGAAAATCCTAACATGAAAAAGGGAGTCTCTAACTGGCATTGTTTGATTAATTCCTTTACCTTTCCCTGCCTAAAGACTTGAATGATTTTCTTTCCTAGTGCTATATAATAGACCTATAATAAGTGAAACCTTTGCTGCTACTTTTCTGGGTTTACATCAGTTTTTGTGTTTTTTTCCCTCCCCTTCCCTTAAGAATAATTTCTTATCTGTGCTTCTCTGATGACTGTTAATTTCTCATAAGTACAGGAAGAGGTGAGCCTGAGATTTCTTCTCTCACTTCCCTCCTTACTCTGCCCCTGAAAAATACACTAACCTCTAACATATACAAGATCTGTGAGATGGGGCTCATCATAAGATACTTGGGGATTTTTTTTTTCCCTCACCATGCTGCAGCTCTCAGAGCTGGCCCCTGAGGATCTGTGACTACCCAGTCCAAAGAGTTGCTCTGGGGAGAGAAAGGCCTTAATTTTGCCTTTCTCCATTCCTGTTTTATGATCACCCTTCAGATGCCTCCCATTCTGGCTGCCTCTTTTTTCCTCCTCCCAGGAATTTTTTTTCCAGGTAACCTGTCTCGGTCATTTCCCAACTCCTCTCCTCACCTTTGCCCACCTTCCAGTGACCCTGAGAGCACAGACCTGAGAAACGGGTCTGTGCAGAGCTCAGAGAACTGTGAGGACTCCCCCTACCTGTCAGACTCTGCTTGGGGACAGAGATGGATGGGTAAATGGTGCTGTGGGAGAAATTTTACCTTCAAATCAGGCTGTTTGACCCTTGCACTGCCCCGCCTCCACCCCGACTCCCTGAGGAAGGGGTAAAATGCAGAGAATGGTTGACTGGCAGGGTCTGATCCCCAGCATCGCTGTCTGGCCTAAGCCCTGTCCAGCCATTCGGCCTGCCCTGGAGTGAGAGCTTCAGTGTGTGGGAGCCGCTCTTGCTTGTTTCTCCACCAGGCCTGCCCCAACACTTAGCCAGTCCCTGGGGCCAACACAGTTCCTCTCTGGTGACTTAGCAGCTTCCATTAGCTGTCCAAGCAACTGTGTTTCCACCCAGTACTTTTGGCGCTTGAGATGGGGGGGTGGGGGGGTGGGAGGGAGGGTTATTTAAAATAAATAAAATCCAAGGTGGCAGTAGAAGATTCCTTTTGCTTTAAAAATCTTTGGACTTAAAAAAAAAAAAATGTTTTTTATATATAAAGATATAAAGTAAATTGTTATGTAACTATTATTGTTTCCTGTATGTTCTAATTTTTGTTTTATGATGTAATTAAAGGAAATAAGCTGTGAAGACTTTTTGCTGCGGAAATAGCCTGACTTGTAGCTAAGATTCTTAACGTCCTTGAACCCTTGGTGTGTAAAGGCTCCTGAGGCTCAATCTTTTTGGCATTTTTTTTTTTTTTTAACTATCCTTTAATTAGTACTCTCCATGAATTTTTTAAGTATTTAGTATCTTTTCAATAGCCTTATTAATATACCACTCCACTTGTCTCTAAGAAAAATGGAAGACATAATATAAATCAGTTTCTAAACAACCTTTGTCTTAATTAACTTGAGTAACAGTTCAATCTGAGTCCCTTATCTGTGCAGAGCATTGCCCTTAGACTAAAAAGGAGTGAGGGAGTAGTGTAATGGTTAATCAAATAAATTTCATGTTGACCCCTCTATCTCAGTTCTTTGTTGGTAAAGTAGGGACAGCAGTACTTGTAGAGTTGTGAAGATTAAAAGCAATAATAGTGGCATACAGTAAACATGTTACCTGCTTTGATTTGCTTCATTTCAGTATCTAGTCTGCTTGGAGGCTCCTAGCTTGAAATATAAACAAAGGCTAAATGCAGTGGTGCCCCTATCCTTCTGTGGAGATAGGGACGAGAAGTGAAGCCGGATCAGCAACCTCGATTTAGATCTCAGGGTGTCTACCCTGTCCTGAAACACCCATGGGGAGCCCTGTGGAATCATGAGCCTCACTTGAAATCCACTCATGCTGCATGAGGTAAAGGCCTAATCTGGATTGGTCATCTGGGGCTGATGGGGTCCCACACTCCTTTCCAGGGGTACAAGCAGATGCCTACCTGCTTCCTTGTCCTTATTGAGGCAGCCTTGGCCTTTGTGGGAGGCAAGTTCTAGGTCTTTGAACTTCAATATGCAGATTCTCCTTTCCTGTCCTTTAATCCTGTTAATCAGTTCAGCCAATGTTTAAAGTCTTCCTCCTGCCTACCCTCCCTAGCCAGAGGTCAGCAGGTTTAGGACTTACCAGAGATGATCAGTAAATGACAAATGGGGTAAATGATTAATAAAAGCATTTGGGTCTGTCTTCCACACCAGGCACACATGGGTTTTTCTTCTCAGTATGTTTAAAATTTTCCATCAGAAAGTTTTAAGGGAAGGGGATTGGGGGAGGGGGGGAAGGAATGGAATAAAACATGGTTTAATATCACTTATTAAAAAGTACCTAATTTAATATAAAGTTGGTTTTCTACATGGAACAAAAATACACAGAAAATTAATAAGTTTCAGGTAGATTATAAACCTAAAAATGAAACACAAAATTAGATTTTAATTCAACTACATTAAAAAATAAAGCCCTATAACCTCACTGTTCAAGAATAGCTGTAGTTGAGCAGCTTGGGGCAAGAGTTCCTTATCCATGTTGCCAGGGTGTTTGCCTCACAGGCTTGGCCAGCTCAGTTCAGCTTGTCTTGGGTTCCAGCGACTTGCTGCTGAGCAGAAAGAAACATGAGCCTAGGGCCTGTTTGTAGAACACATGATGGTTTAGCTCTTCACCTGAACCCTGGTGAAGCATCTGAGGATTTTAACAAGGCTTCTGGTGAACATAGGACCCCAAAGAACCAGGCTGGCACCAGTCTCCTCCTCTTGAGCAGGGCACCTCTGGGTCTAGGTCAGAACCAGGTAGTAGCCATCTGGATTCTGCACTGAAAGCAGTTAAAGAAGAAGGGGCTCTAGTGAGATGAGACAGATCCCCGACCATTGTGCTGCTCCCAAACATCAAAGCAGCCTGGGGTACGCCTGCCACATCAAGTGTTCTTCCAGGGCCCCTGAGTCCAGCCCTTTAGGACCTCCCTGGGTACAGGAGCACAGAGGAGGGGGAGAGGGCAGACAGTGAAAAACCAAAACCACCAGCCTGCTGATCAGAAGTGCTCTGCTCCAGGTGATGTCCAGCAAGCACCTGCCCTTGTGACCCGTATGACTGTTGGTGGGGTTGAGGCAGTGTGGTGGGGAGAGCATGGGCTTACCCTCCTTCTAATAACTCCCTGAAACTCGGGCATTTTCCCCTCTTGAGAATATTGTTATTTTTTACTGAGCAATGAGTAGCTGTTCTGAGCTATATGACTGTTCTTCTGACAAAAAGCTGGCATGGAGCAGATGTTCACCACTTAGCTGGGGCACACTACCCACGACACACCTTCAAGGAAACTTTCAATCTCATTTAAGAGACAGTGTAAGACAATCTTAACCTTTCTAGGGCCTGCCAGGCATGCAACCTCTCCCTCTGAAACCCCTACCTTTCTTCACCACAGCCACAAAGTATGGTTCATCCTTAAGATTCTGAACCACCTGCAAGAGAGAAGGGGTCACTAAGACAATTCTGTTCTTAGAGCCAAACAGAATAAGCTAGGGCAGAGACAGCAAGACTGGGCCCGAGGTTGGAAGAGTATTCCAGGCTTTGTGGGACCGTGCAGGGAACCACTGCCTACTTTACCTGGTTACTGAGGAGAATGAGATGCCCCCAGGGCCCTGATGGAAAAGACGATGGATCTGATTGGCTGGGAGGGCCAGGAGTTCAGCGAGTTTCCCCAGGAGCTCTACAGCACTGAGTTCATCCAGAGAGATCTCCTGATAAAAGCCTGGGGGTGTGGGCAGCACAGGGGCAGGAGTCAGTGGAGGGTGCCACTGCCCAGATGGGGAGAAGGAGTAAAGGGGAAAAGTTGATAAATTAACTTCCATTTTCACCTCCCATTTCTTACCTCTGGCAAAGCCTCAAATTGAGAGGAACCTCCAGTTTAAAGACGTGATGGGACTGAATGAATGAAGCCCGGATACAATAACAAGATTATAGTGTTCTAATCCCTTGTGCTAATAGAATGACAAATTTGGATGGAATTTGTGGAATGAAAGTAGAGCATGGAGGAATAAACCCAGGGAGAGATACTGGAAGGAGAAGACTAGTTAAATCATGGAAGATGAGAATGCCAAGGGCATGCTGGGTCCCAGACCAGAAGAGGCTTCATGCAGCTACGCCTGGCTTTCTTTTGTTTTCTCAAGAGGCCAGAACCTCACCTGAGTCAGGGTTCTTAGGAGCCTCGTCATCTTGCCTAGAGGTCTCCTGAGCAACATATAAGGTCAGCTGGTGTCGGATCGGCCTGGGCCAAGAGAAAAGTCTACATTCATACCTGAACTAACAGGTCCCAGTTTTAGCCCCTTTGGGAGAACCCACCTTCTCCCAGGTGTCTAGGGAGAGGGGTCACCAAGATTTAGTGAACGCTGGACCGACCCTGTGGGGAGAGGAGAGAAAAATCCACCTTTACCCCCAGAAACTGAGTGATGTACACGGGATGGGCACAGAAGTCACAGCAGCCTAACAAGCCCAACTCTGCTAGCCTTGCTCTGATCTCAGGCAGTAGGTTGCCCTCAGGTTTCTTACTGTCCTCCTGAGTTTCTTACTTTGTAAAAAGACGTGGGGTTAAGTAGTTTTTCAGGTGCCTTCCATTTAAACATTCTATGAAGTGACTGCAGCTGAGTTGGTAAGTGTAGCTACACTGGGAGGGCTTCCCAGGCGGCCCTAGTGGTAAAGAACTTGCCTGCTGATGCAGGAGACAAGTTCGATCCCTGGGTTGGGGAAGATGCCCTGGAGAATCCCATGGACAGAGGAGCCTGGCAGGCTACAGGTCATAGGGTTGCAGAGTCAGAGGTGACTGAAGTGACTTAGCACTTGCACACTATAGTGACAAGGGAACCCTGGTCGGCACTGCCCAGCACCTGGCTCTGAGAGTATTGAGAAGGCGGATCCCGTCAGCAGCTCCACAGATCTGAATAAGGTCCTGGCGAGTAAGCTTAAGCAGATCAGTGCTTACAAAGTCAGGGCTAGATTAGGGGAAGAGAGGCCAGGCATCAAGAATGGCAAGGGATACAACCCACTGTTAGTCTACAAATAGCCCTAGTATATCCAGACATGGGAGTCAGATTTGGATTCAAATTCCACCTCTGTCACTGGCTAGCTATGTGCCCTTGGGCAAGTTATTTAGCCTCTGAGCCCTGTTCTCAAGGGTAATGTATAAATTGTATGAGATAATGCACAAGAAGAGAGCCTAGCAAGCCTTGTGCTTTTTCAACAATTAGTTCTAAATAAAAGTTGAAGGACACAGAGCAAGCCAGGACAGACAGGCTTCCTGCCTGAGTGCCCTCAGTCCCCTACAGGTCTGTTCCCTACCTGTGGACCAGATCCCAGCCTCACCAGTGAAATTGGCCAGCAACCGGCAGTAGCTGGAGAACCGGTGCCGATGCAACCACTGCTGTGTCTCTAGGATGGAGGCTCCGGGATTCAGACCCTGAGGCATAAAGAGTGGTCCAAGTAACACCATGGACCCACGGACTGAGAACAAGGTGGAGGGGAAACATCCCTGCCCTTGGGGGTCCCAAGTCTGAGAAGGGAGGCTCATCCTGCGGGAGGGACATGCCCAATGCCATCAGGCAACCATTTTGCTATCTGTGGCCATACCACATCTGTCCACCAGGGGGCAGGGCCACCCTATTATGGAAAAAGGGAGCTGCTGAGAAGGCTTTGGAAGAGTTGGGGGTAGGGGGAAGACTAACAAGAGCTAGGCTGCCCCCCAAGGTGTCCAAGGCGAATGATGGTGAGGAGCAGAGCCTATGGGGGAGCAGGGAGTCTGGCTCAGGAGAGCAGGATGGCCAGTCTCCTGCCCACGATTCCCTAGGCCTGTCCTGGTGTCACCCACATGTTCCCCAGAAGCTCTCTCAGTGGCACCCTGGGCCTGCCCCTCACCGGCCTCCTGAGTTGAGGGCTTCTCTCTTCACTCTCACCCCAGGGGCTGATAGGAGGTGTTTATCCTGCCTCACCTCTCCGGGGACAGGAGCTTGCAGGAGTGGGGAAAGGTCAGAGCAAAAGGGCTTGGAGGCGGGTGTACCCCTGAAATGGGCTCTGGCCACGGTGAACACTGGGGGGCAAACAAACAGCAAGGTTAGCCCGGACATTCAGGAGTGCGGTGGTGACTGTTGGCAGGCCTCGGGCCAAACTTGGTCCCCACCCCAGGAGCCCCTCACAGGTAGATCAAATTTCCACACAGTGAAGAGAGTTAAACTAGCCTCAGGTCTGGCTGGGGGAGTCGGGGAAGGCTTCCTGGAGGAGCTACAGCAGCAAGGGAGATGCTCCAGGACGAGGGAGCAAAAGGCAGGTAGTCGCAGCAGCAGGGCACAGGAGAGGCAGCCTGTGAGCGTCCGCTCCTGGGAACCGTCAACTGCAGGCACTGACTCACTAGTGCGTATGTGGGGGTGCTGATGATCCTGCAGCGGCCGCAATACCTGAAGCCTCAGTCTCCCCACGTGTACAATGAGGATGTTTTCTCCCCCCCCAGCCCCTGCTGCCCAGCACACATACCTCCATGAAGACGGTGCTCTCACAGGCTGTCTGATCCTTGTTTCTCTCATGCACGGGCTGTTTCTCAATCTTCTCCCGGTCAGTTTTCAGTTTCCGGTCAGCTCCTTTGGGCTACAGGAGGGTGACAAGGAAACGTCATAGTTCCCCTCCTTACCTGCCCACTTCTCATTGACAGGAAGGGCTCTGAGAAAGAGACCAAGCCCCATCCGTCTGCGTACAGAGAAGAAAACAGTCCCAGGTTCAGGGCCTGCAGGCTGAGTGAGGGTCCACCGCAAAGCCAAGTCAGATCCACACAGCCAGCAAGGCAGGGTGACAGCCCTGAGAGGGAGGGAGGGGAAAGGGCCCCGTGCTGCCCGTACCTTAAACCCCTTGACGAGGCAGCCAGCTGAATGCAGGTGCTCCAGCGGAAGCTCCTTGTCACTGGGCTTGAAAGTGTCGATCTGGAGGCGGAAGGGGACGCCTTTCTCCCCACCTTTTTTCCGAGGAGTGAACTCAGTGCTGATGCAGTGAACCTGAAGTGGGAAAGAAGAGTGACTATCCAGGTCCTGCCCACATTCAAGGGATCTCACCTGAAACCTGTTACCTGTCTGCCACCTGTCAGCCACAGCAACTTTCCATCCCCAACCAGTGTCTATTCTTAAGGCAACCTTACTAGGTTCTTTCCCTGGTTCAGAATCCTTCAGTGGCTCCTTGAGACTATGAGACGAGACGCAAAGTCCCTGACTGTGGCATTCAAGCACCTTAAAGAGTCAAGCCTTTCTGCCTGGCTGCTCTCTCTTTCTCCCATCAATGAACCCACTGACCCACTCATCTAGCCTACTTATCACCCCAATACACCTGCATAGCTGTCTCTAGAGTCCTCTACTGGGAAAGCTCTTTGCTCATACTTGAGCCCATACATTTCATTCCAGGGTAGGTACCAGTTCAAAATTTATCTAAATTGAGTGTCCTGTATTTTACTTGCTAAACCTAGCGGTCTACTCTAGGAAGCCTTCCTGACCTGCACAACCACTACAGTGGTTGTGATTGCCTTCCCGCAATCTTGTGAAGAACAGTTAAAGAATCTAACTTTACAGGTAGGGAAGCTGAGGCTCGTAGAGATTACATTATCCAGGCAAGGTCCATGCCAAGAAGTAGTGGAACTGAAATTGTGCCATATCCACCTGGCTCCTCGTCCAGGTGCTTAGAGTACAGAGGACATTCAAAAAAGGGACTTATAAGTGAATTTTGACAATACTTTTTATTATAAAACAAAATATTCAACATAGAAGATGCAGGGCGGCTTGCCTGGTAGCTCAGCTGGTAAAGAATCTGCCTGCAATGCAGGAGACCCTAGTTCAATCCCTGGGTCAGGAAGATCCCCTGTAGAAGGGATAGGCTACCCACTCCTGTGTTCTTGGGCTTCCGTGGTGACTCAGATGGTAAAGAATCTGCCTCCAATGTGGAAGACCTGGGTTCAGTCCCTGGGTTGGGAAGATTCCCTGGAGGAGAGCATGGCAACCTACTCCAGTACTCTTGCCTGGCAGGCTACACAGTCCATCAGGTCGCAAAGAGTCAGGACTGAGCAACTAAGTACAATATAGCACTGAAAAAGTACAACAGATACGGGCACTCCATCACCCCACCTCTCAGAGATAGTACTGTTAACATTCAAGTATTGTTTCTATCTTTTCTCTGCGCAAGGAAAAAACACAACTTTTATATACACACACACTTTTATTTTTGCAAAATAGAAATCAAACATTAAACACAAGTCTGCATTCTGCCTTTACGTATGTGAAAGCAGTTTCTCTTGTCATGAAATATTTCCGAAACATCATTTTAATGGCTACACAATTTCCATTATAAACTACTAAACACCTATTTCAAAGTCCACCCTTATCTGACGGACATTTTGATTAATATCTTTTAATATAAAAAATGGCAGGGGCATGAATAGCTGCTAAAGGTACGTTTGTGTACTTATTCAACACTGCATTTCTTGAGGTAGAACTACTGGGGAAATGAGTATGAACATTAAATTTAATAAAATTTGCCCACGTACCTACAAAATAGATGCATCAATTTGCATTCTTGGGACATGAGGTTGTCTGTTTCTCTAAAGCTTACCAAGAATAGTTTTAAGAGTCTTTGCCAGTGTGTATGTGTGTGTGTGTGTGTGTGTGTGTGTGTGTATATATATATATATATATAGTTGTTTAATTGCCAAGTCATGTCTCTCTGTGACACATAGACTGTAGCCCGCCATTGCTTTGTCCATGGGATTTCCCAGGCTAGAATACTGGAGTAGATTGCCATTTTCTTCTCCAGGGGATCTTCCTGACCCAGGGATGGAAGGCATATCTCCTGCATTGGAAGGTGGGTTCTTTACCACTGAACCACCAAGGCAGCCATGTGTGTGTATACATATATACATGTAGTTTTAATTAGCATTATTAACATTTTGTGAGTTTGAACTGTCTACATTTATTATCAATTTGTATCTTTCTTTATAAATTACTTATCTCCTTTGCCCATTTTTCTACTGAGCTTTCATCTACTTTTTCTTTTTAATATATGAGAACTTTTTATGTATTTAAAACATAACATTATATATGTTATATGTGGCAACTGTTTCTCCCATTTGATATCTCTTTTTAACTTTGCCTGTACTTTGAAGACCATTACTTTCTATGAAGCTAAATTCTGCCCTGTTTTGTCATTTCTTCCATCACCTTAATGTTTAACAAGTCCTTCCCTATGGTGACATTCAGTCAACATTTGTCCACCTTTGTTCCTCATGGTGCTTTCTGGAAGTGATTCATTCTTATTACCTTCTCTGACCTCCACCCAAACTCAGTTTTCTTTTCCATATAGGCTGCTGTTTCCTGTCCCAGCCTCAGAGTCACCTGCAGGAAGAGAGAGGTCCTCTTGGTCGGGTCCCAATAAAACTCCACGGTGTTCAGTTGTGAGGGCAGCACTTGGGGTTCCAGCACCCCCATGGACAGTGGGACATCTGCAGGCACAGATTGGCAGGCAGGGAGCAGGCTCAGCCACCCCCCGTCCACAGGGGCCTCTAAGCCAGACAGCAGCCCTGAAGGGCCCTGGTCCCTCCCCAGGCACCTATGTCCAGGATGGGGTCCCCAGGCCGGCTCCACCTCCACCCATCCAGCTGCTGCTGCTCGGTGTACTGCAGGCGCCGGTCATGGAAAACCACACGCACCACGCTCTGTGGGCACAGGAGGGCGCCGGGGCATTTGGGAGCCAGCTCCCACCTCTGGGACAGGCCAACCTTGCCAGCCTCCCCTTACCTTCCCTCCCACCCGCAGGGGGCAAAAGGACTTAGAATAACTAGATCTGCGTCCAGAGGCCACCTGCCACTCCACAAGCAGTGAAACGGAGGAAGTAACCTAGAGCTTCCGTTTCCTCATCTGTAAAATGGAGGCGTTAATTCCTTTGCACTCAGCCACTCTTTCTTCGCAGCACTTAGCAGTTTGAGATTTGTAAATCAACTTGTAATCGTATCTAAATTGTTCAATGACCTGTTTGTCTCAGTAGAACGCAAGTCCCCTGAGGAAGGAAGCCACATCTGTCTCTTTACCTCTGAATCTCTAGTGCATAGAACAGGCTCTGGTAAAGAATGGGAGCTAAACAAAAATTTTTTTTTCCTGAGAGATGGAATCGTGTGTGAATAATGCTATGTAAATATATTTATAAATCCTGGTTCTGCTACTTACTGGCTCTGTGTCCTTGAGAAAATACTTCACCTCACTGTGCCTGTTTCCTCAACAATTCCTGCCACCACTGAGCTGTTGTGAAGGTCAAATGAAAAGGTGGACGTGAGAGGGTTCTACTTGAGAATGACATCACCGTGATGACACTGGCTTCCTGCCAGAGGGAGAGTCATAGCCAGCCTTTGCCAGTTCTGGGAGTGGAGGCACTTGCCTTCAGCAGCCGGGGCTCCTGGGTGGCGTCGACCAGTTTGGGGTTGCAGAGCATCCGTACCTCATAGGACTGGCCTAGGAGAAATTGAGGGGAAGTGGGCACCCCTCTCAGGAGCAGAGAGGCTGCCTGCCACCCCCAGCCCACCCCGGGTCCAGCCTCCCACTAGCACCCCGCTAGCCCCTCTCCATCCCCAGGCCCAGCACACCCTGGTTCAGGTAGGTGAGGGTCTCCTGCTGCTTCATGGCCGGCGAAGTGGCTGCGCAGAGCAACGTACTGGAACGCGGGGCAGGGCTGCTCCGCTTGGGGGATGTTGGCCAGCTCTTCCTGCTTCAGGCAGGGTAAGGGCAAGGCCTCCCTGCCAGGGAGAGGAAGGCACAGCTGGCTTCTGCCCTGTCCACCCCCTCCTCCAAGAGGCTTTGACTCTTTCTGCCAGATTCTCCTTCCAGGGAGCCTACAGTTTGCTGAAGCAGGTACCCCTGCAGCAGCCAGGGCCTAAGGGGTCCCCATTCAGCTCCTCTGCCTCCAGCAGACCTCCCTTAAGGGGCAAATCCCCAACACTACAATATTTGCAAACATCTGCCATCAATTACTTATTTGCAACCTCGAGGCTTGCCTGACGGCCAGTGACTGCCAAACATGTGTCCTGAGCGGGTGGGTGGTTAGGGTGTTTCGAGATGTCCTGGGACCCACTAAATTCCAGATACATTTGACCACTTCCCAGTGGGTTCACAAAGAGTTGGATATGACTGAGAATGCACGCACTGACCAACCAGCCCCAAGAGCAGGAAGCCCATCATCTCCAGCTTGAAACAGGTGGCCCTACCGTGCCCATCACAACTCAGACAGGGCCTTCCTGAGGGCTGGAGGGACATAATCTCCAGCTTGAAACAGGTGGCCCTACCGTGCCCATCACAACTCAGATCAGGGCCTTCCTGAGGACTAGAGGGAGGGGTTCTGGCCCTTACCTGAGCAAGATGCTTGGCGGCCCAGGGTACAGCTCCCCGGGGCTCGGCCACAGGTGCTCCGGCTGGTTGTGCCAAAATAGCATCCTGGAGAGCAAGCAGGACCAGCTGTGTCACAAAGAGCTCAGCACTGGGTAGGGCTGGACCCCCTGAGCCATCCACTTGGGGCCCCAGGCTTTATACACAGGCAGGGACACACAGAAGGGTGGGGCGAGGCTTCAGCCCCTTGTTGGCTGAGCAACCAGGGCTCCAGGAAACTCAGGACCTGTTAGGTAGCCCAAGCTGGGAGGGAATGGAGAAATGATGTCCCTAGGGCTCCCCACCAATCATTAACTCAAAGGTGAGACAGTTTTGCAGCAAAACCAGTCACAGGGATGGATATCCACTAACCCCACCTTCACCGTTCCCCAAGAGGCCCAGGAACCATGAGGGGCACCCTGGGGCTAAGAGATTAGCTCCAGATACATAAGCCAAATTGATTCCTGGAGACCGACTGCCTGGAGCCCTCAGAGGACGCTATGGGGGCTAGGAGCCTGACCACTCCAGGGGACAAGACAGACAGACACACAGCCTCACGTGGGCCTACAGAGGGCCTTTGCTCCCCCTGGCCTCCCCTCAGCCTCCCCCCATATAGGGGCAGTGATGGTCCAACACCTGTCCTGTCACTGGGGGCTGCCTGGCTAGGGGACTGGAGTTTACAGAATATAGTCCAGCTTGCTGTGGAAACAGCTCAGGGGGTGGTGATGGGAGGGAGAGCACACCTCTGAGGACGGGGTGGGCCTGGGAGTGCCCCCTCCCCAGGGAGGTAGAAGGAGAGGAGGTCCAGCTGGGCTGGTCGCTCTGCCTCTCCTCTGCCCTGGGGCTGGGGGCAGACTGTGTTTATGGATGGCCCCCTTCCTCAGGCTCAGCTCCTGTTGTCACTGTACACAGTCAGTCCTGGCCTGCTGCCCCCACCTCCCACTACTGTGTTTGGTGTAAACAGATAAGGGCGTTTCAGAGAGCAGAGACAGGGCTCCAAAGATGTGGCCTGACCTCATGTGACCCTAACTATCCAGGCTTTGTGATTCTGGCAGCCCCTCCTCAGGAAGGGAGAAGGAAAACCAAAGAGTATGCTGCCCTCCCCACTCCCCACCCCACCCACCCACCCCCCCGACACACACAATGGGCTGGGCTCCTCCAGGTACCTGGCCCCGGATCCTGTACCTACATTCTTCTCCTATGAAGCCAGACCAAAGGAGAAAAGGGGATGGGAACATTCCTGCCAATGGGGGCCAAAGAAACTTTGAGTCCCCAAGATCCCCGTTAAGACCCCTAAGACTTCAAGACTCACCCATTGCCCAAAGTTGGATTCAAGGCCAGAAGATCCCCACCATGGGACCCTCCAAGGTTGGACAGAGCAAGATACCAAGAAGGCCAGAGGAAGGGCCTAGGAAGGGTCAGGAGGCAGGGCGTGGCCCTGGTCTGGGTGGAGCAGGATGAGGGAGTGGCAGGGGGCCAAGGAAAGAGTAGGTGGTGGGAGGCGGTTTGTTACAGAAGATGGAAGAAGAAAAGGCGGAGACTGGTGTGGGCCCCTCAGAGGACACCACCAGGAGCTGGTTTGGGGAGGGAGACTGCACCACAGGCATGCAGTATCTTAAATCCCCCTCGAGTGATTGAACCCGTGCGCACTGTAATGGAAGCCTTAGCTGGACTGCGAGAGAAGTCCCAAAGCATGATATATTTTTTTAAGGTGGATTTTTTTTCACATCCAAACAGCTCTGTCATTGTCTAGGCATGGCATAACTCGATCCTAATAATACCCTTGTGGTTATTCCTTACCCTAAGCCAAGGAAGTAACTTTTTTTTTTTTCTGTAAAAATTGCTAAGGAATAATTCACTGTCTTTCTCCGCTAATCAAAATTTATTGTTTTGTTTTGTCTTTTATCCCAGGCAACATTCTAACCTGGAGAGTTAGAGTGTAAAGCCTACTGCTTGGTCAGAGGAAGAGGGGCTGAGAGGAGTGTCCCTCATCCATTCATTGAACCTACCTAGCAGTAGTAAGTGAAAGTTGCTCAGTCGTGTCCGACTCTTTGAGACCCCAGGGACGGTAGACTGCTTGGCTCCTCTGTCCATGGAATTCTCCAGGCCAGAATACTGGAGTGGATAGCTGTTCCCTTCTCCAGGCAGGGACTCTTCCTGACCCAGGAATCGAAGTGGGGTCTCCTGCATTGCAGGTGGATTCTTTACCAGCTGAGCTACAACTATAAGCCAGTAGTAGTAGGGTGATTTCCTTTCCCAACAAACTGTTTCTGAGGCTCCTAGGTGCGCAACTCCACAAGGCATCGTAATGAACAGCAGCCCCCTAGAGTTTGAGGATGCACAGACCTATCTTTGAGTCCCCAGTCTTGTATTCCTGAGAGTTCTCACCATCAGGAAGTCTCACGTTGGAAAGGTTCATGTTTCAAAGTTACCACCTCCTTTTTTTTTTTAATAATATATTTTAAAATTATTTATTTGTTTTTGGCTGCACTTTGTTGCTGGGCGTGGGCTTTCTCTAGTTGTGGAGAGTGGGGGCTACTCTGCGTTGCAATGAGCAAGCTTGTGCCACTGGGGCTTAGTTGCCCCGAGGCATGACTCATGTCCCCTGCATTGGCACATGGATTCTGAACCCTCTACCACCAAGGAAGTCCACTGCCTCCTTCTTAAAACCCTTCTGCCACCCAGCCAGTTGGCATTTATGTCTCCATGTGTCTCAGCCCTTCACCAAATTCCTTCACAGCAGTCATCTGACATGGAGTTTATTCTTTGTTCACTTTGCTTAATGTTTATTTTCCCATCAGAGTGGAAGTCCCTTGAAAGTAGAGACTAAGAGGTGGGTTAGTGTTTAGGTTTAAGACTATGTTTCTCAAGATAGACCCTGAGTGCAAGCACAGCTCCGTGGCTTTGGGCAAAAAACTAAACCTTTCTGAGGTTCATGCTGCAACTATAAAAAGGGGATGATGAGAACCTCTACCCCACAGGGCTGGGTAATAATGAATGAGATAATAATTGAGCCCTCAGTAAATGTAGGTGTTTTTTTATTTATTTGTTGTGGCCGCACTGCACAGTGTGTGGGATCAGGATCTCAAGTCCCTGACCAGGGACAGAACCCACATCGCCTAGAGTGGAAATGGGGAGTCTTAACCAATGGACTCCCAATACAGATGTCCTTTTCTCTGTATATTTCCAGTGCCTAGTCCATTATACAGGTTAATTTATTTAACACTTGAAAGCGTAGGTTTATTTATATAGCACATAAAAGTAGAGGGTCTGCTTATTTAACAAACAGTTCTTTAGTGCTCAGTGTGACTTCAGAGTGCTTTTCCATCTACCTTCTAAGATAAATGCTATTTTTTTCTATTATTCTATTATCACTGCCTCCCTCCCCCCAATTATACAGATGGGGAAACTGAGGCTCCAAGAGATTAAGTAGCTACCTCAAGGACACACAGCTAAGATAAGACACAGCCAGGGTTTGAACCCAGGCTGCCTGAACTACAACCCTTTCTCCTAATGACTGTACTGTATGACACACTCTGCCTGACAAATGGGTATGGAATTCTGAAACGAGTCTCCAAGCAACATTCCAACTTGAGGAGCTGGAGCGTAAGGTCTACTCCCCCTCCTGCAAAGAAAGGGGCTGATGTCGGGACCTGAATGATTCATGCATTCATTTATTCAACAGCTCTCAAAGAAGTATTGGAACCTGGATTCTGATGAGAAGAGGGACTTCTGACCTTTCTGAGCTTCAGCCTCTCCAGCTGCAAAATGGGGGCAAAATACTTTCTGTTCCACTCCTGGCCCATGAGCTCTGAAGATGAGCAAATATGAATGATAGTGGCTGGGCTGCTGCGGTTGGTTTTGTAGAATGGGGGTGGGGGGACAAATGATGGCAGAGACAGGATACAGGATTTTTATTTCCTCAGGTGTGGCTATGACTTGAGAATTCCCTTGGGATGAGTAGCAGTGAAGGCTGCAAGGAAACAGCTTTTCTGGGGTATTCGATCTTCCAGGTCCCACTGCATGTTACAACCACCTCTTGAGGTAAGAAGGTCCCGATTACAGTCTGTGTAATTTGCCCAAGGTTATTAGCTAGTGGCCAGTACTTTGGCCACCTGATGCGAAGAACTGACTCACTGGAAAAGACCCTGATGCTGGGAAAGATTTGAAGGCAGGAGGAGAAGGGGACGACAGAGGATGAAATGGCATCACTGACTCGATGGACGTGAGTTTGAGCGAGCTCTGGGAATTGATGATGGACAGGGAAGCCTGGCACACGTGCTGTGGTCCATGGAGTCGCAAAGAATCGGACATGACTGAGCAATTGAACTGAACTGATTAGCTAGTGAGAGTGGGCTGGACCCTGAGTCACCTCACTGCCATGCACCCAGGCCAAAACAAGACTCGTTCCTGGCCATCCCCTTAGAAGGCTCTTAGCCCACTACTCTGGCTCTGTTTCCATGTTGCTACCCCTGGGAGCCAGAGGGATCTTCCTACGACATAAAAATGACCATACCATCATCACTCTTGGTGACATTCTCAAGCTGAGCTATGAAAACCCCTGGGTAACCATGCCCATCTTCCAGGCATCAGTGGTACACAGTGCTTAAAATCATTAAAAAAATTTTTTTGTCTGTGCTAGGTCTTCATCATGGCACTTGGGCTTTCTCTAGTTGGGATACATGGGCTTAGTTGTCTCATGGCATGTCGGGTCTTAGCTCCGCGACCAGGGATTGAACCCGAGTTCCCTGTATTGGAAGGTGGATTCTTAACCACTGGAGCATCAGGGAAAGTCCCTAAAATCATTTTTTAGTGGGAAAACTAATATGGATGTTCTTGGAGTCAAAAGCAAGGCTTGCACAAACACTTAATATAGAGCCATGTCTTTAAATTCCTTTCCAGTTCTGAGTGAACCACTTTGCCCACCTGCTCTCTCCTCATGCCCCATGGTACCCCCAGATTGTTCACCTGGGTTCCCAGGAGTGAGTCTGAGAAGCCTGTTTGTGCAGGAAAACCCATCTTCCCGGCCCAGCACCCACAGCCACTGGCCCACTTTCTTCTGCCTTTCCCTCTCACCACTCCCCCTCTCCCTTGCTTACAATCCTGCAGCTTCCAGAACAGTCTGTTCTGCTTCACACCTGGGCTTTGCCCAGGCTGTTCCCTCTGCCTTCCAGAGGGATGGCCTGTGTCAGCTCAGTTCAAGGCACATCTCTGTCCCCACTGCTCCCTACCCCCAAGTCTGTTCAGAGGGACCTCCTATATTGTTGGCACTCTCTGAGTCAGGATTTACAAGAGGGCTTCAATGGCAGTAAACAGGCACCCTCGGAGCCCAGAGGCTCTCTAGGCACTTAGTAGGACCCCATGGTTTAGATGTCACGAATGCAGACTCTTAAAGGCCCCACCTACACCTGCTAAATCGCTTCAGTCATGTCTGACTCCTGGCGACCCTATGGACTGTAGCCTGCCAGGCTCCGCTATCCATGGGATTATCCCAGCAAGAGTACTTGAGTGGGTTGCCATTTCCTCCTCCAGGGGATCTTCCCAACGCAGAGATCGAACCTGCCTCACTTGCGTCTCCAGCGTTAGCAAGCAAGTCCTTTCACGACTGGCGCCCCCTGGGAAGCCCACTACACACTCCTACCCGAAAGATATCCCGTGCTGTTTTCTGTATAGCCTGCAGGGGGCGGTGTGGGTCCAGGCTGGCCCCGGGAACTCCAGCTGCTGTTTCAACAGTCTAGACACCCAGCCAGAAAATCTCTGCCCCAGAGGAGTTAACGAGCTGAGGGAGGAGTTTCAGGCGGGCCCCATCCTGCCTGCCTCAACCTCTCTTTAACATCATCACCCTCATGCTTCGCTCACTTAATAAAGCCAGTCACCCTCTCCTCTAACACCCAGATCCAGTTCATTCCACACTTCATCCTCCCTCTTTCCCACCAGCTCTCAGTAGCAGTCTGCACCCCTGTGTGTGCCCAGGCCCCCTCTGCAGCAAAAGATCCTCCCTTAAGAGTTTGGGGGCCCTCAGTGCTCATATCTCCAAAATTCTAACCCCTAACAGCCCCACCCCATCCACTGGGCTCCACCTCTTTGCTCACCCAAAAGTGATGACATTGCTGTTGCCTTGGTAACAGATGCTTTGTGGGTGGGTATGGGGAGACTTCAGGACATCAGAGGCATGGGAGAGGGGGGTGGGCAAACTGGCATAGGGCCTGGGAGGGGCAGCCAGGGGTTATGACTTCCCCACCACAGGCTGCCATCAGCCTTATGTCCCCAGCCTCAAGGAGAACAGAGACCGAATAGAAGGGGCATCTTCTTGGAAAGAGAGGCGTTCTTTATTGGAGGAGAGGGAAACATCCCCCTCCCATGAAAACAGGTCTCTGGGACAGTTCAGTCTGGTGGGGTGGGGGAGGGGCTGCCCATGCTGGAGCCTATGTTGTGCCCCTCCAAGGAGCCTAAGGCACAGAGGGAGGGGGCAGCTCACTCAGGGCGTGTTAGGGGCAGTGCCACAGGCAGGGGAAGGGTGGCTCTATGCCAGTGTCCCGAGCTCCAAGGGGTGGAGAGGCCCTCCTCCAGGCCCTGGGGACCTTGCTGTCCCAGAAGCCACAGCCAGGAAGTGTGTCAGGCACTTGCGTAAGAGCCTTCTATATTTCCATAAAATCATAATTACCGATGCCTGCCACAAGCCTGAGCTCATTAGAGCAGCATCTGCCTCTGGGGCCCATGGGGTGGGCTGGCAGGGGGACGTGAGGGAGATGGGACAAGGCCAGGCCTCTCACTGTGTTCTCTGCATTCCCAGCCCCACTGACCCTGGGCACTCTTCCTCTCCCCAGCTGGAGATGAGAACCCAGGCTTGGCCTCAACCATGACAAACTCCCCAACTTGGGAACCCCGATTCTAAAGCTGGAGGGAAAGGCCAGCCACTCATGTGCTCAGCTTGGGCTGTCCTTGACAACCCATGAGGGCAGAGGCCAAAGCAGGGAGGGGCTTGAACTGAAGGTGTTTACAGGAGAAAATTGGTCAGTCCTTATGGAATAGCGGTCAAAGAATCTCAGCCCTGCAGTGGAGGGCCCTGGCGTCATTCAGGCTGGTGATTCTTAATCTTGGGGGATCTTAGATTCTCTGAGGAGCAGAGGAAAGTTCTGGACTCTCCTCCAGAAAATGCTTATCCTCCAGAATTTGATACAACTTCGAGGGGTTCACGAACTCCCTGAAACTCAACTACAAACCCAAGGTTAATAAGAATCCTTAAAAATTTTTTTAAATACAATAGTAACTATCATGTACTTTCTCTGCCCAATCATTTACTTATATTAATTTATATAGTGCTCAAAAGAACACTAAGAGACAGACAATTATCCTCCCCATTTAATCCAACTCCCCGTTTCAAAATAATCTAGTCCAATTTATCCAATCTAAAGAGAAAGAAACTAAAGACCCTCCAAAGATGATGGACAGCTCTCTACCCAAGATCACAGAGTAGGAAAAAACGGCAGACCATGGTGAGGACCAGGTTCTCTTAGTGTGCTGGACCTTGGCCATATGCAGATTTGAAGTCATCTGTCCATCCCATCACCCCCAGGCTCCTGACAGCGTAGCAGCTGTGTTCACTCACTCCGCTCTCCTAGCAAGAGGCCTCCTGGTGGTTCTGTTATAACTTCCAGTCTGAGAGCCCTTTTGAGAGAGTGACTGCCACTCGTCCTCCTGGAACGCCTTGCCCCTTGCTCCACCCGCCCCTCATCTCTGCCCTCCAAATCTAAGATGGACAGTGTGCCCCCAAGAGAAGCCAGCCCCGTTGCTCCTGCCCCAGCTCCGAGCTACTGCAGTGGGAGTTGTCAGCACCGAGACGACTCAGACTTAGTTCACGAAAGATCGCTCTGAGACACGAAGGCTGCTGGCCAGAAAGGACACCCAGAGGTCACGGGATCCAGCCCCCTGCCTCCTCCATATTTGCTCTCCCTTAGGCTTCTATTGCTGAGACCAGATGGGCCCCAGAGCCCACCGACTTCCCTGCCTTTCCTTGGTCCCCCATACCACTGATTTCCCTGAGAGTTCTTTCCCACGTCTAGTCAGGGTCTCCTTCTGGGTTAGTTCTTCCATGACATAACAGGCTCCAAACCGCTGAGGAAAGTGAGGAAAGGAAGCTGTTTCTTCTCTCTGCCTCAGAAAAAGACCTAGGAAGAGACAAGTCCCCCAGAAAAAAGGAGAGAAAGAAGAAAATGAAAACTTTCTGTGTCTGTCTTTCCTAGGCTAAGTGGTATATTGCACTATCTCATTCATCCTCTGAACAATTAGGTGGGCAGAGTCTCCATTTTGCTGATGAAGAAATCAAAGCTTTAAAAGTTACCTACCCAAGGTCAAGCGAATTAGTGACTACCCAGTTATTGGACTCGAAGAAAGCCAGAGCCTCAGTTCTTTGGAGGGAAATAGAGGTAACTTCCCGGTGGCTCTGATGGTAAAGAATCTGCCTGCAGTGCAGGAGACCCGGGTTCAATCCCTGGGTTGGGAAGATCCCCTGAAGCAGGAAATGGCAACCCACTCCAGTATTCTTACCTGAAGAATTCCATGGACAGATTAGCCTTATGGGCTATAGTCCATGGAGTCACAAAGAGTTGGTCACAACTGAGCAACTAACACACACAGAGGTACATACATCCCTCAGGAGGTCTCCAAACACAGAAGAAGCTTGTTTGTTCCAGCTCAAGAGTGCTAGAGATAGAGGCCTGATGATACCATCTCAGGGTGCTCCAAGCATTCTTAAGTCTGGGTTGCCTAGGGAGGGGTTGTTGGGCTGACCTGTGCTGGGCTGGAGGGAAGAGGGTGGCCCTCAGAGGGGAACAGGAGAGTCTGATCACGAATGGGCTTTTGGGGAAACTGGACTGAGGGCTGAGGTCAGGTTCTGTGGAAACTCCTTTTAGGAAAGCGAGCACTCGGAGAGTCTGCCATGTGTGGATCTGGAGGGGGAGGAGACTAAGCCCCCACAGCCACAGACCCGCCCGTCTGCCCTTGTCCTACTTCTGCCACTGGCAAATAAATCTCTTTCCCTAGATGCTGTAACCTGAGCAGTGCTCCCTCTCCAATGTGAGCTCATCTTCAAGAGGCGAGAGATCACGTGAATGGCTGTGTGCACGGGCGGGTGGGGAGGAGGGACACAGGGTTCCGACCCTCCTCCAGGGCTGGCATAAAGGCAGGACCCTTCTGAGTGCCACCCACTCCTCATCTCATCACCCGCAGCAGATGAGGAGGAAGGAGACTTAGACCCAGAAGTCTCTCCACCCACACCCAGGGAAGAATTCTCTCAATCTCCAACCTCCCTCCATTTTCTTGGACAGGCCCAGAGATGAAGAGCCAGAAGGGCCAGGAGGGGAGAGCAGAGAAGCTGAGGAAATAGCAGGTGAGCGACATGCATTAGCAGAGGTAGCTTCAGATCAAGTGGACAGAAGACTCTTTGGAGGGTCCACCTCTCCCTACCCCCATCTAACTTCACTTGTGGTAGGATCTTTAGGAGGGGGAATGTCTTGGAGAGGTTTGGGGACCTCAAGTGTGGGGACTGAGGCCTCTTCTCTGCTGAAGTCCAGACAACAGGATTGGAAAGCCATGTCGTTGTCCTGCTTTCCAGGACAGGGCTGGCCTTTGACACATGGTGTTAAGTTGTCTATTATTTGCAGAAGAAACCCCTACCGCACAGTCCAAGGATGTGTACATTTGGAGAGAATGTCTCCAGGGCAGAGAGAGATCCAGTTAATGTGGTGGAAGGATCCCCACTCTTCACTCTCAGGAAGTCCTACCTTCATCTCATTCTCGGCTCTCCTTCTGCAAATCCAACCTATTTCTATCCTCCTCTAACCCTTCCAGACTCTAATATGATCTCCTGAACCTTCCTTCAACCTTGTCACGCTCCCCCACCCCCATTCCGGATTTTTCAGTGTGAAACTGCCCCCTCCACTTCTTTTGCCCTCCAAGCTCCTCCCCATCTTGTCGAGCCCCCCCAAGCTCCGCCCAGCTCGCCCTCCTGGCCACCGCAGCAGCCAATAGCTTAGAACCTGATTTGCATAGCGGCGCGGGGGAGCGGCAGAGGGAAGGGGGAGGGACCAGGCGACCTCCTAAATCAAAGTTGGGAGGCGAGGACTGGGCGGAGGGGCCGCCGGGTGCCCGGCTGGGGCCGGCGTGGGGAGGGGAAGGGGGAGGGGGAGGGGGAGGGGGTGGGGGGCGGGCGCAGAGGACAGCGGAGCGGGCCGGACACTGACAGCTCCATCGCTCCCTCCCTCGGTTCCTGCCCGAGTCCCCACTTCCCTCCTCCCATCGTTCCAAGCAGCATCTTCTTCAGACCCCTGATCCTCACTCCTGGGGTCGTCCTGCTCCCTAGGCTCCGTATAATTGCCTCCTCTCACCCACCAACCCAGGAACTTTCTCCGCCCGCACCCGGGAGTGGGGGTTGCTTTGCCTGGGCGGGTTTCTCCAGGGGTTCACTGGGTTTGGGGGCTGTCTCTAAGGGCTTCAGGTCCCGGAGAGACGCCTGCCACCCTTAGCCTGCTTCCAGGTGGGCTGCCGTCGGGTCTCGGCACCCTCTCTTCCCGTCTCCGCTAACCATGACCGAAATGAGCGAGAAGGAGAACGAACCGGATGACGCTGCCACCCACAACCCCCCGGGGACCGTCTCTGCCCTCCAGGAAACCAAGGTAACTCGAGAGGCGCGAGGCCTGGACCCCTGCCCTCTGCGCCCCCAGCCGGGGCATCTTCCTCCCGACTCAGTTGCCACTGTGGCCTCCGGTGCCCTGGAGTCACCGTGGAAGGGCCCGTGTGGTCCCTAACGCTCCGCGCGGCGACCCAGGGGCAGTAGGTTCGGATGAAGGACCGCAAACAGCTCCCGTCACTCAAACACGACACGCCCTTGCGCGCGTGATGAGCGGAGCTCCCTCGCGACCCTCCAGGGAGGTTGTAACTCGGCTTTGTTGGAGGGAGTCGGCGCAGCGAAAGCGGAGGGAGTGTGTAGCGGTGTGTAGCGGGTGTGGGCCGGTGTACGCGCCCGAGTGTGCGCGCCAGGCGCACCTCTCCTGTGTCCGCAGGTCTCCGCCTGTAGCTCAGCCTGTCCCTCTCCTCTGCCCGCGTCTCTACAACCTGTTTGTCTCTGCCGTAGTATCTCTCTGTGCGTCTCTCCCGGGTTCTCTGCGTGTTTATCTCAGAGTCTCTAGATGGCTCTCTCTGACCCGCCGCAATCCGACATTCCCTCCTCCCAGCCCGGTTAGGCGACGACCCACCTCGGGGTGCGTAGCTTCCGAGTTCGCGCTGGGTGTTGCGGCAGCGCGGGCCATCAGCGGGCGGGGACCCGCGGACTGTCGTTGCGGCTCCGGAGCAGAAAGACAGGCAGACCCACCCCTACCCTACCAGCGGGACGGGGGCTGGGTGGTAGTGGGGGCGTGGGGAGCGGGTAGAAGCAAAAAGGGAAGTCATCATAATTAATGAATGTCATAATTAACCCTAATTATGTATGATTGTTACTCCTGCGGGAGTCACAATGAATAAATTATTCCCCAATGAAGTCAGGCACAGCTCAGACTCCTGGCGCTGAAGGGGCTGGGGGCGGGGAGGGGGACGGAGAACACAACAGAGCTCACATTCTGCAACCCCCACCTCTAATCTGTCTGCTGCCTCCCCAAGTTGTAGATGCTGAGCCGCAAGAAGTTATGCGGGGGAAAAAAAAAAAAAAAGAAGTTATGCGGGAAGCAACCTGAGCAGGGTCCCTGGGGATGGGGAGAAAGGGGGCAGTGCTGTCTGCCCCCTCCCCAGACTTCAGGCCAAGATTACCCTTTCCTTTCCACCCTAGTAATTGGTTCCCACTTGGCTTCTGTTACCCAGATGAGGCGGGGGGCAGCCCGGACCAGAAATGGGTGCCATCTTGGGCTCCCCATGGTATCACTAGTTCATCTATAGCTATTTCCCATGCCCATCCTCCTCCTAATTCTGTCTGGACTACTTCCCAGGATATGAGGTTAATTCAAGGTCAAGGTCATCCAGGGAATGACCAAGGAAAGATGAGTAAGGCCAGAGTGGATGAAGTCTGGCTGAGGCACCCCAGGTAGCCTTTCCGTCCCTAAACTGGAGGGTCCCAGTAGGTCCAAGACTTCAGATTCACACTTGACCTCCTGCTCCCTTCTGAGGACTGGAAACCTTGGGCTCTCAGACCACAGAGTTAACTCCCCTTCAGAGAGTCAAATCTACTCGGAGAAGAATGAGGTGTTGAGGTGGGAGGATATTGCTTGGAATTACTGTGACAGTTTCTTTCAAGCAGAGGGTCCCAGGAACAGACCCCATTCTGACCTCAGTTGCCTTCTTACCACCCTGGACAGAAACATACAACCTCCCTGCTTGCTTCCCAGAGCACTGGGGGCCTCTCAGGTCCTGCCCTGTTTCCCACACCACCGCTGGCCACTCCGCCCCCTCCTTAAGGGCATTCTGAAGGCAGGCAGGAGTGCTGGGCGAGGCTGCCTCAGCAATCAGCAAGCTCAGCTGTGTGGGGAGGGGGCTGCCAGGGCCTGGCAGGTCTGTGCCTCCTTTCTCCCAGCCCAAGGACCACCTCATTCCATCAGCTCTGGATCTGAGCCATGAGGATCTGAGGAGCAGGGAAGGAAGGGAGTGTACACCTGACCTGGTCCCTCTGTACCAGATCAATTGGATCCCTGCCCCTTTGCTCCCCTCCCTGTACCTCACTTATGAAGGGCTCCGTAATAACATCACGGGCTGGGCTTTGGCTTTGGGGGGAAGGCACTCAGGAGAACAGAGGTGGGCAGAGAGAATTCAGAACCTTTGCCAGCCTCCTTCCATCCCCCCATCTCAACTTGTCCAAGGAAGCTTCTGTCTTCAGACTGTGGGGGTGGAGGGGAAGGAAGGGAGAGGGTTGGTTGCTGCCCACCCAGCTCAGTTTGAGGCAGGTACAACAGAGGAGGCTGGTGCCTGTTAGGCTGTGAAGCCAACCAACATTCCAGACTTATTTATCAGTGTTTGAGGGTCCCTGGGAATTTCTTGCAGCCCAAGTTCAGCCTCCTGCCCACTCTAAGGCTAGTGTTAGTCCTAAACCTAAGGTATTCAGTGAGCTTCCTAGTGTCAGCATTGCCCTCTCTGGGTCCCCATCCCATCCTACTTCATGGGGTCTGCCATCACCCCCTCTGCCATTCTTGGGAAAACCTTGTCATGCCAGCTCTGCCATCTGAGCCAGCTTGTGCCACATCTGCCAGTTGCCTGATACCTTTTCAGGAGCTGGTGGGAACTGAGGGAAGAAAGGACCATCCAGGGTGTGGAGAGGTGGGGAGGAGGCAGGCAGGCCAGGTCCTGCCTCCGAGGGGACTCAGAATGACAGGCCTGGTGGTCCAGGCTCCAAGCCGGACAAGCTCCTGGTGCTTTGGTGGTGATTGGGTGGGAGGTGGGGAGGAAATGGGATGCAGATGTGCCCGTTTGCCAGGGTATATGGCAACTTCTGTCAGGGAATGGGTCCTGGGACAGTAGGGGCACCAAAAAGATAGTGGTGGGGAGGTCTTCCCTGGAAACTAAGAGTCCCAGGAGTGGAAATACCTGGCCAGGCTGAGCCCAGATGAGGTTTGGGTGGCCAAGACAGATGTCTCTGGAGTGGGCAGGCATTACGCCATTTGGCAGAGATGCCTGCACCTGCCCTCCAGCCACAGCCTTTGACATCCGCCAGCCACCCCAGGTGTTATTCCTTCCTGCCTCTCTACCCTCCTGGGATCTGGGGCAAAGTCGGGACTGCCCCAGCGCTGGGGAACAGTCTGTTCCAGAGGCCTCTGGTCCCCTGCAGCGGTGGCTTCTGGCACTAAGGCCAGGCAGGGACCAGGAAAGGGCACAGGCTGGACAGAAGGGAGGCTTGAAACCTCATCCTGTGAGGATTACTTTGGAAATAATGGCCTCAGAAGGGGGGAACATGATTGATGTCTTCAAATATTTGAAGAACTGATGTGCGGAAGCGGGAGTAGCCCTTTCTGGAGCCAAGGGAGGAACAAGGGCCGATAGGCAGGGAGGCAGGTTTCAGCTCTATATAGGGAAGCACTTTCCAGCGATTGCAGCTGCCCAAAGATGGAATGACTGTCCCAAGAGAGGGTGTTCTTGCTGTCACAAGAGGTGACCAACAGAGTCAGACAACAATTCCGAGGGGCTGTGGCCAGAGTGGTGCAGGGTGGGCACTGCTCCAGGTGGCCAGTCTTTCTAAGCTTACATCTCATGACAAGCCCGTGGCACAACTGAGGGGCAGAGGTGAGGGCCAAGGCAGAGGGCGCCTTACTCCTTGGGCTCAGTAGCCAAAGCCACTAGTTCAAGTCCCAGCTCTGCTCCTTAGCAGCTGAGGACGTCCTGCATGATGAGTGAGTAATTTAACCCCTCAGTTCCTCATCCTGAAAAGTGGGACAATAATTCTCACTGCCTCAGGGGATGGTGGAAGGTTAATGAGATGCTGCATATCCATTCCAGGACTCTGATAATAACCACCTCTCGTTATGTTTATAAAGTTCGTGGTTTTGTTTTTTAATATTCATTTATTTTGGCTGCACTGGGTCTCCATTTTAGTTGCATCATTCAAACTCCTAGTTGAGGCATGTGGGATCTAGTTCCCCGACCAGGGATGGAGCCTGGGCCCCCTCCCTTAGCCACTGGACCACTAGGGAAGTCCCCCATATGTTTAGGTTTTTGCTTTTGGGTTTTCAGGCTCTTGCTTTCTGTCTTGCTTAGAAAGCACCTACCACTGACTCCTTCCTCTTGGGGGTAGGGAAACTGAGGCTCAGAGAGAGGAAGTGAAGTGACTTGCCTTCAGCAGCAGGTTTCATTTTGCCCCCACCCTCAGCTCGTCTGCCCAGAGGCCTCCTGTGCTCAGTGCTTACAGCCCCTGGGCAGAGCAGCGGCTGGTTCACCTGCCTCCAGGCCTGTCAGAGCCTCCAGAGCCACGTTTGGCCCATAGAATACATTTGTGTTCTAATTAATTGTCTCTCTGGGCCTCCACCTCTGCCCCAGCACCCTGGCATCTGGGGACTGGGGCCCTGCTTCTCAGAGACACACAAAGAAGCCCACAGTGCTGGCCAGGAAATTGGATTTGGAAGGAGCTGGGCAACTCAACATGCCAGTCACCCCAGGGCTCTGTCTGGCCTTTCAGCTGGCACACCAGGACCCGCCTTGTGCCCAAACATTTCCCCCTCTGCTTCCCCTTTGTCCTGTGGCCTGCTGGCCTCCCCAGGGCTAGAGGGGTCTCCACTTCCATCCCCTTGGCATGGCTGCCAAGCTGGCAGCCATGGCACACAGGTTGCCTGGTATCCCAGCTAGGAACCTAGGCCAAGTCTCCCTGCCCTATGTCCCCTCCCCTCATCTTTTTTTTTTTTAAATCATTGGTGAAAAGAAGTGGGCAGGAGAAAGGGCTCTGAACAAGAGGTGAGTGGGGCAAGGGTCTGGGTAGAGCGGTCCAGATTTAATTCCAGGCAGAATAAGGATGTGTTTGGATGAGCAGTAGAAATAGCTCATTGTCATTGTTATTCCGACACTAAATCGTGTCCGACTCTTTGCAACCCCATGAACTGCAGCACGCCAGGCTTCCTTGTCTTTCACTAATTCCAGGAGCTTGCTCAAACTCATGTCCATTGAGTCAGTGATGTCATCCAACCATCTCATCCTCTGTGGCCCCCTTCTCCTCCTGCCCTCAATCTTTCCCAGCATCAGGGTCTTTTCCCATGAGTCAGCTCTTCACATCAGGTGGCCAATGTGCTCCGGCCTCATGCAGAATCCACCCTATGCTCCAGAACATGCACTCTGTTTAGGGTTCAAGCCACTTGCTCATCATTTATTCCACAAACATGGAATGAGCATCTTCTATGTGCTAAAGCCCATTATGGGGATTTGAAACAACTTTCCCTGCTCTCCAGGGGCTCACAACCTCCTGGAAGAGTGAGAAGTAAATGACAAAACATAAACCTGATCAGAGCTCTCATGTGGTCCCACTAAAAGGAATCCCTACAGAAGAGATAGCTCCCCCGAGGAAGAATAGTCACAGGAAACCCTGGAGGATAGAAAGCGAGACATAATTGGATAAGTCAGAGAAGAGGACAAGCATATCAAACGCTCAGAGGCATAAAATACAGATGAGTTCAAGTCATTATGTCTGAACTCAGGTGGAAGGCATGGGGTGGAAGGGTGGGTTTGGCCAAGTAGTAGTGCCCTGGCAGGCACAAAGGCCTTGACTGAGTCCTAAGGAGCCATGAATGGTTTTTGCATCGTCAGGGGTCACCTTCCTGCTGCATGGAGAACAGGTGGGGATGGGCCAGGTGGAGGCAAAGAGTTATAGCCCTGAACCAGACTGAGGGTGCCAGAGCCTGAACTAGGGCAGGGCTCTGGGGGTGCTGAGAGGTTGCAAGGGATGGGCTGGAGAGGTGTTTCGGAGGGAGAATCAACACTGAGGATGAGGGTCCAGAGTGACCACTCCCCTCTTCCTGTGCAAGAACTGAGGACCTGGCATGTTTTGTTTGGCCCCCAAAGTATTATTTTGTTAACTCAAGTAAATGGCACACGCATTCAACGAAATTCCTGTGTGGCCATAGAAAAAGAATGCTGAAACTCTTTGTGTACTGGTATGGAATGATTTCCAAGATTTACTGTTAAGTGAAAAAAAGCAAGGTACAGAAGAAATAATATACTATCATTTCTGCACAGAAAAAAAGGGAATAAAATCTCTTGAATTTGTTTCTATTCAATTTCACATAAGAGTCTCAATTTCTTAACTGACTTTCTTTTTTTTGGCCACTCGGCATGGGGGTTTTCCCATGACCATCCCCCCAATCCCCTCAACACCCCGCAACCCCCACTCCCCACAGTGGAAACGCAGAGCCTTAACCATTGAACCACAAAGGAAGTCCCTCTTAACTGACTTTAAATCTCATAAGTTCATTAAGCGGATTAATTTTTTTTTATTAAAAAATCACATTTATATGGAACTTCCCTAGTGATCCAGTGGTTAAAACTGTATTCTCCAATGCAACGGGCACAGGTTCAATCCCTGATGAGGAAACTAAGATTACACATGCCGTGTAAAATAAAATTACCAAAAAAAAAAATTACATTTATAAAAAAAAGTCTAGATTTCTTTTTAAAAATTGGGAACCCTGGCAATGCTGAGCTGCTCATATAGACTAGCCTCAGCTGGTAGAGGAGACCAGCAGCAACTTGCTGGCCATACAGTTTGCCACAGTCCCTACCACTCCTAATTATGCCTGTCCAGTCAGAACTCCTTTGCTAGAGGAGTTTCCCTGCTTGGCTCTTGTGGGCACCTGGGGTGGTGACCTACCTTCTGGAACTTGGCAGCCTCTCTCTCAGGAGAAGCTTTGTATCACCTCTGGCTCTCACCTTCAGGCTGCTGCTGGCCAAGGAGAGACCCCCGGGAGCCAGCCCTCTCCAGGCTCACCATCCTTCTTCCTCTCTCAGCTCCAGCGGTTCAGGCGCTCTCTTTCTCTCAAGACCATCCTCCGAAGTAAGAGCGTTGAGAACTTCTTATTTCGCTCCGGCTCTGAGCTTAAGTGCCCCACCGAGGTGCTGCTGACGCCCCCGACCCCGCTGCCTCCTCCTACCCCACCACCAGCCTCCGCAGAGCGGGGCCTGCCCACCCCCGCCCCATCCCCCTGCCCAGTCCCACGCCCCTTGGCACCACTCAAACCAGTAAGGCTGCACAGCTTCCAGGAACACGTCTTCAAGCGAGCCAGCCCCTGTGAGCTGTGCCACCAGCTCATTGTGGGTAGGTGCTTGGGTGGCAACAGAAGGGGCCAGGGTGGGTGTGGGGAGTGGGCCCATGCAACGGACTGCCTGATGTCGAGGCTCCAGCTATTCATGGTCCCCAGACCTAACTTTGCCCCTCCACATGGGCGGACACATAGCACCCTTGAGGGTGGGTGGAAGTGAAGTCGCTCAGTTGTGTCCGACTCTTTGCGACCCCATGGACTGTAGCCTACCAGGTTCCTCCGTCCATGGGGTTTTCCAGGCAAGAGAACTAGAGTGGGTTGCCATTTCCTTCTCCAGGGGATCTTCCCGACGCAGGGATTGAACCCGGGTCTCCCGAATTGTAGGCAGATGCTTTACCGTCTGAGCCACCTGGGGTCTCAGGATTTACTAACAGCTCAGGCTTCAGAGTCAGCTCCACCCTGACTGTATTGGGGTCAGCGCTCAGAGCTTGGCCCCAGGCTGGCATGAGGAAGCCCAATCCCTTGCTTCCCCTACGCCCTAACCTACCTCCTTTGCTCCTTCCCCATGGATGTAGCCTATCTTGACCACCCCCTGTCACTGACCACCCCTCTTGTTCTTCCCAGGAAACTCCAAGCAGGGTTTGCGGTGTAAGACATGCAAAGTCAGTGTCCACCTCTGGTGCTCCGAGGAGATCTCCCACCAGCAATGCCCAGGCAAGACGGTGAGTGGGGACCACCTGGAGATGGCTGACTGATGTTCCTAGGCTTGGCTTCTGGGGCTCTGAGTGCCACTCAAGGCTGATTCCTCAGGTCAAGGGGTGCTTGGGCTTGGGGAAGGCCAGGCTCTCAGGGGCCGTGACCTCTCCATACCCTCCCTTTGCCTGCTTTTGCCACAGTCCTCCTCCTTCCGCCGCAACTTCAGCTCCCCACTCCTGGTACATGAGCCTCCACCAGCCTGTGCCATAAGCAAGGAGTCCCCACCCACTGGTGAGTGTCCAGCATTGCCCCTCATCCCTGTGGTGTGAGGAGAGACCCACACAATCCTCAGATGGGCTTTGAGTTACACTGGCACTGCCTGTTCTTGGCACTGCTACCACTCCCTTTTAATTTTTTTAGATTCTTCTTCATCTTCCCCTCCCCCTAATTCTTTGGATGTTCCTGTCCTGAATGTAGAGTTGACATCCATTCATCCATCCATCCATCCTTCAACAAAAACTTTATAGAGCACCTGCTAAAGTGCCAGGCACTGTGCTAGACACAGGAATGCAGTCCTAAAGAAGGTGGAGCTCATGGTCTAGTAAGGGACCTAGACATGCAATAGAAAATCACACAAATCATCAGTTAGCCACCATTTGGTGAATGCCTGAAACCGAAGGACAGGAAACAAACGGAGGATAGAAAGGCATCCACCTCATCCGCAGAGACAAAGAAGGCATCCAGGAGACTTGAAGGGAATAGGGAATTAACCTGAGGATCTGGGGAAGACCAGTGTGGACAGAAGGCAGGCCGGAAGCAGGAAGGGGCAGAAAAAGGACAATGAGGCTGGGAGTGAGAGGGTGAAATAGAACTCTGGGTGCGAGGCCTTAGGGTCCCTTTTAAGAGTGTTCTTTGAACTTTATTCTTTTTTTTTTAAGTTTAGTTTATTGAAGTATAGTTGATTTACAACATTGTGTTAATTTCTGCTTTACAGCAAAGCGATTCAGTTATATACATTCTTTATATATATATATATACATTCTTTTTCATATTCTTTCCCATTATGTTTTATCACAAGATATTGAATATAGTTCCCTGTGCTATTCAGTAGGACCTTGTTTACCTGTTCTCTATATAACAGTTTGTATCTGCTAATCCCAAACTCCCAGTTCATCCCTCCCCCACCCCTCCTCAGTAACCACAAGTCTTTGGATTTTATTCTCAGGTCAATTTTTGTGTTTTTACAAGAGCATTCTGGCTACTATGTGGATTGGAGGGGCTGGAGAGAAGCAGGGAGACCATGGGGAAGCTATGATGGTTGCCAGTTTGGTAACTTGGATCAGGCTGGCAGTCGTGGAGATGGAGAGAAGTGAGCAGATGCTAGACTTGTTTGGGAGGCAGGACGAGGTGGTGGAGCAAACATGGACAGTGCAGAGGGCGAGGGGTCGAGGATGCTTCAGGCTTGTGCCTGGGTACCATGGGAGGACATGGAGTTCTCACTGCAATTAGGGAGATCTGGGAGGGGCAGGTGAGGGGCATGCAGAATTCACTTTAGAGCTGGCTGAGCAAGGCAGCCAGCAGGGCAACCAGGTGCCTGGCCTTGATGGTGACTCCTCGGCAGGGGCCAGCGGGAAGGTAGACCCTGTGTACGAGACCCTGCGCTATGGCACCTCCCTGGCCCTGATGAATCGCTCCAGCTTCAGCAGCACCTCTGAGTCCCCCACAAGGAGCCTGGTATGGGGAACACCAAAGGGAGGGGGCAGGGGTCCCAGAGGGTCGGGGGCTGAGCCCTCCCCTCTCTGTGTCCCCAGAGCGAGCGGGATGAGCTGACCGAGGATGGGGAGGGCAGCATCCGCAGCTCAGAGGAGGGCCCTGGCGACAGCGGTGAGTGGGGTTGGGGAGCAGGGGCAGGAGCGGAGCACAGTGGGGGCCACCACCTGCAGCCTCACACTCTGGCCCCACCCTGGCATCTCCAGTATTCACAGCCCCGGCTGAGAGCGAAGGGTCAGGACCAGAGGAGAAGAGCCCAGGACAACAGGTGAGGCTGGGGTGGCACTGAGCCTTGGCCGGCCAGGTGGGAAGGGGACATCCTTCTCCTTGTCACTGATCCCTAGGTGGGTGAGAGCGTGCTGAGTAGGAGTCTCACTGTGCCATCATTTATCCTCAGTCTACAAGGATGGGCAATGCCAGAGTCAGTAGGCACGGGAGGCAGGGGTGTTACCCCTCCCAACACTGACCCATGCCTGTTGAGCCCACTCCCACTCCCCAAGGGTGGGCAGTTCCAGTGCAGCAGGCAGAGGAGGCGCCCCCTTCCCATCCCTGGCCCAGTCCCTCAGGGGTGTATGGGCACAGCAGACAGGAGACTCTGACCTCTCTCTGTCACTGTCCCATATCCTAGCTCCAAGGTAGGCAAGATCAGGGCAAGGGGAGAGTGGGTGGAGTAATAAAGGTGTCCTTCCCCCAGCCATGACCCTGAGCTTCTTCGCAGCCCCCCAGGCCTGCCCTCCGGAAGGATGTGGGGCCCATGTACTCCTATGTGGCGCTCTACAAGTTCCTGCCCCAGGAAAAGAATGACCTGGCTCTGCAGTGAGTCCCCCAGCTGCCCGGCCTCTCCCCCACCCCCACCCCGATCCCGGGGGCTGCCTGCCTCCAACCTCAGGGCCCTGCGCTCCCGGACCTTGCAACCTGAGTGTGAGGGGGACCTTCAGGAGCCTCCGCCTGGCATGCTGGAGGCTACTGAGCCCCCAAATGAGACAGAGGGGCCAGGGTCCAAGAGGCTTGGTACTGATGCCAGGCCTCTGTCCTAGATAGTGCCTGTGGTCACACAGAGGCCATCGAGTGCCCTTGCAGGGGACCTGGGGGTCTAGGACTGTTGGGATGCAGGGCAGGAAGGTCCGTCCTGCCCCACATGCTACCCCTCACACACACACTCTCTTGTCCCAGGCCTGGAGACCGGATCATGCTGGTGGATGACTCAAATGAGGACTGGTGGAAGGTGACGTGGCGGGGTGGGGAGCAGAGGGTGAGCGGTGGTAGGCACCCGACTACCCCAGACCCATAGAGGGCACTTTCCCTAACACCCACCCCCTTCCTCCACGACCTAGCCAGGCCTAGGCTCACCCTCAGGTCTTGCCTTTACCTCACCCCTCCGTGCTCCAGTCTTGGCCCTCTGCCTACCTTGTGCCCTTCCCAACCCAGAAGCTCCCTAACTAAGGGCTCAAACACAAAGAACCCAGGATCTACAGGATGATGGCATTGGCTCTGAGTGGATATTAGGTCTAGAGAAAGCAGTTGGGGTTGGGGCAGCACAGCGCTCACTGCCAGCCTCATTCCAGGGCAAGATCGGAGACCGGGTTGGCTTCTTCCCAGCTAATTTTGTGCAGCGGGTGAGACCAGGCGAGAACATTTGGCGCTGCTGCCAACCCTTCTCCGGGAACAAGGAACAAGGCTACATGAGCCTCAAGGAGAACCAGGTGAGGACCTGGGCCCTACATCGCTGGAGAGGCTGGCGTAGGAGGGAGATAAGTGGCAGGAGCGCCCTGGAGGAGGAGGAGGCTTGGAGCCTGGGGACAGGAGAGAGGGCAGGTTAGAGGCAGTGGGACAGGGGACTTCCCTGGTGACCCAGTGGTTAGGATTCTAGGGTTTCATACCATGGGCTAGGTTCAATCCCTGGTCAGGGAACTGAGATTCTCACTAAGAAAAGAGAGAAGAAGCAGCGGTGGGACTGCTGGGAACCGGGGCTGGTGGCCAACACAGGCATGGGCTCAGTTACGTTAGTTAGAGACGGCTGGGCGGAGAGCATTGGTGTAGGAGTCCAGAGGCTTAAGTCTGAACGTTATTGTCAACCACGGGCAAGTCCTTTCCCCGCTGTTACCTCCTCTGGGAAACAGAGAGTTTGTCAGGGGCATTAGACCAGCTGATCTCAAAGGTCAGCCCCGAAGTGCTGCTCCGTGTCTGCTGACCGCCTGGTTTTTGCTGCTGTGCCCTGGATTCTCATGGGATCTGCTCCCATCACCCCGGCTCCAGCCACATCTGATGCTGGTCCCATCATCCCTTGGGATAGGCCCCATGGGAGGCATCAGCAGGACTCGGGGCCAGGGAGGCAGGCAGTGCCAGGCCTCAGCGTTGTGTCTCTCCCGCTCAGATCTGTGTGGGTGTGGGCAGGAGCAAAGATGCTGACGGCTTCATCCGCGTCAGCAGTGGCAAGAAGCGGGGCCTGGTTCCAGCCGATGCCCTGACCGAGATCTGAGAGGAGCCAAGAGAACCCAGAAGCCATCCCTGCCCATGCCCAGCCCTCCTAGCTTCTGGCCCCTCAGGGGGGGTTCCCTCTGCTCCTCTCCTAGGGGCCACTCACCATGGTTTGGGAGCCTTCTGTACTGAGAAAGGTGTTATTTCTGGGGTCTTGGGGTGCCCTGAAGAGGTTGCAGCTCTGAGACTTGGGGGTGAGAAGGAGGAGAAAGTGGGAGGCAATGGCAAAACTCCCCGTGGGTCCCCCCGGCCCAGTTGCCATGCAGAGTCCAGCCCTGAGAGGAAGTTCCTGAGGAACGTCTGGGCTGCCTCTTCCAGAGAGCCTACCCCTGCCCACCACACCTTTGCATGCCTGACACCCCCTCTCCTCACAGAGCCTCTGCTTGGGCCCTTGTATGTGTGACTCTGCAGCTGTCACTTTGGGAGTGGGGCCCTCCTGGGTCCCTCAGCCCCAGCTCTGGGTGGGGAGGGAGCTCAGGGCTGTGGGAGGACCCTGGTCTTATCACCTCTGTCACTCCATCAACTCTCAGGAAAGTTCTGTGGCTCTCTCTCCTGTTACTTGAAACTTGGGTGGACAGAGGAGGGGAGGGCTGAGGTCTGGGGAGAGTGTGGCAAACCAGAGGCTGTCCTCTCCAGTAGGACAGTCACCGCAGAGCAACCTCACTCTACCCTTGTTCACTGGGAGAGGACACACCCAAGAGCGGCCTGCACACAGAAACCCACCGGCCCACCTGATCAAAACAATCCCCATTTCACTGTCAGGACTCTGAATGCTCAGTTCCTGTCCCAGGCCTTGCCAGGCCTTCCCCAGGAACCCCACCCTCAGGACTGACCCTGCAATAGCCCTCCATCACCCCCTCACTCGGGGCTCTGTGGGGGACAGGGTTGCCGTTGCAGGGGGCCCTTTTTCTGGCTGCATCTGGTCCCTTTTCCAGGACACAGCCCTGGGAGGAAGCGGGAGTGGGAGACAGACAGTGAGTTCTGTTTGACCACCAGAAAGGGAAGGGGGTAGGCATGCTGGGGGAGGGGGTGTGTGGGGACACGCAAAGAGGACCCCTCCCTTGCAGGCTGCTTTTCTCTGGTGCCAACCTCCCTTTCCTCCCCAAGCTCTGAGCCTCCTCTTGTGCCCTTGATCGTGCCAGCCAATGCCACCCCCGTCCTGGGCACAGTCACACCCTCCCATGTGGTGGGAGGGGCACACGCTCCTACCCACTGGCCCCTGCCCCACCTCTCCCTCGCAGAGGGGGAGGAACTCAAGCCACACTGCCCTGTTTGCTGCCATGAGGTGCCCCCCTCAGCAATATCCCAGGGGCGGGCCCAATGCCCACTGTACATGAGGCTGCATGAGGAGTCTGCTGGGGCATTGCTGAGCCCCCAGACTCCTAATTAAATGTTTCTTGTCCCAGCCTGGCTACTCTATGTATCTATCAGCTTGGGTCAGAGGAAGGGAAGGGGTGGGCGGGGCCTGGGGGTGTGGTGGGTGTGGACCAAAATAGGAGAGAGTCTGAAGGTGGAGAATGCGTTCATCTCTGAGAGGAGGGATACAGGGGCTGGGCTGGCCCTGACAGTGAGGGTCCCCACGCCTCCTCACTCCAGATCTGAGGAAATGGAGGAGGAGGTTTGGGGGACTCTGGAGGGAGAGAGGGTGGGGCTGCGGTCATTTTCTAGATCGATGTGGACCTGCGTCGCGCAGCGGGCGGGCATGCATCTCCGCGTTTCTGCCCACCCAGAGGTGCCTCCGGAGACCAGCCGAACCCAGGGTCTGGCGGCCTCAATATCCACCCGAGATCAGCCTCGCCCCCGCAGCCCCCTAAGCCCGAGGCAGATACGTTGGCGGACCGTGCGGCCCTGAGATGACTCAATCACGCCCATCATTGGGAGCCTGGCACAAGGGGGCCCCAGTGGTGCCCCTCCCGCCGCGGTGCCCGCCGCCCACCTGCTCGGCAGAGCCGCCTTTCCCCTCCGGCACGCCGGGCCGCGTCATCGCCCAGGCGAGCACGTCCTGGGCTATTTATAGACAGAGGGGCGAGCGGAGGGAGGGAGAGGCGGACTGCAGAGGTGCCAGGGCAACCGCGTGCAGCCAGAATGCAGAAGGGGTGGGGGGCCTGTTCCTCCGGATAGGCACCCATCCGGTTCTGCCCTCCAGACCCCCACCCCCAAATCAAGACGGGCCAGGTGAGACCAGTCCCTGGGTCCCCGACCATGCTTGCTTTGGTCCCTTTCATCCGGGAATGATGGGGTGGGGAGGCAGCAGAGGAGCAGGAGGAAGGTGACTCCCCTTCCTAGGACCCTTGATGGTGGGATTGGATAAAAGGGTCACAGACCCAGTGGAAAGGCTTATAAAGAGGGGAACTCACACAAATAGACACCTACTGTGTCTGGGAAACTGTGCCAGGACTTATTTTATCCTCTTAAGGACCCAGTGAGCAAAGTGGTGGTGTCCCCTTTTCACAGATGATGGAACTGACTTCTAGAGATATTAGGTGGCTTGCCCATGGTCAAACAGATTATCCAGCCCAAACTTGTCCCTTTTTGACACGGAGCAGCTGAGGCCCAGAGCAGACTCATTACTTGCCCAAGGTCACCCAGCAAATTAATGGTCGAGCTGGTTTCAAAAATTCTGTTGCTTCCCAGTTCAGCTCTTCCCCAACTTGACCCTGGGTTCCTCAGGGCCTTAAACCAGTATGATGGAAACAGAGACCCCTGGAGATGCTGGAGGGGCTCCAGGGGTCAAGACTTCACCCCCTGGAGACAGAGACTTTCAGCCAAACCTTCTGAACACTCGCTTGTGTCCGTACCAGCCGGCAGCTGGCCTGGACCCCCGCCTCCCTCCAGCTCATTTGCCGCACTGCTGAACACAGCAGCTTTCTCGGGTGGCTGAACCACCCAACAGCAGGCTCACAGCCTGGGGGCTGGGAACAGCGGGTGCCCCCGCTGTGGCCGCAGCGCCCCTCTGTGGCCATTCTGGGGGTGGCAGGAGGAGCAACACCATTGGCCTGGGATGGAGGATGTTCAGCAACCTCCTGGTGGTGCCCACCCACCATTTGGCTGTTGTCTGTGCCCTCTGTCCCCCCACCTAAGCCTGAGCTCAATCTGGGCACCCTGAGGGATTGTTATCTAGGTTTAGGGGAGATGCAAAAAGGGGGGGAAGTCTGGGGGCCAGAAACAAGAGGCCTAAAAGGGCAGAAAGATGGAAACCAGAGGCGGAGGCAGGGAGATGCAGACACAGTAAGGCGCCCCCATCTTTCTAGCCCTACTGCCTTTGGCGCCTTCAGCCTTCCCTCCTCCCCCAGCTCCTTAACACCCACTCCCCAGTTCTTAGGATGTTGGGGGCACCTGCTCAAGAGTGCGAGGAAGACAGCGCATACCTCCAGCCTTAGCTCTCCCTGTGCTTTGGGGAGCCAGCCCAGGTGGTTCATCTTTTCACCTCAGAGCGAGCACCAGGGACCTTAGCCTTTCTCCAGGCACAGCAGCTGTGCTTGTACCTGGGGGGTGCAGCCCACTCTGAGTCACCCTCCCCCTCACCCATGCACATCTGAAGGAATCAAAGGTGGGTGCTGGTGTTCAAGCCAAGCTCGGATTCTGGGGGCCCCTCCAGGCTTCAGTTTCCTTCTCCAGAAATGGAGTTGGACTTGCTTAGGGAGTCTTTACTTGGGGCCATGAACCCCTTTAAAGGGTATGCAAAATTATATGATGGGACCAGTTGCAAGCTCTTGAGAGAATGGACATGTCTTTTGGCGGGGGGGCTGGGTTGGGTATTTGTTGCTGCGCGCGGGTTTTCTCTAGTTGTGGTGCATGGGTTTCATTGCAGTGGCTTCTCTTGCTGCGGAGCACAGTCCCTAGCATGCGAAGGCTTCAGTAGTTGCGGCATGTGGGCTCAGTAATTGTGGCTCATGGACTTCTTTGCTCCGCAGCATGAAGAATCTTCCAGAACCAGGGATCGAACCTGTGTCCCTTGCATTGGCAGGTAGATTCTTAACCACTGGACCATGACAAAAGTCCTGAATGGACATGTCATTTCATTAGAAGTTCTCAAGGCTCCAGGACTGGAAGAGATCCAGTGATCACTTTAGGGGATCTGTCTGCTGAGGGGGTCCTCCCAGGCACTGCCTGGAAAGGGGTTAGAGGCCGGTGGTGGAAAGAGGTAACCTTAGGCCTGGAGTGAGCTTCAGAAAGAAGTGATTAAATGCAAGCCTTCCCAAGAGATAGGCTCCTACAACCTAATCCTTCCCTCCCCCTCCCTTCAGCCCCTCACCAAAGTAAGGCAGTTTCTTATATCTTCAGTGACCTGTGGTCTGGCTTGCCTTGTGGCTCAGATAGTAAAGAATATGCCTGCAGTGCGGAAGACCTGGGTTCATTCCCCAGGTTGGGAAGACTCTGGAGAAGGAAACTGCAAGCCACTCCAGTATTCTTGCCTGCAGAATCCCATGGACAGAGGAGCCTGGCGGGCTACAGTCCATGGGGTTGCAAAGAGTCAGACACGACTGTAGGACTACCACTTAACTTCATTTCGGTGACCTGTGAGAGAATAGCACCATCTCCTGGCCCATGATAGTAACCCTTTTCTGTGCGGGTGGCTCAGGAGCCCATGAAGGTTCTAAATGTCCTTCCTGTCATCTCTCTTGCCTGGAAAAGGTGGAGGTGGGTGGCCTTCATGCCCTTCCTCCTCTGGTCCAGGCATGGGAAGGCGTCTCATGCTCCAGGCAGCTTGGGGATAGCCCTTCCTCCGGGAAACAGCTTCCCCATTTGGAATGACAGGCTTAGAGAAGGTCCTATGGACACACTATGCACAGGCTGGTATGGTGGCAACCCCAAATCAGTGTTCTCTCAGCCCAGGTTCTGATGCACATGGGTGGTGGTCGAGGTTGTCTGGACTATTCTGTCTGCACCTCCCTGCCTTGGGTTACCCATCTCCCTACCTGTCCAGACTGGACAAGGAGACTACAGGCAGAGATGGGGACAGGTCTGCTGCCCTCAAGATCACTTTAGCCCTGTCGTTCCCACACCAAATGCTTATTACATACCCTGAAGACCCCTTCCTGGCCTTCTCATTACTCCAAAAGAATTCCTCCTGAAGACAGGTGGAAGGCAGGGAAATAACCAGGAGGGGCACCAGTCATAGCTGTTCCCCTTTCCTTCCCACTTCTCACTGGGGCTGACACTTCTGTATTTAATTGGTTGACTGATCCCTTCCACCTGGACACCAGTCCCTCAAACTGCTACCCACTCAAGATATTCAAGTCAGCTCTTCTAGGCATCCTCCACTGTGACTGGATCCTTCTGACCATCAAAGACATCTCTTGCCCAGTCTTCCAAAGCTTGAGGCCTGGGAACCAAGCCAGGTTATTCATCTCAAATTCATTCTCCCCATCCCTAATGATGCAACACTAATTCAGGCTGAACAGGTGACTCCAACACGTGGCTTAACCTCTTCTCATCTGAAAATGGAGAAGCAAATACACTACTTTATAATGTTAGAGAATCAATGCAAGTCAATGTAAATGCCTCAGTATTTGGCTCATAGAGCACCTACTTTATTGGGAAGATCCCCTGGAGCAGGGACAGGCTACCCACTCTAGTATTCTGGCCTGAAGAATTCCATGGACTGTAAGTCCATGGGGTTGCAGAGTTGGACACGACTGAGCAACTTTCACTTTGATGGTTATAAAGCAAAAAACAAAACAGGAAACAGTACTGATAAGGACAGGAAAGAAAAAAAGGTTTAGAAATTTAAAATAGGGATGCTCAAGATGACAGCTTCAGTTCTATCTCAATAAGGCTGTCTAAAGAGCTCAGGCAGCAGCTGTCGGTTCAGGTTCAGATCATACCTTCTGGACCAGTGGTGGTTCAATCCCCACTGTCCTGGGGTTCCAAGGCAGCAGACTGCAACTTTGAACCTCAGTGCAGTTGAGGAGCACAAGCATACTATTTTCTGTCATTTTAATTAACGTGACAACTCACAACTGAATACCAACCAAAAACCAACATCTGAGGCCACTCATACTCTGCTGTAAAGGACAGTTTTGAGGCACAATATCCGAAGCCTGGGCAGAAGTCATTCCTCCCCTCCCTTCAAAGTAGGCCCCACATGCCATGGACGGAGGGGGCATGAGCCTGACCAGAGGCTAGGAGTCAAGGAAGCAACACACCAGGAACCCAGGGAACGGTCTATATCCCAGTCCTCAGTTCTGGTCCTGTAAACAGTGAAAACCCCACTGAAGACTTTGGAAGCAGAGAGTTAGGCAGATAAAGGCTTGTCTTTTATTGAATGAGTGATCTATGCACTTGCCGAGGCCACTATGTACAGAGAAGAGGGGGAGAACTTTATTTCTTGGTCTCTTCCTCTTTGGACAGAGTCTTGATGATTTCCTCCTTCTTGGCCTGGAGCCGCTCTTCACGGCGCTTGCGGGCTTCCTTGGTCTTAGACCTGCGGGCCTCAGCCTGGTCCCTGGAAAAGAGAAGATGGGTGAGCTGCTGGGGACACCAAAAGCTGAGTCAACTAACCAACAGCCCCACACTATCCCAACACCGATGGTGGGTGGTGCGTGGGTGTGTACAAGACACAGCAGTATGTATCTCAACACAACAGCTGGACAGACTGCATGGAAGTTAAAACTAGACATTAGCATATTTTAAATGGATGAGGAGGATGAGAACTTACGCCAGAAGCTTCTTGCGAGCCTTGTCTGCCTTCAGCTTGTGGATATGTTCCATGAGAATCCGCTTGTTTTTGAACACGTTACCCTTCACCTTCAGGTACAGGCTGTGATACCTATAGGGTACAAGGGTTATTAAGACGTTCTGGTCAGCAATGGCATCAATAGAGGTGGGCCTGTGATCTGCTCTTCTACACAGAGCCCCTAAGCATGTAGAGTTCCTGTCCTCTCCCCTCTTGGTGCAGAGGATTCTTTCCCTCATCCAAGACTTTCTGCACAATTAGGAGACAGAGAGCTCACTTGGCAGATCTTGGGCTACCCTGATGGTGTATGCAGGAAGGATCGAATGGAAAAACTTTCCTAAGAAAAGAGTAAGACACATGCCGCCCAAGGCCAATGAGACAGAGCTTGCATCTGTGCAAAGAACAAGTCATCAAAGCAGCAATGGATCTCGGTGAGCCCAAGAGAAGGTACTTACATGTGGCGGTCAATCTTCTTAGATTCACGGTATCGTCTGAGCAGCCGGCGCAGAATTCTCATCCTCCTCATCCATGTCACCTTCTCGGGCATTCGAGCATTGGCAGTACCCTTTCGCTTACCTAGGAGGAAGAAGAGGCAGGATCACCACAGTGCATCTGGGTGACTAGAGCCAGATGTTTAGTCGCAACAAGAGCAACTAACTTCTGCCACATTGAGTCACGTACCAAGAGTTGTACCTCATCTTAAGTAGCATTATTTCCATTTTACAGATGATCTCAAGTATTAAACTTCTTTCATTTACTCAATTTTCAAAGAAGCAGAAACAAGGCAATTATCTTTCTTTCACTTCAGGCAGAATGTGAATACTCCAAGGCATGCACTGAGGCAGCCTGCACCAGGTAAGCTGGAAGATCTTAAAAGGCGGTGTGACTTTCATCTCCCCAGATCATGCTGACTTTACAAAGTGATGTTAGGATTTATACGACAACATTTCCCAAGTATCCAGTAGAATCCTTGGCAAGGTATAGGTGCTCAATAAATAAGACCTCTTTCTACCAATACCATCAATTCCCACACCAGTGCCAACGTTCTGATTTGCAGACAGAAAAACATACCAAGCATCATGGACTAAGAAAAGGGTTCAAAATAAGTCAGAATGGGGAAAGATTCTGAATCTATCCCAGTCTAGATTTAATCACCTATCTTTCCCTAAGTCTTGGAATAAACAGAACCTACTTACCTATACCCATATGCCTGCCCTTCCGGCGAGCCAAGGTATTTTTCCGGCATCGAGCCCGGGAATGGACAGTCACAGGCTTCCGGATGATCAGCCCATCTTTGATCAGCTTCCGGATCTGCTGGCCTGGGAAATCACAATATACCTGGTCACTCAGGTGGGCCCTAATCCCACCAGTCATAACTCAAGAGTCCAAACAGGACATGACAGAGGCATGGCTCACATCCCTGGTTTTCAAAAATGGTGCAAACAGGGGGACCTTCTATTTCTTTCCTTTAAAAAAAAAAAAAAACTTCTATCCTTTTAGATGTCTAATAGCACTCAAAATATACATATTTGGGGATATGTGATCAAAATAGTATACAGATATGACCTAGTCCTTCAGATTGTTTCACTTATTAGCTACTGGTCTAAAATAAGGATTTTCTGAGCACATATTACATACAATACCACAAACCCAAACAGAAAAAGAATTTCCCTGATACTGACAAAGATTCCTGCTAAACTTTCATCAGCTCCTGAAGCTTCTCACAGGCCAATCTGTACACTTCCTTAAAGAATCCTGTTAGGTCAGTTCAGCCAGAAACCCCCTAACCTGTTTCCTCTTAGGATTTTTCTTTAAAAAAATATTTATTGTAGTTGATTTACAATGTTAATTTCTGCCATACAGCACAGTGACTGTTGTACATATATATACACAGACACATTTTCATATTCTTTTCCATTATAGTTTGTTGTCCTCTTAGTAATTTTTCATCCACTGACCCCCTTCACCATGCTCCTTGGCTATAAATTCCTACTTGCCCACTGTATATTCTAATTTGAACTTCCCAATTGATCACTTCATTTCCTTGGCCATCTCTACACCGCAGCCACCCCTGCCCCTCCGGCTGAGTCCCTGTACTAACTCTCCAAAAATTTCTCACATAGCTGTGAAACAGAACATCCACTCCAGCAATATTTACTAATGTTAACACGGAGTGGTTGCCATCAATTTCCATCCTGTCATTCTGGCAAAGGTCAGGAAAAGAACCTCTGGCAATTCATATTTTCATGACTCCTCCATTTTATGAGACCCCCCCCACCTCCACCTCCCCGGACTGTAAGCTAGCCTATGTTAACAGTCAACATAGTTGTCACCTTTCATTGCACAAGGGATGAGAAATGGGGAGGCTAAAGAAGGAACGCAGACCCCAAGAACTCACGGGAGTTGGCATTGGCGATTTCATTGGTCTCATTGGGGTCCAACCAGACCTTCTTCTTGCCACAGCGAAGGACACTGGAGGCAAGCCTCTTCTGAAGCCTGAGCATACTGTGACAAACAGAAAACACTCTCAGGTCCTAGAAACCATACCTGGGCAAGACTGAGCATCCCCCACAAAACCTGCTCACCCCACGTAGACAACGTCTGTGGGTCTGTTTCCCCCGCTAGAAAATAAGATTAACGAATAAAACTGGAATGAAGAGGGGGCTGACGCCTTTTCTGGTACCCAGCACGAATAACGTGAACAATCTGTGGCCAGTGAACTGTTTCCTGAGCTCGTCTGCCTTTTATCTCAGCAATAAACTAGCTTTAAAAGTTTTCTTAATGATGGTTCTAAGGGGCAGAAGACATCAAAATGCTAGGATCACCTCACTTTTGGTAGGCAGAAGCTTGGGGCCTATTTGCGGCCTATCCTACGTAACATGGAAGCAGAGATGGGCTCGGAGTTACAGATTGCCCCAGCGAGTTAAGGGGGCCACGGCCCAGTCCCCGCCGCCGCCTCTGCCCGAGTGGGTCGCCTCAGACACGTGCAGGGCGCGTAGCCAGCCCTCCCCAGGCCTAGAGTTCCCGGGACGTCCCCCTACCCACCTCCCCTCGAGGCCAGGCACTAGTGTGCTCCGGTTACCCCAAGCTCCAGGACCAGCCGCTTCAGGGAAGCCTCTGCCCTGTCTTTTCCCGTATGGGCAGCGGTACCGAGCCCCGCAAAGCAAAAACCAACCAGAATCCAGCACCCGAAAGCGCTTACCTCATGGCCGCGGCCGCAGCGGCGAAAGGAAAGAACTTGCCCTCGCTAGGCTCCTCCCATTATCTGTGAAGGGGAGAGTCCATCACCCGTTCCGCTTTCGCCCGTATTCCCGTTCGGTCCTTTCATATTCCACAACCCTATACTTACTTATATATTCTGAAAAGACCCAGAGTAATAGAAGTCTAACATCAGGAGTTGGTTTTAAACTTTAAAACATGGAAAATATCCCCCTTCGGTATGCCAAAGTGGTATAGTCCGACTTCCTATTAGGCATGCGCAGAGAGGGTACCCGATGACGTAAGTAGCGGAAGCCGGAAGTCAGCTGGATTGCGCAGGCGGGATAAAGGGGCTTTACTTAGAGCGGCCTACTCCTCCCAGGTGTAGTGGGTTCTGTGGAAGGATGTTTTATTAATGGGGGTAGGGGAGCGGTGGGGGGGGGGGGGGAATGAAGCAAGAGAGAATGAGCTCAGATACCAGACAAAAACAACCTTTTATTCACTCTCCCAGTAGCTGGGGAGCCCTGGAGTGCAGGACATTAGTTTTTGAGCCACTGTGGTCCTTAATTACTTGGTGCCTCCATTTCCTCCTCTGTATAGTGTACCTGTATAGTTATATCTAATTTGCAAAAGAAGGCGTTAAGACAAGCTGCATGATGGCAGGAACCAGTCTTGGGTTTGGCTCATACAGCTTGGCACATAAGTAAGCACTTTTGAGAAATAGCAAGTGAGTGAAAGAATAGTTGGAAAGTCTTTTTAAAAAATCAAACGACAGGACCTCTCATAGTTCTTTCTTCGGAGAACCGAAGGTTTGGTTAAGAACCCGAGGAGAACATTCCCGGGTCCAAGAAACAAAGCTGAGTTCTGGTTCTAACTCCTTACTTTGCTCCAGCTGGTAACCCCATATCTATCATCTGAACTTTCCTGGCTGCTACATAGAGCATGCATGCTAAGTCGCTTCAGTCGTGTCCTACTCTTTGTGACCGTTTGGGCTGTAGTCTTCCAGGTTTCTCTGTCCATGGTATTCTCCAGGCAAGAATACTGAAGTGGCTTGTCATTTCCTCCTTCAGGAGATCTTCCTGACCAGGATATCGAACTTTCTTCTCTTACGTCTCCTACATTAGTAGGTGGGTGCTTTACCACTAGGGCTAGCTGGGAACCCAGCTAAATAGTGCTGATGAAGTCCAAAAGAGGAAGGGAAAGAAATTCCCTGATGGTCCAGAGGATTTGACTCTCTGCTTTCACTGCCGGAGGGCCCAGGTTTGATCCTTGGTCAGGGAACTAGGATCCCACAAGCAGTGTGGTGTGGCCATCCTTACCCCCTCAAAAAAAAAAAAAAAAAAATTAAAAAGAGGAAGGGAATCAAAATTTATGCCACTTTCTCACAATAGAGAAATTGAAAACCCAGGTCTTTCTACAAAACCCAGGCCTTCTCTGCCATGCCAGGCTCTCTTGTGTCCAAGGGAAAGACAGGAGCCCTGCTTAGGGTTGGATCTTAGGGCTGACCCACACCTGTTGCAAAACCCAGGGTGAGAAGGAGGAGTCAGTGTATTCTACAGACTCCCCTCCAGCAGAACACAGCAGGTTGGCTTATTTTACTTTTAGCAGGGCCAGTTTTCAGGCTCTTAGCTCCCCAGTCAGGGCTTAAACCTGGGCTTTCCTGGTGGCTCAGACGGTAAAGCGTCTGCCTGTGATGTGGGAGACCCCGGTTTGATCGCTGGGTCGGGAAGATCCCCTGGAGAAGGAAATGGCAACCCACTCCAGTACTCTTGCCTGGAAAATCCTATGGACAGGGGAGCCTGGTAGGTTATGGTCCATGGGGTCACAGAGTCAGACACGACTGATCGACTTCACTTTTACTCAGCAGTGAAAGGGTGGACTCCTAACCACTGGACTGCCAGAAAACTCCCAGCTTGGCTTATTTTTAGAGTCATCGAACCTGGGCAAATCTCCATTCTACTTCTCATTTCTCTTTTTTGTGGAGCCTGGGAAGGGGGCAAGTAAGGTGGTAACAGGTCCTCCTGTCAAAACTGACACTCTCCCCTCCCTTCCCTACCCCACCCCTGCCCTGCACAGCATCTTACAGCATCTCCAAACATCTCAGAAACCCATCATTTAATTTCCTCTTCCTCCCAAAAATCCCAGGTGACAAAGACACCACAGTACCAGCAAACCCATTTTACAGGAGAGGTGTACTGATGTACCCAGAGCCACACCACCAGAAAGAGCCTGAACCAAGTTGGCACTAAGGCCTCTTGTCAGAATCCTCTACTCCTTTTAGCTTCACAGATCATGGTGGTTGGGGTCCAGGCCTTGGATATCTGTCCCCAAATAAGGGATGGAGGGGGAAACAATTCCAGATCACGGGTCATTAGATCTGATTTTCGCCACTCTCCAGTCTCGGCTGCACATTTCTTCCTCCTCTTCCCTCTCTACCCAGGAACACAGACCTCACACAGGCCCACCCCTGGCCTTTTGGAAAGGCCTGGGGGATAGCTATTAGCGCTAGGGCAATAGGACTCCTGAATCCCTGGGATTTCTTGTTGCTGTCTCTGCTGAACTCTGTTTGGACACCCTCCCCACCCCAGCTTCAGCCTCCAGCCATCCAGCACCAACCTATTGGGGAGGGAGGGACCCTTCTGTTTGGCTCAAGGCGGCCTGGGACAACAATGGGGAGAAAGGAGTTAAAGCCGGGTCCCAGGATCACCAGGGCTGGGAAGTTCCGGTGGCCCAGCCTGGAATGGAATGGGGAGACCAGCTAGGAAGAGCGGTTTGGGACGGAAGCGGGGGGCGGTGCCAGCCATGCTAATCCGCGCTTCGGTTCCATCCGCGCTTAGCATCCACTGGTAAACCGCACCCCCTCACCCTCCGCCCTCAGCCCCTTGGCAAGGTTTCTAATGTCCCCCAGAGCGGCCACCCTCACCCTAGGCCAGTCGGAGACCTGAGCTCGCCGGGAGAGGCGTGCGTCCCTGCAGCCTCCCTCCCATTGTCTGTGCAGAGCAAGCGGAGGGGCTGCGAGGGGCGGGGCCGCGACTGGCGGAGGGAGGGAGGGAGGGAGGGGCGGGTGGGAGCGGAGGGGGCGGGGGGGAGATGCTGAGCCTTCAGGGGCGGAGGAGGCGGCGGCAGCAGAGGAGAGAGCGCGAGGAGGGAGGGAACGCAGGAACAGGGCAACCGAAGGCCGGGCCAGGTGGCTGGACCGGGTGCTGGCTACGCTGCTCTCGGTTCCGACGGCCTCTCTCATGCGTTGAGGGCGCCCGGCTGGGCCGGGCCGGCGGCCGGAGGGGAGGCTCCTCTCCATGGTCCAGAAGACCAGCATGTCCCGGGGCCCTTACCCATCCTCCCAGGAGATCCCCATGGAGGTCTTCGACCCCAGCCCACAGGTGAGGTGTGATGGCCGGGATCGAGGGAAGGGGGCCGCTCCCGTGGACCTTGTGGGTTCGGATTGAGGGGGGACCGGGGAGAAAGGGGTTATATGCCCGGTGTGGAGGGGAAAAGGCTCTGCGCCCCCCATCCCTGCCAGTGAATGATTGATGGGCGCTTGGCTAGGAGTTATGCTGCGGTTTTGCAGAGCGGGGAGGGGGCGGTCGGGCCGCCTGTCACCCTCGCCTCCTCCTCTCCCCCGCGTCAGGGGCTTTGCTCCTTGGGTACCGGCTCCAGTGGGTTAAGAGTGTGGGTGCTGGCGGCGGGATCCGGGGGTTGAGGGAGGCTAGAGAGGGAGCTCAGGCAAAGGGGGCGACGCAGAGCACGCTCAGGGGCTCCGGGCGGGTGTGGGTGGAGTTGGGGTGGCACTGGGAGATGGCCGAGGCGGTGGTCAGAGGGCGGTGCCAGCAGGCCTTCAGAGCTGCGGACACTGGCCCTCGAGGGTGGGGAAAGGACCAGCACCGAGCTAGGCCCCCGTCCCAGCCACTTCAGTTCCACCTCTATATCAGACCACCTCCCCTCCCCCGACACCCGTGTTAGCCCTTCTCGACCCATCCCCCTAGCCCCAGAAAACGCCTCCAAAGTTTGGAAAGTTGGACGGATGCCAACTCACTGTCCTGGAGGGGAAGAAACTGTGTTACCTGGGGAAGGGGGGGGGGTCTGCCTCCCCACCCCCACTCACACTTTTCTTGTACCCACTGGTTACCCCCAAGAAGGGATTAACTTGGGGTGGAGGGTGCCGGTGGAGTGATCAGCAGAGTCTGGGGTGGTCGTGCCCAAGAATTTCTCTGGGACATGTCCTTTTCCATTCTGGCAACACCCCAAGGCTAGGATAGCATTAACTCTTTTCTTGCTGTGGCCAGCCTGGAGCAACTGTAACCACCATGATAGTACGGCTGATGGGCACGTGGGGTGGGGGGGTGTCAGATCAGACCTAAAAATACTTCTCTTCTCCACCCCAGGCCCCTTGGAGTCTGGGAGGCAGCTGACTGGGGCCTTCCTTTCAGCTGTCCCTTGTCCCTCTGGGTGCCACTCCCTTTTCCTAGCCTGGGATAGTGGTGATGTTGTGAAAGAGAGCCTTGTGCTCACTGGGGGAATCCTCTTAAATTCATAGGGATCCTCAGTCCTAGAGGTTGGATATATGTCTGGTTTGAGAGAAGGTGAGGGAGGGAGGATTCTTGAAGGGTTCCCAGGTGTCTCGCCCATCTATCCATCCATCTCCTTGTACTCAAGCCCAAGGAACCAGAGCCTCTAGTCTGATTATGGCTTATCTAGCTTCTTTGGCAAAGAAACTCTAGGATGGAGGTTGTGGACAGCGGCTTGGAGGGCCTGGACCCTCAATCATCCCCTCTCACTCTAGATTGCCTGGGGGCCGATGTGTATATGTGAGTTGGGTAGGGCAAAGAAGCAGCCCCCTTCCCAAGAGGCCTGGAAATACCTGAATGGGTGGCTACTTGAGAGGTCAGGCAGTGTCCACGCCACCCAAGTCAGGAGTCTAGTCAGCGAGACTGAGCCCGGCTTCCCAGAGGCCCTTCAGGGGCTGTGTCCTCGGTTTTTCTTGGGGGAGGGCCAAGAGGCATTTAGATTTATGCAGCCTGGTGGGCATCATGGGACAGGACGTGGGCAGTGGCAGCTGAGGGCTAGAGGGCTTGATGTCTCTTGCCCCCTTGGGAAGAGGTATGATCAGTGTGATTGTGAAAAGGGGGCTGAAAAAAAGTCCTACCAGGATGAGGGGCGTGCTAAATCTTCCCCCATGGGTCAAGGTTGGGGTTAGATATTTACTTTCCAAATACAGTTTCATGTCCCCTCCCCTCCTCCCTAGAAATCTAATCGTTTTAGTTCTCTAAGACCAGAGAGCTGCAACTCCCCTCCCCACTGCAAAAAACAAGGCAAGAGTTGGGCTCAGGAAGGCCAAGCTGGGCCTGGGTTGGCGATTCCTCTTCTCTCTGGGGGCTATAGGCACATTCAGCCCCGGTCTGCTCCAGCTGAAGTGGAGAGGGAAGGGGACTTTCCCCGGGGCTCTCTCCACACCCCCAGCACTGCAGGCAGTCTCTCCCTTCCCCCTAGGGAAGGGAGCAGCCTGCCCAGCATCTTAATTAGCTTTGCTGCCTAATGAGCTTCCAGCTTCTCAGCACCTCCCCCTTTCCAACCTCTGACTTGGTTTGGGGGTTTCTGTGTGTGCTTCCTAGGGCCCTCTTGCTCTGTCCCCCACCCCATGGCTGTGGTCTGGGCCCTCCCTCTCCCTCGGGCTGTACCATCTCAGGAAGAAGATGGAGGGGCAGGCTCTTGAGATCAGGGAATGATATTGCCAAGGTTTGGCAGTAGTTCTGGACTTGATGGGATGAGGGCTGGGCAAGGGTCTTTGAGATTCTACTCTTGTCCCTTCCTGGCTTCTCCAGGGTAAATACAGCAAGAGGAAAGGGCGGTTCAAAAGGTCGGATGGGAGCACATCCTCGGATACAACATCCAACAGCTTTGTCCGCCAGGTAATGGGGAGGCTGGGTTGAGAGGAGGGAGGTGGCTGGTTGGTGGAGACCAGGATTGGTGAGCTGGGTCTGAGGCTTTCTCCAGGCACCCTCCCCCACGTCATTTGTTACCTGCCTAGAACCACCCCATCACCCTTACACCCCATGACCTCCTCTGCATATACTGTCAGCTGTACCCACTCCCTCAGCCCCCGCCCAGCCCCTCCCCCAGCACCAGGCACCAGCCCCTGCTGCCTGCCTGCGTCATCTCATTCAGGGACAGCCTGGCCTGCCTCCTTCTAGCTTGCTTCAGGCTGTCACCCACTCCCCCTGCCGGCTGTCTTCTTCCATGTCCTCCCCCAGAATCTGACAGCATGGGGTAGAGGGAGGTCCTACAAAATGAGGAGCCAGGACATTTGGGTCCCTGGGGCCCTGATTAGGTATGGATTGGGGGAAACGCCCTCCTCACATCCAGTTGTGACTGTTCTTTAATATGCAGAGAGAACATGTGTTGAGGGGGGTGGAGGAGAGGCAGCAGGAAGTTGACTTTAGAGAGGACTTCAGCCCAGCACCCCTGAATGAAAGGGCAGGGGGTATAACTGAATGGCCTTCTGGGGTCTTCTGTTCTCAGTCAGGAAGTTGCCATTCTCATCTCTGTTCTAACTCTCAACCCCAGGCTATCTCAGGCTCAGGGAGGAGCAGTGAAAGAGCCATGTGGTTGCTATGACTACAGAGCATCTCAACAAAGCCTGGTACCCAAAAAAGGCGAGAGGGGCTTAGGATCAGACAAGGAAGGAGTACATCGAAGAAAAAACAGGCAGGCACATGCGGACAGAGGACAGTAGGAAAGTCAGCCACCCCCGGGCCAAGAGAGAGAGGGTGATGCCAGGCAGATCCGCTACCGACTGGAGTGAGGCCCTCCTTTTTGATTCTTATGTCTCCACAACACTTGGCCCTCGAAAGCCCAGGCCTGACTTGAGAGGGTCAGGAAAGGGACCTTTCTTCCCAGGATTCCTAAATACACATACAGGTGGGAAGTCTTTTCTTTGATCTTTCCCTCATCCCTTGTGTGTGTTGTAGGACTGGGGCAGGGCCAGGGCTAGGAAAAATGACGCTGTGCTCAGTGGAGCCCCTCTTGACAGAAAAGGGCCTCATTCCTTCAGTGTTTGCCAACTTAGGGGATCAGACCCCAGTTTCCAATCCTTTCTCCTCTCAGCTCCCCAGCTCTGACCCCCAGTAGGTGGCAGGGAGTGGGGGGGCAGGCCTTGCCACATCTCTGAGCTAAATATACCCTAGCAGTTTGCACATGTAGCAACTCTGCTTGTAACCTGAGCCCCCTGGGGGAACGGGCAGTTTGGGCCACCCCCTAGGCCAGCAGGGCCAGGCACCGAGGGCGCCGGGATGGAGGCGCCCAACCAGACCCTCGTAGTGGTGAGCTGGGGATGGAGTGAAGGCGGGGGTGGGAAGCGGGAGCAGCCCCTCAGGAAAGCTGGTGGGAGGCCTTCACTCCAGCCTGTTTCCTTGCCTCCTCAATGTTGCCTTGTCTCCCGCCATTTCTGGTATGCACGCATTTGTGTGTGTGTGTGTGTTGGGGTCAGTAAGTGCCTGTCCCTCTCCAGACCATCTCTGGGTCTGTTCCTCTGGCTCTCCTGGTGGCTGTCTTCCTGACTGTGAGTGCTCAGGAGGGATAAAGAGTAGTTGATTCACTGGTTTTCACTCTTTCCTTTGTATCGCTTTTCCAGCTGAAAACCCCACCTCACCCACGCACCCACCCCCACCCCCCCGGTTTTCCTCTCAGAGTCTCCCATTTTCCTAATTTGGCTGGGAAACGGATGGGCCACTGCACTGGCTGATGACGAGGGTGCTCTGGGGAGATGGGACCTGGTCTTCTTTCTTTCCGAGGTCCCCTCCATACCAGGCTAATGGGCATTCCTGGCCAAGTGGCCCTTTCCTGTCTTCAGAAGAAAACCCTCCCACCCCTGCAGTCTTACCCTTTCATCACATCCCCTCCAGCCCTTTGTAGCAATAAATCCACACCTTCTGGCTCCCGTCCTCACGTGCCCTTGGGGACACAGACACTAAAGGCGCCCCCCTGCCTCTGCCCTGTGTGCACACACAAGGACCTGTATGCATTCAGTAATGCACCAGGACATACTACAGACCACACACTCCCAAACAGACTTGAAGTTGCACATACAAGTATACCCGTGAATGAACATGTTAATTCACCTCCTGGGCTATGTGTGCCTTACACACGTGTCTGCACTGCTGAGGGAGTTCCTTGTGCCCTGGGATGGTCCGTGTGGTCAAGGCCAGCTTCCTGGCACACCCAGACTTCTGAACCTGCCTTAATGCTGGCAGTTGGCTGCCCTAATGCAAGGGAAAAGCCTGCTCGTATTCTTCTCTTGATGTGTTTCTCCTGTCTGCTCCACCCCAGGAACCTTGGGTTCTTTTTTGTATCTTATAAGAGCCTAAGGGTTGGGGCTTTCCACCTTCTGGCCGGGGAGGTAGGATTCTATCTTCCCTCACCCTTGAGCAGAAGGTAGCAAATTTTTGTGTGGCCCTAGCACATGGAGCAGGCTGCCCATGGCCCCAGTGCAGAGGGCTCAGACCTAAGCTGGTGGCTGTGGCCCTGGGAAGAACTCACTGGGCCTGTGCTGAGTCTGTCTCAGCAGGTTCTGGGAGCAGGGGAGGAAGGAGGAGCAGGGAATGGAGACTGACCATTGGCACTCCGCCTCTGCACTGCACCCTATCAGGTTCCCACCCCTCCCTGGGCCCCAAGCAGCTGTCCTTGGACCTGCCATAATTCCCTGCTTGTTGCTATCACCCTTTCTAGGGCCACACTCTTCCCAGGGGCCTGCAGACCTCATTCTCAGGCTCTTCCTGTCTAATACCATCTTCTCCTAGCCCTTGTGGTCTCACGCTGGTGCCTTCTGCAGCCCAGGAGCTGGGGAGGCGGTGTTGGCCCTGAGCTGGCCCTGTCTATTTTCAGGGCTCAGCAGAGTCCTACACCAGCCGTCCGTCGGACTCTGACGTGTCTCTGGAGGAGGACCGGGAAGCCTTAAGGAAGGAGGCAGAGCGTCAGGCGTTAGCCCAGCTAGAGAAAGCCAAGGTGAGAAAGTTGGGAGGGGCTGTGCTGGCATTGTTTCCCTTACCTCGTGCCTTAGAAACAGCCTGGACAGACCCGAGTCAAGTCTTGGCTCAGCCACTTCGGGTGGACGTACGCCTCCCATGTGCCTCTGTCTTTCATCTGTAAAAATGTAAGCTATAATACCTGCCTCCTTATAAAGTGTAATAAGTGCCTAAAACTCTTTCCACATATAACAGGAGCTAAACATTTCCACTCTTTCTGGGTTGACTCTTACTAGCTGTGAGATCTTAGGCAATTCACTTAACCTTTCTGAACTTTAGTTTTCCCATTCATTCAAGTGAATATGATAATAGCACTTTGTAGGATTTTTGTAATGAATAAATAAGATAATGGATGTGAAACATATAACACAGTACCTGGCACACTAAACAGTAGCTGCTATCATTATGACTACTATTAATTATTATTACTATGACTATTCCTTCTTGGTATCATTATGGGGTCCCCCACCACCTATACTTATTCCCTGATGCCCCCTCCATCCTGAGAGGACTGAGTTCTGTTTTTTGCCTTTTTATTTACTGTGAAATTTAATATACATGTAAAAAACTGCATAAGCCATTCAGTATATACTTTTGTTGTTTTAATAAAAATTTTTTTGATGTATAGTTGATTTACAGTGTTGTATTAGTTTCAGGTGTGTACAGCAACGTGATTCAGTTATACATGTATATATATTCTTTTTCAGATTATTTTTCATTATTGGTTATTACAAGATTTTGAATATAGTTCTCTCTGCTATACAGTAGGACTGTTTACTTTGTGTATAGTAGTGTGTATAATGTGTATCTTAATGAAGAATTTACAAAACAAACCTCTCCATAATCACCACCCCAGTCAGGAAGTTGTACGTCCCATTGTGATTTAACTCTCTGGTTGTCATCCACCCTGGGTGCCTCCTCAAGACCAAGCCAGTGGCATTTGCTGTGAGGACAAATGTCGGCTACAACCCATCTCCAGGGGATGAGGTGCCTGTGCACGGAGTGGCCATCACCTTCGAGCCTAAGGACTTCCTGCACATCAAGGAGGTGGGGAGAGACCGCTTGGCATCTGGAGGGAGGGCAGTATAGTGTGTGCCAGGAGAGGCGCAGTCAGAGCTCTAGTGGAAAAAGACTTCTGAACCAAGCAGCGCTGAGCTAAATCTGCTCTGTGATCTTAGACAAATCTTTCCACTTCTCTGAGCTTCAGATTTGTCATTGGCAACGTGCGATGGTAATACCTAGGTTGCAGGGTTGTTGGGAGGGTTTGTGAAGAGGACTGTTGGTGGAGTGGCAGTGTGCCAGGCACACACAGGTGTCAGCATTTACTTCTCTCCCCACCTTTCCAGGGTCGAGCTGACACATGGCGGGAGGAAGGACTCTCAGAACAGGGATGTGCTTGGGGTGGGGTGGTCCAGGGCACAAGAGGATGCTGGTCCTAGAGAGCCCTGAGAATTGGGAGCTGTATTCAGAGGCTGGCGCCGGGGCTCTTTGAGGGTGCCATCCCCTGGGCAGAGAAAGCAAGATTGGGGGTGGTATCCCCTGGAACTGGCTGCTGGCTTGTACCTCTAATCTCCTTCTTGGTCTCCCCCACCCCACCTGCCGTTGTTTGCAGAAATACAATAATGACTGGTGGATCGGGCGACTGGTGAAGGAGGGCTGTGAGGTTGGCTTCATCCCCAGCCCTGTCAAACTGGACAGCCTGCGCCTGCTGCAGGAACAGAAGCTGCGCCAGAACCGCCTCAGCTCCAGGTGTCTGGCTGGGGGCGGGGCACTCCCACCCCCTGGAGAGGCCGGCCAGCCAGGAGGAGGCCCCAGGAGTTGACCTCATATTCTGAGGACACAGAGTTGCCCGAGGCCTCACCCATGGGGCTGGCGAATGAGGGCCACGGGGCGGGGTGGGGCAGCCTGTGAGAGAACAAGATCCCCCGCCCTCCCACCCACCCCTTTGCTCACGGCTCCATTTGCCTCTCTGCCCACACAGCAAATCAGGTGACAACTCCAGCTCCAGCCTGGGAGACGTGGTGACTGGCACCCGCCGCCCCACGCCCCCTGCCAGTGGTAAGAGCTGCCACCACCCCAGGGGGTGGGGTGGAGCTCCTGGGCGGGGTGGTCTCCCCATTGCCTGTCCCTTCCTTTCCCTGCAGTAAGGGGTATCCCAATCCTGAGTCCTCCAAACACATCCAGTGGTACCCTCTCCATGAAGAGCAGGGCACCCCCCGAGCTGGGCTGGTCAGTCAGCACCCATTCTCTCATGTCTGTCCTCTCCCATTTCTTCGGTAGCTCCATCTCTCCTCCTGACTCCCCCACCCCCTGCCCCCCATTCATTTCTCCCAGCCCTGTTCCATTCACCTCTTCTTCTTTCTTTTTTCCCCATCCCATCCCTGCGTTCTGTGCTTGTTCTCCATGTCCATCTCACTCCTCCCCACCTCGCCTCCTCCCTCCCTCAATCCTGACTCTCCGGTCCAGGTAATGAAATGACTAACTTAGCCTTTGAACTAGACCCCCTAGAGTTAGAGGATGAGGAGGCAGAGCCTGGGGAGCAGAGCGGCTCTGCTAAGACTAGTGTTAGCAGTGTCACTACCCCGCCGCCCCACGGCAAGCGCGTCCCCTTCTTCAAGAAGGTAATTCTTGCTGGGATCTTGTGAGTGGGGAGGTCAGGGCCCAGCTCTTTGGTGGGTGGAGGGGGGCTGGAATGGATTCAGATGGGGTATCGGCCTGATTTTGTGGGGATCAGGCCTTCCTGCCGAGGAGGAGGGAAGGGCAGAGTGGCACCAAGAATGGGCCACTGTCTCCATACACAACCCCAGCCTGGCCCTCTTCCCCGGAAGGGATGGTTCTTGCCATGGAAGCAGGCCTTCTAGCCCCCGCCCCCCAACTGAAAGCAGATCTGGTTGTAATGAAACCTGATATTTCCCCCTCACTACCAGTGGCATATTCCATATTTGCCCTCGCCCCCACACGTGAAGGGGAAAGTGGAATGGTGACTCTTCTTTGCCCTTTTCAGATCCCATAGGGTGCCCAGGGATCTCCTGGCTGCAGAGCAGGACAGTTAAGGGAACCCTTACAGTGGGCAGGTTGGCCTGCACTGGGGCCAGGAGATGGGCACCAAATTAGGGGCTATCACTCTTTCCAGCTTTTTTCCAAGACCCAGAAACGGGGTAGAGGATGTCTGAATATTCCAAAGTTCACTGGGCTGGCTGTCAGTCCCACTCCTGACCCTGATTCAGGGCCATCTCTGGCTGCCCCTTGGCATGGGGTCCCATCCCCTCTCTCTGGCTCTGTCTGTCACTAACACGCATGCCCTGTTATCTCTCCTCGTCTGCCCGCTCTCCCTCCCTCTCTTGTCCTGGCTCCTCCCTTGCCCTCTGCCCCTGCCTGGGTACCCTCCCCTTTCTCCTCCCCCTCCCCCATCTTGGCAATCTCTGGACCCAGCCAAACAGAAGCAGAAGTCGGTGAGTAGCACAGCTTTCTATGTTTCCCTCCCTACCCTCTGGGATGAGCTAGGGGGACCTTCTAACACCCATTCCCATATCTGCCCCCATTTCCCCACCCCCATTCCTGGTTCTCCCTAGCCACACCTCCCCGTCCCCACCCTGATCCCCTACATCTGGGCTTTGGGACCAGGGGGAGGAAAGGATGCATGGGGGAGCCTGGAGGCGGGGGGAGAGGGGCTAATGCCATCTCCACTCTGGGGTTTCCCCTCCCTGCTTCCCCCCAGACAGAACACGTGCCCCCTTATGATGTGGTACCTTCCATGAGGCCCATTATCCTGGTGGGACCGTCGCTCAAGGGCTATGAGGTAGGAGCCCCTACCTCATAGAGGGGCATAGGGACCAGAGGGGCCCAGACTGCCAGAAAGAATCTGTAAGGTCTTGAGACTCCAGAGACACCCCCCAGCAGGGTCTTCCCAGGATTTCCTCCCCAGAGGGCTACAGACCTTCAGAGACCACCCCCTTCCCCAGGGGGACCCCAACCCATGGGGAGACCCACTCAGAAGGGTCTAGTCTTCTCAAAAATACCCAGAAAAGTCCTCCTAGAGGTTCGACCTGAAAGGATCTCTGAATCAGAGACCCCAGTAGAGGCCCCTCAAACTCAGAAAGATCACTTCCTCCCCCGAACAGGGACTCATTCATCTCAGGGATTAAAGAAGAAAATGGAAAAAAAAAAAAAAAAAAAAGGAAGAAAATGGAATGTCGGGGGCAAATACCTAGCAGTCTACCCTTCTTGAGAGCTTTAAACACCTAACTTCTCCTCCTCCTACTCCACCCCCCGCCCCAACCTCAGGTTACAGATATGATGCAGAAAGCTTTATTTGACTTCTTGAAGCATCGGTTTGATGGCAGGTAAGCCCTTCAGAGCTGGCTCTCCATGCCCAGCATGGTTCTCTGCTGCTGGGGTTGGGCAGGATGGCTTGAATGACAATCCTGGAACTCTTGGACTGAGGGCTACGAGGTTGGCCTGGAGCCTGGGGAGGAGGCAGGACATTTTAGCCCACCCTGACCCCTGACTCTTTACTCTGCCCCCCAGGATCTCCATCACTCGTGTGACAGCAGACATTTCCCTGGCTAAGCGATCAGTCCTTAACAACCCCAGCAAACACATCATCATCGAGCGTTCCAACACACGCTCCAGCCTGGGTGAGCCCATCCCTTGACTCCACCCCCACCCTGCTCTGGGGCCAGATGTGGGAGTGAGGGGGCATCTCTAGAAATGCTCTATCTGCCCATTGCCTCCTGGGAGACTCCCTTACATTTATCCCTTCCCCATGACTCCACTCGCCTAGCTGAGGTTCAGAGTGAGATCGAGCGGATCTTTGAGCTAGCCCGAACCCTTCAGTTGGTTGCTCTGGACGCTGACACCATCAACCATCCAGCCCAGCTCTCCAAGACCTCACTGGCCCCCATCATTGTTTACATCAAGATCACCTCTCCTAAGGTGGGTACAAGACCCTACTGGGGACAGGAGTACTCTGGGTGGGCTGCCTGTGTTTAAGCCCCAGGTACTGCTTACTAATCATGTGACTTCATCTCCTCAAGCCTAGTTTCCCTTCTCCATCAAACTCCATTGTCTGGATATTGTGAAGATTCAACCTAATGTGAATAGTTAGCACTTAGCAAATGATCTGGTATAATATACCTCATCATGTATCAAGTGTTTTAAGTATTACTATTAGAGCTGTGCAGGTTAGTCCCCTGTCTCTACTTTGTTGACCTCCCATCCTCAGTCCAGAAAATAGAAAGAATTCTGTGTGTTCTGCCTCAGTGTCACCCAGCTACTTGGCAGTTGGAAAAAGACCTCTCCTGTCTTTTTTTTTCTCCTATCTTTTTATTTCAGCCCTTTTTGCTATACTGCCCTCATTTAGACCTTGATAGAGATGAACTTGGTAGGAAGACTGATTTACTTCTTTGTCATACAGCAGCTCCATCCACTCCCCCTGCTAGACATTAGTGGTTTTGAGAAACGTGGAAGGTGAGCTAAGTTGAAGGATTTTTATAAAATGTTGCTTTATTTATTTGACTGCTCCGAATCTTAGTTGTGACATGTGGGGTCTTTAGTTGTGTCGTGTGGGATTTTTAGTTGCAGCATGCAAACTCTTAGTTGTAGCAGTTGGGATCTAGTTCCCTGACCAGGGATCAAACCCAGGCTTCTTGCATTGGGAGTGCATAATCTTAGCCAGTAGATCACAATGGAAGTCCCTAGGTGAAGGATTTTAAGTTAGAAGGTTAAACACCTGACTTCTCATGGTAACTTCTTATGAGGTTCAAATCCTAGCTCTGAGTGGCTTATTTTAATTAATTAAAGTTTGTTGTGGTTTTTTTTGGTTGTATTTTATTGAGCTTTGGATCTTGGGGAGATAATTTAGCTTTTGCACAATTTCTTCACCTACAAATGGGAATTATAATCCTTCTCTTGAGGTAGTGATGTAAAAAGCCCAGAGTTCTGTCTGACTGATGAAGGCAATCAGGCGTTAACATTGCATGATAACACCCTATGAGCTAAGCACCCAGTTTCTAATGAGTATAAAGGGGAGGATGGGATTTAAGTACTTCCTGAGGTGGTTGAAAGGATCAAATGAGATAATGGATGCAAAAGCACTTTGTGAACTAGAAAGTAAGACACACTTCCATTGCCCTCACTGAGCACTGACTCTGAGGTTAAGGGTGGGGACTCTGAAGCCCAGCTGCCTGGGTTTATGTCCCACTGCTGCCATGTACCTACTGGCTCTGCGCTCTTTGGGCAGGTCACCTGACTTCTCTGTGCCTCAGTTTCCTCATTTGGAAAATAGGAATCCTTAGGTGATGTTTGTGAAGATTAAATAAACAAATTAACCATGCAAAGTGCCTGGTACCTATTAAGTGCTATATGTGTTCAGTTCTTAAAGATTTTTATTTTGAAGTAATTTCAGATTTATAGGAGAGTTGCAGGAACAGTACAAAGGATCACCTTTGAATACCCTTCACTCAGACTCACTACTTTTTTAATGGCTCTTTAGAAATAAAATTCACATGGCATTCAATTCAGCCATTTAAAGCATACAATTTAATTTTTTTCAGACTCACTAATTGTGAACATTTTGCCACATCTACTTTATCTTTAGGGCCTCCCCCATGGCTCAGCAGGTTAAGAACCTGCCTGCAGTTGCAGGAAATGTAAGAGATGTGGGTTTGATCCCTGGATCAGGAAGATCCATGGAGGAGGCATGGCAACCCACGCCAGTATTCTTGCCTGGAGAATGAATTCTCCAGGACTGTAGTCCATAGGGTCACACAGAGTTGGACACGACTGAAGTGACTTAGCATGCACACACTTTATGTATGTCTGTATTATGTATATATGTGCCTATATATATATATCTTTTTTCTTGAATGGTTTAAGTTGTAGCTCTTGTATTTCTTTATCCCTCAAAATTTCAACATGTATTTCTTAAGAACAAGGACATTAACTTACATGTCAAATTCAAGAAATGTCACTAAAATACTGTCTATCTTCAGTTTTTACCAGTTGTACCAAAAATGCCCCTTATAGCAATTTCCCCTTCAATCCAGGATCACGTGTTGCATTTAGTTGTTATATCTCTTTAGTATTTGTTTCTTCTTTACTTCATTTCTTTTCTCCTTAGTAATCTTTAAGCTAAAAACTTTCCTGAGCTTTTCTTCGATTCTCATGAGACTATCATTTTTGAAGAGTACAGATCACTTATTTTGTAGATTGTTGCTCAAGGTGGGTTTGTCTGATGTTTCCCTGTCAACAGATTGAGGTTTTGCATTTCCGGTAGGAATATTACCCGAGTGATGTGTCCTTCTGAGTGCATTACATCAGGAAGCGTAGGATGTTGGTTTGTTGTATTGTTGGTACTGTTAACTTTGTTAAGGTTGTAGCTTTATGTTTAGCTATTATTATCATTATTATTGTTATCATTGAGAGGAGGATTATAATAGTGGCTGCCTAATGGCATTATTGTCAGGACTAAATGAAAAGAAGGACTTTCCTGGTGGTACAGTGGTAAAGCATCTGGCTGGCATGTGCAAGTCATGGGTTTGTTTCCTGGGTCAGGAGGATCCCCGGAGAAGGGAATGGCAACCCACTCCAGTAGTCTTGCCTGGAAAATCCATGGACAGAGGAGCTTGGCGGGCTACAAGTCCATGGGGTTGCAGAGGAGTCGGACACGACTTATCAACTAAACAACAAAATGAAAAAAAGCACAGACCAGTGCCAAGGCATAGCAAGTGTCCCTTTCAAGGATGGCTGCCTGTTGTTAACACGGAGGGGAAGTTGGCTCAGAGAATGAATGAAACCTGTAAAGAAGGTTACAGGAGTTGGGAAGAAGAATCACTTTCCTTCATACAACCACTGTTGGAATGTCCCAGGAGAGGCTGGCATGAGACCCAGGAGAGAGCCTGAGCTTTGTGTAGGATGGACACAGGGCTGGTGAGGTCATTTCTGAAAAGGCATCCAGGGCTGAGCATCATGGAATGTTCCCCCAGCCCTGATACTGTCTCTCCATGTTGGCTCCAACCAGGACCTGCCTCTCCAGGTTGGTGTATTGCAGGGTCCCTCTAGCTCTTCTTTTCCCCTTACCAAACAGGTTCTTCAGAGGCTCATCAAGTCTCGAGGGAAATCTCAGTCCAAACACCTCAACGTCCAAATAGCGGCCTCAGAGAAACTGGCGCAGTGTCCCCCTGTGAGTGCTCAAAGGGAAGGGAGGGCGTTTGGGTTCTCCTGGTTTCCTGCTGAGAGAGTGACCAGGAACATCTGGGTCTGGTCCAGAGGTGCAGATGGATTTTCTGGGAAAAGAGGGCTGGACAGGCAGTTAGAGACTGTGTTCAAGTCCCAGAAGCACCACTTCTCTGTGGAGAGTTAAGCCCCTCTCCACGCCTTGGCTACCTTATATATAGAATGAGGGAGCTGTAATATATAGGTGCTAAGACCTCCTTATATATATTTAATTTACATATCTGAGAGCCCTCCTCTTCCTGAACATCCAGAGGTTTCTTTTTTAACTTTGTCCTTCAACCCCTTGACTCCACCCACTGCCCCCAGGCCACACCCTCAGCCCTTGGTCATGCCCAGCTCACCCCAGCCCTGCCCTTAACCCCGCCTCCACAGGAGATGTTTGACATCATCCTGGATGAGAACCAATTGGAGGACGCCTGCGAGCACTTGGCAGAGTACTTGGAAGCCTATTGGAAGGCTACACACCCGCCCAGCAGCACTCCGCCCAATCCGCTGCTGAACCGCACCATGGCTACTGCAGCCCTGGCTGCCAGCCCTGCCCCTGTCTCCAACCTCCAGGTACAAGTGCTCACCTCACTCAGGAGAAATCTCAGCTTCTGGGGCGGGCTAGAGGCCTCGCAGCGAGCCAGGGCGATGCCCCAGCAGCAGGAGCACACCGTGTAGGTGCCCCGCCCTTCTCCCCTTCCGCCCAGGGCTCGGAACTGAGTGCAGGGAACTTGGGGAAGGAAGGGAAAAGTTTTATTTTGTAAAAAATGTGGTGAGTGGCAGCTTCTGGTGTCTGTGGTTTTTGATGGGTTTGGGGCTAGCTGGTGGGGCCTATCTGGGCCTGGTCCCATAAGACTATATCTGCTGCCTTGGGGGCTTCTGCTTTGGGGGCCTTGTAAGATAAGAGACTAGGAAGAAACAGAGGAAAACCAGTGTATGTTTGCTGGACTCTACACCCATTTTAGACTCAACAGAGGTCACAGCATTATAGACGCAACAGACCAACGGCCCTCAGACCCAGGGAGTCCCACAGAGCAGGGCCATTAAAACCAGACAGACTGCCCCCTACTCCAGAGCCCTAATCTCCAGGGGTTCTCAGAAGAGACCCAAAATGAAGCATGTTCTATGAGTTGATATAGAACCTTCCACCCTTCTTCCAGTTAAACAGATTTCAGGGAAGATCCTCCTGTGGGTGCCCCACCCTACCTTGATCTCCCATGGGAGCCATGGCCTATCTCTGAGGTCAAACCATTAAGTACTGAGTTCTAGATTAGAGCCAGAAGAAACCCAGGAAATCATTCTAGACCACTGCTTTTCAAATTTTATTTTCAGCACTAGAACCCATTTGTTCACTGAATCTTATGGAAAGTTCAGTGTGTAAATAAGGCATCCTTGCTCTGCTTGGAGAGGGCTAGTGGCTTGGCCTCCACATTACCTCCACGGGGACCCCTGAAGCACTCTATGTCCTGTCCATCTACCCCAGAACTCGAGGGAATGAAAATTGCTGCTCTAGCCTAATCTCCATCACAGCACCACAGAGAAACTGGGCCACCGAGATGGGAGTCACTGCTCAGGGTCACACAGCTTGAAGTGGCAGGGGATGCACTAGAACCCAGGCCCCTTGGCACCCCACCCAGCAGCCTCCATGGCCATCTTCATGTGACATTGGTGCTGAGGACACTGAGCCATCTCATCGTTGCCAGTGGGGAATAGAGACCTATCAGCCTCCCCCAGTATTCTTGCCTAGAGAATCCCATGGAGAGAGGAGCCTGGTGGGCTCCTGTCCATAGCGTTGCACAGAGTTGACACAACTGAAACGACTTGGCATGCATGCATGCATTGGAGAAGGAAATGGCAACCCACTCCAGTGTTCTTGCCTGGAGTATCCCAGGGACAGAGGAGCCGGTGGGCTGCCGTCTATGGGGTCACACATAGTCGGACACGACTGAAGCGACTTAGCAGCAGCAGCCTTCCCCAGCCTGAAGCTTTGAGTCTGTTAAGGGCAGGGAAGGAATCCTATCAACCTTGGAGACTGTCACCTGACTCAGAGTGGAGTAGGGGAAGTGTGGAGGACGCCTATGATTAGGGTCCCATTGGGCTGAAGGAGCTGGATGAAATTCTCTTTAGTATATTTGGGGCAACAACTAACCCAATCAACCACTAACAAGTGGCAGCACTAATAAGCTGTTAATGATGATTTAGCTCAAGATAGTGTTAATGAGTGCCTTGAGGAAGTGACTACTAATTGTTCATGGGCTCTCTACCATGGTTACCAGGAGAGTCACGCCTTCTCACACCTAAGAAGGTCGGGCGCCCCCTCTCCTAATGGAAGAACAAATGCCTTGAGTTCTGTCCTCTGGCTGGGCTCCAGAGCCGGTCGCCCAGCTGCCCAAACCCTAAGGCCAGCACCCTCCTCCTTCAGCCAGGCTGGGTGTCTTGGTGCCCTCACTAACCTGCCTTGCTTTGTTGTGTTTCTCTCACTCCTGCCTGATCTGCATGGTGTGTACCGTCTGTCTGCTAACCAGGGACCCTACCTTGCTTCCGGGGACCAGTCGCTGGAACGGGCCACGGGGGAGCACGCCAGTGTGCACGAGTACCCGGGAGAGCTGGGCCAGCCCCCAGGCCTTTACCCCAGCAGCCACCCGCCAGGCCGGGCGGGCACCCTGCGGGCACTGTCCCGCCAAGACACGTTTGATGCCGACACCCCTGGCAACCGAAACTCTGCCTACACGGAGCTGGGAGACTCGTGTGTGGACATGGAGACTGACCCCTCCGAGGGGCCAGGGCTTGGAGACCCTGCAGGGGGCAGCACCACACCAGCCCGACAGGGATCCTGGGAGGATGAGGAAGAAGACTATGAAGAGGAGCTGACCGACAACCGGAACCGCGGCCGGAATAAGGCCCGCTACTGCGCGGAGGGCGGGGGCCCAGTTCTGGGGCGCAACAAGAACGAGCTGGAGGGTTGGGGGCGGGGTGTCTACATCCGCTGAGAGGCAGGGGCTACACAGTGGGAGGAAGGGCTCTTGAGCCCAAGGGAGGGGAGGGACAGGGGGGCTCACCACGGAGGTGTATCTTGCCTCCAGGGGGCGCTGTCTCCCCCCTTTCAGATGCCTTTGCTCAGACTGGGGTTTCTTTGGTGGTAACCTTCCACCCAGCTCCTGGGAGTCCCTTAAGCCTCAGCGGCGGGTTTTTACCTAGCTGCTGTGGATGTATGGAGGATGCCCACCTTTCTGCAGTATCCCCTTCTCCACCTCAGGGGGCTCTCTCCCTTCACCCAGAGAAAAGGTGCACTTCCTTAACTCCTACTCCGGGCTCTAAAATGGTGTGGCCCTTTCTTTTCCACCCTGGAGCATTTGGGAATGGGGTGGGGAGGGGCTTTTCCTGGAGAGGGAGACCACAGACTCTCACATGAGGGCTCTCTTCCCCAAACCCCAGATCCGGGGTCCTTTACCATGAGCCCCGCCCCCAGCACCTGCCTGCAGCTTCCTGACTTCATTGTCTGGGAGGTGAAAGCTATAGCACTGGAAGCTCCGTGGGGGGCTGTCTCACGGAGTGGTCTGGAGCGGTCTGGGCAGATGCTGGCAGGCATCAGGTGCAGTGCCCTGTGCCTGCCCAGGACCTGGAACCCTGAGGAGGCGGCCAGCCAGATGCTGCTCCCCGCCCCACCACCTCCATGCCTCAAGCCCTTGCCTACCCCAGGAATGAGCTTTGCCTACAACATCCCTTGCCTGCTGCCATCAGAAGAGGGGGCCCCTCTGCATCTGAGCCCCCCCATCCTCTCGTCACCTGGGCCCATGGAACACTCCGATCCGCCTCATTTTGAAACCAAAAAAACTGCTCCTTCATTCTCACCCTGAGGTCCCAGGGAAGACGCCCTATGGTTGGTGCCCCAGAGTTAATCACCACCCCAGGGGTTGCCTCTGGACATCAGATCTCCCCTCGAAGGGTGGGGGGCTTGGCTGCTGCTGCTGCTGCTCTGTATTTGCCTCTTGTGATCCTGTCCTTTACCCATGTCCACTTCACCCAGGAGAGGCCTTGGTACGCCCTCTGCTCTGCAGTGTCCCTCTGCCTAGCATCCCATTGCCCAGCAGCCCTGCCCCCCAGCACCCAGCTGGGCCAGAAAGAGCCGATTGTGCCAACGAGGACTGGGCCCTGCCCGGCTGCCCACCTCAGGGATGGGCACCTCATGCCTGTCTCGCCACCTCCTGTGCCAATGTTGTCCCACCCCACCCTCCACCTGGGGTGGGGTGCAGCTTCCACTTCCTGGTTAGAAGAGACCACTGCCCAACCCTTCCCCTTTCCTGTCTGGTGTCCTGTGCCCCCATCTGTCTGTCTGTTCGTCTGTACTACCCTAGAAGTATTTTGCCACATATAAAACCGCTGTCCTGTCCTTTGCACCGCCTCCCAGGCCTGCTTCTTTGTCCCCATCACTGCTACTGGTTGCCAGCCTAGGTGTGTGGGAGCTGCTGACCTGCAGGGGGGGAGAGTGAAGCGGAGGGTGCGGGAGTCAGTGGCGCCCTGAGCGATTTGCTCAGCGGGAGAGGTGGTGCTTTGACTTTCGACTGACACATTACATTCAAACCTGACAGGAGCTTCGTGGCCAGTCTCAGCTCCACTCCGCCCCAAGCCCCATACCTGTCCTGTCTCCCCATAATTAGAGCCAGGGGAAACCAGAAAGTGTAGAGGGAAGTGGAGTGTCCCGGAGGTCATTCAGGGGGTCAGATCCAGAGCCACTGGCTCACGGTCTTGGAAGCATGTGTGTTTTTCTGCTCCTGTGGCCTCAGCTGCTCCCGGGTTCCACAGGGACGGAAGGGCTGAACTTCCAGCTTCCTCCACTGATGCCTCCACAACGACCCCCACCCCAGTCACTGCTAACTAGCCTTGTGAGAGAGAAGGAAGTCTGTTTGTGGGGGGTGGGTAGAGAATTGGGAACTCCCCCAGTCCCAGACTGAAAGAGAAAAAGCCAGGAAGAAAGTCAGCGGGTGAGAGTGACAGTTCCTGCTGTCATCACGTGGCAGGATGTGGACTTGTCTGCCTCACACAGCACCCAGAAACCATTTCTCCACTCTCCTGGTTCTTGTATTTGGGTAGTAGACCCAGATAATCCTGTCCAGAGTGTGCATGTGTGTGTGTGTGTCTGTGTGTGTATAGAGGGCAATGGACATTCAGACCCTCCAGATGAGGGGTTAGCAAACCCAAGGAGAGAGGAACTGGACAGGCCCACAAGTTGAGTGACTGGCTCATGGTCAACAGGGAGTTGATGGCAAAGCCAGCACTGCTGGGACTGGAGCCCATTCTGCCTCCATGTGGTGCTCTTCCCCTTGCATTGCAGTGGAATCAATCTTTCTTTCCTGTGTTTATTCATTGAGCAAACATTTATTGAGCATCTACTATATACCAGGCACAAGTCTTAAATGGGAGCAGCAGACACTTCATAAGGGAGCTCTCTGATGTGGGAAGCAATGGGTCTTAGGGGAACCTGAAAGAGAAGTCCCCCGCCTTAACCTGGGGAGATCAGGAAGGGCTTCCTAGAGGAGGTGAAACTTGAGCAGTCTAGAAGGCTGGTTAGGAGTTAACCTGCAGAGAACGAGGGAAAGTTTTCAAGGCAGAGGAAGCAAATGACATGCATGACACACTCTTGACACTTCACTAGCAAAGGGTGCTCTCAAGGTGAAGGGAAGGGGGGCGGTCATAGGAGCCTAGATTTGAGGCGGCCCAGCTGGGAAACAGCTGCAGTGCTCCAGGCGAGAATTGAGGGTTTGCAGTGGAACAGGTAAGGAGGCAGTGGCTGCAAGAGACAAATAGTGTTTAGGATTGAAAGTTCTTGGAGAGCAATTGGAGGTGGCTAGTGAGAGGGAGGCCTTTGGATGACTGTGGGTGATGGTCTTCCCAGACATAGAGGAAGCAAGTGAAAAAACCAGGTTAGAGACAGACATTAGTTTTGGACAAAGTGGGCACAAGCCTAAGTGGGAGCCGCAGACAGCTCCTCCTGTGGGAGGACATCCAAAAGGGAAAGAGCAGAAAACAGGCTCCGTCTGGGGCTCCACAGAGAACTCCATCTGCAGTGGATCCTGGTACTTTCAATCAAAGGCAGGGATCACTGGCTTCAGTTTACAGATAAAGCTCTGTGAGGTTAAGCAGTTTGTCCATAGTTACACAGCCATCAAGCAAGGACTTGAACTGAGATCTTCAGATTTCAAGTTCTGTGGTGTCCATGACCCACAAGTCTTGTGCTGATTCCCCTGGCCCAGAGTGCCCTGGTTTCTGCAAGGGGAGGGGTGTGGGGCAGGAAGAAGCAGATGTCTGAGTGTTTCTGTCTTCTCACCGTGTGCCTTCTGCTTGAAATTGCATTCGCCCGGAACTTGCAGGCAGGGGCATGTCTAGGTGGTTTGGAGATATTGAGGGATGAGGGGAGAGAGATTCTTGTCTCTTGGTAACCACCAACCCTCAACCATCACACAACAAGCATGTTGGTGGTTGTCAACATGTGAGGATTTCAACGACCATGAAGTTGGTTGGGACTAGGCCCAGAGAGGCTGATGCTCCTACCGCAGCCACCTCAGGGACTCCGGAACTGAGATGCTGGGGACACCTCCTACCTCCCTCCTTGACCAGCTGCTTCTGTCATTTCAGTAGTTTCTACCCCAGAGTGAGCTGAGGTCAGAGAGGTTGAAGGTTTCCCTCATGCTAAAAAATGAGAGCTGAGTTGTGACCACCAGGACCTGGGAGCAGGGCAGAAGATGGGTTGGTTTCCAGCTCAGTAACCTCAAGAAAAATCTCATCTCAGCCCCAGTAATCACATCAGCAGACAAGTGTGCCTTGCTACTACTGCTGCTGAGTCACTTCAGTTGTGTCTGACTCTGTGCGACCCCACAGACGGCAGCCCACCAGGCTCCCCCGTCCCTGAGATTCTCCAGGCAAGAATAGCTCCCCTCTAAATCAGGTCTTTCCCCCACTTTCTCTTTTTTAGTTTTTTTGTTGTTGTTGCATATATTTGTCTCCCTAACTAGATGGCAAGCTTCATAAGACCCGGACAGGCCTGTTTTGTCTGCTTGGCATGTTTCTAATTCCTGACTCACATTTGTCAAATGAATGAATAAATGAATGAGTCCCCCCTGAAGAGCCTACCTCTGGGCCTCACAGCAGAGGCAGCTCATGTCTGTTTACTGAACGTGCTCCAGTGAGCAGAAACAGTCACTTTCAATTCTGCAATTGATGGTGGGGGCAGGGTGCACTAAGAGGTTCCTTCCCTCTTCCCACCCTCCAACCCCCCCAGGAAACAGATGGTAAAAATGCTTTAAATATTGCTGCTTCCCCTAGCACATTTCTGAGCCTCCACCCTACCCCACCCCAGCGCAACCCAGCCCATTTTTAACTAGCGCAGAAATGGAATCAGCCTAGATGGGTTCTGGTAGTCAATTCTCCTTGCATCTAACTCTGGGCACCACTCTGGGTGGGATGAAAATTCTGTATTTAGTGAACTTTTCCCTCTTCTCTCCACAAGCTACCCAGCCTTCTTCAGTCCTCTTCAACTTCTGTTCATACTCCTTTTTTAATACTCCAAACACAATTTCTCAGGCTGTAACTTAGCTTATAGCCCTTCAGTCCAAAAGCAACACATCCCCACTGTGCACCAGGCTCTGGGCTGATGGGGAGTAGGTGGTGGGGAATACACAGGTGAGAGAGACATAACCCAGCCCTCTAGGACTCACAGTTGATTGGAGAAAGCAGACAGACCAGTCATCATCTCAGTGTAGAAAGGAAGCCCCATTTGACTGGAGAACCAGGCCAGGGCTTGGGAAGTAGGTGGCTTATGTAGTGGGCACTTGAAGGGATTTAGGAACCCACCTTTCTGAGAAGGTGAAAGGCGCTCAGATGGAGGAAACGCAGAAGCAAAATCATAGCTGGGCATGTGTGGGCAAGAACCATGGATGCAGAGCATGGGGGATAACCCGCAAAGGCAGGTGGGACGTTGTTCTTGGGGGTTCTTCAATGTCAGGTGAGGAGATGGATCTGAATCCAGTGGGCAACAGGGAGCCATGGAAGGTTTATGAGCTGTGGAGTAACAGACTCTGAGCTGTGCTTGAGAAAGGTTAATAGGGCTGTGAGGCAGATGCTCTAGGTAAAGGGAAGGCAGGGAGACCAGTTAAAAAGTTGTTCTCTTGGGGGAGAGGAGCACTGATGGGCTGTAGGTGGGCAGTGGCAGTGGGCTGGAGGAAGCTGAGTCTCTTGTGTGGTGATGGGTCTCTCTTAACTGCCCCCTCCACCTGATGTTGGTTTGCTTTCTTCACATCTCCTTTTGTCTTCTGGTTTCCCCCAGTTTATGCAAAGAAGGAAATTCACACACAAACAACAACAAGCAGTTTCCCCCTTCCTCTGTCTCCTCCAGCCTGGTTCTCTCTTGGCCTGGGCTCTCCTTCGCTGGGTCTCAGGATCCTGGACCCCTTTGTAGGGTCTTTTCCTGGCTGAAGGCTCTCTCTTTGCTCCATCCCTATCTTCAGATGCCCACTCTTGGGAATCAGAAAGCTATGTTCAAGCAGGTGGTTTGCCAGCAAATCATGGGAGCAGCACTGCTTTACTCCTAAGAGTTGTTCATCACCAAGGAGCCTGCAGAACGAGAGGACACCCAGCCCTCCCTAAGGAAGCTCACCCAAAGGAGGCCTAAAGGCCCACACTGATGACACAGCTGGAGACCTGTTGAGGGGTGGAACATTCTCCCAGCTCAGAGGGGATCCATGAGCCCTCTCTGCTCACACAGCTAGTAGGTACAGAAGGTGGGTAGCTTAGGGTTTTGCTTGTTTTGAGTACCCCAGACACGGTACTTGGAGAAGCGAGAGCTGGCATCTAGTGTGGGCCCCTGTGCTAGGTCTCCTGATTTGCAGGGGAGACTAGCCCACCCAGAGAACTCAGGGGTTTCCTCAGGGTAAGGGGGAAGATGTAAATTCTGGACCCCGTTTTCCTTGCACCTCCAGGGCTCTGGACAGGTAGCTCATTGTCCCTGTGAGGTCCATGGTGCCCTCTTGGGGCCAGCGTCCCAGGGGATTCCCAGGTCCCTTAGGGGACAGACTGGCGCGGCTTCGGAGACCTCATAGGCAAAGCTTGTGAGAGCCTTTCCCAGGGGGCGGGGCTCCAAGCACCTGGGCTCGACCTGGGCCCCCGAAGAGCCCCCGAGTCTTAGCCCCGTCTGACTCGGGACGTGCCATGGGACAACTGATGGCCAAGCTGATGAGTATCTTCGGGGAACGGGGTAAGAGGCACATAAGTCATCCAAGTGACCACTTTGACCCAGCTCCCACCTGCTACCCGCCCCCTCTCCTCCCCCTCAACCTGTGGGGTGGTCTGGGAAGATGCGATGGGGCATCTCAGGCTCAAAGAATCCTGCGTGGGGGCTGCTCGGAAGTCTCCCCTGCCCCATCCCCGCCCACTCCTCGTCGGTGGCGCGCTTCGGTGCATTCCCGGGCGCCCGGCCCGGCGAGCCTCCTTCCTCGGGCTAAACGCCGTCGCCGGTTTCCTACGGTCGTGACTTCACGCTCAGCTCTTTCTTCAGACCCCTTCTCTTAACAAGAAGCCCTGAGCTCCCCGGACCTTTTGCACAATCATTTTTCTGGAAATGTGGAGAGGGGACAGTAGGGCTCAGCTCTCATTTCCGCTGTCCCGAGGTGGCTCAGGGGTCCCGTCCCGGTGGGAAAGAAACCTGTCCTGTTAGTTTCTTGTGGGGGGAGGGGGCGCGGGAGCAGAAGTAGTACCGTGGGCCGAGGTCCCCCAGCCTGCCGGGAACACTTGTCTCCTTCCTGGGAGGCCTGGTGGGGCACACAATCCCTTGGTCATCGGGTTTGGCCCTGACCTTGCCCTTCCCCCGGATGCCTCCAGAGCACAAGGTTATCATCGTGGGACTGGACAATGCAGGGAAGACCACCATTCTCTACCAGTTGTAAGTGACTCTCGGATACGGAGGGGGCTGGCCTTCCTACTAGACTGACAGGCATTTGGACCAATCACCGGAGCCCTTTCTTGGGTCTCTTGTAGCCGGGAGAACAAACAGGCGGAAGGCTAGTGTGACCTTCCTGGTACAGGGGCCCCTCAGTTCAGTGGCTTCTCGGTCAGGCATTCGAATCCTGCTCGGTATGAGCAACCCACTGCTCCCCGCCATCTACCCGCGGTCCCTGCCAAAGCCGGTTGTGAGCTTAAAGCTGTCCAAACCTGACCGATGATCTCCTGCTTCGCTCCCCCTAGCGGAAAAGGCAATGGCACCCCACTCCAGTATTCTTACTTGGAAAATCCCACGGATGGAGGAGCCTGGTGGGCTGCAGTCCATGGGATCGCGAAGTCGGACACGACTGAGCAACTTCACTTTCACTTTTCACTCTCATGCACTGGAGAAGGAAATGGCAACACTCCGGTGTTCTTGCCTGGAGAATCCCAGGGACAGAAGAGCCTGGTGGGCTGCCATCTCTGGGGTCGCACAGAGTCGGACACGACTGAAGCGACTTAGCAGCAGCAGCAGCAGCGTCAGATCTCTGTTAACTCCGGCACTCCAGCCTTGTGTCTTCATTTTTCTCCCCCTTTCAGTCCCTTGTCAGACTGGCGAAGGAAATGGCAACCTACTCCAGTATTCTTGCCTGGAAAATCCCATGGACGGAAGAGCCTGGTAGGCTACAGTCCATGGGGTCGCAAAGAGTCGGACACGACTGAACGACTTCACTCACTCACTTTCAGACCCAACAGGGAGGGCCGGCTTTGGGTCTGGCTGGACTCTGTAGGTCCCGGTCTAGCAGAGCCTGGCACGTGTGCATTTCCCGATGTTCACTCTCTGGATCCCATCCCTCCTGTTTGGAACTTCCTGAGTATTTACTCAGGAATATTCTCCCTGAAAAAATATAATTTTTCCTGAAGAAAAGAGAAGTTAGAAGAAAAGAGAAATTCAAACAACATGAGCATATATATGTACAGTATAGTAAAGTTCCCTCTCATCCCTAACTCCCTGTTTTACGTCCCACGTTTTCCAGAGGTATTTCCTACATATAAAAACATGTGTTTTTTTTTCTAACTCACTTTAAACAAAGCCCCTCTCTGAAGGCCCTCACTTATGTCTGTCTCCTTTTTTTCAATCCCTTGCTGCTCGAACTGCGGTCCACAGACTGGCAGTACTGACATCAGCTGGAAGCTTGTCAGAGATGCAAAATGTTGGGCCCCAGTCCAGACCCTCCGGATCAGAATCTGCCATTTAGCAAGACTCAGCTGCATATTAAAGTTGGGGGAGACTGTTCTAATGAGTCTCCCCTCTCTGGGGTCCAAGTCAAGCAGGACTTGATCTCACTCCTGTCTGCATTCCCTCATCCCCAGCAGAGACTGTCAGCCTGGGCTGAGTTGCTCTGAGTTCGATTCAGCCTGACTTAACGTGGGGGCCAGAGCTGACAGTGGGCTGGGCTGAATGGTTGGTGACCTCTCCTACCTCCCTAGCCTGACAAATCAGGTGGTCCATACATGTCCCACCATCGGTAGCAACGTGGAGGAGATTGTTCTGCAAAAGACCCACTTCCTCATGTGGGACATAGGAGGACGGGAGTCTCTGCGCTCCACCTGGAACACATACTACTACAACACTGAGGTGAGGAGGTGGCCTGGGCTGGGGGGGCTGTGTGATATTAGCCAGCCACTTAACCTCTCTGAGCCTTGGTTCCCCCACTGTGAGATGGAAACTGCAATAATGACCTCTCTGGGACTTCCCTAGTGGTCCAGTGTTTAAGAACTCTGTGCTTCTGTTGCAGTGGGTATGGGTTTGATCCCTGGTTGGGGAACTAAGAGCCCACATGCCGTGCAACTTGACCAAAGAATTAAAAAAAAAAAAGATCTTATGAGTTGTGAAAATTAAAAAATTAAACAAGAGCTGATTCAGATGTGTTGAATACTTAATGCAGCACAATGCCTGTTAAAATTTTTGAATACTTCCTGGCAGCTTTTTTTGCTTGCTGGCAGCTTTCTGTTTGATGCATCGGATGGGGTAAGCTCTTTGTCTCTGGGGGCCTTACTTTCTCACTCTGGCAGCAACAGAATCCAGTGGTTTCATTCCTGGAGTGAGAGCTGATTTCAAGCTCCAGCGCTACCACTCTTAGGCTGTATGGCTGAGGGCAAGATACGCCACATCACGTCACCGACCTTCAATCTCCTAGTTTGTAAATGGGGATAGTAACAGTTCCAGTTCCACAAGGTTGTGGTGAGACCCAAGTGGAGTTACAATGCCCAGGACTTGGCATAACCTCTGGCACACAATCAGAAGTTGTGCTCTGTCCACCCTGGGTCCGGATAAAAAGGGAATTCAAATGGGACTAGGGCAGTTAGGTCTTGAGACTGGACAGTTTGTTTTCTGTGGGGCTCACATCAAGGCAGAGTAAAGTGGGAAGAGACACATTCATGGGATGAATGAATGTGTGTATCATCACTCACAACTTCCCTCTGCTGGCCAGTTCATCATCCTTGTGATTGACAGCACAGACCGGGATCGGCTGCTGACCACTCGAGAGGAGCTGTATAAGATGCTGGCCCATGAGGTAAGCTCCCTGCAGTTGGGACCCAGGGCACTAGCTACTAGCTGTGACCTCATTCTACTCACACAGCTTCTTGAGTATCATTACTGATGCCCCAGTCTCTCAGCACCTCTATCCTAGCAGCTTGGGCAGGGCAAGATTATTCCAGATGAAGGGCAATAACGCCTTCAGCGCAACTGATCACAGAATTCAGAGTTGCAAGTGCCAGTCCTGACCTCACTTGGCACTCACTGTGGTGAGACCCCACACGAGTTACTGCACTTCTCTAATTCTCAATTTCCCCAAGTACAATATAAGTGGGGAAAGGTCATCAATTCCTACCTCCTGGGATCACTGTAAGGATTCTATGAGCTGGTTGGGAGGCATTCTATGAACTGTTGGTGTCGTTTCATGTGGTTGTTACTGTTGGGCAGGGCCTCCATACTTGCCCCACCTGGGCATGGGGCTGTCTTGCTGGGAAAGCAACAGAGCTAGAGAGGGCTCATGGGGCAGTGAGAAGGGAGGCTGGGTCCTGGCAGGCTGACTGGGGCTGGGTTCCTCTCTCCACAGGCTCTACGAGATGCTTCCATCCTCATCTTTGCCAATAAGCAGGACATGAGGGACTCCATGACCATCGTGGAGATCTCCCAGTTCCTCACCCTTAGTGCCATCAAAGACCACCCGTGGCACATACAGGGCTGCTGTGCCCTCACCGGGGAAGGGTTAGTGGCTGTCCTACCTGGACCTTCAGGGCCTGTCCCAACCAGCTGAGCATCAGAAACTTCTCTCGTCTCTCTCCTGTCAGAATCTGACTCATAGCATCCCTTAGCATCTGGGTCAAGACAGCTGAACAGCTACCCACAGTTACGATCCTGGGGGTAAGCAGTGAGCGAGACAGTGTCTCTGTTCTCCAGGGGCTTGTTCTACTGGGGAGAGACGTGACGCTCCGGTCAAACACAAACATTTTCAGTACTGAGAAATGCTACGAGGAAAGTGAAATTGAATGACAGGAATGTGTTTGCTAGAGCTCTGGTGGTTAGGGGCCTTGTCTACTAGGAGGTGACTTCTAAACTGAGACCTGAGTGAGGAGACAACCATGGGAAGACCTGCGGGACAAGCCTTCCAGGCAGAAATCACTGACTCTGGGCTTGAGTTTCCTTATCTGTAAAGAAAGCTGTTTCCTTCCAGTGTTTCTGTAGAGAATAAATGATATCATTCAATTAACATTCACTGGGAACCTACAGTTGTTCCTCCATATCCATGGATTTCACATCCTCAGATTTAACCAAATGTAGATTGGAAATATTCAGAAAAAAAAAAAAAAAGCCAGACAATTCCAAAAAGTGAAAATTGAATTTATCGTGTGCTAGCAATGATTTACATAGCATTTATATTTACCACTTTTTATATATCATTTACAATATATCAGGTATTATAAGTAATCTAGAGTTGATTTAAAGTACTGATTTAAATCAGTGACTAGGTTATATGCAAATATACGCCACTTTATACAAGGGGCTTGAATGTCTGAGAATTTTGATGTCTGCAGGGGTCCTGGAACCCTGGAACTCCATGGATACAGAGAAACAACTATACTTTGTGCCAGGTACTGTTCTAGGCACCTGAGAAAAATTAGTGAACAAAACAGAAAGAAATCCCTGCCCTCACGGAGCTTACTTTCCAGGAGGGGAGAAAGAGACACTGAACAATAAAAATAAGAAAAATGTACAGTAAGTTAAAAAGTGGTAAGTGTGAAGGGGAAACATCATCAATAGGAAAGGGAAGTTGGATGTATGTTGGGGAGAACGTTGCAATTTTAGATAATGTGTCCAGGGAGGGGCTGCTGAGAAGAGAGCTGGTAATTAAACATCTGAGGATGTGAAGGAGCTAGGTCATGGTCACACAGAAGGGGCCTTAAATCAGGCCTGGAGAATCCCCTGTCCTCTTCCCTCTCAAGTGGAGTCACAGTGGGTTAGGGGCTTGGATGCCCAGTTGAAGAAGGGGAGAATTTAGGCAGCCCAGCGCAAGGAACCACATATTTCTGGCCATATCCTTCTAACTCCTGGGTCAAGAGGAGCCCCCCACCCCCGTCTCCAACCCATATTCAGTTCAATTCAATCAGCATTTCCTAAGTAACCCTCATGTGCCATGCATTGTGCCAAGTGATACAGACATGACCGAGACCCCTTTCTTGCTTGGAGTTGCTCACAGTCTAATGAAAGAACTTGCTTATGGAGCCTCTTCCCAGGCTTTTGAAGCCACCCTGGCACTGACCCAATGATGGAGTGGGTGGAAAGGTGGTATTGGAGGCTTGCCCAAAGACATTGCTAAGGTGGGTCTCCAGGCCTCTTTGTCCAAGAAGCCCTCCCTGACTCCCAAACATCCAGAGGTCTCTGTACATCTCCTTTCTAAACGTTATCACAGTATGTAGTTATACAATTATTTGTTTGACCATCTGTTTAATATCTATCTCCTCTGCTAGACTGCAAGCCCTAGAGGGCATGTCTATTTTTTCACCAGTAACCCCTAGCATAATACCCATTGCACAGTTCATTTATGTTTGTTACCTGAATGCAAAACTGGATATAAATTTGGGCGTTCCAGCAGTCAGCTCTGGGCGGGGCTGGGGGTTGGGAATGCCATCAGCCTCATGGGATATGCTTATCCTCGTCCGTTCTTTCCTTCCTCAGGCTGCCTGCCGGGCTGCAGTGGATGCAGTCTCAGGCCACTGCCAAATGATGTCCCAGCCTGAGGCCAACCAGAAACTTGGAGGGTTTTGCATGGACTATGTGGGTAGAAAACCCAAGTGACTATTTATTATTTTTCTATGACGCTCTAGTGACCAGGGGTATCTATGGATGGTGAGATTCCCACTGTCCACCCAACCCCCACACTGAGGAGCTAGATGGAACACCCTGAGTTGCTGCAGGCAGGACAGCAGAAAAAGCTGCCCTTCACTCCATGGAAGCAGGCATCCTTCTTAAAGACACCAGGAAAGCTGTTGGGGATCAGGAAGTGGAGCCCCCTCCCTTAGTCCTCAACCTCTCTGTAGGAAAAATGGAGGGCAGAGTAAGAGACCCCTGGAATTGTTCTTTATTTCCTAGACCTCTACCCCAACCCCTTAACCCCCACTCCAGCTTTCCGGCCCCTTAGCCATCTTTGTCCCGTACGCTTCGGTCAAAGGAGATTCCAGAAAGGTGAAGGGGCTGGCTCAGGAGAAGGAAAGGAAGAAAGTGAAGTCACCTCCATGGACTAGCCTACCAGGCTCCTCCCTCCACGGGATTCTCCAGACAAGAGTACTGGAGTGGGTTGCCATTTCCTTCTCCAGGGGATCTTCCTGACCCAGGGATCGAACCCAGTCCTTCCGTATTCCAGGCAGACACTTTAACCCTTGAACCACCAGGGAAGGAGGACACAGCCAAAACCTGAAAAGGGAGAGGGTGGAGGACCGGACCTTCCAGCCAGAGACAGTTCCTCACACTGCAGGGGGTTCCACCCCTTCCTCACCTTACCGTTCCCTCTGAGATGCTGGGTCTGACCACAGCTTTTGAGCTTTAAGCTACCCCTTCACTCCCAGTGTCCTTCCAGTGTGAATCCCACTCCTCCCAATATCCCAGATTCCTACAGCATTTGTTTATCTTGTCTTTTTGTAGTGATTTTTTTCCCACACTGTAGTAGGAATTTTATGAAGGTATAATAAATGCCATTGAAAACTGCTCACCTTTTATTGCTGCCTGCTCCTTTGGCTCCACCTCAAAACTGACTTTCAGTTTCATACAAAGTTCTCTGGCAGGGGAAATCCACCAAGGAAATGGAAAGGGGCTGCCTCAAGGGCCCTGGGCTCTATAGCCCTCTGCCAGGTGACTAACACCAGGTTTGTCAGCACTCAGAGCTCTAGGCTCTGCCTGGGCCTAGGGGAAGGAGGGGAGTAGGGGACTTTAGGGGTTGTAAAAGCCCAGGAGTCCTATCAAAGTAGAGCTGAAAACAGGATGGAAACCCAGGCTGCCTGTCCTGTACAGGGAGCAGTGCTATTACCCCCCAGAAAACCTGGGATGGTCCTGAGGTCAGTGGGTATGTTCTCTTCGCAAGTCAGGAAGTGCACAACGCTGTGAGTCTGGACACAGAAACAGTGGGCTCAAGATTTCTTAACCCGGTGGTTTCCATAAAGAGTGATGAGGGGGAAGAACTTAGGAAGTCTAAATGTCTCCATTCAGATGCCGTCTTCCTTCCATTAGGTTAGCTACAAAGAACACAACAGGTAAAAATTAATAATTCCCTTATTCCGTAGAAATTCACCCTAGCTGGCAAAGCTCCCCATTACCACGGGGGTATAGCTCAGTGGTAGAGCATTTGACTGCAGATCAAGAGGTCCCCGGTTCAAATCCGGGTGCCCCCTCTACGGCCTAGTTTGTTTTTTCTTCCCCGGCTTCTTAGTCCTGCAGTGCTCCTCCTGAAGTTCCCTTACAGGCTAAAAGGGAAGGGTCCTTCAACATTGCGGACCTCTTTTGCCGGCGATCAGGGTGGAGCCCCAGGTCCTGCCAAGCCACGCCCTCAGCCTCTTGGGGGCTGTACAAAGGCCCTCGCTCCTGATGGTAAGGTGGAGGCGTGAGCGCCCGCACGCAGATCTACGTGTCCCGTGATCTCAGCTGCCCGGGATCTCAGTCTGTTGGAAGACAGACTGAGTTTCTAAGGGCCGGGCTTGGGCTGGGATAGGAAGGACTGGAGGTGTCTGTGAGCGTGTAGGAGAGAGATGGGCGCCAAGAGAAACGCTAGGGGCGCTCTAGCAAGGCAGGAAAGGCGGACCCAGGCCCAAAGGAAGGTCCAGGAAGTGAGAAATCTAGGGGAAGTGAGGGGCTTCACCTCCCGCAGTCCCAAATTGCTTTTTCTTACATCATTAGAATTCTTTAGTTCAGAGTTTCAGGAAACAAACTCTGCATTCAGATAAGTAGTCTCTCGAGATTTATAGTCTCTCTGTCTCTTGAAAATACTGGATTCCACTTCCGTTTGAGGACGCAGTCACAGCGCCTGCGCTGGAGTACCACTAAGAAGTCATCCGCAGGCGGGAAACCAGCAGAGGGGGTATAGCTCAGTGGTAGAGCATTTGACTGCAGATCAAGAGGTCCCCGGTTCAAATCCGGGTGCCCCCTAGTATACTTTTTTAAGGATCCAAATTCGGATTTTCCCAGCCACCACTTTTCTTACAACTTTCTACTTCCACGATTTTGTATTGACATTTATTTCACCACTTCTATTTTGGGCAAGATGAGGAACGGCGAGACAGCAAAACAAATTTAGAGCAGAGGTTCTCAAAATGTGTTACTGAGAACAGCACCACCAGCTGGGAACGTGTAAGAAATATGAATTCTCGGCCTCAGAACTATGGTACTTGGGGGTGGCTCCCAGAAATCTGTGTTTTATAAGCCCTCCCCCCCCCCCAGGTGATTCTGATGTACACTCAAGTTCTAGAAGCTTACATTAAAAAAAAATTTGACACGTCATTTGCTTCTAATTATTTCCAAGTTGCTGTTTCAGCCTGAGTCCTTTATTAAGAGACCTTTTAAAACAGACCGCGCGCAGGGCATCCCGGACAGGGGACTGTTCAAAAAGATCATTGCCGGAGCTGAAATTCCGTCCTGGGTCCTGTCACCTTGACCTCTCGGAAGGTAGGGGCAAGGAGATGTGAACCTACCTGGCTGGAGTCGGAGATAGCGCGCCCCGCGTAGGAAAATCGAGGAAAACCGCAAAACACACGCGTTGCGGCTCGTCACGTGGCCACTAGAGGGCAGCAAGAAACAGCAGCTGGAAGCAGCAGCCTTTTTGATCCTGAGAGTTGGCAAAACCGCAATTTAAATGAGACAACAAGAAGAACTTACAGACAGGCCTAGCCTTGTCCCATTGTAAGTGATTAGGGGACGTGGGGCTAAAGGAGGTCGGTTCTGGGACCCTGGGTCCTGAGGAAGAAGGAACTGGGATTCTGAAAGATTAGTCTTTAGGGCCCCAGCCTGTATATGTCAGGGCGTCCCCTTCACCCTCATTCTCCCTCCATCCAGCGCGGGATCTCCTTGCCTTCGCACGAAGTAGGTCGAGGAGGGAAGAGGCACCTCCGGGTCCTGACCTGATTCCCTGCCATCTATTAAATCTCCTAAATTGAGGGTATTTTTATTCTGTTCTGGTAGGGTAAAAAAAAAAAAAAATCTATTCCCAGAGCTTGCTTATAAGGTGGTGGCAGTTGGGGTGAGACATTTCCTTGCTCTCCTCTGAAGATTGACTGAGTCGGGCCCTGTGGAGGTCTGGGGTCCCCAAAGAGGAGGGTGACCTCAGTTACTTTCTGGTTGTGGGAAGAAGTCCAGGTTATTTCAAAGTAGGGATGATCCAGGTCCCCTCCATCTCCATGTCTGCGGGGTGGGATAAAGTGGAGAGAAGCCATAAGAGGGCGTGGAATTCAGGCCTCTGCTGCAACGGGAGACTCCGGGGGTGGGGGTGGGCATCAGATCCCTACACAACTCTGTGGAACAGCCCAGAAAGTCGGGAAGCCTGGTGGAAATGGGTCGGGGGTGCATGGTAGGAGCCCAGGGTCTGAGGAAGGGGCGCCCACTGTCCCTTCCTGGGATCTGGCCCTTCGAGCCTTCTCTCCACCGGTTTCCCCCAGGGAGTGGAGGAGGGGAAGGCAGGCAGAAGCTAAGGTGCAGTGTAGGGGTAGCTGATGCTCTTCGCGGGTTCTCCCAGCTCGAGGGTTCCCCGCCCTGTCCCCTTCCTCCTCCCGCTACCCCCCTCCCCACGCCTGGGAAGCGGCCGCGGGAGCTCTCGGGGAGCGCTCGGGCAGGGCTGGGAGGGCTGGGGAAGACTCGGGGCGAGCTCCGGAGGCGCCGCGCCCCCCCCCGCCCCGCCCCCTCCCCGGTCCCCGCTCCGGGAGGCCGCTCGGCTCGCTCGCCGCCCGCTGGCGCTCCGCCGCTCTCGCTGCTTGCCTGCCCCGCGCTCCGCTGCCGCTCCGCCGCCCACCCTTCCGCCAGCCAGCCCGGGGGACCGCGCCGCCCGAGCCGGACCGGGACAGCTGCGGGCCGGGGGCGGGTCCTGGCCTCCACCATGCGGGCCGAGCTCTGGCTCCTCGTGCTGGTGCTCAGGGAGGCTGCCCGGGCTCTGAGCCCCCAGCCCGGAGCAGGTAGGACTGGCCAGAGTTGGTGGGGGTGGGTCAGGGTCGTGGGTCGAGGGGGCAGGTGGGCGGGCGTGGGCATGGACAGGTACCGGCAGGCTGGCGATGTCAGAGGCGCCGGGGGTCGTGTCCGAGGGAGGCCAGGAGCGCTGTGGACGGTGGCAGGTGAACAAGGACCCCTACTTTCCTAAACACACAGGGTGTGTGAGTGAGGGTGGAAGGATCAGACACCGATGCCCCGATTTCTCCTTCCCTCCTGGAAGGACACTGGAGGGACCCCAGTAGAGAGGGAATCCATAAGGCATTGGGCTCTGGCCCCAAAGGGGACGGTGGGAGAGTCACAGGGACCCCTGGCCACACTGGGTGAGGCTGAATTCTGATGAGATGCGGAGTCTGGGATGTCTCTTGCTTCAGTTTTGTTTCCTTTTTCTCTCCGCTGCCCTCACTCCCAAGCTGACCCAGTCTGGGGGCTGAGTGGCAGTAGCCAGGAGGATGGAGGAGACCCACCATCTCTCCTCCAGCAAGGGCAGTGGGGAGCTTGACGCCCTCTCCTCTCTGTTTGGTACTTGAAGAGCAGCGCTGGGCCCAGAAAGAAGCAACTTGCTGCTTCCCCACCCCCAGCCTCTAGGGTCCTCCAGTCACTCTTGCTCTACTCTGCCCTGGTGGCCCTTGGCCTTTAGCTGTTCTGGCTCTAGATTAGGAGGGTGGGGTGTCCTACCTTCCCCACAGCAGTTCTCTGCAATCATTCTCCCACCTGGAAAGTCCTTTTGGAGATCTACCTTGAGTCTCTCCTGTTATAAGGGAGAACCATTTTTCAGCAAGTAATTTTGCATTCTCCTCTTTCTTCCTTATGTATGCAGGCATTCTCTGGGGTTGAGGAGGTGGGTAATTGCAGTCAAGCCTCTTGACAGAGAGAATTGGGAAGATAGAGTTCTGTGCCTCACGGGCATAGATGTCCCCCAGGGTGGGATGGAGCAGGTGGAGGGTTTGTCCACGGGGATGCTGTAGTTGGGCTGCTGTGTCTCAGAGGTCTGTGGGCATCAGGCACAGCATCAGTGACGGCATTCTTGACTTTAATGGTCCCTGAATATAGTTGAGACAGGCCTGGGTTTCTGTTGAGAAGGAGAGTGTGGGCAGAGGGCAGCGAAAACCTAGGTGGCAAGAGGCTGCTGATGCAAAACCACCAGTTTTCAGAGAGACCACACAGAGCGTGGCCAGAGACGTGACTTCTAGTTCCAACATCTTGCTTGCTGTGTGACCTTGAGCAAGTTACTTTCCTTCTCTGGGCCTGTTTCCTCCCTTATAAAGTGAGGCTGTGGGCAAAATCTTTGTGGGATTATAGGATTATGAGAGTTTTTTTTCTTTTTTATGACTGTCTCTCCTTTTCAGATTTGTTATGATGTGTATGAGGTAATTGCAAAACACCAAAAATTAAGTCAATATAAAAAGGAATGCGTTGGAGGCCAGTTTTTGAGATCTTTTGCAAACCCATCCTGATGGGATCTTCTGAACTCTGGATATGACTGGGTTGATGAGGGATGGCTCTGAACCTGCCTGAGATGGGAATTCACGGAAAGGGGTGGGGAAGAGGGCACTGGAAGGAGACAAGGATGGGCAATGCCAGGGCCAGAGCCAGGCCGGGCTGAGGGCTGCCTTTCAGAGGTGTTGGAAGAGGAGATACCCTGGGGGGCCAAAGAGGGGGCAGGCAGAGATTCGAGTCACAACTCTCAGTAGAGGATGCCCTGTCTCAGCTTTGGCAGATTCAGCCAGGAGAAAAGAACTTTTCTCTGCAGCAGCGAGACTGGTGAGACTGAAGGAAGCCAGCGGGGGCGCTGCTGACTCTCAGTATCCAGCTTTTTTTTCACAACGACCAGACTGGGTTTGAGCGGGCCCTGTTTGGAGGCAGGGGTTGTCTTCTAGGGAGAACAGATGTGGGGGTGGCACCCTCTGGGAGAGGGCTGCTCCGATTGGTGGTGGAGCCCTGGTGACAGGTGAGAGGGCAGTGGGGAGCTGGACCTGAGGGGTGGGTGCTGCCATCCAGCCCCAAGGCTCCAAGTCCACTGTGCTGTGCCGGGAGAGGGGATGCGGGTGGGGGGTGGAAAGGGGCGGGGCTGGGGAGGAGCTGAGATCTCCCCTCCCTCTTGATGAACTGGCCTTGAAACTGCATCTATCATTAAAACAGGAGCAGGAGAAAGATGGATGAGTGACCCAAAGATACAGTCAGCTGGTGAGGGAGACCAACAGAGGCTGACAGGCAGATAGACAGGTGGGGAGACCGGAAGATACTAGGGTACATGGTGGGAGCTGGGGGCACCCTGGGTCTGGGCTGAGTGAAACTGGAAGTGCCTACAGCAGAGACAGAAGGAAAAGGCCACTGGAGGCGGCATCCTGTCCTGGGAGCTAGCAGATCAGGCCCAACTCCAACCCTGGGTTACCCTGGCCGCTTTATCCTTTTTCTGCCCCTTGGATTCTCCATCCATAAAATGAAGTTTGGACCAGATTGCCTCTAGGGGCCCTTGTAGCCTTGACTCTGCTTCCAGCCTTCTCCTTGCTCACCAGGAAGGGATCTTCAAACAAATGGAGACTGAAATCCAATCTCCGCCCAGTGGCCATTGGACAGCCTCTCCCCACCCCCACCTCTGCTCACACTCCCCAAACACTCAGGCTGCTGTCCCCTGGGATCTCCAGGTAACTGGCTTCTCTTCATCCGGGTCTCAGTCAGCTCAAGAGCCACCTCTGAGAGAGGCTCCCTAAGGGCCCTGTGCAGAGCAGAAACAACCCCAACCCTTCCGTCCTTCTGTTTCCTCCACAGTCCTCAGCATCTCACATTGTCTTACTGGCTGAATTATTCATCTTGTGTGTGTCTTTCCCGACTAGAATCTTCATGGGCACAGGGCTTGGGTCGACCTGTTCGCTGTTTTTGCCCCAGCACTCACACAGTGCCTGGCACATAGTGTGTGCATGCCAAGTCGCTTCAGAGTCTTTGTGACCCTATGGGCCTTGGTTCGCCAGGCTCCTCTGTCCATGGGATTCTTCAGGCAAGAATACTGGAGTGGGTTGCCATGCCCTCCTCCAGGACATCTTCCCAACGCAGGGATTGAATGTGCATCTCTTACGTCTCCTGCATTGGCAGGCGAGTTCTTTACCACTCTTGCCACCTGGGAAGCCCGCCTTGAACACAGGGCTCAATAAATGTGTATTGAGTGAGTGAATGAATTGGAGGGGCTCACAGATCCCATTTGAGAGAAACTCAGAGAGGCAAATTCCTCTTTTCTCCTCTCCTCCCCTCTTTTCTTCTGAGCCACTGGCCATCCCTCCCTGCCCCTTCCTCATGCCTCCCTCTCGCTCCCCAGATCAGGGTCCTCAGTGAGTCTCTGCCTGCCTGCAGGAGGGAAGAGAGTGCGGTTGGCAGCTTTGTCACTGAGAGGCAGGATTTCAATTCAGGGTCTGGAGCCTTCCCCAAAGCCCTTGGAAAATTGGTCCTCATATGAAACCCAGGAAAGGCAGGAGGACCCTGCAGGATGCTGTGTGTACAGTGTTTTGTTAAAGACTCACAATGACTTGCCAAGTGTAGGTTTTATCATTTCGGTTTTCTAGAGGAGGAAACAGAGCTTGTGCAATTTGTCCAATGTAGTAGTCAGTAAGCGATAGATTCAAGGTTCAATCTCAAGCTTATTTGATTCCAAACTTGTGTTTTTATTGCTGTGATAACAAGGAGGGTTTCTGGGGAGGCTGTGCCCCAAGAGAAGGGTCTTCTAAGCCCTGTGGGTCTCAGGAGTTCTGAGAATTTAAACATGCCTGCCTTCCTTCCTTCCTTCCTTCCATCCATCACCTGTGTGTGCTTGACCAGCATCTACTCTATGTCAAGCACCTAGAGCTTGTGGTTGCCCAGATACCAGTGATTTGTCAGGATCAGGGCTGGGGCTATGCACATAGCATTTGGGGTGAGGCACAGAAATGTCAGAGAAGGTGCTGGGAAGAAGTGACATCTCGTGAGACTTGAAGGATGAGCAAGAGCTCGTCAGCTCCATTTATTTATGGAGCAGAATGCTCTAGGCTGAGAAAACTGCCTGTGTGAAGTCCCATGGCCAGAGAGAGTGGGGCTGAGTCCTGGAAAGGGCTGGGGGACTGAAGAAGCCAGCAGAGATCTGATCACGAAGAGGCACTGCTGAGTGGGAGAGCTGAGCTGTCAGCTGAAGGGTTGTGGCAAGAGGGGAGCACAGGAGGGGTGGGATGGAGTTTTTCCTCTGGACAGGATGCTCCGGCAGGTGTGTGGGAGACTGGCCCAAGGGCATGAACGATAGAGGCTGAAGTCATCACCAGGAAAGAGGTGATGGTGGCCACAACCAAGTGGTGGCCGTGGGGCTGGAATGGCATGCTTGGGTGACGGGTGGGATGAAGGTGGCTTGGCTCAGGCACTGGGATGGTGTGACTAGGCCTCCTGAAGTCAGCCCATTGCTTCTTGCCCTGGAGCAGGGCAGCGGCACCAGAAGAGGGTTGGGGCATGGCCACTGGGTTGCCCCTCTGCATTCCAAGGGGTACAGTCTGCCCGGGAACCTCCCAGGTTCGGGCCAGCAGCACCTGTGCATCCTGCCCTGGGGCTGCCCTGCACCTTAGAGAACGGCCTGGCGTGTGGGTCACCTGGTGTACTGTGGTGTGAGCAAACCTGCCCTTGCTGTGCCTGACTGCAAACCCGGTCATGGACTGGTCACGTGACATGGGTTTCCCAGTTTGTAAAATGGGTCTACAACAGCACCCCTCTCATGAGGCGATTGTGGAGATTAAATGAGTCAGTGGGTTTAAAACCCTGGGAATAGTGCCAGGACAGGGTAAGCGTTTTCTAGAAGTGAGCTATTATTGTTATTACCCCTCACAGTGCGAACACTACACTTGTTCGATACTTGGGGTCGTGGGTGGTGGAATGGATGAATACATGGCTAGCAGTGCTCTGGCAGCTTCTTGCCATCACTCACAGGCAGGTCCCCTCACATGCAGAGGCAGGGGATGGGTGCTGGGAGGAAGGCAGAGCAGGCAGTAGCTGGGGCTTGGAGCCCACAGGAGGAGGACCCAGGCCTTCAGGCAAGTGTGTGTGTGTGCACATAGGCCCTTACATACGCACGTGCAAAGCCAGCGTGCTGGCTCCTTCTGCAAGCTGAGGGAGTGATGTCCCATCCTAGTCAACTGGGTGTCGGGGAGACAGTCGTGGTGGGGGCTGGGAGGGCAAGATTCAGGGTTAGGTCAGGGTGGGGCAGGTTGCTCGGTGACCTCCTTCTCTGTCCCTTGGCCCTTCTCCTTTCTGGATACTTGATCTCTGGTCCTGGCCCCGAGTCTTCCGACTTATAAAATCGTATTTTTGCTTCTTACTGTATGCTCATGGTGGCCTGTACCATAGGCACACTTGTCATTCCCATTTTCTACTTCTACTTAGACGGGTAGACTGGTGGGTCCAAGGCCACACAGCCTGTGGCTGTCAGGTGTGCCGTCCCTGGCCGCACTCCTGGTGGGGCCCTCTCACCAGGTCTCGGGCCGCACCGTCCAGGCTCCTTCTGTCTCGGATGCAGGACTATGATGCCTGCAGATCCCTTGCATCCCTTTCCGGGCCAGCTCAGCTCCTCTGCTTGTTCTGCACAAGCTCCTTTCCTGTTCTGGCTCCTGCCCAGGCCTGAGGGCTGCTTGCAGGAGGACCCAGGCAGCCCAGCACAAATAGTTCTGACTCCAGAGACAGCTGTGGGCCCCACCCGAGAGGGGCAAGACAGCCCTGCCTTGGGGTCTGAGCCACAGGCAGGCTGCCTTCCCATTATTGGGTTCAGGTCCGCCTCAGCCAGTGGGCATCTTGGGGCAGGGGTCTGGAGACCACCCTTTCCCCATCTTCTCCAGAGCATCTGGTTGCAATTAGGGGCAGGGGAGTGAAAGGGGGCCGGCAAGGATCCAGCAGGCGCCAGCAGCCAAGAATGACTTAATTGGATAAAATGTCTAATGACAAACCAGAGCCCCACAGCAAAGAGTCCTGGCCCTAGCCCCAGGCCTGGTCCTGGCCAAGCCTTTTCTCAACCTCCGTCCTTGCTGGCTCCCAAGTTACCTCCAGTATCCTATTCTCAGTTGTGCAGTGATTGAGCACCCACTGTTTGCTAGGTACCAGGATGCACATTTATGGTAGGTGGCAGAGTCCTAGGGGAACCCAAGTCTACCAGGGAGACGGGCACATAGTTGGACCACTGGCGGGTGCTGCAGGAGAGAAGGCTACCCCAGGAGCTCTGGGGACCAGGTGGGGCAGGGCATCTGACACAGGCCTGAAACTGATGGAGGTCACAGGGAATGTCAGCTCCTCCCAGCTGGTGCATATACACGTCCATAATAGGTGTGGCAATTGCAGAAACAGGATAAGACACATCTTTGTGGGCATCCATAACTCTGTTTCTGAAATGGAAAAGCATGATTTCTGTGTCATTTGGAATACATTTAATGACCAAGAGGGAACTGGAGAGAATATTGGGTCGAGGAACGGCTGCTAGATGGCCTGGGTGCAGCCACTCTTCAATCCTGTGCTCACTGCAGACATTGCCAATTGATCATGACCATCTTTCCTGCTAAACACAAATGGAGCCTCAGAATTCTTGCCAATTAGAGCATTCCTGATTCTCACTAATCCATTGGAGGTGGCTTTTGAGATGAAACCCATTTGTTATCCTCAATGAATTTGTAAAGCTCCTTGTTTCATGGGGAAAGTGACTTGCTCAAGGTAATGATAAGAGTAAACAGTGCTCCCCACTATAGAGACATCTTCAGTTGTCACAGCCTGGGAGGAGGGGCTACTGGCATCGAGTGGGTAGAGGCCAGGAATGCTGCAAAAAAAAAAAAAAAATCCTGCAATGCATGGGACGGTCCTCCACAACAAGGAATTATCCAGTCCAAAATGTCAGTGGTACCAAGGATGAGAAGCCCTGAACTAAAATAACTCTGCTCTCTGTCTTCTAGTCCCTGGAGTCCCTTGGAAGATGAGATTATGTGCCATTTCTGGCAGAGAAATAGGGAATTGGTTTGGAAAGTACTAGAGCGGTTGTTCTCACCCTTGTCTGCCTTGTTAGGTCCAGGGCTTTTCAAAAACTCTCCTGGGGATCATTTAAGTGTCCTCATGCACAGGCCACACCACAGACTTTAACTACATCAGAATCTCTGGGGTGGAGAACCCAGACACCAGGAATTTTTAAAGCTCCCCAGATGATTCTAGTGAGGTTGAGAATAATCAACCCTTTAGGGGCAGATCAGCCTGGGTTTGAAACTTATCTCCATCCCTGATCTGCTCTATGACCTTCTTTAACCTCTGTGAGCTGCTGATTCCTGTTCGAAAAATGGAGAGCATCAGATTTTCAGTGGAGGGCTGGAGGGAGGGCTCAAGCATTCCGTATGCAAAGTTTGTGGGGTGGAGCTTGGTGCATGCTGGGTGTCTCCTGCCCTGGTGTCAGTGTCCCCAGAGTCAATGATGGTATCAGAGGGGGTCAGGGCTTTTCAGAATAAGTGGGCTGGTCCCCCTCCCGGCCTTCACTCTGACTGCCAGGACTCAGCTTTCTGTCCCTTTCTCCCAGGTCAGGATGCAGGCCGAGGTTCTGGAGGGGCCATCCAGGGAACCGCGTGGGGCTGGAATCGGAGAGCCCGAGAGAGCCCTGGCCAGGTGTCAGAGCTGGACAGGACTCAGCTGAGCCAGGACCTGGGTGGGGGCACCCTGGCCATTGACAAACTGCCGGATAACAGGACCAGGGTGGTGGTGAGTGCTGGAGGGACACAGAGGGGGAGGGCGGTGGCGGTGGGGGGTCCCCAGGTGCCCCTTGTAAGCTTGTCAAAGCCACAAGTGTATCCTTTGGGGTCGATCCTGGAGGTCAGCGTGGAGAGAGGGCTCCCAGGGGAGGGGATGGAAGCCTGGCCCAGCCTGGGTCAGAAAATCTTAATATCTCAGAGCTTCATAGGCTGCCTACCTCCTTGTGGACTCAGAGAGGGGCAGTGACTTGCTCAAGGATGCACAGCATTACCACAGGGTTCAAGACACTGGACTCTTCCATGTCTTAGGGCCTCCACTAGAAGCAGAATGAAGGTGGCTATTACTAGTCACATTGACTGCCAGCTCTGGCCCTGTGCCTACCTCATTTCTGTACCATCTACAGACCACATGGCCTCAAAGGGTTAATGGTGTGACTGCTCAGCCCCAGGGCAGGACACTCCAGAGCAGAGAAGGCAATTAGGGTGGTGCAGCTGCAGAAAACCTCCTCTGCCTGGGGCAGTCCTGGGGCTGGTGAAGCAGGGAAGAAGAGGAGACTGCAGTAGAAGAGCTGATGGGAGCTTCTGTGTCTGGGGGAATCTGTAATCATGTGTGTGTCTGAGGGTTACTGTGTATTATGTACCTTTGCCTGTGTGTCTGTCACCGTGGGCTGCTGTGTCTGTGATGAGTGTGAGTGTGTGAGAGAGACTGTATGAGCATGGGTATGAGCGGAGGCGGCCACGGCTGCAAGTGAAGAGGGTGGATTCTCAGGAGGCAGAAAAACTACGGAAGGAGAAGCAACAAGAGGATGGGCATTTCTTTATGTTTCAATAACTCATTTTTTAAATCCAAGACACGCATGCAATCAAAAAGGTCAAATAGTGCTGAAGTCAGAAAATAAAACACAGCAGGCCGCCCCTCCGCTCTGGACCTGCCCACCCCTTGCTCAGAATATGGCAGTTTGAGCTTTTTACCTGGCTGTTACCTCCGTGTTCCTAAGTAATTTGCTTATGCAGCTGCCTCTTGATAAATCTGTTTAGACATTATATGTTGATTGCCTGTTGTGTAGATGAAGATTCACCTTCTGTATACTCCCCCAAACGGGGTTTAATGCTCTCAATATTGTTAAATCCATAGGCTCTGCTTTCTATCTTTATCAGGTAAATATTGTTCACTACTAACCGATCAGGGCACTATCATTGTTTCCTTTCTTGCATCATTTTTGCTTTTCCTACCTCCCACCCCCACCTATTGCACCAACAGTATATGTACTTTTTTTTTAATTAAAAAATTTTTTAAAATCTTTTGACTTCACTGCACAGCATGTGGGCTCTTAGTTCTCTGACTAAGAATCAAATCCACATCTCCCTGCAATGGAAGCACTGAGTCTTAACCACTGGACCACCAGGAAAGTCCATGGCTATGTATTCTTAAACATTCACTGGCCTCAAACATAATTTTTGGCATGGTCAAACCTGTCTTTTTTTTTTTGAATCTTTCTCCTGTTGTCATGCTGCTCCAACCTGGCCTGGTGCTCGCCTGCCTGCCCGCAGCCATCCTGGAACTCCCTAATCTCTCTCTTCGCTGGGTGCCCTATCCTCTTGATCCTGTGTCTTTTCTTTCCTGCTTTGCTCCCTCATTTGTTTAGCTTCCTGAGAAAGGTTATAGAAGAAGAGAAATTCTTTGGAGAACTTGCACGTCTGAAAATGCCTTTATTCTATCCTCACACTTGATTGATGGTTTGGCTGAATATAGAATTCTAGATTAAAAATAATCTTCCTTCACGAGTTTGCAGGCATCTCACATGGTCGTCTGGCTTCTGATGTCACTGTTGAGAGGTCTGATGTCGTGCTTATGCTCATTGTAGATAACTGCTTTCCCAGAAGCTCTCAGAGTGTTACCTTAAGTTAACCCCAGCCTTTTAAAAGTGTCTGTCCTGTCTTTCTCTCTCACGGCTCTGGACAGTTGACGGGCTATTTCAACCCAGGCACTTATATTCACCAGTTCTGGGAAATCTTCTTGTTTTATTGCTTTGACTATCTTCTCTCTACTGCATACTCAGTTCTTTCTTCCAGATCCCTTGATTAGCTGTCCATCTAGGGAATTGATTCCCAAATTTTCTTCTCTCTTCTGTTGTCTATCCCTTTGCATTTTTTGTTGTCTGTCTGTTAGTTGGCTTGTAAATGTTGTTGATCCACTTTCTGGGATTTTCTTTCTTTCTTTTTTTTTTAGTATTTATTTATTTGGCTTTGGTGGGTCTTAGTTGCAGCCCATGGGATCTTTGCTCTTTAGTCGCAGCATGCAAACTCTTAGCTGCGGCATGTGGGATCTAGTTCCCTGACCAGGGATCAAACCCCTGCCCTCTGCATTGGGAGCACAGAGTCTTAGCTACTGGACCATCAGGGAAGTCTCCTCGACCTTATTTTCTTAATGTTACCGATTTGTTTTCTACTATCATATTTTTCATTTCCATGAGCTATTTATCCTTTTTTTTAAAAAAAATAGTCTCCTATGGTTCTTGTGTCATGGATGTAATAGCTTTTCTAAGGATATCTTTTGAATTTTAATATTTTTTCCTGCATCATTTCTTTCTTTCTGTTTTTTAAAGAGTTTAATGTAGGAACAGTATACACAGAGGGGCCAGGAGTGGGCAGGGTGAAGGAAGAGAAGATGTTAGGAGAAGCTGCAGCAGGGAGCAGCTAAAACTGTCCACATGAGCCTGAGCTGGCAGGGAGAGAAGCTCCCCAGAGGAGGGAGAGCTGTGCCACTCTGCCACAGGGGCTGCTGGACGGGGCGCAGCAGTGTGCATGGGAGAGGGACCCAGCCTCTCTGCAGCCTGGTAGGGAGGGAGCAGGGTAACACATGCTCTGAACTGTCTTTCTGCATTGTTTCTGTGACTTATTTTTCCCTTTACCTCAGCCTCCGATGTGGCTTGGCACCATTACTGATCCTGTCTTTATTTAAAACATTAATCTTTTGTTCATCGTGGACTTTTTGGCATCAATTGAACTAATTAATTTGATTTAAAAAATATATGGCATTAAAATATTCTCTTGATGGCTGAGTTTGTTGATGCCACTTTATTATTTTAAAATTTTTTATTGGAGTCTTGTTGATTTACAGTGTTGTGTTAGTTTCAGGTATGTGTGTGTGTTAGTTGCTCTGTCGAGTCTGACTCTTTGCGACCCATGGACTGTAGCCCACTGGGCTCTTCCGTCCATGGAATTCTCTAGGCAAGAATACTGAAGTGGGTTGCCATTCTCTCCTCCAGGATATCTTCCCAACCCAGGGATTCAACCAGGTCTCCTGCATTGCAGGCAGATTCTTTACCATTTGAACCACCAGAGAAGCCCAGCTCTAGGTATATATACAGCATAGTGATTCAGTTATACATACATATTTTCATTCTTTTTCAGATCCCTTTCCCATATAGGTTATTAAAGAACATTGAGTAGAGTTCCCTGTGCTATATAGTAGGTCCTTGTTGATTACCTATTTTATATCTAGTAGTCTATGTGTATGTTAATCCCAAGCTCCTAATTTACCCCTCCCCACCGTGTTTCCCCTTTGGTCCCCATAAATTCATTTTTAAAATCTGCAAGTCTGTTTCTGTTTTGTAAATAAGTTCTTTTCGCTGGTGCCATTTTAAGGGTTAGACTGGAAGTCGGGGCCTCCCTCACCTCACCCTAATACCAACCCTGAGTGGAGCCTCAGAGAAGGCAGTCCCATTCACTTCCCATCCTGCCCTGTCTTCTTCATCCTGCAGAACCGCGGAGCCATGGGGGGGTGATGGGACGGAGGGCCAGGGCAGGGGAGGCACCCCGAGGAAGGGAAGGCCTGGAGGCTCACCCCTCCCCCAACCCCCAGCTTTGTTGGGCCATCCGTTAAAGAACTGGTATTTGCTCTGGGCCAGACACCACGGTCAGAGGACTATGGCCCAGTTTGGGCAGAGAGGCCCTGGCGGAAGAGAGCCACAGAGACGTGGCCTTCTGGAAGCAATTGTCTGTGGGCGTTCGGAAAGGGCAGTGGGGATCGTTAAGAGCCAGTATGGATTCAATAACCCCAGAGCCTAAAAAACAACATAAATTCTCGGGCTCCACCCGGAACTGACTGGTTGAGAAACACTGCCGCTGGGCATTTGTTTCTTTAAGTCTCGCCATGTGATCCTGATGGTTCTCTACCTGTGGGAACTTCTGAGCTATAACATTCCACGCCCATTTTAAAATCCATTACCAGACTGATCACCGGAAGGGGAGGCTTTCTCAGGTGCCATGCGTCTGTACTTGATCACAAGACTTCCACCACCCTGGGGGCTTTGTGGCCCCCTCCACACATCAGGAGTCCACACGAAGGAGGACTTCTCTGGTGGTCCGATGGTTAAGACTCCGTGCTTCTACTGCAGGGAGCAGGGGTTCTATTCCTGGTTGGGGAACTACGATCCCCATGTCATTTGGTGCAGCCAGAAGGGGAAAAAAAAAGAGTTCACGTGAAGGAGCACGGCCCCACCCTGGCAGGAGGCCCCTCTGACTGCAGTAGACGTGTCCCTAGCTCTGCCCAGAAGATTGGAAAATCAAACTTCTAGATGAGACTTCTCCGACAGCCGGAAGAGAGTTCAGATGTCAGATTAGGAACCAGAAGCCCTCCTCTGTAGGCTGGATGATAGGTGGCCTCAGGCCGGATGAAACTTTCGGGACAAATATAAATCCTGGCACTTCAGCTTAAAATCAGGTGGGAGAGATGTGGCTTAGCAGTGGTTCATGAGGAAAAGAGTTGGAGCTCCTCACTGCTTGTGGGCTGGGATGAGTCAGGAGTTTGGAGTGGCTGCCAAGGACGGAGGTGGGAACCAGCTGTGTTCATGGAAACCCACAGAAACCCCGACGACAAGGGTTGGGGCTCTGGGAATCCTGTGGTGGGGAGGGAGGGTGTTTCTTGCCTTGACCATGGCTGAGGGGCTTGTGTCCCCTTTCAGATGGTTATGTAGAAACCAGAGTAGTCTGAATGGTTGAAGGAGGCTGGAGTATTTAGCCCGCAATAGAGAAACTTCTAGATGTGGCTGTTTTCTAATAGCTGCAGGGTTGGGACTGGGGCAGAGGGAATGGATTATTTTTCTCTATAGCTCATATCCCTTCCTGCATGGAATTATCTGTTTGTTTTTATTGCCTCTCTTTCCCTGAAACCGAGGCACATGAGATCTGAGATTGTCTTATCACTCTGTCGCCAGTGCCTGGCCCACAGTGGGCGTTCCTCCTTTGAAGGAACAAAGGAGGCAGGGATTTCCCATCTCCAGAGGCCTTGAAAGACAGGGTTGGTGAAAAGAAGAGGTTTTGCCCGGGGTGAATCGTTGGACGTACTGGCCTCAAAGGACCCAACTCTACAAGCTTCTGGGTTCCCACACACGTAAGACGACGTCAGTGCTTATATACCCTATACGCACCGGAACACATGTACATACACTGCGAGCTGGCGTGGGGGCCTCGTGCCTGAATCCTCAGAGGGGTCTGTGCTCCATTTCTACCTGGCCTTGAACCCATTAGGCCTTGCCCTGAGCAGCGCTCAGTGGAGAATGGTAATGACTGCCTCTCTTCAGCACAGCCAGACCTCCACAGCCCCCGGGCTGTGTGCTCACCCTACCCTGGACAGCAGGCCCTCTTGAGGTGTCCTGGGAAGGGGCCCAGAGATGCCTGCTTCTCCTGTGTCTCAGCATCTCTGAGAGCTGGATTCTCCTTGTCCAAAGGAAACTCCATCTTGGCAGCAGAGGGCTGAGCGAGAGGGAAGTGGCAGAAAGGGGACATTTCAGCAAGCTTGATTTGGTCTGCTTCAGGAAGTTCTCTTCGGCTTCTACAGGACAACATTTCCACCGTTTATCCACATCACAGTCTATTCTGTGCCAAAAGGAACCAGACTCTGGTTCCCTCTGCTCAAGAGGCTGAGGGCCTGGCACCTGGGCTACCATCCCTTTTGCCCCCACCCCCCACCCCACCCAGGAGCCCCCTCATTTCCGTTCATGGCTCCTTAGTCTGCCCTCCTGGCCCCGGCTTCCCTGCTGGCCCAGCTCCCTCACCTCAGCCTGCCTGCCCAGCCCCCATTCCAGACCTTCTCCGCCCCGCCCCCCCCCCCCCCTCCCCCATCTTCCTGTCTCACCCCTTTGGCCTCACCCCTTCTTGCTAGTCCCTTCTGCCCAGCACCTCCTGCCTGGCCACCTTGCCACAGTGCTCCTTCAACTCGGACCTCTTGCTTTGGAAACTTTGAGGCATCTGGCCTGTGTTCCCAGGGTGGACTCAGAGCCATCTCCTTGGATTTTATTCCCATGCCCACTCTGCCACCATCTACCATCCTATTTCCCCGTGGAAATAGGATTCTTGTCTGAACTCAAGCTTTCCAGAGATTTTCCACCAAGGCCAATCCTGAGGCCCTGGGGACACTGGAAATTTTATAGGGGAGGGAGGGATTGGGGAAGGGTGTAGTGCTAAGTCAGAAATCTGGGAAGAGGCACAGTTTATCCTCCAAGAGGCTGAAGGGGAATGTCTTCAAACCTGGGGATTTCCAAATCCAAATGAAGGGTTTTCTTGGTTCTGTGGTTCATGTCTGGTACAGTTTGGGAGGAACCAAGTTTAAGAGCATTCAGATTTGGGAGTTCCCCCGTAATAGAACAGTTTTACTCCATAACAGAAAATTCTGACTCCACACCTCTCACCCCAGTATTCCCCCTGGCCTCCCTTCCCTGAATTCCTCTCCTCTCTCTCTGACCCAAGCAAAACTTCCCAGCTCATCCGACCGCCCTGGCAAGCCTCGGAATGCTGAGGAACTCTGCAGCTGGGCAGGACCACAGCATTTAAGACAGTTGGGCAGCAAGAGGGACAAGTGGGTGTGTCTGCCTGATTTCTACACCCACCCAAAGGAGGTAGTTCCCCAAACGAAACCTCTAGAAGGCCCCCTCCCCAGACCTAAGGGCCTAGGGGAGACAGGACAGACAGACTCGAAGCAGGGACACAAGAAGAGCCCCAAGCAATAGCTCGGGGAAGAACCCAGGCATGCCAGTGCCTGCACTCAGGGGCAGAGGTGGGGTGAGGAGGCTGCTAGGGGAAGATTGAGGGTAGAGGGTGAGGTCGGTGGAAGGAAAGTTGTGAGCTGAATTGCAAAGAGAGAAAATAAGAGATTTTGTGAAAGGAGGCGTGTCCTGAGAGGTGAAAGATGGAGTCCGGACATTCAGTCTTCAGCGCTGTGGAAAGAGTACCACCGTCCTGGCCTCCCATCTGGCATGCACCAGCGGCAGACCTTGGGCCGGGCACTTAAAAACCCTCAGTTAATGAACCTGGCATTTCAAACCCCTACTAGCTTCAGATTTCTCAAATGGAGTGGGTAGGTACTGATCTTACAAAGTTGAGACTCAAGAGCAAAACGCCAGGCACTTGATGGGTTCTCAGTCGGGGATATCTCCCCTGCGTAGCTCGGTAAGGGTGCCACAGCGCCCTCTGCTGGCTGCTCAGCCTAAGGCGGTCCGCCTCCCACGCAGGTCCCATTTGTTGACCGTTTCCCTTTCCCTTCAGTCAGCTAGTTGGTCGGTCGGTTGGTTGGTTGTTTGGTTTTCTTTGTTGTCGAGGTGAGATTCACATTTAAAAAATTAACCATTTTAAAGTGAAGTGCGTTTAACACGCCCACAGTGTTGTGCAACCATCACCTCTATCTAGTCCCAAAACATTTTCATCCCCCAAAAGGAAACCCTGGATGTAGGCTGTCGCTTCACACCTCCCGCCTCCAGGCCCAAGTAACCCCCAATCTGTGTTCTCTTTCTATGAATTTACCTGTTCTGGATAGTTCATATATAAAAGAAATACCATATATGATCTTTCATGTCTGGTTTCTTTCCCCTGGCATAATGTTTTCACGGCTATCCATTTTATGGCTGAATAGTGTCTTCCATTATATGGATATACCATAGTTTTGTTCACCTGTTCCTTAGTTGATAGACATTTAAGTTTCCTCCTTTTGGCTATTGTGAACAGTGCTGCTGTGAACATGTATACGTGTACTTGTTAGAGTACATATTTTCAGCTCTTTGGGGTATATACCTAGAAGCGAAATTGCTGAGTCGTAGTGTAATTCTATGCTAAACTCTTTGAGGAACTGCCAGACTGTTTTCCACAGTGACTGAACCATATTACATTCCCACCAGCAATGTATGAGGGTTCCCATTTCTCCACATCCTTGCCAACATTTGTTCTTTCTCTCTCTCTTTTTTTTAAATTATAGCATCCTAGTGGGTGCGACCTAGTATCTCACTATGGTTTTGCTTTGTGTTTCCCTAATGACCTAAATCAAATCCCTTATAATTATACAGTGGAAGTGAGAAATGGATTTAAGGGACTAGATCTGATAGACAGAGTGCCTGATGAACTATGGACGGAGGTTCGTGACATTGTACAGGAGACAGGGATCAAGACCATCCCCACGGAAAAGAAATGCAAAAAAGCAAAATGGCTGTCTGGGGAGGCCTTAAAAGAAGAGAAGAGAAAAGCAAAGGAGAAAAGGAAAGATATAAGCATTTCAATGCAGAGTTCCAAAGAATAGCAAGGAGAGATAAGAAAGCCTTCCTCCGCGATCAATGCACAGAAATAGAGGAAAACAACAGAATGGGAAAGACTAGAGATCTCTTCAAGAAAATTAGAGATACCAAGGGAACATTTCAGGTAAAGATGGGCTCGATAAAGGACAGAAATGGTATGGACCTTACAGAAGCAGAAGATATTAAGAAAAGGTGGCAAGAATACACAGAAGAAGTATACAAAAAAGAGCTTCATGACCCAGATAATCATGATGGTGTGATCACTCACCTAGAGCCAGACATCCTGGAATGTGGAGTCAAGTGGGCCTTAGAAAGCATCACTATGAACAAAGCTAGTGGAGGTGATGGAATTCCAGTTGAGCTATATCAAATCCCGAAAGATGATGCTGTGAAAGTGCTGCCCTCAATATGCCAGCAAATTTGGAAAACTCAGCAGTGGCCACAGGACTGGAAAATGTCAGTATTCATTCCAGTCCCAAAGAAAGGCAATGCCAAAGAATGCTCAAACTACTGCACAGTTGCACTCATCTCACACGCTAGTAAAGTAATGCTCAAAATTCTCCAAGCCAGGCTTCAGCAGTACGTGAACTGTGACCTTCCAGATGTTCAAGCTGGTTTTAGAAAAGGCAGAGGAACCAGAGATCAAATTGCCAACATCTGCTGGATCATGGAAAAAGCAAGAGAGTTCCAGAAAAACATCTATTTCTGCTTTATTGACTATGCCAAAGCCTTTTGCCAAAGACTGTGTGGATCACAATAAACTGTGGAAAATGCTGAAAGAGATGGGAATACCAGACCACCTGACCTGCCTCTTGAGAAATCTGTATGCAGGTCAGGAAGCAACAGTTAGAACTGGACATGGAACAACAGACTGGTTCCAAACAGGAAAAGGAGTATGTCAAGGCTGTATATTGTCACCCTGCTTATTTAACTTCTATGCAGAGTGTATCATGAGAAACGCTGGACTGGAAGAAACACAAACTGGAATCAAGATTGCTGGAAGAAATATCAATAACCTCAGATATGCAGATGACACCACCCTTATGGCAGAAAGTGAAGAGGAACTAAAAAGCTTCTTGAAAGTGAAAGAGGAGAGTGAAAAAGTTGGCCTAAAGCTCAACATTCAGAAAACGAAAATCATGGCATCTGGTCCCATCACTTCATGGGAAATAGATGGAGAAACTGTGGAAACAGTGTCAGACTTTATTTTGGGGGGCTCCAAAATCACTGCAGATGGTGTTTGCAGCCATGAAATTAAAAGACGCTTACTCCTTGGGAGGAAAGTTATGACCAACCTAGATAGCATATTGAAAAGCAGAGATATTACCTTGCCAACAAAGGTCTGTCTAGTCAAGGCTATGGTTTTTCCAGTGGTCATGTATGGATGTGAGAGTTGGACTGTGAAGAAGGCTGAGTGCCGAAGAATTGATGCTTTTGAACTGAGGTGTTGGAGAAGACTCTTGAGAGTCCCTTGGACTGCAAGGAGATCCAACCAGTCCATCCTAAAGGAGATCAGTCCTGGGTGTTCATTGGAAGGACTGATGCTGAAGCTGAAACTCCAATACTTTGGCCACCTGATGCGAAGAGTTGACTCATTGGAAAACACTCTGATGCTGGGAGGGATTGGGGGCAGGAGGAGAAGGGGACGACAGAGGATGAGATGGCTGGATGGCATCACTGACTCAATGGACATGAATCTGAGTGAACCCCGGGAGTTGGTGATGGACAGGGAGGCCTGGTGTGCTGTCATTTATGGGGTCACAAAGAGTCAGACACGACTGAGCGACTGAACTGAACTGAACTGAACTGAATAACTAATGATATGAGCTTCTTTTCTTGTGCTTGTTGGCCAATTGTATGTTTTCTTTGGAGAAATGTCTACTTATGTCCTTTGCCCATTTATTTTTCTTTTGCCCATTTGTAAAATTGGGTGATTTGTCTTTTTGCCTTAGGCAGGTTTCTTAACCTCTCTGACCCCATTTCTTCATTGTCCCATGAGGATGCTATTGCCTAATAGCAAAGGTGTCATATACTAACCTATATAAAGGGGCCTGGGGTTGGGAATGACAGACATTAGCTGACTCTGAATGAGGCTCTGGTTAAGTGACCAACCATTTGTGTTTTCCCAAGATGGTCCTGCTTTTGGCACTGAATGTCCAGCATGCTGGGAGACCCCTCGGTCTCAGGCACGTTGGGACATTGGGCCATCTTAATCTGGTCCCAATATGGTAAATAGTGTGTATCTTTGCTGCATTGTCACTCTAAACCTCGGTTTCCTCACTTAAATGTGTCATAGAGTTTTCATAAAAATCAGTTGAGCTAATTGACTGAAAAGTTAATCAGAAAGGTCTAGGAAAAATGAGTAGTGGTTTCCCCCCAGATCTTAGCTGGAAGTACAAAAATGGGACCCCAGCCGCAAAGGAAGATTTCCTGGCCTTGAACCTTTAGGGGCTACTCTTCATATTATCATAGTTCCTCACTGTATAGTGAGAGCTTGTTAGGAATGCAGTTGCTCAGGCCCCTCAGACCTGCAGAAACAGAATCTGACTTCCAGATGATTCTTATGCACATTAAAACTTGAGAAGCACCGCTTGGTATCAGAGGCTTGGAAGCAGGGATGATAATTCCAGATATGAAAAGTGTATCAACAAATTCATCAGAGTAGTATTTAAAATAGAAAAATAGAGCATAAAAACTGGAAACTATCTAAATGCTCCTGAATAAGGAGATAGTTAAGAAAATTATGTGTTTTCTTCTGAGTAGATGGTCATGACTCATTTACAAATGATTGTTAAAAGACCATGTTCAGCATCAGAAACTGCTTCAGATATCATGAAACATGACAGAAGCCGTCCACACAACTGGGTAGTCAGCAGGATTATAGCCATGTGAAATTACATCCAGATGAAAAAGACTAGAAGGAAATATGCCAGAATGGGACCAGGTGATGGGTGGAGGAGGCCTGTTTTTGTTTTTGTTTTTTTTTTGTTCCTTGTTGTTCTAATTCTCTGTGGTTATGTGAAATATATTGATGCTGTCAAAAATCTCTGGTTGACTGATAGATGCTCCTCCAAAAGCCCACATATTGAATCAGTGTCAGGATAAGATGATTCTTCCATTTCCATGAAGTGTCAGGGGGTATTAAAAAATGCTTTGTCTAGAAAGCCAGTTCACACCCTCTTTCCAAGCCTGGTCCAAACCCCTCTTTCAGCACCTTCTCAGGTCAGCCTCACACACCCTGACACCTCTTTAACCCAGGTCTTCAGCACCATATCAAAGCCTCTTTGTCTAGCCTGGGTCTCTCCCTTTCCAGGCTAGCCCACGGGACCTACTTTCTGCAATTCTGTGATGACAATGTTCCGTGTGGTTTATTTCAGTCTGAGGCTTGAATGCCTCAAGAGGGCAGATCGAAGTTATTATGGAGGTGCATGAGGTGAGGGAGACTAAAGGAGCCCTCCCTGAGAGCTGGCCTCACTCCCCGGCCTTACATTTCATCCACTCAATGACAAAGGTCAGTATAGTCAAAGTTGTGGTTTTTCCAGTAGTCATGTATGAATGTGAGAGTTGGACAATAAAAAAGGCTGAGCGCCAAAGAATTGTTGCCTTCAAACTGTGGTGCTGGAGAAAACTCTTGAGAGTCCCTTGGGCAGCAAGGAGATGAAACCAGTCAATCCTAAAGGAAATCAGTCCTGAATATTCATTGGAAGGACTGATACTGAAGCTGGAACTCCAATACCTTGGCTGCCTGATGCAAAAAGCTGACTCATTGGAAAAGACCCTGATGCTGGGAAAGATTGAAGGCAGGAGGAGAAGGGGACGAGATGGTTGGATGGCATCACCGACTCAATGGACATGAGTTTGAGCAAGCTCTGGGAGTTGGTGAAGAACAAGGAAGCCTGGCGTACTGCAGTCAATGGGATCACACAGAGTTGGGCACAACTGAGCGATTGAACAACAACACTCCAGGAAGCAAGTGTTTCTCATACTATCTGGGAACAGAGACCTAAAGTGCTGGGCAAAGGTTGCACAACTAGTGAGTGGCAGAGCCAGGATGAGGACTCAGGTCTTTCTGTCCTCGGAGATCTCAGAGACAAAAATAAGTGACATGTTGGTCCATACAGAGGGCAGTTCTTGACCAGAGCTTTTCAAACTTTATTGTGCCAAATAATGCCCTGGGAAGCTTGTGTAAATGTGGATTTTGATCCAGCAGTTTCGGGGTTGCGTCTGGATTCTGCAGCTGGCACTACTGGTAAAGAACCCGCCTGCCAGTGCAGGAGACATAGAGATGTGGGTTCATTCCCTGGGTTGAGAAGATTTCCTGGAGTAGGAAATGGCAACCCACTCCAGTATTCTTACCTGGAGAATCCTGTGGACAGAGGAGCCTGGCAGGCTACAGTCTATAGCGTCGCAAAGAGTCAGACACGACTGAGGTGGTTTAGCACACACGCACCTGGATTCTGCATTTCTGGTGAGCTCTCAGGTGAATCTGAAGGTGCTGGTCCCTGGGCCACACTTTGAGTAGCAGGGATCTAGAAAACATTTCCATTGGCCTTGTAAGGCCTCCTAGAGCAGTGGAGGCAGGCAGTGGGATACCGGTAATCCCTTCAGCATGTCTTGGGTTGGACCCTGCTGCCTGGCCCACCATTCTAACCAGCACGGCCAGTTTGGCTTCTTCAACAGGCCCTGCAGGGCACACTTGGTTGCCTGCCCCAGCATTTCCACCTGCCAGTTGGCTGGCAGGTGATGGGCTGATGGTGACAGCTTAGCCAGTTTTTGTCCAGAAACGGCTTGAGCTCAGCCAAGGTAAATGCTGCCCCGCTGTCAGAAATGAAGTGCCTGGCAGGCTCCCAGCATGAATAATTGAGGCAGAAGAGACACTGAAACAGCAGGCGCTGAAGATGGAGCTGGGGATGGTTTTGAGGAGGCAACCTCCACAATCAAGACCTTTCCTGGAAAGGTTCAACAGATTTATCATAACAGCTCCCACTTTTCAAACCCCTACTGTGGCTGCTGGGTTAAGAGCTTTATGTGCTCATGTTTTGTCTAATTCTTGCAAGAGCTCTGTGAGAAAGGTTACTGATGAGGGAACTGATGCTCAGAGGGGAGAGGAATGTGTGGCACCAACTATTATATAGTGAGGCTAGTTGTTGAACTTGGGTCTGCTAACTCCACAGCCCCAGCCCTTGATCCTAGAACAGTGGTTTTCAAGTTGCAGTCCACAGAACCCTAAGGGTTCCCAGAGGTACTCTAGGGGCCACCGTGGATGGAGGGTGGTAGAGAGGGAAATAGAACAGCAGGCTGGGTTCCAGGCCTTCTCTTTTCTCCCTGCAGAGTGCTTTACTTTGATGTAATTTATGTATTGCGCCTCCATGGAAGGTTAATTGGAAGAAAGGGTTTCATGGCCAAAAAAGTTTGAAAGCCACGTCATGCTGCTTCCCCAAATGAATGTGGTTTACCCACTGGGGCTTCTTACAGGCATTTCAAGGAAACATGGCTCCCTTTGGCGGACTTGCCAAGTGGTCTGGCTTGTGCCGCGCTCTCTGCCCTTCTGTAGTGTTAGGTCACCCCCATCACAGCTTCAAGCCTCTGGCCACAGTGCCTGGAAGGCTGCGCTCCGAGGTAACAGGTCTGCCCCACAGATAGCAGGTCAAATGCGGTGTCAGCTGTGAAGTGTGTGAACTCCTCAGGTGAGTTCACTGCCAGGCAAGCCTCTAAGTCCTTTTCCTTTATTGTGCCCAGTCACTTCAACTGTGTCTGACTTTTTGTGACCCCATGGACTGTAGCCCGCCAGGCTCCTCTGTCCATGGGATTATCCCAGGAAAAATACTGGATTGGGTTGCCATTTCCTCCTCCAGGGGATCTTCCCGACCCAGGGATCAAACCTGAAGCTCCTGCATCGGCAGGCAGGTTCTTTACCACTGAGCCACCTGGGAAGCCCTTTCAGGAGACATATCTATGTGGAAAACAGTGAAGAAGGCTTCGGATTGAGTGGCCTAAGGAGGCCCTTTAGAAGCTTGTATTAATTAGGATACAGATTCAGCTATTGTAAAAATGACCAACTGACAAGGTAATTAGACATGAAAGAGGTTTATTCCTTTCTTACATGTAATAGTGTGAGCATAAGTAAGCAGGAGTTGCTATGGTGTCTCTATGGTGTTAGACACCCAGCTTCCCTCTACAACATTTATCTCTCATGTTATGGTCCAAAATGGCTGTTTCAGCTCCTGCCATCACATCTGCATCCCAGCCAATGGAAGCTAAGAAAGGTGAGAGCCCCTACATTCCTATTGAGGGGAATCATTCTTCTCGTCTTCCATTGGTCAGACATAGTCATATAGCTACATGTAGCTGTAAGGAGGGCAGGGAAATGTGATCTAGCCGGATGCCCATGTGTCTAACAAAAACTGGGCGATTCTGCTACTGAAGGAAGGAGAGGAGGAGGATTACTGGGAGACAGTTTTCAGGGTCGACCACGAGTGGACTTGCACCATCAAAACTGCATGCCGGTGGCACATGCTAAGGGACCTGCAGTGGCAGACAGGAAGCACCCCCATGGCTGGTGAATCCCAAGCCACCACCAAGCCCAGAGGCCAGTGGCAACTGACTTTGTAGAAGGAAAAACATGGCAGCTGAGGAAAAATTCTCCCAGAAATTTAGTTTCTCATTTTTCTCTTTCCATGCAGATTCTTGCTGACTATGCTGGTGAAGGACTATCTGGGCTATCCCTCAAAATCCTTCCTCTGATCACCCCTAGAGCACAACTCTTCTCTTTAGGGCTCTTTTGGTCCCAAGGAGCCATTCAAGCTGTCTTGGGAAAGGTTTATAGAGAGAGTTCAGAGGCCTACCATGGGATCCACGGGCTAGAGATGAAGCCTGACCTTCCAGCCTGACCTCCGACCTAGAAAGCCATCAGGAACCAGGGCTGCTTTTTCTGTCTTTCGAGACCCTCCGCAACTTGGTCTCTTTTTCACTTATCCAGCATATATTTACTGAAGCCCCATGTGAGGGCTGGCTTCCTTCTCCTTTCTGTGGAACAGCAGTCACACTTAGGAGAAGGCCTTGATTACAACAGAGGCCCTGTGCTCCTCACTTGCTGCCCTGCTGCCCTCTCAGTCACATGACCGAGTACATGTCCTCTTGGGTCTATTGTGGTTTTTGGTCAGGCGGCAGCATGGGGAACCTCCCTGCCCAGGAATCGAACCCATGCTTCTTGTGTTGGAAATGCAGAGTCTTAACCACTGGACTACCAGCACCTGCTTCGAGTCTGAGCAGGTGGGATCAGGGTTTCCTTGCATGGCCTGAAAGGATCTCCTGCGTTAGCTTCACTTCCTTGGAGAAGAGCTTGAGGAATTAGGCAACATCCTTCCTTCCTTCTCTCCCTCCCTCTCTCCTTCTTTCCTCTTTTGACAAAGAACTGTTTTTCTCATCCTCTCCCCTTGCCTGCGTCTCAAATTCCTCCTACCCTGCCCCACTCCAGATAGGAATACAGCCCAAGGGATGTGCTTCAAGCTGCAACTGTACCAGTTCAGGTCTTTTGACTGGAAGGGCCTCCTCAGGTGATGGTACGAGCCTTTGAGGAGGAGAAGACGGGGAGCTGGAGGCAACTTGCCGTGTGCCTGATGTCCTGCCTGTGGGATGCTGTCCAGAGACTTGCTTCCTTCACAAGTGGTGCTTGTGTCTGTTACCTGCCATCAGGGCTCGGGGAGGATGCCGTCCTTGTTGGAGCTTCAGCTTCAGCATCAGTCCTTCCAGTGAATATTCAGGGTTGATTTCCTTTAGGACTGGTTCGATCTCCTTGCTGTCAGTTAAGATGTGCCATTGGAAGGCTTCTTGGGAACTCCAAGAATGAGCTGATCCTGTCCCAGGATCCCGCAGTAGCACACAGCCTCCTCAGCGGAGGAGCGCTGGCTAGGGTGGTGAGCTGTTTGTCCTTCATGGGCAGAGGACTCAGAGTAACAGGCTGGTAAGACACATCCCCAGTCACCCCACCCTTTGCCTCTTAGGTGACATAGCAAGAGATGTGTCAGCGTCTGTTTGGGCTTCACAACTGCAGAGCGTGGCTTCTGTGCAGGGCTCTCATTTCCAATGCTTGGAGGTTTGCTGAACAATGTCACCAGGTGAGTCCCAGGGATTAGGTGATGGAAACCAGACCCTTTTCCAGGCCTCCAGGCAGCTGTTTTAAACCTGTTCCCCATGAGCCTCTGTCTCGCTTTGTTTGGTAATAACATCCCATCCTGCTCACTAGAATGCATGGCGATAGCAATAAAACAAAGGAAGAGTAGGCTTTCAACAAACTATGGTTTGAAATTATGAATGGTTGGTCATTCATTTATCAACATATCCTCCAATCGAACGCATACTCTGCTTAAACCCCAGAGGTGGGACTTCCCTGGTGGTCTAGTGGTTCACACTCCACACTCCCAATACAGGGGGGCACGGATTGGATCTCTGGTTTGGGAACTAACATCCCACATGCTGTACAGCACAGCCTAAAAATAACCCACCATAGGTAAAGGCTGACCTTACTTTTGAGGAAATTATAGTCTTCTAGGAAAGGCAGGTATGGAGATAACAAGTCTAAAAGTCAAATCAGTCATCGCAAGTGTGCAACACACGGAGAGGCAGAAGACCGAAGTGTGATGACCGTGTAACAGGGACATCAGGAAGCCACTCCTGATGAAAGAGCACCTGAGGAAGTGACCACCGGACTGAGGTCTGAAGGACCATGAGGAGTCAGCTTCTGAACCGCATGAAAAAGAGGTTTTGAGGCATAGGAAGTACCAAGGCCCTGAGTCAGACAAGCACTTGGTATTTCAGGAATTGAAAGCCCAGGTTCTATCTAACTGTCCACTCCACTATCCTATCTTATCTTTATTGCTTCCCTGGTGTCTCAGATGGTAAAGAATCTGCCTCCAATGTAGGAGACCAGGGTTTGATTCCTGGATTGGGAAGATCTCTTGGAGAAGGGAATGGCTACCCACTCCAGTATTCTTGCCTGGGGAACCCCATGGACAGAGGAGCCTGGCAGGCTATAGTCCATGAGGTTGCAAAGAGTCGGACATGACTGAGTGACTACCCTTTCACTTGTCTTAATGCTCACAAGATGGCTGTTGAAGCTCCAGTCATCACATCTGCATTCCAGGCAGGAATAAAGAGAAGGGGAAAGACAAGAGGGATGAGCAGTCAAATTTGACCTCTTGTAAAAGGCTCTACTAGAACCTTCAGTATATCTCATAAGCCAGCCTGTATCACATGGTAAGCCTTAAGTCATCCAGTGAATGAAGTTTTTTAGTTGACTACATTGCTGCTTGCTACAAAATCAATGTGCTATTAATAAAGAAGCAGGGTAATGAATATTGGACAGGCGAAGTCTAGAGTTTGCCTCACAGGGCCTTGGAGGTCATGGTAAGGAATGTGGCCTTCAACCTGAGTGCAGCTGGGAAGCCGCAGAATGTTCCAAGCAGGACTGTGACAAGAAGGGGGAGACAATGAGGGCTGCCCCCTTGAGGCACAGCATCACACAACTGTGGACTTGTGTATTAGCCTCCTAGGGCTGCCGTAACAGAGTATCACAGACCGGGTGGCTTAAAACAATAGAAATTATTCTCTCACAGTTTTGGCCAGAAATCTGAATCAAGGTGTCAGCAAGGTCACCGTCACTCCGGAGGTTAGGGGAGATCTTCCTTGCCTCCTCCCAGTTTCTGGTGGCCTCTGATAATCCTTGGTGTTTCTTTGTAAACTGCATCACTCCAGTCTCTATCTTGTCACATGGACTTCTTCCCTGTGTCCCGTCTGTGTCTCTGTATCTAAATCTCCCTCTCCTCTGTTTTGTAACAATCATATAACAAGCCTGTCATTGGATTTAGGTCCAACCCTAATGCCGTAGAACCTCATCTTAACTTGACATCTGCAAAGACTCTTATTTCCATATATGGTCATATCCAAAGTAGTGGAGGTTATGACTTAAACATAGCTTTATGAGGGACACAATTAAACCTTCTGTGCATTCAAAAGGACTAACCTGGTTAGTTCACCAGGTCAAAGAGGGACTTCCTTGATGGTCCAGTGGCTAAGACTCCCAACTTCCAATGCAAGGGGCCTGGTAGGGTTTGATCTCTGACCAGGGAACTAGATCCCGTATGTCGCATCTAAGACCTGACACAACCAAATAAATTAATTAAATTAAATAAATATATTTTTTAAAAGGACTAGAGTGCCACCTAGACCCTGTTTGGCTCTGTTGGCTGCTCATGTCCTCCTCCCCTACTTTTTATGAAAAGACAGCCCAGGAATTAGGGAAGCAAGTTTACTTCCAAAATCTTGACTGTGCTAGGCACTGGTCCCTCTTACTTCTATAAAAGGGCAAAAGGAAGGTTCTGGGCTCCCTGCACAGGCCTCGCCTCACCTCAGCAAAGCCTTCTCAGGCATCGAGGATTCAGGGATCCTGAGCCATGGTGCAGAGGTGATTTTGCCTGTCCCTCTGTGTCAGGGGCTCAGAGTTTAAGGCGATGGGGTGGAGGTTGGAGAGGACATCTCAATGGTGGGCTGAATAGCATCTAAACTAGGGTTTCCTTTCTTCAGGCAAAATGTTAGGCCCACTGATGCTGCTTAATAAACCACTCCTTTGCTGGACCCAGTGGAGAGAAGAACTGAGCGATGGCTGTGTCTGTGGCAGGTGGTCGCAGCTGAGCCTGAACTGGCTTCAGAGTTGCGGTCCTGCAGACTTTCAGGTGCAGAGTGTTGGTCAGGGCCCCCTGTGATTGTTCTTTGAGGTGGAACAAAACCCACTCACCACGTGATTCCTGGAAGCAGCTTGGGGGCCTTCGGACTCTTCTCGTGGGCACATTTGTACATGTGTCTTTGCATGAGTTGGTGTGCAAGGGGCTTTCTTTCTTGGAAGGTTTTTTTTTTTTTTTTTTTTGGAGCTTTTTTTTTTTAAATTTAACTATAGTTAATTTACCAGGTTTCCCTGGTGGCTCAGATGGTAAATAATCTGCCTACAATGCAGGATACCCAGGTTCGATTCCTGGGTCAGGAAGATCCCCTGGAGAAGAGAATAAGAGAGGAGCCTGGCGGGCTATAGTTCATAGGGTCTGAAAGAGTTGGACACGACTGAAGCAACTTAGCATGCATGCATACATAGTTAATTTACAATGTTGTGTTAATTTCTGCTATCAGTTCAGTTCAGTTCAGTTCAGTCGCTCAGTCGTGTCCAACTCTTTGCGACCCCATGAATCGCAGCATGCCAGGCCTCCCTGTCCATCACCGTCTCCCGGAGTTCACTCAGACTCACGTCCATCGAGTCAGTGATGCCATCCAGCCATCTCATCCTCTGTCATCCCCTTGCTCCTTCTGCCCCCAATCCCTCCCAGCATCAGAGTGTTTTCCAGTGAATCAACTCTTCGCATGAGGTGGCCAAAGTACTGGAGTTTCAGCTTTAGCATCATTCCTTCCAAAGAAATCCCAGGACTGATCTCCTTTAGAATGGACTGGTTGGATCTCCTTGCAGTCCAAGGGACTCTCAAGAGTCTTCTCCAACACCTCAGTTCAAAAGCATCAATTCTTCGGCACTCAGCCTTCTTCACAGTCCAACTCTCACATCCATACATGACCACTGGAAAAACCATAGCCTTGACTAGACGGACCTTAGTCGGCAATACAGCTAAGTGATTCAGTACATATATATATATATACACACACACACATACACACACTTATATATACACATTCTTTTCTATATTCTCTTCCATTATGGTTTGTCTCAGGTTACTGAATTGAGTTCCCTGTGCTATACGGTAGAACCTTGTTTATCCTCTCTACGTAAAATACTTTGCACCTGCTAATCTCAAACTCCCAATCCATCCTTTCTGTACACCCCCTCCCCTGTGGCAACCACAAGTCTGCTTTCTATGTCCGTGAGTCTACTTCTGTTTTGTAGACTGGTTCATTTGTGTCCTATTTTAAATTCCACGTGTAAGTGATATCATATGGTATTTGTCTTTCTCCTTCTGACTTCCTTCACGTATATGATAATCTCCAGTTGTATCCATGTTGCTGCAAGTGGCATTATTTCCTTCTTTTCTGACTGAGTAGTATTTTGTTGTATATATATGCCACGTCTTCTTTACCCAGTCATCTGTCCATGGACATTCAGGTTATTTTCATCTCTTGGCTATTGTGAATAGCGCTGCTATGAAGATAGGAGTGCATGTATATTTTTAAATTATATGCTCAGGAGTGGGATTGTTGGGTCGTATGATAATTCTAGTTTTAGTTTTCTGAGGGACCTCCATACTGTTTTGCATAGCGATGTCAAGTGATTTGGGGGGTCGTTTTTTGCCTTTTTTTTTTTTTGGTGGTCAAGGTGGGGATACCAGCAGAAATGACTAGGGATAGGAAACTTGGAGACCCAGTGGGGAAAATGTGACTTCTGGTCTTTGGCAGGGGGTGGGATGAGGGAAGAAGCAGGAGCTGAAGGGGCTGCTTTCTTGAGAGAGGCTGTGAGCACAGATATTCCAATGCCTGTGGGCAAGCTGAGATGCAGTGCTTCCTCCTCTGGGCATCTTCTAGGACCTCAGGGTGGATGACTGTGGCAGCAGTGGGAGGCAATATCCATGGACACCCATGGTTGGTGGCATCAGGTTGGCTCCCCCTCAGGAGGTTTCATGAGTAAAACCAGAAATCCAACAAGCATGGGCCCAGGTGACTTTCACAAACAGTACCCATGAGTCACCCCTTGAGGACTACTGTGGATGGTGGAGGTCCTCACTGGGCAAGTCGGGGGAGAAGATCAATAACAAGGTGATCTTTAAGCTGAGCATTGAAGAGGAGGGATCTGCCGGGGGAGAAAGCAGAGTCATTCCAGGCAGGAAGATCAGCATATGCAAAGGCCTGAGTGACCACTGGCAGCCTGAGACTGCTGGGGAGTTGGTCTGGTGAGTGGGTGCCCACAGATGCAGAGGTGGAGGAGAGAGAGAAGTGAAGCTAGAGAGAGGGTGGGGCGGGCTCATGGTGGAACCTCATGTGCAAGGCTGAGGTTTGGGTTTTCGTCTCCAGGGCAGTGGGAGCCCCAGATGGCTTATGAGCAGAGGAGTGTGGCCTCATGTGTTTCCGATTTGTTTAGATTTGCTTGATGTCCGTGCTAGGAATGGGTGGAGGGGGCGGCAGTCTAGAGGCTGGAGGGGAGGAACCAGGCAGTGGCCAAAGGAAATCTACCCCCCACCCCCACCCCCACCCCGCCTGGCCCTGTGTTTCTCCTGCTCGTCTTCAGCCAGCCCTGCCCCAACCCCAGGCCCCAGAGTGTGTCACTTGTCAGAAGAACAGAGTCTGCCTCTGGGCGGGTGGAGAGAGCAGGTGACCCTCACCCTGCTCGTGCTGGGACCCTGGCAAGGGCTGCCTGGGCAGCTGGCAGCTTGGCAGGGAGAACATGGTTAGCTCTGCTGTGTCTGCAGCTACTGCCGCCCGACAGCCTGATTAATGACCCGCAACGCCCAGGGCTCTGCACGGGTCAGCAGCCCCATGGCTGTGGCAGCGGCCAAATGGACCTGCCCGCTGTGCCTCCGCTCCTCCTCGGCTACGCTCCCAGATGGGCTGAAAGGCTTTGACATGGCCTCCTCCCCAGGCTCTTCCGCTCTTTCTGCTGATTGTTTCCCAGCCTCCTTTAAATCCTGCCCCTAAATGCTCCCTTGCAGGAGAGGCTTTACAGAATTAACTCCCAGCCCTCTGGATTCTGGCTTATTCTTTATTTTGTCCCAATCAGGCACATAGTAAAGGTTAAGCATATGTCTCGAAGACATCATTGCTGCTTCTTTCCCCATTCTGAACTCTTTAGTGACTCGTATGGGCCCTGTCTTATCTCTCTGCTAGAGGGTGTCTGTTTGCACGGGTCCCACCTCCTCCATTAGACTAGCAATGCCCAAGATCAAGGATCTGCCTCTGTCTTTAGATGGGCAGCTTCCAAGATTCAGATTTTTCTTCTCTGTTAAATTGGGTGCTCCCCAGGGCAGGGGGCTGTGTCTCCCCCTCAGTCTGGGAGCTCCCTGAAAACAAGGCTCTGTTAGGGGCTGCCTTATCTGTTTCTCCTTCATGTCCCGAGTTGAGCTCTGCCTTGGGTATGCTCTGGGGCGGGGGTGAGGTAGCGGGGAGTGGAACTCAGGGCTCCAGGAAAAACCCCCTGGCCTGTTCTGGGGATGGCAGAGTGCAGCACAGGTAGAGCAGGCATGGGTTTAGCTGGAGCAGAGCTGTTGGAGGCGTAGCTAGGGGGCAGGTACTGAGCTCTCCAGGGCCAACGGCACGCAAGGGGCTCCCAGGCCTAAACCAGCTCTTCTGGGCTATGGTCTGGGAGGACTGTGAATTCTCTATCCAGACATCTGGATGGAGGAGGTGCAGAGGGTGGTTGCTAGCATGCTGTCTCCTCACCCTCCTGTGGACTCTGTCTTGGGTAACGCAGGAGGACAACCACAGCTACTACGTGTCCCGTCTGTATGGTCCGAGCGAGCCCCGCAGCCAGGAGCTGTGGGTGGACGTGGCCAAGGCCAACCAGAGCCAAGTGAAAGTTCACAGAATCCTCTCCAACACCCACCGGCAGGCTTCGGTGAGTGCCCCAGTCCCTGGCAGCACTGCCCCAAGCTGGGAGGCTGGGGGCCAGCCCACTCTGCCTGGTCAGTGGGCATGGCTATGGCCTGAGGTCTGGGGTATGGGGAGTGCCTTCCCAGAGGATCCTAGGGGGCTTGACCAGAGTTGGGGTGCCCACCTGTGGTCCTGGGGGCCTGCCCTGGACATGCCTACCCACCCCCCCCATTCCAGATAAGCATGGGGCAGTGTGACTGCCCAGCCACCTGGCCTGTAGGTTGGCCTTGCTGACTCTCTCCTGTCCCCTGCAGAGAGTGGTCTTGTCCTTTGATTTCCCTTTCTACGGGCATCCTCTGCGGCAGATCACCATAGCAACCGGAGGTAAGGCCTTGTCTGTGGGGCTGGGAGAGGGTGTGGAGATTTCAGCCAGAACCTGAGACCTAACTGGGAAGGTTCACGGGAGACAGGTTCTTATAGATGGACTGGGGTGGGTCCCACGTGTGGCTCTCTCTTGGGACCCCACTCTCAGGTGAGAGGTCATGAGTGTTTCGGACCACCTCCCTCACGTCTGCTGACTCAATTGTGTGTGTGTGTGGATGTGGGTGCATGTGTCTCCCTCTGGGTCAGCACAGGCCAGTGTGGGCAGTCCCTTGGCCCTTGTGCTTCTGAGTCTGTGAGTGAGAGGGAGGAGACTGCACTGAGAGCCTGTTTCCTGGGACCAGGCTCCCTGTTAATATGAGGGAGCCCATCTTGGATTCCTGTGCACTTTCCAAGGGACAGAGATGGGTGGAGGGGCAGAGAGAACCTTCTCTAGTCTGGGGCCCTGTAGCTCTATATACACCAGACCCATGCCCAACATGTGATGCTGGGGGCCAGAGGTCCAAGACTCACTTCCAGCTCCATCTACGCTACTCCTTCCTGCACGAGGAAGCAAGTCCATCTCTGATGACTCATCTACACTTCTTCCCACCCCAGGCTTCATCTTCATGGGTGATGTGGTCCATCGAATGCTCACAGCGACTCAGTATGTGGCCCCTCTGATGGCCAACTTCAACCCTGGCTACTCTGACAACTCCACAGTTGCTTACTTTGACAATGGTGAGATCAGAGCTCAGAGTTTAATTCATCTAGCTCCGGGGATCCCTTGGTCTAGCCCCTTTATAGGCGTCCAAGGCCCAGAGAGGGCAAGGGACTTGCCCACAGTCACACAGCATGGCAGCTACCGTACCTTTGTGTTCATTTTCCTCACCTGGGGACAAAACACCTGCTACCTGATGAGAAAATTAGATGAAAACAATTGGCTCTCGGTAGAGGTGAAATAAATACTAGAGACCTTGATTGCTTCTTACTCTCACCAGGTTGTCCCTTGAGAACCTACCTTCCGCCCCAGGAGAACAGAAGTTTCTACTGTTTCTCCTCCTTTTTATCTCAGGGAGTCAGGGTAGGCAAGAAGGACAGGGCCGTGCTTGGGGTTGGAGATGATACAGGTACAATCATAGTACCTGGTTGGCGGCGGGGAGGGTGAAGCAGGGTCTCCTGGCTCCTCTCCAGCTTGGGAGGCAGACTGTGGGCTGCCCAGCTTCTGCCTCCTGTCAAATTTGCAAACTGCCCCCATCATCGCTAAAGGCACCAGCTGGTGTCCCATCCACGTGGGCCACCATTTCTGCAGGGCCCTCCTCCCTGCACGACCTCCCTGACCAGCCAAGTCTCTGCTCTCCTCACCAGGGACAGTCTTTGTCGTTCAGTGGGACCACGTCTACCTCCAGGGTCGGGAGGACAGGGGCAGCTTCACCTTCCAGGCGGCTCTGCACCAAGACGGCCGCATTGTCTTTGGCTACAAAGAGGTGAGTGGGCCATTCTTTCATTCAACAAATACGTTGAAGCTCTGTAGTGCGCCAGACTTAGGGTGTGGTGCTGGAGATACAGAAGTTCACAGGATGGCTGCCGGCCCATCTTTGTGCAGCTGAGAATCTGGCTCGGGGGATAGATAGTAACTGTGAGGGCAAGTGCTCTTAAATAGTGACGCCGGGAAAGCCTTTCACGGAGCTCTTTCCCTGAACAGGAGCCTGGGAGGCTCTCCTGAGGAAAAGAGTTGAAATCTTCAGAACATGTAGGAGTTAAGGAAGCAAAGAGGAGGGTGGAGTGGGTTCTGGGAGGGAGCAAAGCATATGCAAAGGCTCTGTGGCAGGACTGAGCATGGCTGGTATAAAGGACTGAAAGAAGGAGGCCTAGGGATTTCCCTGGCAGTCCAGTGGTTAAGTGCAGGTGGTGTGGGTTCCATCTCTGGTTGGGGAACTAAGATCCTACATGCCTTGCAGCTGAAAAAGCAAAACAGAAACAATATTGTAACAAGTGCAATAAAGACCTTAAAAATGGTCCCCATCAAAAAAAAAAAAAAAATCTTGAAAAACACCACTCTGGCTTCAAAGCGGAGAGCAGAGGGCTGGGACTCAGAGGGAATGCTGAGAGATGATGCAGCAGAACGGGCCAGCTTGGGGTAGGCTGGGGGTGATGGAGAGAACTGGATAGATCTGAGAGCCTGTTAGCAGGCCAGTTAACAGGATTGGAGATGTGTTTGACAGAGGAGGAGGGAAATGAAAGGAAGCCGGGAGAGGCTGAGGGTGACTCCTCCATGGAGGTGCCATTCACAAAGAGAAAGAAAAGAAAAAGGAAACGTATTTGGAGATGATGTGGGGGAAGACTTGGAATTTGGATGGGTTTGAGATGTCTCAGCCCTCCAGGAGCCAACGCCCACCAGGCAGATGGGTCTGAAGCTCCAAGGAGAGCTGGTCCAAGAATGTTTGGGGGGTAGACGGAGCCTCTTCTTCCCCCTCTGCAGATCCCTATACCCGTCCTGGAAATCAGCTCGTCCCAGCACCCTGTCAAAGCAGGCTTGTCAGATGCCTTCATGATTCTCAATCCATCCCCAGATGTACCAGGTGAGACCCCAGGGACCCACAGAGATCACTGGACAGGGCTGGACTCAGCTCCGATTGAGCCAGACTAGTCGGGGAGAAGGGAGTGGCAGGAAGTGGTTGGGGGAGTGGGGAGAGTTAAGTGTGGAAGAAAAGGGACAGAGTGAGTTCCAACTTCTCTTCATTGGAGCTGAGGGACCATTTTTCCAATAAAATCTCCAGTGGGAGGCACTGCTCTGGTGGTGGAGGGGGCTGGGGAGCCAGGGCCCTTCCACTCAGCACATTCTCCACTTAGAAAAATCTCCAAAGACACCAAATTAGGGTTTATTAGTCCTCCCAGAACACAACCATAATTGCCTCCCAAACCCAGATGATAGAAGGAGCCTCACACGGGGCTTCAGGAGACAGGAAAATTAGATTTCTCTCCTGTCCCTGATCCACATCCCCCAATTCCCCTTCCTGGAGGCAACCAGGGCCACGAGGGTGTTTCTAGAGCTACAAGCCTTCAGATAAGTATACATAACATAAACAATGGCATAAGATGTCCTCTGTTCTGCTCCTGAATAAAGTATATCCTGCCCATCTTTCTGGATCACTCTTTTTATTTTTTATTTTTTGGATCACTCTTTATAATAACTGTATACCCCTTGCATGCTGCTGCTGCTGCTGCTAAGTCACTTCACCCCTTGCATGGATGTACCTTAATTGAACCAGTCCCCTGGGCCCAGACTTTTCAGTTGTTTCAATCTTTCATTACAACAAATAATACTGCAGTGAATATTCTTACAAATATGTACTTTTATGCTCTTGTGTGAGTATTTCCATAAGGTTAATTCCCATCACTTCACCTGCCCCTCCACTGTCCCTTCTCCCACCCCCAAACTCCCAGCACTCTAGTGAGTGACTCAGATCCTGCTCTGTTGCACCAGTCAACTTTACTCTAATTGGTTAGTTAAAACCTATACTGAGCTAGTTATGAGTTTCAGTATCACCCTGATTGTATTAGTTAGCTACTGCTGCATAACAAATTGTGCCAAAACTTAGAGGCTTAAAACATTATCTCAGGGTTTCTGTGGATCCAGAAATAAAGCATGACTTAACTGGGTCCTCTGGTCTAGACTCTTTCACAGGCTGCTCTCAAGGTGGTTTCCAGGCTTGCCTCAGTGACTGTTGGGGGACATCTAAGAGCTTTCGTGTGGTTGTGACAAGATTCAGCTCCCCCTTCGGTTCTGGCTGCTGAACGTCCCCATAGGACAGGTCATAATGTGGCAGCTGGCTTCCATCAGAGCAGGCAAGGAAGACAGCAGTAGAGGGTAAGCGAGAGGAAAGCCAGGGCCTTCTCATAACCTCATCACTTTTGCCACTTTCTGCTGGTTGGAAGGAAGTTCCTAGGTCCAGCCCACACTCAAGATGGGATTAAACAGGGTGTGAATCCCAGGAGGCAGGGATCACTGGGGTCATTTAGGGGCACACTGATTACAACCCCATCCCTAGATACTGAGCTTATCGTTATCTTATTGGATTATCCTGCAGCACTGTAAATGAAGTCTGTGCATTTGTCTCTTTCTAAATGAAGTCAAGGAGGCTCAGAGAGGTGGCGTGACTTGCTTTTACACAGCTCTGAGGGTTAGAACTGAAACCCAAATCTTCTGTATTTTAAACCCTAGTGTCCACCATTGAGGCTTTCTAAATCCGACCAACTCCCACTCCATCCAGAGCAGGGAATCCTTCCCTCCTCAGTTCCCCAAACACCCACAGCACTGTGTGCACACACCCAGGCTGCTTTACAGGAAGGACTGCTCTGGGTATCCATGCCTCCCTGCCCCTCACCACCACTCTGTTTGACGCACCTCGGGGGTAGGGTCTGTGCCTCCCTCACAGGCTCTGTGCCCAGTGGCAGGAAATGTGTGTTGGATCCAGCTGCAGAATGAGGTTGAGTTAGAGGAAGTCAGATCCCCCGAGAGTGTCTGCCTCTGAGGCTCCTCTGTGGTTCTAGAATGAAAGGCTGTTTTAGAGCAAGCCAGGGCGATGTGGGGAGGTGTGGTAATGAGGGACGAGGGAGGAAGCAGAACCCACCTGAAATAACAGGAGGGCGGCTGCGCCTGTTCCGTGAGACCTGGAGGAGATACAAGGGCTGTTGTGGGAGCAGCTAGGTCAGGTGACTCCAGCTGTGGTTCGCGAGGCGCTGAGTCTAGCAGCCAAGGGAATCCCACGTCTGACTCCAGACGCTGCCCGGCAGCTCCCGGCCTCCAGGCTCCTGCCCCCGTCCCCTGTCCCCCTGCTCCTTGTTGTCACTGCCGACAGAGCTGATCTTGTCATTCTCTGCCTCCTTATGGCCCAAAGCATTAATTCAGAGTTCTTAGTGCGGCACTTGGGGCCTACACAGCTGGGCATAGCCTACTGTTTTATCTTTCTTTCAGTGTTATTGAGTCGTGTCCTACTCCTTGCTACCCCGTGGACTGGAACCCTCCAGGCTCCTCTGTCCATGGGGATTTTCCAGGCAAGAATATTGGAGTGGGTTGCCATGGCCTCCTCTAGGGGATCTTCCCAACCAAGGGATTGAACCCAGGTCTCCCGCATTGCAGGTGGAGTCTTTACTGTCTGAGCCACGAGAGAAGCCATATAGCACTGTGTAAATTTCAGGTGTTACAGCATAAGGATCTGACTTACACACATGATGAAATGATTACAGTAAGTTTAGTCAGCATCTCCCATCTCAGGAAGATGCAAAATTAAAGAAAAAAAATAGATTTTTTTCCCTTGTGATGAAAACTCTTAGGATTTATTCTCTTAATAACTTTCATGGATAACACACACAGTGTTAATTATATTTCTCACATGTATTACGGGCACAGACCTACCCTTATGGGCTGGTCTCTGAACCCTCCTGTCACCCACCACTCTGTCCAGTCAGCACTGGTCTGCATGCCCTGTGTTCCCCAAACATGCCAAGGGGGAATCTGCATCTTTCCGATGCAGTTCCTCATGTAAAATGCCACCCCCTACCCTAGTCCTTTTACCACTTGGCAAAATCCTACTTATCCATTGGTCCAGCTTCCTCCATGCCGCAGAATTCACGTTCCTCCTCCATCCTCTGGGGACTTTGTTAAGAGCTTTAATATAGAACTCATGACACCATCCTGCCTCATTCGTCTTCTCCCCAACTAGCTGTGAGCTCCTTGGGGCTCCAGCACTTAGCCCAGTGCCTGCAGCAGGGCAGGTGCTCAAAAAATGAGCCCCGGAACGGGTGCTGAAGAGACTGGGTGTGGTAGAGACCCTGTGCTCTGCCCTCTAAGTGAGAACAGAGCCTGACATCTGAGTTTAGGGGTGAGTGCTCTGATAACCCTGGAGAAGGAAATGGCAATCTACTCCAGCACTCTTGCCTGGAAAATCCCATGGACTTTCTGTCAGAGATTTTTCAGCTTGGGGATCAGGTGTGGACTTGAGAGGAACACTGAGGTGTGGGTGAAGTAAATCACGTATGTGCATTTTTCTAGGGCAGTATTCACGGCCTTCAGTGGATTTTAAAATAGGCTACAACTCCTGCTTTACAGAATGATGGCTTTTATGTGGCTGAGAGATCAGATTCCTCTGGGTCTGATAGTCAACCCAGCAAATAGGGAATTCATTTGAATTTGGTTGAGATGCAAATATTGGGTTGGCCAAGAAGTTCATTTGGGTTTTTCCATAAGATATTATGGAAAATGAACTTTTTGGCCAACCCAATAACAACACATTTCAAAACACCAAGATAGAAGTTCAGGGAGAGGCCTTTGGTCCACAGACAATGTCACTGTGATAGTTACTGTGGATATTCCTGTTGTCCCAACCCATCTGTCCTATAGAATAGGTGATGTCCCTGCCCTGGCACCCAAGCTTGCCTCCTCCCTGCCTGGGGTGCTGTGGGGAGTGGCATTTAGTCCTCACTACTCAAGAATCCCCCAGCCACTGAACCATGTCTGGGGGACTTTCTCCTTCCCCCAGGCTCCCAACACTTTCCTCCCACCCCTGTCTGAAGGTGGAGGGAATTCTGTACCGTCTCATTCCCGGGATTGAGGGAGGAAAACAGGCAGAGTTTCTCTTACCATCACTTCCTTGCAGAAACTGCTCTGCAGGCTTTGGAGCAGAGTCTGCAGAGTGTCCTTTGTTGCAGAGAAAAGATTCAGATTAGTAGCGTCTGTTTGCAGAAGCAGGCAAAACATACAGAGTAGTTGATACACTTTTTATTTGACTGGAGGGGGGCCCAGAAGTCAATATAATTTCCTGTATTCATTTAAGAAACCCTGTCTTTCACGGACAGTATAAAAGCAACTTTAGGGTCTCCAATATCAAAACTGATAGATTCTGAATTAATGGAATCGATTAATGAGGATTTCCTTATTAAAAGCTCCAAATGGCAACCTGCCACTTGGCTGGCCCCAGAATAGCCTTGGATGGCCCAAGCACTGGAACCTTCTCCTGTTCCAGAACCTTCCTTTTGTTGCAAAGGCAAACTTGAGAATTGAGGCAGAGGCCCGTGCTGTACCTTGGTGCTGGGTGGGGAAGAGGAGGCCCGGGAACTGGCAGCAGAGGAGTGAGAAGGAGCAGCCAAGTAAGGGCATGGGAGGGGGTGTCGTCACCGTGCCCATTTTGTCATCTCCCTGCTCCTGATAAGGATCCTCCATGGTGTTCTTTGTTGTGGCTTTTTATCCATCCTGGTGCCCTCCCCCCAACCCCGCCCCCATGGCCCTGATTTTTACTTTTATTTTCTGTTTTTCCTCCTACTCTGCTCCGTTTCCTTTCCTTGTCTCCTCTCCTCCCTCAGTCCCTTTTCTACTTTGCATCTGTGCTGAGGGGCCTCCCCCGCTGGGCTGCAAGCTCCTTGGGGTATAGGATTCTCATTGTATTTATCTCTGGGATCCCCTGCTAAGGCTCGAGTCGCGATTATTAAATGAATAACTGAATGAGCAGAGGAAGATGTGAATGAGTAAATGAAAAATTCCTCCCGATCCCCCATCTTCAATTTTTTTGTACGGTAGCCACCATCTCGGAGGGAAGTTTGTGGCTGGATCTGTCAGTCTGATTTCTTCTGACCAAACCAACCCTCTCCCACTGGTGTCTGGTGTGGAAACAAAACGGGACATGCCAAGCTCTCCTTTGAGCCATGGATGTCTCTTGATTGCATGGCAGGGCTCTCTGGGTCTGGATCATAGCATTTCTGAATGTTTGATGAGTGGAAGCAGAGATAACACAGCACGTCTCAAACTGCCAGGAATGTGGCTCTGGGGCGGCCACCATCTCGGTTCCGGGAGGGATCCGTTGGTCATGAAGATGGACGTCATCATCTTTGGGCGAGCCCCAGATGTTGGCAAGATAATCCAAATGCAAGTAACACAGACTGGGATACTAAGGGTTCTGTTGATTGAGAAATAAAAGTCTTACCAAATCAGACACTTAAACAAGTACAAGTTGGCCACTGCAGTGAGCAAATATTTTTAGTCAGAGATATGTTTCCGTCCACCCACCCTCTTCCCCCTTCTTACCACACACATCTCCCCTTCCCTGCTGGTGGGGCTGTGCTGGGTTTTGGAGGATATATCCCATTATCTCTGGCTGAACCCTCACTTGAGGCACATCCCCACTCCCCAGCTGGCTGGTCGGAGACCCATCCCTAGATTCTGGGCTAGGGTTTACTGGAAGCCCTGGCTTCCCCAGCTGCTGCTTGCTCCTCTCTATCCCTAAAATCGACTCTCTTGACAAGTTCATGCATGTCTCTTCATGCCTCAACACTGACCCCTTTGCCCTATTTCACTTCCTTCTAACTGAGGTTTGATTCCTGGGTCGGGAAAATCCCCTGGAGAAGGGATAGGCTACCCACTCCAGCGTTCTTGGGCTTCCCTTGTGACTCAGCTGGTAAAGAATCCACCTGCAATGCGGGAGACCTGGGTTCGATCCCTGGGTTGGAAAGATCCCCTGGAGAAGGGAAAGGCTACCCACTCCAATATTCTGGCCTGGAGAATTCTATGGACTGTATAGCCCACGGGGTCACAAAGAGTCGGACACGACTGAGCAACTTTTGGGGGTGGCCCTTTTGAGAAAGGGCACAATCTGTGGTGGGCTGGGGAGGAAAGGTGTTCTTCCTTTGTGCTGCGGGCTGAAGTTATGATAAACTGCTAGGGTTTTCCTGACTGTTTATAAGCATTTCGTTCATTCACAGTCCTTTCTCAAGATCCTGTTGTGTGCCAGGCCTGGGGCGAGGGGCTGGGGGACAGAGAGGTATTACTTGCAGGCTCTGCCCTTGGGGAGCTCACAGTCTCGGGGGGGGGTGGGGGGTGGCCAGCAGAGTAAGTGTTTGGGAAGCAGGCAACACTGGTTGGGGCACAGGGGGCTGGGGCTCTCAGAGGAGGGGCCACTAACTGCGTCCCTGCTTGGGGGATGTCTTCAAGGAGGACCTGTCGTTTGAGCTGAACCTTGACAGAAGAGGCAGATTAAGGAATAAATGTTTACACAGAGTCTAGACTCCAGGGCCTCAGGCATCTTGGAAGACCTGGCTTCACATTTACTTTTATCCTATTCCATTTGGGTGTTGAAGGGGGTGATTTTTTAGTAGAGCTGGCCCCTGGGGGTGGCGGGTGGGATGGAGCTGCGGAAGGCTGCCTGGAAGTTCCCCATCCTCCACCTAAGGTCTCACATGGCTCAGGCTCAGTCAAGTCCAGGCCACCTTTGCAGAGAAGTTGGTGTCACACAGGGAGGGCCCTACCGCACCTGTGGGCTGTTGGGTGAACTGAAAATTGGAGACTCTTCTGAGCAGATAACCTCTCACCTCAATCTCTTTCAGACCCACCCCTGCTTGGCAAGGGGCCTTTCTTATATCAAAAGAATCTCGTGTGTGTGTGTGCACGTGCAGGCACTCACACACACACATATGACTGTGTGTGTGTGTGTGTATGTGCAGGCGCTCACATGTGCACACATGAGTGGGTGGTACTCACATTTCAAGTGCAGACCTTTGAAACGGGGCTGCAGATTCCTCTTTAGTTCCAGGGGAGCTTTGTGTCCACCTGCGCCAGAGCAGTTGCCTTTGTGTTGCACAGAATGTCTCAAGGACATTCTGTGGTTGCAGACGTTTCAGGGACAGAGGTGTCCCCAGGCTCTGCCACAGAGCAGAGAGCACAGTGGAAAGAGCATGCTTTGGGGTTATCACCTGGGGTTCAATCCTGGCTTAAGCAGAAGGTGTTAGTTGCTCAGTCGTGCCCGACTCTTTGTGACCCCATGGACTGTAGCCCACCAGGCATCTCTGTCCGTGGAATTCTCCAGACATGGTTTGCCATTCTCTTCTCCAGGGGATCTTCCCGACCCAGGGATCAAACCCAGGGTCTCCTACATTGCAAGTAGATTCTTTACAATTTGAGCCAAGCTATAGATTGAGGATAAATAGATGATAGAAACATAACCGAAATGTTCTTTCAAGCAGTATATGCTGCCCTAGATTCTTCATTCAGGTCGGGGTGCCCAGCGGTTGCACAGGACACACTCCTTTTTATGGATGCCCCTACTGAGTTCACTCCAGTGATCTTGCCTGGAGAATCCCAGGGACAGGGGAGCCTGGTGGGCTGCCATCTATGGGGTCGCACAGAGTCAGACACAACTGAAGCGACTTAGCAGCAGCAGCAGCAGCAGCAGCTACTGAGTTCTGCCACCTTAGGAAACTTTCCTTAAAATCACCTTCAGCTGGAAGGAAACTTATATCCTCACCTATTCTGGGCTTCTAGTGATAAAAAAAAAGCCAACTGAAACTAGTTTAGCTGAAAAGGGGTGCATTGGGAATACTGAAGTAGCCCAAAGAACCAAAGGAAGAGCCAACACCGGGAAGACAGGACCAGGGCAGGTCCCGGGACTCCAGGGACTGGGATGCCGCTAGTACTCCATGCTTCTTTCCACAAGGTGGCTTCATCCTCTAGCTTTCCCCGTGAGACTGGAACTGTGGCCATTCATGGACACTGAGCTTGCATCTTCTCAGCATTATTACTAGAGAGCAAACGGCTGCGTGGTTACAATTAAAAAGTCCCAGGGAAGGTCTCTGATTGGTCCAACTTCATCAGATGCCTAACCCTGGACCAATCACTGTTGGCCAGGGAGGCAGAGTCGTGAAAGAAGATACAGTACAGACCACATGTAGGAAGGGGCTGGGGGCAGTTCCTTGTTTCCACAAGGAAGAAGGGGTGCTGGGTAGGCCAAATACTAAGTGGCCCTTTCCCCTCATGGGAAAACTCATTCATGAAACTCAGCTGCTTGGAGCCTGTGTTTTGGAGCTGAAGGAAACCAACCACAAGTCATGGTTCTTCGGTGGGCATGGGGGAAATATCAGAGCATCTCAGACTGCCATTTTAGGAAAAGTCTTTCTATCTACAATTCCAGCTTTTTCCTCGCAAGGGTGTTGGGACAGTAATATTTTTCCACTTCACAGACAAGAAACTGAGGCCCTAAGGGTATCCAACTTGTCAGGAGCAGAACTTGACTCAGAATTCAGGTCTTTTAACTCTGAGGTCCCCTAGGAAGTTTCTGCAGGGACTGAGGCAGGATGTCAACCTGACTCTGGCCCTTGCACCATCGAGGAGGGGAGAGGATCTCCGAGGTCAGCCTGTCCATCTGCAGACATTTGCAGAGCACACACTGTGGGTCAGGTTCAGGACCAGATGATCACAGCTGAGTGGTCCCCACCCTCCAAATTGACCATCATGACCACCTAATGCAGGAGTGCGGTGGGAGGAGGGCCTGGAGCAAAGGGAGGGAGCTGGTTAAGGGGGGCTGCTCAGAGGAAGTGGCCCTGAGCTAGGTCTGAAAGAGTGAGCCAGACAAGAAGAGAAAGGGTGGAAGAGTGTGATGGGCCAAGGGAACAGCAGCTGTGAAGGCACAGAGGGTAGACTCCTGTGTTCTGGCCCTAGCAGCAGCTGGGCCTCTGCATTTTCAGCCTGCTTATGACACAGAGCTCACCGCTCAAAGTCAATTCCCATCCTCCTGTCTCTCCAGAGTTTCAACAGCATCATCCCGGGATGATGGTTTTACTTCCTGCCCTCAGGGGTTCCTCTCACTACAATCTCCTGCCCCCCTGTCAGGCTCCAGGTCCCAAAGCCTATGAAATGCTCCCGATGACAGGCTCTGTCTCTGTTTCAGAATCTCGGAGAAGGACCATCTTTGAATACCACCGTGTGGAGCTGGACCCCAGCAAGGTCACCAGCACATCTGCCGTGGAGTTCACCCCATTGCCAAGTAAGTAGGGCTTGTCCCCACTGATGGAAGAGAGGCATTCCACCATCCTGGCAAGAGCACTGAAGTCAGACTGAGTTCCATCCCAGGCTCACTAGGGTCCCCTGTCTAGATACGGCCACCTGACTTCTCTGGGCCTCCATTTCTCATTTGTAACATGGGCCTCACACTGCCTCCTTCCCAGGGCTATGGTATGGGTGAGAACTGCAAGAGGTAGAGTTGAGGATGCAAATGAAAGTCCAGACACTCACTGGCACATCCCAGGCCCAGGGCATGGCTTGTGCTTGATACATGACAGCTGCTGGTATTAACGGGCTTCCCCGGTGGCTCAGAGGCAAAGAGTCAGCGTGCAGTGTAGCAGCTGCAAGAGACGCAGGATTGATCCCTGGGTCTGGAAGATCCCCTGGAGGAGGGCATGGCAACTCATTCTAGTACTCTTCCCTGGAGAATCCCATGGACAGAGGAGCCTGGTGGGCTACAGTCCATGGGGTCGCAAGGGGTTGGATACGGTTGAAGCGACTTAGCATGTAGGCGCTGTTATTAACATGTAATTGTAACCCAGGAAAGAGATACCTCTGATAACTTGGATTGAGCTCGTAGAAAAGATAATGCAGGAACTGAATGGAACCATAAGTTTATCACTGCATTTTCTTCAGAAGAGGCGTGATGCTGGCATCCACAGGCAGGAGGCAGCGTCGGGATTTAGCCCGCAGCCCTCCAGGATCCAGGGGGCTGGGTCCTGTCACTCTTTTGCACCTTGCTCACCTGCTGTTGAAGGCACGCCATGGTGGAGGCCCCCCACTGCTGCTGCGGAGCCTGAAGGATACAGTCAGGGCAGATGGGGAGAGTGAGGGAAGGACAGTGCTCCTGTTCATATATTTATTTATTTATTTATTTATATAAACTGCACCAGGTCTTTTGTGTGGCTCATGAGCTTCAGGAGTTATGGCACATGTGTTTAGTTGCGGCATGTGAGATCTAGTTCCCTGACCAGGGATTGAACCCAGGTCCCCTGCATTGGCAGCATGGAGTCTTAACCACTGGACCACGAGAGAAGTTGCCACCCGCCCCCATGCTTATATTTCTAAAGACAGTTTTAATTTCCTCTCCTGTTTCATGATACCTCCCAGCTTCCCTCTGGAGCCATGGCTTTCTCCCTGCCTTCTGGGGCGATTCTTGCCTCTCTTTCTCCTCTTCCTTTTCCTTGGAGGTTCTGGGAGCAGGGGGTGAAGAAAGAAGGAAGGGTCTTCTCAAATGCTAGGCCATGTCCCAGCAGGTGTCCTCCCCTGATGCCTAGGGACAGGGCTGGGACCCCTGGGGTCCCAGGCTCACCCCCATCTCAGTCGCCCTCCCTCTGGGCAGAGCTTCCTCTAGGACTGGTGAGAGCAAACCTTGAGTCCCAGGAATGACTAAACTACATTTGGGAGCAAGGACATCCAAGGGCAGGGCTAACCACCCAGGCAGAAAAAGTGAAACATCCTGGGAATGCAGTTTCTGGGACACGTTTGTACATTTAAGCCTCTTCCCACCCCTCCAGTGAATTTTGTGAGCATTTAATAGCACACAGGACATCTGAAATGCAGATGAAAGTAAAGGTCAGTGTGTTTTTTTAATGTCTCATGAGGCTCCTAGGGATTTTTCTCAGTTTGACTGGAGCCATTTAAGGGGCCTCCAGAGTCACTTGGGAATGACCAGGTCATGGGCTCCCAAGTCCAGGAGGGAACTGCTACCGAAACTGTGATTTAAACTCCTGGAAGCTGGTTGCCTTGTTCTCAGAAAACTCTGTACCCCACAGCCCCAGGTTTTCTCCCTTACCTTTGGGGGTCAGGGGGACTTAGCCAAAATTCTTCCAGAGATGTGGCTCTTCAAGCCAGAAAAGGTGGCCTGGTGTGAAGGTGGAAGCTGGGGAAGAGGGTCTCCCAGGGGGACCTCAAGGCTAGGAGCTCAGGTTCTTGGCTTAGACAGACCTTGGTTCAAACCCAGATCTGCCTCTCTTAGCTCTGTGACTCTCTCCAAGCCTCAGGTTCCTCCTCTGTAAAATGGGGATGAGAGCAACTCTGTATTGATTCCATAAACTTTTGTTAACTGCCTACCACATGCTGGGCACTGCTGTAGACCCTCGGGGTGCCAGACTGCTGTCATTCTGGGGTCAGGCCAGTCCTTGCTTATTCTCTGCCTATGGAGTTCCCTCCACCCTTCCAAAGCCTGCCAAGCCCTGGAAAGCACACAGTGCCCCCTGCAGCCACTCCCTCCCACAAGGCAACCAAAGGTGACCACGCTGTGCCCGAAGCAGCTTTTCTTCCCCTCAGAGGGCCGGTTCCCAGATGCTGCCTTGCTGGGGGTCCACAGAATGCAAACTGGTTCCCTAATTAATGGATTGTGGTCCAGGCCCATGAAAACCCACAGAGTGAAGAAATTCCTATTGAATAAGTGGTCATTTTCTGTGGTTAGCGGTCACTTCTTGCTGTTACCAACATGTTCTGTGCAGCTGCTCATCAGATGAGTCCTCAGACCGCATACAGTTATTCCGGGTCAGTGCCTATCTGTCCTTACAGTAAAATGGATGGATTTTGTGGCAGCTGCTTGCCACTCCGAGGTCATTTAAGTGGGCAGCACTTGAGCGCATGAACAACTCTTAAAATCCAGCCCCCATTCTCCCTGCTCCCCTGGCTCTCTCTGCTTTTCTGGCTGGCTGGTGACAGAAGGGATCCATACACCCTCCAGCCGCCGCTTCCGCTAAGTTCCCTGCTTTCCACTCCTGCCTTGCCCAGCGAGGCCCCAGCTGCCATTCCTCCTCATTCCCACCACCTTCCACCTCCCCACCCTGCAGAGTGCTGCCTGCTGTTGGGAGCACCCTGGAACCTACTCCTCCTGGGCCTCTGCCCAGAGGGGCCCTCTGCTTGGACTTCTCCCCCAGGAGAGCTGCCTGCTGGCTTCCCTTCTCTGCCTCTCCTCAGAGGCCTTCCCCAGCCTCCCTGAGTAAAACACATCCCCCGCTTGTTCTGCTCCACTTTTCTCCTAGCCCTTCTCACCACTGGAAACCCCAAAGTAATGTGCTAGTTGCTCAGTCGTGTCCGACTCTTTGCAACCCCATGGACGATACCCGACCAGGCTCCTCTGTCCTTGGACTTCTCCAGGCAAGAATACTGGAGTGTGTTGCCATTCCCTTCACCGGGCATCCTCCCGACCCAGGAATCAAATCTGGGTCTCCCGTATTGCAGGTAGTTCCTTTACCATCTGAGCCACAAGTGAAGGACTCAAGTGAGGGTGGCCTTATAAACATCTAGGGTCCCTGCTGGTCAGAGCCTCCGGAGTTCTGTAAGGACCTAGCATTCAGGAAAGGTGCACTTCTGGAGGTCTGTGGCGGGATTGGTGCTGAGTGACTGTTGCCTTCTTCTTCTTCGCAGCCTGCCTACAGCATCGGAGCTGCGATGCCTGCATGTCCTCAGATCTGACCTTCAACTGCAGCTGGTGCCACGTCCTGCAGAGGTTTGTACCAGGCTCACCCTCTGGTTCCCACAGGCAGACTGTGCAGGGGCAGAGGGTGGTACCGCCCTGCTCCCTGCCTCAGGTCTCATGGCCAACATGAGGGTAACTTTGGCCAGTGCTACTCTGATGCTTAGGACAAGAATATTACAGCAGTGAGTGTCTCCCTGAGGCTTGTGACCCATCAAGGTGACTCTGTCACCCTGCAGTGACTCTAGACTTTGGAAGACCATTCAGAGATTCCAGCTACTGCAGCTCCCTCCTCACAGCCGGGAGGGTTGGTTCATCCTCTGGCAGGCCTTTTTCAAGAGTGGTCCACAGCTGTGAGCATCCCAGAATCAGCTAGGGCTCGAGCTAAATGTGCAGATTCCTGGGGCCCACCCCTGGCCCCCCGCATCAGGGTCTTTCAGAAAGAAGCCAGGGAGCCTACATTTTACCTCATTGTCTCATCTGTAAGCAAGCATGAGACCTGCCAGCTCAGGGGTGAGCCTAAGACACACCGTCATTGGGCAAGAGCCCCACGATCCCGAAACCGCACCTCAAGACTGTTCTAAGGCTACAACAGGGTTCCCTGAAATCCAACGGTGTGGACATTGCAGGCATCTGTGGAAAGCTGGGGCAAGTTACAAAGCTGTGTCTGCTTGGTTTTGGAAGCAGGGAAAATTCTGGATAAGACTCAGTTTCAGGGATAAAGCTCCTAAATCCTGCTCATCCTCTACTCCTTGTTCTGAAATCATTTCCTCACAGATTAGACTCAAAATTGATCCCTGTTCTCCTGTCCAGGATAAATAAATGGTGGGGGGAGGGGGGGTTAGGGGGGGAAAAGACTTTCTTGGGGGACTAGAGCTCCCATGAGATTGGGAAGACCTATGAACTCTAAGAACCTTGGAATCTTGAAAATTGCAAATTACAGAGGCTTTGAGTTCCATGCAGTTGTCCCGTAACTGTCAATATTTCCTTTGCTCCTTTCCGATGTCCTGGTGCAGAAATAAAAGCCACTGCCTTTACAGGTGGCCTGCCTAGCAGACAAGACACAGCTCAGGGCCAGGAGGAGAAAGGGGCCCTCATCAGGCCTCCCAGCTCTTCTTCCCACCAGCTGTGCTCTTATTCACTCTCTTGCGCCCTCAGTTTATTTTCCCTGTAAAATGGGCTGGAGTTATGTGATTCAGGGAGATGTGGGTGAGGAACATGCCTGATATTTTAACTCCTCAAATACCAAACAGAATTTTTGCAAAGTGTTCAGAGTCCTTCACATGAAATGCACAGAGCCTCAGAGAGAGTACACGGGGGAGACCCGAGATTACGTCTTCCTGGCACTGAGTCTTGCGGTGTGATCCATCTTGTGCACTCTCAAGTGTGAGAGCCCCGTGTGAGTGTGAGGCGATAAACCAGATGACCTCAGATGAGCCCTGGAATGCTGCGGCCGGCTGCCACCATGTGACTCAGCACCGTCCAACAACAGCTGAGCCATGAGGACTGCAGAATGGTTCAGATGAAAGCAAAACCCTAGCTTGCTACACCCCCACTTAATGCATATGCCCATACCCAGAAAACCATGACAGTTTAATGAGAGTTGGTCAGGGAGAGGGCAGGGCCTTGGCTGCAGACATTGTCTTTGCTGGATTATGTCAACTAGAGGACAGAAAAGCTCCATCAGGGATCCTGTCCCCAGATGTACATGGGCCTGGGCTCACCCGAGCCAGGCCCGTTCCTTCCTGACAGATCTCTGGAGCCTCAGCTGAGAGCTGACTCCAGATTTCTAAAAAGCCAGAGATCAGGGCTGCTGCACGGCAGTCGGCCACTGTGGTCTCTCCCACCAACTGCTGCTTGAAACCGCCTCATGGTTCTTGGCTTTGCCTCCACCTGCTTTGCCCTCTGCAGCCTTGCAGAGCCTTCCTTCCCTGCGTGGGGGCCAGATCTGACTCAGATGATTTCACTCATCATGCAGGTATTTTCCTTTCGTCCCACATTGTCCCCTAACAGCCCACCTTGGAGTCTACAGGTGACCCTGACTCCAGGATTTGGCTCAGAAAATGAGCATCATAACCCTTGCCTTACAGTGTCATCGCAAAGGTCCTGTGAGATATCGCAAAGGTCCTGTGAGATAGCGCAAGGGCAGCATGTGGCTGGGGCAACACCTGGCATTCAGCAGACCCTCAAACAATGGCCATTTCTCATGCCTTTCTCCTTTGCGTCTGGGTTGGTTGGCCCCGGGCTTGGAATGGGGTGCTTTTGGACCTATATCCAAGGCTCAGTCCTTGAAAGAACCAGTTAGTTTGGCCTAAAGGAAGCTTCAGTTCCCAGCCCCCAGCGGTGCCCCTAGTCTTCCACGCTTCAAAGGAGGGGGCACGGAGGACCCAAGAGAGGGGGCTGTGGATGGCTCCGCTCAGTGTCCCTGGTACAGGAAGAGGAGCTCAGAGGCGTCTTCAGAAGAAAGGACTGACAGAGCCTGGAAGCCTCGGCCTTGCCAGATCTTGGACAGATGGGCAGGCAGTTGCCGGTGCAGAGTTCACCAGCCTCGCATCCTTTCTCAGCACTGGTGGCTGGTGATACTGGCTTTCTGTGCAGAGGTCCCTGCACTTGAGTAAGACTTGGTGGATTCTCCTGGCACCAAAGAGTGAAGAACGGAACTTTGAGCATGACGCTGAGGAGAATATTCTCTGGTTCATCCTCGTACCCCACCCCTTCCCTAGGGAAGCACTTGATGTCTTCCAGCCCAGCTGAGCTGTGTGGTGTCCTCTCAGGGGAACCTGGTCAGCCAAGATCTCATCTCTCCCAGTCTCTGGCAGGACCTCACCTCTGCCCTTCAGTGACCACATGGTGGGTGTTGGCCAGATTGGCTGATGTCCATCCTTGGCCCTGCCCCTCCTTGCCAAATTTAGGCTCCTCCACAAAGAAGGGGTGCTCAGCGAATGAGCAAGACTTTCCCCAGATGAGAACACGTGTGTGAACTCCCTGGTTTCTCAGCAATTTCTGGGCTGCCCGGAGTTGCAGGGTGGGGCTTAAGGTCATTAGAGGTCATGCAGTCTGTCAGCTCCATAAATACAGAGACACATACAGACACACACACACACACACACACACACACACATGCATCTGAGTGGGTGTGGCCTTGGTCCTGGAGAGCTGGGTCAGGAGAAGGGTGAGGATGCCACAAATAGCTTCCCCTCCTTTGGGGGAAGGAGTAGAGGGGGCAGGAGGGGCTTGATCACAGCCACTTGATGCCGGGGCACCTGCTCAGTGGTCTTGGGGAGGTTCGCCTCCTCCTTGCTCTCCTTGGAGAGCTATTACTGCATGGGGGTAAGGGAGGGCTTCTCTGTCAATCCCATCACACCTCCGGCCTCTTGATTCCCCCTGCAGATGTTCCAGTGGCTTTGACCGCTACCGCCAGGAGTGGCTGGCCTACGGCTGTGCCCAGGAGGTGAGAGGCTGAAATGAGCCGGGTGGGGAAAGGGCAGGGCTGCAGGCTCGCCCCTTGCCTGGTCTCTCTTCTCTTGGTGACATTCTCCCCTCCACCTGGGGCTCACCTCCCTCTCTGCTCTGCACCAGTGAGACCATTGTGGGAGGTTTTTGAGGGCTCAGTGGGTCCTTGAGACAAGCACTTCTCCAGGTGACTTGGCCCGGAGTGGCAGTTCTCCAGGGGCTCTCTTGGGCCTTGCATAGGGTATATTGGGTGTGGCCTTGGCCACATTGGAATCTTCTAGGAGACTGTGTGCCTGGTAACATTCAAGAAGCGACTGCCCTGGCTCCAACCTTCAGGCATTTAAGGAAGGCAGTCATTCTGGGAGCAAAGTGGGTTGTACCTGGCACCTCCCATTTAGAATCCCATACAGGTTCAACCCCTGGGTTGGGAAGATCCCTTGCAGGAGGACATGGCAACCCACTCCAGTATTCTTGCTTGGAGAATCCCATGGACAGAGGAGCCTGGCGGGCTACAGTCCATAGGGTCTCAGAGTCAGACACTGACTGTCTGAAGTATCTTAGCACGCATGCACAAGCACAGGTTCCTTGTCACTTGGAATTTTCCAGAATGCTCAACACTTTGGATGGGTAATGTCCTATTCTCACACCTTTTACTGACACAGAGAGACCCATTCATGTATGCATCCCTTCCGCTCCCTTCCTCTCACTTTCCCTTCTTGCAGGGCAAGCACATGGCATGTGCCCAGCATTTGCTCTGATTTAATCCTATCATGGTCCCAGGAACTAGGGACCAGTGTCCCCACTGATCAGGGAAGGAAACTGAGGCTCAGAGAGGTTCAGTGACTTGGCTTTCAGCTCACAGCTGGTGAAATGGTGAAGGTGCTGGGCCCAGCATTTAAATGTGAACTCCCAGAATTACTGCTATGCTTTCACTACCATCTGTTTTATCAGTGAGGCTGGGTGAGCTGTTTCTGGTCTTCAAAAAAAAACCCAAAACCCCTTGTCCATCCAGCAGCCTGTTTCTGACATTGGCTGTTGGTGAATGTACTCATTCGCTTTATTTATTTAAGATTGGCATCTCAGCTCCTTCAGGAAGGATTCAAAGCGGCTGACAGATAAATTGCCCTGTAAGATAAGACACTTTCAGGATAAAGTAGAAAGCTTAAATGCATTCAGAGCCCAGCTTTGGTTAGATTACCATGCTTGGACCACTCACTGGAATCTTAAATCTTCTGGCCGCTGAGGGATGAAAGCACCCCCAGGGTCCTCCTGTGTGTGACGTAGCTGCTGGCAAGGCCTCTGTCCATCGCAGCACCCGGTCTCTCTTGCAGGCAGAAGGCAGAACGTGTGAGGATTTCCAGGACGAGGACTCTTACTCGTCCTCCCCCGACAGCTCCTTCAGCCCCTTTGATGGAGACTTCACCACCACCTCCTCCTCCCTCTTCATTGACAGCCTCACCACGGAAGGTAAGGGTGGGGAGGAGCCATGGTCCTGGAGCATCACTGCCCCTGATGGGGATTATCTCAGGGAACATAGTTGTTGCATCCTGTCACATCTGAGGCTCCCAGAGCAGAGGTCACTTGCCAGTGAGACACAGAGCTCGGTTTAGGACGAGTGGACTCCACGCCCGTGTCAGAGTTGTGGAACAGAATTCACTGTGGCGACGGGAAAAATTACTGTCCCAGCACAATGCCAATTTGTTTACATAATAACTTGATTCATCTTAATAGCAATTCTCAGAGAACCTGTGAGATCTTAGCATCCTGGTAGCAGGTATGAACTCAGTCCCACACACTCAGACATCAGAGAAAGACTGCATAATTTTTCTGTTCCCTTCTGGTTCCCACCCCTCATTGGGCTGGCGTGGTGGGAAGTTGCACCCCCGCCGTGCTGGGGCTTGACTTTCCACTCCTGTGATGTCTAGGGAGTAGAGGGTCGTGCAGGACAGCTCTGACCATCTTGTGTTGTTGCTGAACTGCTTCTTCAGGCCTGGCTCTCCCTGGGGCCTTCTCTGCCATCCCCATGTTACTGGTGGAATGGTGATTCCTGGGTTCTTATCCTCACAAGGGAAAGAAAGCAATCTAGAGACATGGAACAGTTTTAAGCAGCAGGAGTTTTAATAAGCAAAGGAAAATGTACACTCTTGAGAAGGGAGGAGAGCAGACTGGGGGCCAGAAGCAGCCCCACATTGAAGTTTGTTCAGAGTGATGGGAAGTCCCTCCTTGTGTCCTCCATCACTGGATTGATGAGTTGATTGACAGCTTTAGGTTACATAACTTTTCTCCTGTGTGCAGCCGCTTACCCATAAGCACCCAAGTAGAAACGGGTTGGGGGGGTGGTGGGCAGGGAATGGCAATACTAATTTATTATAAATACTGCATAATGAACCCCAGGCTATTCCGAGTCACCTCTTAGGTCTTGTTGCACCTACACCAACCAGTACTAGCGGTTTGGAAAGCCCCGTTGGGTTTTTGTTATCTGACTTGGTCCTGATAAGGCTGGAAACTTTGCAGTTCTTAACCACAAAAAGGGAGCTCTCTGGGCATGTTCTGGTCACCAGAGTCCAGGTCAGGCAGGGAAAGGTGACCCTGTCCAGGATGGGATGGGACCAGCTCATGTCCGACTTGCTATCTACCAGTCTTCAATTCCAAGGTCAAGTTGCTTCCATTTCTTTGAGGCCAGTTCTCGGAATTGTGGCAGTTATGGCTGCAGTCGGCTCAGCACGCAGTTAGCTTCTTCTACCTGGTGGAGGTCGTGGTGTCCAGAGGTCCTTGACTGTGCCTAATCCTTGACTGTATTATCATTTAGTCTTGTTGAACTGTTTTCCTGTGTTTCTGTGTTTTCTCACCTCTCTGACTAATCTTATTCCTTGGTTAAAGTTTTTCCACAGAGAAAAGGTAGGCTGAGGACATGGGGGGCAAGGGCCATAGAATCTTGCTCTGTTTCACCCAGGCCTAGGGTTTTATCAAAGCTGCTGGAGGTCCATCCACCCTGTGAGGAAGCCCGGGCAGGGTCCCTGGATTCTTTGGCTATGTCTGAGAAATTCCTCCCTCATCCTTTTTTGATACATGGCATCTAGATTTTAAGCCCTTGCCCTAAGTCTAAGACTGAAAGACGTATGGGGTCTTCCTACCTCCCCTGAGCCCAGTTACCTGTTTGAAAGGAGCAAATGGAAAGGAGAAAAAAGTTGGTATTTTTAAACATTTTTCATCCGCAATCCCATTTTATAGACAAGGAAATGGGCTTGTGAGGGGCAAAGTAGGTTGCTCAGCAGTGGAATATTCTTTCTAAGGTCTCTGCCTGCCTTTGAAATGCAGCATAGAGAACCAGAAAGCAGGAACCCATGGATCTGGCCGGAGGGAAGCGAACAGTTGGTAGAAAGAGCAAATATTTGAGGGGACTGACATGGGCCACATAGGGTGCTGACACTGTGTACCCATTAATACTCAATCCTCCTAATTATCCTGAACTTTGATGCTCTTTGATCCCCAGTTTACAAAGGAGACACTATGGCTAAGAGGTTGATGGGCTTACCCAAAATCACACAGCCAGGAAAATGTGGCATCGGGTCTCATCTGGTTCCCAAAGCAACAGTCTGGCTCGCTCAAGCCCACTGCCTTTCTCAGTGTTGAAAGGAATAGAGAAGGGTCTTCATGGGTTCAGTGGGTGGGAGAATAGTGAAGGGTGAACAGTGAAGCGGGAGATTCAATACATTACATGAAAAAGGGGCAAGAGGAGACCTTGCCCTCAGGAATTATAATGGAGTTCAGGGGTGACCTTCCAGTTAAAAGAAACGCCACTTAAAAGAGCCCCCCGGCCAGTCACCCTTGAGTTAACCCTATGTGCTACCGGGGGCTCAGTCTGAGAGGTGAGAACCCAGCCTTTCCCTCAGGGGCTTATGTCTGGGTGAGCCAGGGTGCCTGAGCCCAGAGGAGTGGCTACAGTGGGCATGGAGAGAGCCCCAGTGTCTGGCATCTGGAGGTTGGCTTCAAGCCCTGACTTGGAATTATTCTCCTTTAGTCCCGGGCTACTGCCATGAAGGGCTGTCCCTACACAGTGTGTCCCGGTGATCAGTTTTATCATGTGTGTATCTCTTGTCAGCCCAGGAATGTGTCCCTCCTGTTTGCTATGTAATAAAATTCCACATGGGAAACATTAATTAGAGTAAGGACAATTATGGCTTTATGGCCTTCCAGTCCTGGAGGAGGTGGCAAAGATTAGCAAGCTGCCTTTATAAGAAAAAAATGTGACAAGGACTTGTCCCCGCAACAAACTCTCAAGGTGTCTGGAGGGACAGGTTTGGGTCACCCCTTGCCTGTGTTATTACAGCCTACACAGGGAGATGACGTGCTGGGGGCAGAGGCTAGCTCAGGGTCCAGGATGATGCTGTGAACGAAGGGGATACAGCACTTCAGCCAGGGGGACCCACCTGGTCAGGGCAGGGGTGGAGAGCAGAGAAGTTAGTGGGAACGGCTGCTGAGCGGTTGTGGACCCCTTCTCTCCCCAGCCAGCCAGAAAAGCAGAAAGGGCCAGGGAAGCAGGAAGTGTGGGAGCTGGATTTTAAGTTACTTCCTTGCTTAAATGCTGCTCACTTAAATGAACCAGAATGACCTCAGAGTGGCGAGCAGCTGCCACAAAATCTATGCATTTTATCATTAAGGATAGACAGGCACTGCCCTGGAATATCTGTGCAGTCTAAGGACTCATCTGATGAGCTGCTGAACAGAACATGTTGGTAGCAGCAAGAAGTGACTGCTAACCACAGGAAAATGAACACTTATTCAGTAGACATCACACACATTTCTTCACTCTGTGGGTTTTCATGGGCCTGGACCACAATCTATTAATTAGGGAACCAGTGTGCATTCTGTGGACCCCTAGCAAGGCAGCATCTGGGAACCAGCCCTCAGTGAGGGGAAGAAAAGCTGCTGTGGGCACAGCATGGTCACCTTTAGTCATCTTGTGGGAGGGACTGGCTGCAGGTGTCTTTTTGTCTATCAAGACTACATGTGGCTTGGGCTACAATGTATTTCCAATGGTCTAGATTCAAAACAAGTTGATTCAAAAAATCACGTTAACTCGTCCAATCATGTTTAGGATTACTTTAGTCAATTTTGAGTAATCAATTTATCATTTTTAACTTGTTAAAAACAGATTGAGAGGCATATATAAATACCTTGTGTATTGCAATTCCTGAAGAAAAGGTATCTTTCTATTATAAGTCAACAATTCTCTGTTTTGTTTTACTTTGAATTTTTAGGGTGTTTCTATAATTTTATTCATTTATTTTTGACCCTGCTAGACCTTCGTTGCTGCACAGGCTTTTCTCTAGCTGCAGCTTCTCCTTGTGACAGCTTCTCTTGCTGCAGAGCACTGACTCCAGGAGGTGGGCTTCGTTAAGTTGCAGCACACGGGCTGAGTAGTTGTGGCTCCTGGGCTCTGGAGTGCAGGCTCATTAGTTGTGGTTCACAGTTGCTACACAGCCAGGGGGATCTTCCCAGACTGTAGATCAAACCCATGTCTGCTGCATTATCAGGCAGATTCTTTACTTTCTGAATTTAACTTACCTGATGTGAACAGTCAACTCACTGGAAAAGACCCTGATGCTGGGAAAGATTGAAGGCAAAAGGAGAAGAGAGCAGCAGAGGATGAAATACCATCGCTGAATAGCCTGCTGATTCAATGGACTTGAACTTGGGCAACCTCCAGGAGATAGTGAGGGATAGGGAGGCCTGATGTGCTGCAGTCCATGGGGTCGCAAAGAGTCGGACACGACTTAGCGACTCAACAACGATGACAATACATGATAAACAATTAAATGATTCCAAAGTCAAATCTACAAAAGCAACTGTATCCAAAGAAGCTTAGTTTCTCGTTTTCTTCCTCCATTCTATTCCCCATTTTCCCTGTGAAAGTGAAGTGAAAGTGTTAGTTGCTTAGTTGTGTCCAATTCTTTGTGACCCCATAAGCTGTAGCCTGCCAGGCTCGTCTGTGCATGGGATTTCCCAGGCAAGAATACTGGAGAAAAGAGGAGTGGGTTGCCATTCCCTTTTCCAGGGGATCTTGCCAACCCAGGGATCGAACCAGGGTCTCCTTTGCAGGCAGATTCTTTACCATCTGAGCCACCAGGGAAGCCTCTTTCCTCTATGGGGTACTATTTTTAAATTTTCTTATGGTTTGTTCTTCTACTGTCCAGTGTGATTTTTTTATATTTGAAGATTTATTGGAAACACATAGCAGAACCGGGTGTTATATTCAGGTACTGGGAGCGTAAAATGGTTGGTTGCTGAGAGGCTCATAGTCTATGGAAACAAGGGGACCCAAGATGCTCCAGAAACAGATCAAATGCCATGGGACACGGGGGAAGACACACCCATCTATCCTCTGGGAAGTGACAGGGCTGGGACCAGGACTAGGCTGAGGTAAGTGACACACTCAATGCAGATATAAAAGTTAAGGAGGCACACATACACACACACACACACACACACACAAGCACACACAAAAGCGATAATTAAGAGAAATAATCTTTTCATGCAGTATTTGCAAAAATCAAAAGTAATGCCAACAATTCAACGGTGAACAAAATATCAAAACATTTTTAAAAAGACAGAATCAGACCCTGTTTCACTTGTGTCACCCTAGCCTCAGCCCTGCAAGAGGCATTTCAGGAGTGGGACTTTTGAAAGAGGAGTGGTGAAGGGGAGGAAGGGCATGTCCTGTAGGAGGAACAGAATATGCAGCGACTCAGAGATCTGAGAAGACCCCAAGGTCTGGAGAGCCTTGCTTGGCTTGTTACAGCCACTGTAACAAGTCTATTGAGTTGACCCGAGTGACAGGAGAAGAGAAGACTGGGACAAACTGCCAAGGGTCTTGAACATCTGTAATCAAAGGGGAGTCAGTGGAAGCTCCCCTTTGAATGAGGAGGACAGTGGAGGGGGAGAAGGGACGCAGAGCAGGTTCCAGGTCCTACATTGTGCAAGGTTCCATTCGTTTAATGTTTGATGCTTGAAGCAGTAATCTCTAGTCATCTAGAATATTCTCCTGACGTGGAAATTTTTGCTGTCCTTTCCCCACAGGAATCTGTGGGGAAGAACCACAGGAAGGGTCAACCATTGGAACTTATTTAGGAGGCTCCAGGGTACGGTGTAGAGGGAATGTGTTGGCCTGGAAATCTGTCTCCCACATTGTACCCTGGGGGTCTTCAAGCAGATTTGATCTTGTGACTCACATACACCCCACCTCAAATCCTTTCTCCCCTTCCTGCTGCCCCTTAGGATACTGTGAAAGGACCTGAATTTGGCTTTCCAGGCCGCTGTCCACCCCCACCCCCAGCCTCACTCACTCTCATCACCCCCTGCTCACAGCCTGCCTGCCCTCCAGCTGCACTGAACTGCTTTTTATGCCTCTACTGGCCAAGTTCTTGCTGACTCCAGCCTTTGCCCCACCGTCTATCTGGGACTCTGTCTCAGCCCCACATCTCATCCTGCCTTCTTGATTGCCTTTGTGTGGACAATTTTCATTGTCCCTCCATTCCCCGCACCCCACCCCCACCCCATGACCTTCCTGAGGGCAGAGATCACATCTATCCACAGTACTTACTCCCTGGCCTCACCTCCCAGCAGACACTCAATAAGTATCTGTTGAATGAATGAACACTGGGAAAAGTTGGCTTGTCTGTGGCCTTTGACCTTTAGACTGCTGTGTGACTTTGAGCAAGTCACCTCCCCTCTCTGGGCTTCAGTTTCCTAACCTTCAGAATGAAGGGCTGAACTAAACCTCCCTAAAGTCTCATCCAATCCAATCCAACGGGACAAAGGCCATTGTGATTCTGCTAACCTTGCACCTTCTCTCCTTTCCGTTTGAAGATGACACCAAGGTGAATCCCTACGCAGGAGGAGACGGTGAGTACAGAGACACCCGCCCCTCTTCCTCACACCGCTGCCTCTTGGACTCACCCCTCAAGAGGGTGCAGCCTTCACCTGGCCTCTTTGCTTTTACTCCCTGAGTTGGGGAGGGGAAAACAGCAGCAGCCTGGGCTTCTCCAACCTCCTGCTCGGTGGGAAGGTGCAGGACGTGGGCGGGGGCTTCTGGGCACACACTCCTTAGGCTGAAAAAGCAAATCTATGTCTAGACATTTCTCATCTCAGGCAGGAACCTCCTGCAGTTCTTCTGACCACAGTGCTCTTGAGTATTCACTGCCCTGAAAGGAGCGAGAGGCAGAGGAGAGGCTGAGCTAGGGCAGGCATGGCCACGGACCTGTGGCCCTGGCCTCTGTCCCCAAGGGGCCTCCCAACCAATGATGGGTGGGGAGTAGATTCTCTCATTAAAGTTGTTGCAGGAAGGGGGACCCCTTCCAGGGCCGGAGAGTGAGCTCTTGTCTAACACTCTGAAATGAATTGTCCGTGGAGACACATGGGCTGATAAAGCAAGAGATTTTACTGGGAAGGGGAGCCCGGGTGAAGGGCAGCAGGGTAAGGGAACTCAGGAGGACTGCCCTGCCATGTGCTTTGCAGTCTCTGGTTTTATGGTGATGGTGTTAGTTTCTGGGTTGTCGCTGGCCAGTCATTCTGCCTCAGGGTCCTTCCTGGTGTAATGCGCATCAGCCAAGATGGGCTCCAGCCAGGATTCTGGGAGGTTGGTAGGGTGCATGAACTGGAGTCTCCTCTCTCCTTTTGACTTTTCCCGAATTCTTCCAATTGGTGGTAGCTTGTTAGTTCCACGTTCCTTACTGGAACCTCCAGTTTAAGATAACTCATCCAAGTGGGCACTATGGGGTCTGGCCAGGGCAGGCGGCTTCGATCAGTGTTTGCCCTAACAAAGTTGCCTTTGATTCCCAACGTGGGTTGTCAGAGAGGACACAAAAGTTGTCCACCACAATTTTACACAGCTTAAGAAGGTAGGGTCCCTGCTCCCAGGACTGCCTGGGGAGATAATTTCCTCTCTGGTGATGTAGAGGCGGGAGCGGCCATCTCCCCTTGCCTTTGCTCAGAGCCAGCTTAAGCCCTTGCTGCAACTACCACAAAGGGGAGATGGAGAAATTTCCAGCTCCAGGGGCTGGGAGACTGTTAAGCTGGCTCCAGCAGGAGGAGGGACTGTTAACACAGCACAGTTAGATGGTTTCTCCCACCAGAGATGGAGCCATTGCTCGTCTGTGGGCAGCAGGCGTGAGTGTGCATCTGTGTCCATTGGGCTGAGGAGAGGCAGGGGGCTTTGAGCCACGTTCGTTCCCCTTATTCCACGAGGTGTGCTCGTCAGCCCAAGCCCTGCCCCCAGATCATCAGGGTCTCTGAAGGCCGCAGGCTGATGGCCAGGTCAGGAGAGGCCGGCTCGGGGTTTGTCCTCTCCACTCCTCCAGTTCTTGGCAGATACCCTGGCAGTGCCCCAGCGTAGTTTCTCTCCTAAGCTTTTTTCTCTTGCAGAGAAAAGGGGATGGGGAACACAATGACTTTGGATGTATGCAACATTTTATTAAAAATCCCCACCCCTTGTTGATTCCCATCACACCCACCAGCGAAGTAAAACAGACTTCAATATTTCTGTTGCTCACATGATCCTTTGTCTTCTCTATGTCATTAGCCCCACATCCTTTTAGGATATAAGGAGAAGCAGCAAAAAGCCACCACAGGTAATATTAGCGAACTAGACTTCTTAGCATCACCAACTCGATGAACATGAGTTTGAGCAAGCTCCAGGAGTTGGTGATAGACAGCCTGGTGTGCTGTAGTCCATGGGGTCTCAAAGAGTCGGACATGACTGAGCGAATGAACTGAACTGAGGCTTCTTAGTGACTGGCACTGACTGTGTCCTTGGACGAATCCCTTTACCTCTCTGTATTTCCATTCCTTCAGCTGTACGAGAAAGGGTTGGGCTGGATGTGCTTCCAGCTCCATAGTCTATGGAAAATATTCAGCCTTCTCCTTGGGCTGTATTTCAAACGCTTGCAATGTTCTCAGAGAGTGTTTGCTGGCTTATTAGCCCTTAGAGGACCTAGTTCATTTCTTTTATTGAGTTCCTCTGATGGGTCTGCCATTTTTTCTAAGAGTTGAGGACACTGAGATGAATAAGACACTGTCTCTGCCCTCCAGGAGGTCACAATCTGGTAGTGGACAGTGACAGGTAAAAATGTGGTCATTTTGCTCTCATAATAGCTACATTCATTGAAGTTGTCCCAGAGACTGGCTGTGCTCCTTAGCAGTTAACATGGATTATTTCATTTTAATCCTCACTGTAATCCTATCAGATAGTTATCATTATTATCCTGTTCTACAGAAATGATGACTGAGACACACAGAAGTTAAATAAGATGCCCAAGATTACAGTTAGTAAGTAGCAGAGTCTGTATTTGACCAGACAGCCAGACTCCAGACCCCACAACCATCAGATCTCTTAATCATCACATGCCCTTTGAGAATTCCTTAAAAGGACCTATATGGGATGGGGAAGCTTTTATGATCCCTAGGAGACATTTGGGCAACTTTTAAGTGATTTTGGGAAACCACCTAAATTGTGCTAAGAACAAAGTTAATGTCACCTTCATTATAGTTCCACCTGATCCACCCTTTCATGTATTTGATAAGTAGATCTGAAGGTTTTGTCAGCTTTCATCTCTGGGACTTTGTCAGAACCCAGGACTCCGCAGCGCCCCCTTCCTCGATCCCCTGACCTAATGGTCTCTTCGCAGGCCTTCAGAACAACCTGGCCCCCAAGACGACGGGGTCCCCACTGCACCTGGGCACCATCGTGGGCATTGTGCTGGCCGTCCTCCTGGTGGCTTCCATCATCCTGGCTGGGATCTACATCAGTGGCCACCCCACCTCCAATGCTGCCCTCTTCTTCATCGAGGTCCGTGCGGGGTGGGGCCACCCCTCTGCCATCCCCGTCTGCGTCAGCATTCCCCAGCCAATGAGTCCCTATCTCTCCTCATTTCATCCCTCACCCACCTCGCACCAGGCTCCTGTTTCCACTTGAGGGGCTTCATCTATTCCATCCGGGCATATCTCCCACTAGCAGGCGCTCTCTGAGTCCCTAACCCCCAGGGCTTGGCCCCTCAGGACGCCTCTGGCCTGCTTGTCCTGCTGAATGGCCTCTGCTTTGCCTCCACCATTTGTGGAATCAGAACAGTGACCATCCCCAGAGGAAGGAGAGAAAACCACAGATGCCTCACATGCCCTTGAGTGCTTATGTGACCATCCCCAATGAGTTATGGTTTCTCACACCCAAATTCCAAGGCCTGGGGCTTATCCAAAGCCATAATGAAACTGAGGTCTTGCCTTTTGGCCTGCTGTGTGTGTTTTTCTATTAGATTTGACAGGCCATAGTAATCATAAGAGTCGCTCTGTCTGGGAGCTTTCGTTGAGGAGGCTGCAGTTTTGAATGTCTCAGAATTCAGAGGAGCCAGCCTGACATGCAGCACGGGAAGTAGGGCCTGGGCTCCTTCACTGTGAGCCACAGAGCTCAGGAGCCCCTGCCCACCCGCCACCCGCGGTGACGGACCAGCTCTCTGAATCCCACAGCAGGGTGGCCTCTAGGTCCACAACCCTCCACGTGGGTCACACGCCCCTTGACCTCATCATCCAGAGGCCTGGGTGGTTCGCTCCCCTCTGGTTCAATGCCACCTGTTTCTTAACGAATTCTAACCAGTCATTGGTAGGTTAACACTAAGACCAAGGCTAAGAGCTCCCTGGTTTCACCTGGGGAACCTGCAGATCCCCAGCCCCAGGGATGCAGACAGGAAGGTCTGGGACCTGGGAATCTGCGTTTTCTTCAGCTCCCCACCTCTGATGCAGGACCTGTCCTGTCTAGAGGGTTATCTTAGCATTTCCAGAACCTCCCAGATCATTCCATCTCTTACCCATTTCCTCACTTTCTGAAGTCTTAGGGCTCCACTCTGTGTATTGCTGAGTTTGACCTCCTTCCCAACTCCTGAGGCTCCCAGCGGGTTTCCCAATGCGCCAAGGATCACAGCTGGGAGCCTTCTGGGGAGGGGGGTCTACACTTCACCTGGCTCACACACAGTAGCCCCCAAGAGCCCTTGAAAAGTGCTCAGAGCTGTCCCCCTGGGTGAAGGGGAGAGAGTGGGGAGGGTCCCCAGTGGGTGGGATCACGCCCACTCACTCTGCGTCTGTGCCCCTACAGCGGAGACCTCACCACTGGCCGGCCATGAAGTTCCGCAACCACCCCAGCCACTCCACCTACACAGAGGTTGAGCCCTCAGGGCACGAGAAGGAGGGCTTCGTGGAGGCGGAGCAGTGCTGAGAGCGCCAGGTCTCCCTTGGAAGGGTACAAAGGAAGACCCGGGGACCTCAAAACACATGAGTCAAAGCAAAGCAGAGAAATGACTTTTCTTGGCCTCCTCTGAGCACACTCTGGCTGGGAAAACGAGCCCGTGGTCTGCGGTGCCTGCGCTACAGTTTGGCCATCACACCCCAGATATTGAAGCAGGGGCAGAAAAGCCACAATAACCAGTAGCAATCACCAGTGCCAGGGGTCTCCCCTTCTGAGTCTCTCAATGGTCTACTCTGGAGCTGCCTCAGAGGTCCCTTCCCACCTGGAGATGGACAGATGCCCTGCTCCCATCACCTAATGCCCCTGTGTACGACAAGGAGAACCAAGCTCTTGATTGTGGCCACCGCATTCCAGGGTCCATAGATTCAAGAGCGGGTCCTCATGGCTATGGATTCAGCGCATTTTGCCCCAGCTTCTGTGGTCTAGAAGTCTGGAGAAGGAGTTCTCACCATCTGTTACACACAGGTACGGCTGCTCCCAGCGCTTTCGGCAAAACACTGATTGGCATGCTGGCATCCGAAGAAAGCCAAAGGAGAGGAGAGAGAACTTGCGGGCAGATTGCATTTTTAGGCTTCGCTCCCCCAACTTGCCCTGTCTGCTGAGAACCAGTTAGTTTCTGCATTGAACATGTGTGTGGCCCATGTCATGGGCTTTATCCAATGGCAGCCCAGCCCACCAGGTGAGCCGTGCTGTGCGTGGCCACATCTGCCAGGTAGGCCCCTCATTCCAGTGGCACGCTTGGGTGTCCACTGTCTTCACTGGCCTGGTCTTCCATCTGTGCCAGTCAGTACCTCCAAAGGCAGGGCCTGCCTGATCAATACTTTGCCTCCTCTGAGCTGGAATTTTATAGCCATTAAAGAGAAATAAGGTGGAGAGATGCTTCTTGAAACATACCCAACAGGGAACTTCAGCTGGATTCTGTTGAAAAGCAAAACCTCTAGAACAACTGGGACAGAGGAAACTGATGCGGGAAGGAAGGACTTTATATCTGCCGGAAATTCTTGGGGCAGAGAGTTTAGGCTCCCAAACCTAATCTGGTTTTAAGTGAGTTCTGTCCTAGAGATGAGTTGGTGTTGCTTCTGAAGAGCATTTCAAATGAAAACCTATAGTTCACCCTCATTCAAAGTAAAAAAAAAATAGCAGCAAATAAACAGTAAATCATCGTCTCCACTGTCCTTTGTTGTTTAGTCACTAAGCTGTGTTAGGCTGTTTGTGACCCCATGGACTGTAGCGTGCCAGGCTCCTGTGTCCGTGGAATTTCCCAGGCAAGAATACTAAAGTGGGTTGCCATTTCCTTCTCCAGGGGATCTTCCCAACCCAGGGAGCAAACTCATGTGTCCTGCATTGGGAGGCAGATTCTTTACCACTGAGCCACCTGGGAAGCCCTCCACTGTCCTTAGTCATGTCCTTTTATGCATATCACCAGCATGCTACCAAAGAAAGACGTTTATGTACAAAGCCTCCTGAAGGGGGGTAGGGGGTCTGCAAATAACCGGGCACATACCAACACTGGACTGATGGTCTTGCAGATGCTCCATGGTTTATCCTTGGTGAGAATGCTAATAGCCATTGGAGTGGGAAACATGCTGGACCTCTGCTTTCCATAGGTGTCCTTCATAAGCCAGGCAAGGAAGAGCTATGATTTTGAGAAATTGTATCCAAATTTGAGAAAGTAAAAGGATAATGCAACAAAGAGAATAGAGTTCTTTTCAAGCTTCTGAAGGCAGGCCCCTGACTCTGGAGACTGCCTCTTCATGTCTTCAGGTCTCAGCCTGGAACCTGAGGTTGAAAATGTCCTCTTGTCACTATTAGAGGTTCTCGATGGGCCTATGGAAGCAATTTTTAAAATTTGTGTGTTTTGCCAGGACCCTACTGTGTGATGGAGCCCCTGTGTATGCATATACATTTATACAAACACACACAAACATATATGTACAATTGCTAAAAACATTGGATGAAGCTTATAGCTGTGCTCAGCCTGTAGCTTGATGTGTTAAGACAGTGGGAAAAGCTGTCAGTCAACCACACTGTGTGAAAAGCAGAGTATTCACTTGAGCTGTTCACTTATCTCATTGTGGACAGAGCTAAGACTGTCTTCTCTGGGCGCTGGAGCAGATTTGCACAAAGCACTGATCAGAAGCCACATCCAGACTCCCCACAGCAGGTAGAGTCACGGATCAAATCAGCCTCTCTCTCTGTCTCCCACCATCTCCCATTCTCCCCTCCCCCAGGTGCCCCGCCTCGAAACAAAAAGACACCTGAGCTTACAGCACAATTCAAAGGATTTGGGATATGAGGGCACCGTGTGTGCGCGTGTGTGTGTGCGCGCATGCGTGCTTGTGCTCAGTCATGTCCGACTCTTTGGGACCCCATGGACTGCAACTCGCCAGGCTCCTCTGTCCGTGAGATTTCCCAGGCAAGATTGCTGGAGTGGGTTACCATTTCCCCCTCTAGGATATCTTCCCAACCCAGGGACTGAACCCATATCTCCTGCGTCTCCTGCACCAGCAAATGGATTCATTACCACTGGCTCTACCTGGGAAGCCTACCTGTTTTAAATGCAATCTATTCACATATTTAGCGTGAGAATTCTTTGCACAGATTCCCAGTGTTAATAATAAAAGGCAACATTCTTTATAACTTCTGCCATGTGCAAAATTAAGTGCAAAAGATTTTGAATGACATTCTGCAAGTCATCACACAGCCCTTAGTCGTGCCGACTGCCTTCTCTGAGGACCTACCCTAAGGAGCAGAGGAAGAGCCTCCAGCAATCTGCCAAGCAGTCGTGTTCTTCCCAAACTCCTGTCCCACCTCAAAGAGAAACAGCCTGGAAAGAGATTCTAGCTATTTATTTATTAGAGATTTGTAAGTCCCTGGAAGTAAACTACGTGGGTTTCTAATCTACTATCTAGAGACAGAAAATAAATCTGCTAAGTTGATGCTGCCACATTTCTGGAGATTTTGCTTTTGAACCGCCTTAGCAGCTTCGCCGTGTTTTTATTACTTCTCAGTTTTGCTCACAAAACATGGTTAAGCAAGTCAAAACAGAAAGAGGAAAAATTTGAACTCCTCACAGCCAAACTCAGCTATGCCAAACTTCAGGCTCCAAACAAGCCAGCTTATAAATAAACATGCTGTGTTTGTCAAATAAAGAGGAGTGTATTGGAGAAGGTGATGTGGATTGATGAGAAAGCCCTGGGTTACTCCACAGTGCTTCAGAAGGTGGGAGCTTTGGCCCCTGCCCCACCCCTGAGAAGCTGTGTGTTGTTGGCCAAGTCACCCAACTTCCCTGGGCCTCTGCAAAATAAGAAGTGGGAGGACTAACTGAACTAAGGAAAGGATGTTTTCCTCTCCTTAGCAAATACGCTCATCTGGTTTTGTTCTTTCCAATTAACAAGCAGCTTGAATGGAAGCATCCCTTTGGTTTCCATTATCCTTAATAAAGTGACCAACTTGTTCTAGTTTGCCTGAGACTTCCTGACTTTAACACTGAGAGTCCTGTGTCACGGGAAACCACTCGATCAAGAACCCACTGGGACAGTGGTTAGTCTATCCTTGGAGTCTATCCTGAACCCACTGGTTGAGGAGATGTTAACAATCTCAAATACCTGTAGAGTATTAAAGTGTGGTCCATACAGGCATCCCCTGGGGGTTAGCTGGTAATGCAGAATTCAGGCCTACCCACCCTAGACCTACAGAGTCGGAATCTGCAATTGACCAGCTGCTCAGGTGACTCGGGTGAGATGCATGAACATTTGAGAAGCATTTCTAGGAAGCAGTTTTACTGACATGATCACAGCCTGTTGCGGAGGCATTATTTCCCCATCTCTCAGATGAGGAAATTGAGACTCAGACAGCGGTTTTCTTGTTTATCTACTCATTCTCTCCATACGTATCAAGCACCTACTGTGTGCCAGGCATCATTAAGTGACTTGCCCAAGGTCACCCCGTAGTTGAGAGAATTCCCAAACCCAGGACTTTGGGTTACCGTCTGGGGTTGTTCCTCTAGGGTGGGGCAGTGCCAGAGCAAGTGGCCACAGTTTAATTGGGGAGCAGGGACTTCCCTGGTGGTCCAGTGGTTAAGATTGTGCTATCAATACAGGGGGCCCTGGGTTCGATCCTTGGTCCGGAAACTAGATCCCACATGATGTAACCAAAGATCCCAGATGCTGCAACTAAGACTCGGAGCAGCTAAATAAATAAATAAAGATAAACAGAGCCGTTCTAGGCCTATAAGAGTCTTAAAAAGATGCAGAACAAGGACATGTACTCTTATTTCCTGAAACTGTGAGCTTATCAGCTATGTATTTACACAGTCCAAGCAAGACTCACTGTTCTTGCCTCCTCATCCGGATCCCCCCGCTCCAGTCACACTCCCTCAGGAAGATTTGGCAAAACTGTCCTTAAAGTTTTACAGAACACAAGCCTTGCCCTGGGGCTTATTTTTTTTGAATGGAAGACAATTGATTACTTCACTGTCCCCAGGGGGCTGGAGAGAAGGGAGATGGGAGGGGAGGGAGAATCCTTACTTTAACTGCTGACACCAAAGAAATTCTTCAGGGGATGGTTTTTCTGATGTTCATAAAACATTTTTACATTTGGTCCCTAGAGATGGCTGAATCATACCCACAGTTTTCCACAAAGCTAAAAGCACAAAGAAACATCTGAATGTAGGCCAATAAAATCTCATCATACATTCCCAGTCTTGGGTGAGAAACTTCCTTTCCAGCTTGTCTTTCCTTTTCACATTTTTCTGTTCAGAAGGTGGCTGTCACCACATGGGGTATCCAAAAGGTATAAGAATCACCGTAACCAGTGGCGAGAAGTCTGAAAAGCCTTAAAAAATAACAGATCCCATCTCTCCCGCATTGATCCATCTTACCATCTCTCAGTTTAGACCCCATTTGGTTTTTTTAAAGTTTTTATTTTTTAATTTTTATTTATTTGACTGACCAGGTCTTAGTTGTGGCACGTAGGATCTTTAGTGGTGTATGTAGGATCTAGTTCCTTGACCAGGGATTGAACCCAGGCCCCCTGCAATGGGAGCACTGAGTCTTAGCCACTGACCACCAGGGAAGTCGCCTAGACCCCATTTTGAATGCAGAGTTTTGCTGCTCTCAACTAACTCAGGCACAGTGGAGGCAAGGGTCTAGTGGTGATCTTTTGTTCTTACTGCCCCCACCCCCAAGGAATGGTATATATTAATAATTCCAAGATCGCCCCCTCAAGTTCAAAAGGGCAGCCAGCCCCAGCTTCACTCCTACCTCCAGAGCTGCAGACACCCCTCTGTGTTCCATGGGGCTTGTTGGGCTGTACCCCACAGGCCTCCGAGGCCTGTGCCGCCCAACTTCAAGACCGAAGGAAAAGCCCAGAGTCAGCATCAGAATTATCAATGGTTTCATGAATGGGGAGCTTACACGTGTGAAGCAAGGTCCTGGGGTGACACCCTACTGTGTGTAGCAGATGGCAGTGGGCAGGACACGGTGGTAGTCTTCACTGCTTCCCAAGGGGAAGGGGAGCTTACCAGTTATAAGGGAATTGAGGTGGGCTCAATTAAGGGAAACCAGGTGGGCTCATTAGTTACCACAGAAATCAGCAGTGGGGCATGCTCCTCATTGCCCCTTTGACAAGAATGATGACTCGCTAGGGCCAGGGGCAAGCAAATGGAAAGGTCAGTTGTGTGGGTAAGACAGAAGTGAAGCAGACGCTGGTTGGGCAGAAGATGTGCAGAGAGCAAGAGAATGGCCATCTTGAGTAGCCTGACCATACAGAGTTCTTCTCCCCAAGCCCTCTGTGCTCACAATTCCTTCTGCCTCCAGAGACAAGCACTCAGCCCTCCCTCACTGTGAAGGAGGAACCAACCCAACAAAACCAGGCATTAGCAAAGCTTACTTACCAATACCCTGATCTATTTACTTTTGAGATGATGATCACACAGGTGACATTTGCTGAGTACTGTGTTCCAGGCAGTGATTTATGAGAGTTATTCGTATCATCACCTATGGGCCAATGCTACTGCTATATCTATCTACTTTACCTAGGAGGCCACTGAGGGTCAGAGCATGAGGGAATTTGCTCAGGGTCACCTATGAGGTCACTCAGGCAAGGTATCTAGAACTTGGCAAGGGTATCTGAAGCCTTTGGCCCTCAGCTTTGGTTCCTGAGGCCAAGGTATACCCACTCTCCTACCCTTAACACCTTGACTCACCATCCTCTTTCAAAGGCACTGTGGACCCTGTCCTCCACAGAAGACTCATTTCCCAGCCAGGAAGTGAAATTGGGTGGGAAGAGGCACCGTTGCCCTAGTTTCAAGTGGAAGTTTTAAATCTTTGAGACCCCACAGATGGGGTGACTCGTCTTTCGCCCTGTAGAAATGAACCCTCTTGGGATGCTCTTCCCATCCGTGGGCCACACATCTAAGAGACTCTTACCTGATGTTTTCTCATTTGTAAGAGCCCAGATTGTAAAAATGACTCTCTTGTCCAGTCTCTCAATCCCTGAGTTTCATAGATGGAAAACTGAAGCTTCAAGAAAGTCAAGAATCACACCCAAGACCACACAGGAAGTGAGAGAGCTGCCTCTGCTGGTTCTCCAGCATGTATGGGGGGTAAGTGGCTCTGATGCTACCAGGCCTGAGCTGAATCCTGGTGATGCCACATGCCACCTCTGTGACTTCACGAAGTGGCTCAATGTCCCTGCGTACTTTCTGCTTTGGTTAAATGGAAGAGATGAAAAGCAGCACCATGGATTTCCCTGGTGGTCCAGTGGATGAGACTCTGTGCTCCCAATGTAGGGGGCCCAGGTTTGATCCCTGGTCAGGGAACTGGATCCCACATGCCTCAACAAAAGATCCTGCATTCCACCACTAAAAAAAGTGTCCCACATGCCACAACTAAGACTCAGTGAAGCCAAATTAATAAATACATATATGTATATTTAGAGCAGACCACCTTACCTGTCTCCTGAGAAACCTGTATGTGGGTCAAGAAGCAACAGTTAGAACCATACATGGAACAACTAACTGGCTGAAAATTGGGAAAGGAGTAGGACAAGGCTGTCTATTGTCACCCTGTTTATTTAACCTCTGCAGAGTACATCATGCGAAATGCCAGGCTGGATGAATCCCAAGCTGGAATCAAGACTGCTGGGAGAAATATCAACAACCTCAGATGCCCAGATGATACCACTCTAATGGCAGAGTGAAGAGGAACTAAAGAGCCTCTTGGTGGTTTAGTTGCTAAGTTGTGCCTGACTTTTGCAACCCCATGGACTATAACCCACCAGGCTCCTCTGTCCATGGGATTTCCCAGGCAAGAATACTGGAATTAATTGCCATTTCCTTCTCCAGGGGGCTGCATTTTGTCAGAACTCTTCACTATGGCCTGTCTGTCTTGGGTGGCCCTGCACAGCATGCCTTATGAAGCTTCATTAATTTACACAAACCCCTTTGCCATGACAAGACTCTGGTCCATGAAGACTCTGATATTGGGAAAGATTGAAGGCAAAAGAAGAGGGTGGCAGAGGATGAGATGAAAGTGAAAGTCACTCAGCCATGTCCCACTCTTTGTGACCATGTCCATAGGTCACCATGTACATGTCTATAGTCCATGAAATTCTCCAGGCCAGAATACTGGAATGGTAGCCTTTCCCTTCTCCAGAAGATCTTCCCAACCCAGGGATCAAACCCAGGTTTCCCGCATTGCAGGTGGATTCTTTACCTGTTGAGCCACAAGGGAAGCCCAAGAATGCTGAGTGGGTAGACTATCCCTTCTCCAGGGGATCTTCCTGACCCAGGAATCAAACTGGGGTCTCCTGCATTGCTACTGCTGCTGCTGCTAAGTCACTTCAGTCGTGTCCGACTCTGTGTGACCCCATAGACGGCAGCCCACCAGGCTCCCCCATCCCTGGGATTCTCCAGGCAAGAACACTGGAGTGGGTTGCCATTTCCTTCTCCAATGCATGAAAGTGAAAAGTGAAAGGGAAGTCGCTCAGTTGTGTCCGACTCTTAGCGACCCCATGGACTGCAGCCTACCAGGCTTCTCTGTCCATGGGATTTTCCAGGCAAGAGTATTGGAGTGGGGTGCCATTGGCATATTCTTTACCAACTGAGCTATGAGGGAAGCCCCTCGAGGATAAGATGGTAACATAGAATCACTGACCCAAAGGACATGAATTTGTGCAAACTCTGGGAGACAGCAAAGGACAGGGAAGCCTGGCATGCTGCAGTCCATAGGGTTGCAAAGAGCAGGACATGACTTAGTGACTGAACAACATACATTTATATGTAAAATAGCACCTGCCTCCTCAGGCTTTGTGAGGGTTAAACATTTCAGTGTTTGGAGCCAAGCATAGCAGTTAGTGTTCCAAAAGTCTTGGATTGTTTTTGACTTGTTAGTTACTGAATACAACACCACCTATTATCCAGGGCAGTGGATGGATTTTCTGGTGCTTCTTGCTGTCTGTATGTTTGAGCATCACTGCTACAGAAGGAAATGCTCTGTTGGTTAATCTGCTCAGAAAGCATCCGTCTCAGACTGCCTCCCACTTTCCCCGGAGATGGGGACAGACATCAACAGACACCCATGTAACAAGGTGGCTCTGGTTTCTTTCAAGGAAACAGGCATTGAAACTCGTCATTCTAAGCTTTCTATAATTATATGCAAAAGCTCATTTTCGTGTCCTTTAAGGGAAAAAAGGGAATATGAGAAAGGAATATTGCAGAAATCAAACCTTAGAAACTTCCCTCAGTGAATAATTTTGAAGGAAGGTCTCAGTACTCAAGGCTGACTTTTTTTAAGTAGACTAGATGAGGCACTGGGCTGGCTTTTCCATTTCCTTTTCTTTTCTTTTTTAGCTTTTCTAGTTCCTTTTCAACGTAAATCAGATTAATTGTTGCAATTTCTTTTAAAAAAACAGATTTAACTAATAAAGCACCCACAATAAGTGTATATTTGCGTATTTGTAAAAAAGATGTATGTAGAAGGAGAGGAATTCCTCTTAACCAGAAACTCTTCCTCACCTAGGAAATCATGGATATTTTGATGAAAAGGAAAAGAATGAAAAGCCTTTAGTGTTTTTTCAAAGTGAAGCCAAAATAAGCCGAGATGTGGCTCTCCTGCAGGTCCACAGAACAACCAGAAAACCCAAATTTAGAATCCTCATTCCTCTGATTCTTAGCTTCCTCTCCTTCATGAGGGGAGATGTCAAAGTCCCCGGCAACCCCAGAATCAGGAGAACAGGTCATTGGACACAGAAGCACTTCCCACTCATATAGGACCCAGGGCTGGGTCTGCCAGTTTCTGATTATTTGGGAGAAAAGGCACAAATTAGCTCTCAGTCCTCAGCACCCAAGTACAAGACTCATAGGCAGCCCCTGCACTAGAGAAGGACACAAAATGCAGAGCAAAGTGCCAGAGGCGTTTCTGGAACAAACTCCTTCCAGGCCGGGTCTTTGTAATCTGGTTCTCAATTTCTGGGTAAAATTGCTTTTTGCGGCAGAAACACCCAAGCAGAGTGGGAGGCACGGAAAGGTTCATGGCCCTATGGGATCAGAGTTAAGCACCAAAAGGCTACAAAGGAATATCTCCTTTCCTGTGTTTATGATGATTTATTGAAAAGTCCCTTTGAGGGAGTCATTATGCCTCTCAGGGCTCAGAGAAGCATAAAAGCTCCCATGAGCCTTCTCTAAGGTTTCTCCTGGTTCTTTTACTTGGAGCTGATAGTTAAAGAAGTATCTACCACAGTGATTTCTGTTAGTTCCACGAGTTCCTTCTTCACAGGCTGTAGATCTGACAACCAGCAATTACAAGAACCTAAATGAATACAGCTCTTACAGCGTTTGTATTTCCCTAAGCTCTAGTAAAACAAAGCTCCTCACCAGTTTGGCATAGCGGGGGCTCCCTCTCCCGCCTCCACTCTCACTCATAATAAAAAGATAGCTCCCTTAGGGCTTTACAGTTTTCAAAACACTTTTACTCGTTCAAGTTGTATGCCTCGAGGACCATCTGGACCCCTGATCCTGTCCTTGAGGCGAAGTCGCTCCGTCGTGTCCGACTCTTTGTGACCCCATGGACTGTAGCCTACCAGGCTCCTCCGTCCATGGGATTCTCCAGGCAAGAGTATTGGAGTGGGTTGCCATTTCCTTCTCCAGAGGATCTTCCCCACTCAGAGATCGAACCCGGGTCTCCCGCAGTGTAGGGCAGACACGTTACCACCTGAGCGACCAGGGAAAATCTGATCCTGTCCTTACTCCCAGCCCAACACCAAGCAAGATGCCGAGTTTAGTACTAGTATAATCATACATGATATTGACAGATCTTCTTGGCTTTCAAAACTCTTTCTCAATATGGTATCTTATCTGAGCAATGTAGTTCTCCTTTGAGATTGGCAGGGTGGAAACCTGCATCTACTACTAAGGATGAAAGAAACCGAAGCTCAGAACACTGAATGATTTTCCCAGGTCCCACTGCCTCTGAAAGGAAGATCACATTAGAGCTTCACCTCCACCATTGATAATTTACCAATGACAGCTAATGTTTATGGAGTATCATTCATGGTCCAGGCAATACTAAGCATCTCATAGGCATTTCGGCCAGAAAGTAGAAAAGAAGCCAGTGACTTCATTTACTGTTGAATTCCTAAGGACACCAATCAAAGTGCATATTTTAGGCATCAATCTGAGCCCAGTAAAACAGGAGTTTAGGAGTACAAAATACAGGGAGTTCCTTGGCAGTCCAGTGGTTAGGACTCGGTACTTTCACCATCAGAGCCCAAATTCTACCCTAGTTGGGGAACTAAGACCCTGCAAGCTTTGTGGCACATTACCCCCTACCAAAAAAAAAAAAAAAAAACAGAGAGAGAGAGAGAATACAGGAGCTAGTTGTCTTTATGGTACTCACTGTAGAGTCCATCAGAGAGAGGATGAGATGCTTCAAGACAGAAAACAATACAATCTGATTTATATTTATGGCCTAAATTGGTAAGCTTCCCTGGTGGCTCAGTTGGTAAAGAATCCGCCTGCAACGCAGGACACCTGGGTTTGATCCCTGGGTTGGGAAGATCCCCTGGAGAAGGGAAGGGCTACCCACTCCAGTATTCTGGCCTGGTGAACTCCATGGATTGTATAGTCTATGGGGTCGCAAAGAGTTGGACACGACTGAGCAACTTTCACTTTCTTTCAAATTGGTAAGCAGACTAAACTTTCAGAGTTACAGTAGCTTAAAGGAGAAATAAGATGGAAGATTTAAAGTAATTTTTTGAATATTCGTTTATTTTTATTTTTGACTGTGCTGGGTCTTCGTTGCTCAGACTTTTCTCTAGTTGCGGTGCACGGGGCTATTCTCTAATTGCGGTGCACGGGTTTCTCATTGCAGTGGCTTTTCCTGTTGTGGTACGTGGGCTCAGCAGTTGAGGCTCATGGGCTCTAGAGCACAGGCTCAATAGTTGCAGCCAAGAAATTAAAAGATGCTTGCTCCTCAGAAGAAAAGCTACGACCAACCTAGGCAGCATATTAAAAAGCAGAGACATTACTTTGCCAATAAAGGTCCATATAGTCAAAGCTGTGGTTTTTCCAATAGTCTTGTATGGACGTGAAAGTTGGACCATAAAGAAAGCTGAACACAGAAGAACTGATGCTTTTGAACTGTGGTGTTGGAGAAGACTCTTGAGAGTCCCTCGGACTGCAAGGAGATCAAACCGGTCAATCCTAAAGGAAGTCAATCCTGAATATTCATTGGGAGGACTGATGCTGAAGCTGAAGCTCCAATACTTTGGCCACCTGATGCAAAGAACTGACTCACTGGAAAAGACCCTGATGCTGGGCAAGATTGAAGGGGACGACAGAGGATGAGATGGTTGGATGGCATCATGGACTTGATGGACATGAGTTTGAGCAAGCTCTGGGAGTTGGTGATAGACAGGGAAGCCTGGTGTGCTGCAGTCCATGGGGCCTCAAAGAGTTGGACAGAACTGAGTGACTGAACTGAACTGAACTATGGGCATAGTTGCTCCACGGGACGAGGGACCTTCCCGGACCAGGGATGGAACCCATGTCTCCTGCATTGGCAGGCAGATTCCTTATACTGAGCCATCAGGGGAACCCCCAGAAGGAAGACTTAGAGTTGCACTGTTTAGTATGATAGCCACTAGCTACATGTGACTACTGAGAACTTAAAATGTAGCTGATTCAATCTGAACTCTGGATTTTTAAAAATTTAGTACCAAAAAAATTATTGTAAACATATCACATTAATAATTTTTATCTCGATTACATGTTAACATTATAATGTTCTGTATATGTTGGGTTAAATAAATTAGTAAAATCAATTTTGCTTTTTTAATGTGGCTTCTAGAAAATTTTAAATTACATATGAGATGCTCATTATATTTTCTTTTTTTTAAATTTAAGAACCCAGGTCTCCTGCAGTGCAGGCAGATTCTTTACTGTCTGAGCCACCAGGGAACCCCAATTTAAGTATAGTTGATTTACAATGTTGTGTTAGTTTCTGGTGTACAGCAAAGTGATTCGTTTATACATATACATACAATGCATGTTCTTTTTCATATTCTTTTCCATTATAGGTTAGTACAAGATAGTGAATATAATGCTGTACAGTAGGGCCTTTTTGGTTGTCTACTTTATATATGTTGTTGTTGTTCAGTCACTCAGTCATACCTCACTCTTTGTGACCTGTGAATGGCAGCACACCAGGCTTCCCTGTCCTTCACCATCTCCCAGAGTTTGCTCAAACTCATATCCATTGAGTCAGTGATGCCATCCAACCATCTCATCCTCTGTTGTCCCCTTCTCCTGCCCTCAATCTTTCCCAGCATCAGGGTCTTTTCCAATGAGTTGGCTCTTTGCAGCAGGTACCCAAAGTATTGGCACTTCAGCTTCAGCATCAGTCCTTCCAGTGAATATTCAGGGTTGATTTCCTTTAGAATTGATTGGTTTGATCTCCTTGCTGTCCAAGGGACTCTCAAGAGTCTTCTCCAACACCGCAATTCCAAAGCATTGATTCTCTGGGACTCAGCCTTCTTTATGGTCCAACTCCCACATCCCTGGGCTTCCCTGGTGGCTTAGTTGGTAAAGAATCCACCTGCAATGCGGAGACCTGGGTTTGATCCCTGCGTTGGGAAGATCCCCTGGAGAAGGGAAAGGCTACCTACTCCAGTATTCTGGCCTGGAGAACTCCATGGACTATATAGTCGCAAAGAGTCAGACTGTATAACTGAGCGACTTTCACTTTGTCACATCCATACGTGACTACTGGAAAAGCCATAGCTTTGACTATGTAGACCTTTGCTGGCAAAGTGATGTCTCTGCTTTTTAATATGCTGTCTAGGTTTCTCATAGCTTTTCTTCCAAGAAGCAAGTGTCTTTTAATTTCACGGCTGCAGTCACCACCACCTGCAGTGATATTGGCGCCCAAGAAAAGAAAGTCTTTATATATAGCTATATATATGTGTGTGTGTGTATGTATATGTATATATACACATATATATTTATTTATAGCCATTTGTATCTACTAATCCCAACTCCTAATTTATCCCTCACCCGCCTTTCCCCTTAGGTAACTGTAAGTTTGTTCTCTATCTCTGAGTCTATTTCTGTTCTATAAATAAGTTCTTTTGTGTCATATATTAGAGTCCACATGTAAGTGATATATTTGTCTTTGACTTACTTCACTTATTAGGATCATTTTTAGGTACACCCACATTGCTGCAAATGGCATTATTTCATTCTTTTTATGGCTGAGTAGTATTCCATTGTGTGTGTGTATCACATCTTCTTTATCTAAATACCTCAGTAGACATTTAGATTTCATGTCTTGGCTATTGTAAATAATGATACTATAAACACTGAGGTACCTGTATCTTTTTCACTTAGAGATCCATCTGGATATATGCCCAAATCCCATTTGTTTATTTTTGCTTTTATTTCTATTGCCTTGGGAGAATGACCTAAGAAAACATTGCTACAAATCATGTCAGATAATGTTTTGCCTATGTTCTCTTCTAGGAGTTTTATGGTGTCCTGTCTATATTTGAGTCTTTAAGCCATTTTGAGATTTATTTTTGTATATAGTGTGATGGAGTGTTTTAACCTCTTTGATTTAATATGGCTGTCCAGCTTTCCCAACACCACTTGATGAAGAGACTGTCTTTTCTCCATTGTACTATATATTCTTGCCTCCTTTGTTGAAGACTAACTGACCGTCTATGTGTAGTTTTATCTCTGGGCTCTCTGTTCTGTTCCATGGATTCATATGTCTGTTTTTGTGCAGACACCATGCTTGTTTGGTCACTGTAGCTTTGTGGCATCCTCTGAAGTCTAGGAGTTATGCCTCCAGCTTTGTTTTTTTTTTCCTCAGCATTGCTTTGGCAATTCTAGGTCTTTTATGATTCCATATACATTTTAGGATTATTTATTCTAGTTCTGTGAAAAATGTCATGGGTAATTTGAAAGGAATCACATTAAATCTATAGATTGCTTTGGATAGTATGGCTATTTTAATGATATGGATTCTTCTAATCTAAAAGTATGGTATATATTTCCATTTCTGTAAATCATCTTCAGTTTCCTTTATCAGTGTTTTATAGTTCTCAATGTATAAGTCTTTTACCTCTTTGGTCAGGCTTATTCCTAAGTATTTTATTCTTTTTGATGTGACTTAAAAATAATTTTTTTTTTGCTTTCCCTTTCTGATATTTCATTGTTAGTATAAATAAATGCAACAGATTTCTGTATGTTAATCTTGTCACCTTGCTGAATTTTTTTTTATCATTTCTACTATAATTTCTGTGTGGAGGCTCACATAATAGTCTATGGGACAATGATGGTCTTGAATAATGATCAGTCGTCATGTTTTAGATGCCTAACTAAATGCTAAGCATTTTATGTGCATTCTCTTATTTAATTATCTCCACAATTTTATTTGTTATTCTGTTTTACGAATGAGGAAGCCATGGCTTGGAGGAGTAAATTATATAACTATGAGAAAAGGATAAGTTAAAAATTAAATGTATTACAATGGAAAATGTCCACAATAAATTGGTTTTTTGGCCATGCTGGATCTTAGTTCCCCACCCAAGGATCGAACTGTGCCTCTTGCATTGAAAATGCCAAGTCTTAACCACTGGACTGCCAAGGAAGTCTCCAAAATGTTTTTTTTTTTTAAAAAAAAAACCACAATTATCATCATCAGAAAAATAAAATATACCTATATCACTTATTTTAAATTAAGACATTAAGAGACTTGCTTGCAGCCGTCCAACTAATCATAGGGCCAACACTTGAATCCTGGGCTTGTGATGACTCCAACTTCATGCTTTTATCCCCATGAGGAGCCATAGAGATAAAAAGGCTTTGGAGGGCCTAGGAGCTAAACGACAACACATGACAGGTCTTCTTTCTGCAATAGTCTTGGAAAGTGGCCAGCTAGCCCCTGCTTGAATACCTATAGTAATGGAGAGTTCATTACCTTCCTAGGCAACATGCCCCATTGTGGACTACTTAGGAATCTGTTCATCCTAAATTCTGTCCTTAAGTTTGGAATGCTCTTAGTGGAGGTGGCCCCCTTGAGCTAGACTGAAAGGATAAGCTGGTTTGCACTGGTCTCTTAGGAGAGTCCAGCATGTTCCCCACTGCTTCAAGGGGATGGGAGCCCTAATCTGCCTCCACCCCTGCTCCCACCTGCCAGACCCAGCACTTCCTGTGGACTGACTCAGGTGAACCTTACCAACTCAGCGTAGGTTGCCTCCCTCATGTGGCTGTGGGGCCACAGCTGATGCAAATGCCTGAATTTCCATTCATGGTAAAGCCTCCCTCTGCTGAAAGGATAATCAACTCCCTGCTCCACTGACAGGTTCTCATTGGGTGAGGGCTGAATGCTGGGTCTTTAGAAAAGACACCAGAAAAGACAAGTTCTTGGCCCAGCTTTGACAGATTCCCTCAGCCACTTTAAAGGGAAATTGCTGGGATAAAGATTAGGCAGTGCAGGGGGGGAGGATGCGTAGAGAGGAAAGAAGCAGAATCTGGGATGCTAATGAATTTCCTGTGATCTCACTTTTCTTCTTCCAGCACAGGCTCCTCTACAAAATGGATGGCGCTGCCTTGCCAGCCCGGGCCTGAAAATGCGCCCAGGTGGACAGAACCCCAAGTCCCTGGACAACCTGTGAAATGCTAGCTGCCTGTGAACAGATGAAAGGGAGGACAGGCAACTGTCCTGGAAGGACGGATCTGCAGACAGGACCTCCCCCAACTTTGACCATGTACATCTCGGGGTCTGCTTTCCCAGTCTGATCCGTGCCAGTGACAGCAGAGCTGTGAACCCAGGAACACTGACAGCCAAGAAAAGTGGCATCATCAAACTCCTCCCACTGCCTCTTCTCTCCTCTCATGGCTGCTTTCAACATCAAAGAATAATGAACTACTCCACTGCACATCTGAAACTCATACAATATTTCAAATCAACTATGCTTCAGTTTTGAAAATTTTATAAAGAATAAAAATGCTGAAAAAAAAAAAAAAAAAATGCTGTAAAAGAAATGCCCCCCAGGAGTTTTAGTAAAGGGTCTGAAGCCTATAATTTGATCCCCAGTTCCATTCCATCTGCCAAAGCTGTGACAGACCCTGCGGTCAAGACAGCGGGCAAGCCATCTGCTTGCAACCATACCATGATTACAGGTTGTTCCTAAGAGTTGGTATAACTAGAGGGTTAGGCTCAAGGAAACTCATAGTAGCATTACTTATTGCCAACCATGTTTTAGGCTTTGCCCTAAGGGCTTTATGTCCTTGCAGCAAATTTGTGAGCCTGGAATTATTCTTCCAAATGTTTTAGGAATTGGAGACTGGACTCAGAAGCACTAAATGCAAGATTGCCCAGGCAAAAAAATAGCAGGAAGGGATTTGAACCTAGATCTGTCCTGGGCTAAAACTCTGTGCTTTAAAAAAATAAATAATATTAAACAAATCATAACAAAACAAAACGTTTATTATGGAAAATTTCTAATATACATAAAACCACCACAAACTAGTACCATGAACTGCCATATACCCCTCACCAAGTTATAACAACCATTAACACAGGGCCATCTTGCGGCAGCTCTACGTCCACCCATGCTCCTTTATTGGGTTATTTTGAAGCAAACTTAAGTTGTACCATTTTATCTGTAAATAGTTCAGCCTGTGTCTCTATTGGAGAGGGATGCTCAAAATCTGTGCTCTTGACCTCCTCAAAATAATGACACAATGATGAGAAAATACCCCCAAATATGCAAAATTTCCATTACCTCCAGAGGAGAATGAAGCATTCTCTGGCTGCACCTGACCTTTCCACATAATGTGGGGAGGATATAGTCATTATCTGCTAAGTCCAGGAATGCCCATCTGGCAGTCCAACATCATGGGGACTTGGCCACCAGGCCACGTGGATAACATTCCTGCCAGTTACCCCTGAGTAACATTTATCTGCTGGAAAATATTACCTAACCAGTTCTCTCCAGCTGCACTGTCTCACAACTTGTTACCTTGTTGGCTGTCATGTGCCCATGGAATAACATTAACACCAACTTGGCACACCTACCATATGTCAGACACTGAGCTAGGGGCTTCCTTCCTTATGTGTCTGGAACCAAAAGCATGATTTTTGAAAATTTCAATCTGATTTTTCTCTGCTCAGATTTCCATTTGGAGACTTCCTTGGTGATCCAGTAGCTAAGACTCTGCTCTCCTAATGCAGGGGGGCCAGGTTCGATTCCTAGTCAGGGAATTAGATCCGGCATGCCGCCACTAAAACCTGGCACAGCCAAATACTTAAATACAAATTTTTTAAGAACAAATTTCCATTTGGTTCAGGATTCCATCCTGCACTGGAATATTATGGAAAGGAGTCTATATAGTCCTTTCAGGGGCTGAATCCATCAATCAGCAGCATTTCTGGAGAATGTACATGTTCGTAGAATTCACCCGATGAGTGACCATAGGGGGTACTAAGAATAGAATATAGTTCCTGCCTCATACTACAATGCAAGACATTTCTCTGTATTCAAGTCTGCAAATTACTTAGTAATAAGACAAAATATACAAATAAAAAGATCTACAAAGGGGAACATACCAACTGGCACAGCAGATGTAAAAATAACATGTCCAGGGAGTTGAAAGGCGATAGCCCTTATGTGCGACTGAGGGAAACTGGGAAACTTTGGTGGTGGAGGTGCAAACAGATTGCTTCCCAGGACTTGGTGCAGTTCGCTGTGCATGCCCCAAGCCAGCGACTCTAGAGGCCACACACTGTGCTCTCCGCATCATGACACTAGCGATGGCCCTTACTGAGTGTAGCTGGCTTTGGTTCCATCTGCATTCTTATTCCATGACTCCAAGGTGCCCCTGACTGCTCTGGACTGCTGCCTCTCCCATGGAACCCTAGTTGCTGCTGCTGCTGGCTCTCAGGGTTTGCTTGTTAACCCCAGAAGGCAGAGTGATGCTGCAGCTCTCTGCATCTCCAACAGATGTGTTTGCTCATCAAACCATCTGTTTCCTGAGTATCATGAAGATGATAAGGCGGTTTGAAGCTCTATTGGAGGAAAGAGATACCTTCTAGGGTTGGGAGTGCAAATAGACCCATTGTTAAGGTTTTTACAGATAGAGGTGATGGGAGAGGTAACTATAAGAAGAAAGGCAGAGGCAGGATATTCCAACTGGTGGACGAGCTGCAGTGAAGGGCAAGATGGGGCCAACCATGGAGGTGTATGTAGAGAAGCAGGCTGGGGCATTTTGTGAACACCATAAGAACATGTTGAGGACTTACATTAGCAATGAAGAGCTAATGAAGGGACCCGGCAGAACTGTCACTGTACCTTAGGAATGTCAATTGGGCAGAGCAAGTGACATGGATTGGAACGGAGGAAATAAATGGAAGCCAGGAGACCAGTTAGAAAGAAGGCCTAGGGTCTAGCCTCTTTGTAATTATCTGCTTACTTACCCCCACTGGGAAGTAGTCCTCTTGAAATAAGCCTTCTACTTGAATTGCAGGAAGGATGACTCTTTCCAGGGCCTGAGAGTGAGCTCTTGTTCAACATTCAGAAATGAATTGTCTGAGGAAACACATGAGCTGACAAAGCAAGAGAATTTATTGAGAAGGGGTGCCTGGGCAAAGAGCAGCAGGGTAAGGGAACCCAGGAGGACTGCTCTGCCACATATCACAGTCTCAGATTTTATGGCAATGGTGTTAGTTTCCAGGTTGTCTGGCCAATCATTCTGACTCAGGGTCCTTCCTGGTGGCATGCGCATGGCTCAACCAAGATGGAATCCAGCCAGAAGGATTCTGGGAGCTAGGTAGGATATATAGACTGGTGTCTCCTTTTGACCTTCCCAAATTTTTCTGGTTGGTAATGGCTTGTTAGTTCTTTACTGGGACCTCCTGTCATAGAATAACTCATGCAAATGGTTACTACACTGTCTGGCCGGAGCAGGCAGTTTCAATCAGTGTTTTCCTTAATACTTGCTCTAAACATCTTGAGGAATGGGTCTGCACTGTGTTAGTTTTTTGTTTCCCTAGTGCCTGACATTAGTAGGTATTCAATAAAATTATTAGCACCTGGCGCATAGTAGGTGCTCAACAAATAAATGTTGCAAGAAAGAAAAAAGAGGAAGAGAGGGAAGAAGGGAAGGAAGAAAGGAAAAAGTCGCAGCTGTGATAAGCTATGAAGACAGTTTAGGGATGAAGTACTGAGACCTTTCTGAAGGGGTGGCTGTAGTAGAAATGGTTAGGTGGGGGAGCCACAGTATTTCAGCATCAGCATCTAAAAACCTTGGCAAGTGACTGGACATGGGAGGAAAGCAAGAGCAAGGACTCTAGAATGGAGGAGAGAATGGGAAGACCACTGGTAGAAATAAGACAACAAGGGAGAAGCCTGTCAGTGGGAAAAGACAGGGTTGTTACCTGAAATCTGGGTTCGCCTCGGGTGGGTGCCAAGCCAAAAGACACAAGCAAGCCAAAGAACAGGAGGAGGGGTTTATTTACTTGGAGAAAGTAAGAACACCAAGGATCTTTCCCAAAGCAGTCTCTGAACAGCAAAATTAGGGAAGTTGTGAGGTAAGGATACAAATAGCTGAGAAAAGAAGAGAAGTGAAAAGCAAAGAAGAAAAGGAAAGATATATTCATCTGAATGCAGAGTTCCAAAGAATAGCAAGGAGAGATAAGAAAGCCTTCCTAAGTGATCAGTGCAAAGAAACAGAGGAAAACAATAGAGTGGGAAAGACTAGAGATCTTTTCAAGAAAATTAGAGATACCGAGGGAATATTTCAGGCAAAGATGGGCACAATAAAGGAGAGAAATGATATGAACCTAACAGAAGCAGAAGAGATTAAGAAGAGGTGGCAAGAATACACAGAAGAGCTATACAAAAAGATCTTAATGACTCAGATAACCATGATGGTGTGGTCACTCACCTAGAGCCAGACATCCTGGAGTGTGAAGTCAAGTGGGCCTTAGGAAGCATCACTACAAACAAAGCTAGTGGAGGTGATGGAATTCCAAATGAGCTATTTCAAATCCTAAAAGATGACACTGTAAAAGTGCTGCACTCAATATGCCAGCAAATCTGGAAAACTCAGCAGTGGCCACGGGATTTGAAAAGGTCAGTTTTCATTCCAATCCCAAGGAGAGGCAATGCCAAAGAATGTTCAAACTACCACACAATGGCACTCATCTCACAAGCTAGCAAAGCAATGCTCAAAATTCTCCAAGCTAGACTTCAATAGTACATGAACCGAGAACTTCCTGATGTTCAAGCTGGGTTTAGAAAAGACAGAGGAACCAGAGATCAAATGGCCAACAACTGTTGGATCATAGAAAAAAACAAGAGAATTCCAGAAAAAAGCATCTACGTCTGCTTCATTGACTATGCTAAAGCCTTTGACTGTGTGGATGACAGCAAACTGTGGAAAATTCTTAAAGAGATGGGAATACCAGACCACCTTACCTGCCTCCTAAGAAATCTGTATGCAGGTCAAGAAGCAACAGTAGGAACCAGACGTGGAACAACAGACTGGTTCCAAATTGGGGAAGGAGTACGTCAAGGCTGTATATTGTCACCTTGCTTATTTAACTTATATGCAGAGTACATCATGTGAAATGCTGGGCTGGATGAATCCCAAGCTGGAATCAAGATTGCCAGGAGAAATATCAGTAACCTCAGATATGCAGATTACACCACCCTTATGTCAGAAAGTGAAGAACTAAAGAGCCTCTTGATGAAAGTGAAAGAGGAGAGCGAAACAGCTGACTTAAAATTCAACATTCAAAAAACTAAGATCATGGCATCTGGTCCCATTACTTCATGGCGAACAGGTGGGGAAACAATGGAAACAGTGACAGACTTTATTTTCTTGGGCTCCAAAATCACTGCAGATGGTGACTGCAGCCATGAAATTAAAAGACGCTTGCTCCTTGGAAGAAAATCTGTGACCAACCTCGACAGCATATTAAAAAGCAGAGATATTACTTTATTGACAAAGGTCCATATAGTCAAAGCTTTGTTTTTTCCAATAGTCATATATGGATGTGAGAGTTGGACCATAAAGAAAGTTGAGCGCTGAAGAATTGATGCTTTTGAACTGTGGTGTTGGAGAAGACTCTTGAGAGTCCCTTGGACTGCAAGGAGATCAAATCAGTCAATCCTAAAGGAAATCAGTCCTGAATATTCATTGGAAGGACTGATACTGAAGCTGAAACTCCAATAATTTGGCCACCTGATGAGAGGAACTAACTCATTGGAAAAGACCTTGATGCTGGGAAAGACTGAAGGTGGGAGGACAATGGGATGACAGAGGATGAGATGGTTGGGTGGCATCACTGACTTGATGGACGTGAGTCTGAGCAAGCTCCAGGAGTTGGTGATAGACAGGGAAGCCTGGCATGCTGCAGTCCATGAGGTCCCAAAGAGTTAGACATGACTGAGTGACTGAACTGAACTGACTGAAGGATATATACCTATTCATGAAGGAGCTTGGGCTGTAGGTAGTGTCTAAGCTTTAGTTGATTGAAGTTACAAGGGTCAGAAAAGGTCACATTGTCCCCTAGTTTCCAGTTGATCCAGTTCCAATGGTTGAGCACTTCAGGCTAATCTTCACCATTGGAAAAAGGACTTTACAACTGATATATCATCTTTGCTATTGTTACTTCTCTTGCCTGATAACAGGTAGAGTTCCTGCATTCTTTTGTCCACTTAAGATAATTAAATACAGAGATATGATATATCATCTTTGCTATTGTTACTTTTCTTGCCTTTTCTGGTGTCTTTTCCAAAGACCCAGCATTCAGCCCTCACCCAGTGAGAACCTGTCAGTGGAGCAGGGAGTTGATTATCCTTTCAGCAGAGGGAGGCTTTACCATGAATGGAAATTCAGGCATTTGCACCAGCTGTGGCCCCGCAGCCACATGAGGGAGGCAGCTTACGCTGAGTTGGTAAGGTTCACCTGAGTCAGTCCACAGGAAGTGCTGGGTCTGGCAGGTGGGAGCAGGGGTGGAGGCAGATTAGGGCTCCCATCACCATGAAGCAGTGAGGAACATGCTGGACTCTCCTTAGAGACCCGTGCAAACCAGCCTATCCTTTCAGTCTAGCTCAAGGGGGCCACCTCCACTAAGAGCATTCCAAACTTAAGGACAGAATTTAGGATGAACAGATTCCTAAGTAGTCCACAATGGGGCATGTTGCCTAGGAAGGTAGTGAACTCTCCATTACTATAGGTATTCAAGCAGGGGCTAGCTGGCCACTTTCCAAGACTATTGCAGAAAGAAGACCTGTCATGTGTTGTCGTTTAGCTCCTGTGCCCTCCAAAGCCATTTTATCTCTATGGCTCCTCATAGAGATAAGAGCATGAAGTTGGAGTCATCACAAGCCCAGGATTCTAGTGTTGGCCCGATGGTTAATTGGACGGCCGCAAGCAAGTCATTTAATGTTTTAATTTAAAATAAGTGATATAGGTATATTTTATTTTTCTGATAATGGATGATCATTGCTTTAAAAAAAAAATTTAGAGACTTCCTTGGCAGTCCAGTGGTTAAAACTTTGCACTTCCAATGCAAGAGGCACAGGTTCAATCCTTGGTTGGTGAGCTAAGAGCCAGTATGGTCAAAAAACCAATTTATTGTGGACACTTTCCACTGTGATACATTTATTTTTAACTTACCCTTTTATCATAGTTATATATAGCTCCTTTAAGCTATGGCTTCCTCATCTGTAAAACAGAATAACAATAAAACTATGGAGATGGTGGAAAGATCAAATAAGGGAATGCACATAAGGTGCTTAGCATTTAGTTAGGCATAGGCATCTAAAACATGACGACTGATCATTATTTGAAACCAGCATTGTCCCATAGAATACAATGTGAGCCTCCACATAAAAACTAATAGAACTGATAAACAAATTCAGCAAGGTAGCCATATACAAGATTAACATACAGAAATCTGTTGCATTTATTTACACTAAAAATGAAATATCAGAAAGGGAAAGTAAAGAAAATATTCCTTTTTAAATCATATTAAAAAAATAATACTTAGAAATAAGCCTGACTGAGGAGGTGAAAACATATGCTGAGAACAGTAAACATTGATAAAGGAAACTAAGATGATTTAAAGAAATGGAAATATATACCATGTTCTTGGATTAGAAGAATCAATATCAATAAAATGGCCGCACTACCCAAAGCAATCTACAGATTCAATGTGATTCCTATCAAATTACCCATGACATTTTTCACCGAACTTGAAAAAATAATCCTAAAATGTATATGGAACCATAAAAGGCCTAGAATTGCCAGTGCAATCCTGAGGGGAAAAAAAACAAACCTAGAGGCGTCACCCTCCCAGACTTCACATGACCCTACAAACCTACAGTAATCAAACAAGCATGGTGTCGGCACAAAAACAGACATATGAATCAATGGAACAGAATAGAGAGCCCAGAAATAAAGCCACACATAGACGGTCAATTAATCTTCAACAAAGGAGGCAAGAATATATAATACAATGGAGAAAAAACAGTGTCTTTGTCAAGTGGTGTTGCAAAAGCTAGACAGTCATACGTAAATTATTGAAGTTAAAACACTCGGTCACACTATACACAAAAATAAGCTTTTTCTAGTTGAAGAGAGCAGGGGCTCTCTTTGTTGTGGTGCATGGGTTTCTCATTGCAATGCCTTCTCATTTAGTCCTTGTGATAGGCATGTTATTATTATTTCTACTAAAATATAAGGAAGTTAAAAGACTCATTCAAAGTCACACAGATAATATACAGAAGAACTTGGGAAGAAGAAATCAATCAAGAGACACTCACTGATTAAAATCCCCAGCACCCTGTAGGTGCCAAAGATCCCAAACAGAGCAGGAAATAGCTCCTACCCACAAGAAGCTGACAACCCTGTAGAGTGAGCTCCATGGTATAGACAGAGGCTCTAAGACATAAAATTGCTCACCAGAGGTGCTAATTCAGGAGGAGGAAAGGAGAGGAATTATGTGTCAAGGGAGCTTTTCAAGGGGAGGTGATGCTGAGCTGAGTCTGGAGGGATAAACAAAAATGAGCTGGCTGAGAAGTGTCAAAAGGAGAAAAGCATTCTCAGCAAAGCACAGTGGCCTGGGGCCTTTGGGAACTGTGAGTTATTCAGTCTGCCTGCACACAAGGGCAGGTGTGGCCAGGAGAGGCAAGTGCCAGGATAGAAATAGGGGAGCTTGCATGCTACCCTGAGGGATTCTAATGTGCCCTGAAGGTAAGTGCCCCAGTGAAGGATTTTAAGCAAGAGAACAATATCCTCAGATTTGCATTCTAGAACCTTCACTCTGGAGGACCCCTGGAGGCAGAGTGGAGGGTGGATGCCTAAGCAAGAAAGGATAAGGGCCAGGCTGAATAGGGCAGTAGCACTGGTAATGGAATAGAGAATGAATAATATCATATCATATTATTTGGTATTAATTATGTATATTGGAGAAGGAAATGGCAAACCACTCCAGTATTCTTGCCTGGAGAATCCCATGGACAGAGGACCCTGGCAGGCTACTGTCCATGGGATTGCAAGAGTCAGACACGACTGAACTACTACTACTACAATTATGTATATGAAGAAAGAATTGTCAGCCTTAGAGGACAAAGGAGATAAGGAAAAAAAGGATACAGAATGATGTAGAATTATTGCCAGATTCTGGCTGAAACAGAAGCAGGAAGAGAAATGGATACTAGTGGAGGTGGGACAGCTGAGCAGAAAAATGAGTTTGGGAACTTCCCTGGTGATGCAGTGGATAAGAATCTGCCTGCCAATGCAGGGGACATGGATTTGTTCCTGGTTCCAGAAGATTCCATATGCCTTGGAGCAATTAAGCCTGTGAGCTACAACTACTGAAGCCTGCGAACTCTAGGGCCTATGCTCCTCAACAAGAGAAACCACCAAAATGAGAAGCTGGCGAACCGCAATGAAGACTAGCTCCTGCTTGCCGCAACTAGAGAAAGCCCATGTAAAGCTATGAAGACCCAGCACAGCCAAAAATATAAATAAATGAAATTGTTTTAGAAAATAAAAATAAGTTTGGGACATACTGGGTTGAGAAGACCCCGGGCCATCCAGGAGGGGGTGTCCAGTAGGTAGTTGGGTATGGGGATCTGGAGCTCATGTGAAGGCTGACCTGGAGATATATCTTTGTGAATCATCAACATATGGTAGTGGATGGAGCCAGGGGTGGGGGTGAGTGTTTGGATAAAGAGAAAATGGTCTCTCATACAGCCTTGATGAGCACTGGCATTTAAGGAATAGGTAAAAGAAAAGAGCTGGGAAATCGGTGAGAAGGAGAAGAGAAGCCAGAGAGACAGGAGAGCAAAAAAAGAAGAAAATGATGTCCCAGAAAGCACTGGGATCTAAGCAGGTCACCTAGGAGGATGCTCCTGAAAGTGAGAGCAGTCTCATTTTTGTTCCCTTTCTGAAGGATGGAGGATGGCTTCCTCCAAGCTGGTCAGAGGTTTTAGCAAATAAAAGATAAGTGAGAAAAAGAAAGGCCCCTTTGAGTTGAGAAATAGAAGAGAGAGTACAGTCCATCTCCTCTCCTCTTTGCTGTCTTTTCTTGCTCTTGCTGCAATAATCAGAGCACTCATAGAAAATATATCTTGTTATTTGATAAAATGTGGAGAATCAGATGCTCAAAATGCTTCTTATTATGTGCTTCAAAACCAAACATGCTGAAAATGGAGACCATCCAATTGCTCATGCTGTCCTTAAAAATGTTACTTTGATAAACATTAAGCTGTTCTGTTTACCAGAAATGTTAAGGAGGAAAATAAACAGGGCTATTTAGAAGTATTTAAAAATTGAAGTTTAAACCATAAGAGAAAACAAGAGGCAAAAATGACCCAAAACTGCATGAACATTGCAGACCTCAGCTGCCCTTGAAATCTTTTTCTCTGCCTAACATTACATAATTCTTCATCAGCCAAAGATATCAGTTTCACATGCTAAAATTCAATGAGTATGTGTCATGCTTAAAGGACAGGGTATTGAAAGGAAAGAATAACATAAAGGGATGGAAAAAAAGGTTTGGCACATAAAGGCAATGCACTTAAAAGCCTAAGTATTTTCTAAAGAAACTTTATGAATATAATTGAAAAATAAGTGATGCAGGCTTCCATTTCAGATTGATGGGGACAGAATGGGATAGTTAAACAGGTAGTTGCAGAGGGTCCCAGTAGGGGACTGTGGATAGAGAAGGAAACCTAGGAAATGCTGGGAGATGACTATAAGTTAATGATCGTTCAAGAAAGCTATTGGAACACTGTGGAACAAAGCAGACTTAACTATAAAGGCATAAATAAAAGAATGAGATGTACTCCAGGTCCTTAGGTGAAAGAAAAATGTTACCACCCTTCTGTTGATTTGAATAAGTGCTATGATAATCCTAGTTTGACCTCATATGGTCAGAAACTCTCCTGCCCAACATGAAGGAGGAGCTAGTGATGTAAGCCTGACATCTACGTGAAGAAGGTGGTCTTTTTGCCCTCCCCCACTTTCCTTTGATTATAAACTTGTAGCCCACTTAATCCTCAGGGCAGTGCCCCCTCCTCTGCTCACTTGCATCTCTCACAAGCATCTTACAGTAATAAATCTACTTCTTGCCTATTACTGTGCCTCTTGCTGACTTCCTTCTGCATGGAGACACAAAGAATTTGAGTCTCAGTAAGTCCAGACACCAGATGAGTGATTCTAATTAAAAGAACATAGTCCAAGTCCAATTCAGGGTTTTGGCTGGGTTCAAGTCTCAATCTGACTTTAAGATGGTGTCATAAACCCAGATATCCTAATTCCTCTGCTGAAAACTAAAAATTTGGGATAAAATACTGAAAATACCTTCTAAATTCATTAATAAAAATAAGGAATATTCAGCCAAAACCAAGTGATGGTAGGAACCCCGAGAGATAAGTGGAGAAATTATCAAACCATGTAGCTTTCAGTTTTCGAGACGTCAAGGAGATCAAGGAATAAGAAAGAGCCCCGGGTCTGCCTAAGGTGGAGATTCTAATCGATACCCCCTTTCACTTTTCACTTTCATGCATTGGAGAAGGCAATGACAACCCACTCCAGTGTTCTTGGCTGGAGAATCCCAGGGACGGGGGAGCCTGGTGGGCTGCCGTCTATGGGGTCGCACAGAGTCGGATACGACTAAAGCGACTTAGCAGCAGCAGCATGTAGGTGAGGCACTTAAAGTCTACACTTTCACTGTTAGGCTAATCCAGAAATATATCTAATCTTTCCATCTGGAAGATCTGCAACCAGAAGGAGCTGCCTTGATTCTTGATACCACAGGAAAATGAAACAAACTCTGGAAAATGTATAACTAAAAGCTAGCCCTAACACAAATCTGCAGCACAGATTCATATTAGTTGGATGGTCTGAAAAGCCTCTAGCAGAAAATGTAATGTAAAGTGATCCTAAGTGCTGAAAGAGCAAATACAAAGCCTCTTAGGTGAACCCACCTTTATCCTTGGCCCTACAAAATTCCCACAGATAAAATTTTAAGAAATATTAAATCACAGTCAAAAATCATAAAACCCACAAACAATAAGGTCCTACTGTATAGCACAGGAAACTATATTCAACATTATATTCAACATCCTGTGATAAACCATAACGGAAAAAAATATGAAAAAGAATATATATATATATATATAAATAACTGAGTCACTTGGCTGTATAGCAGAAATTAACACAACATTGTAAATCAACTATACTTCAATAAAATTTTTAAAAAATAATTTTAAAAAATCACAAAACCCAAGGAAATTATCATCAGAGATGAAATGTTATACAGGCAGCTGAATCAGATTTATAAAAACTTTAGATATAGGAATGATCAGAAACATAATATTAAAAACCTACTTAAGAGCTTTTAAGAAAGAAAAAGAAATAATATAAGTAAATAAGAAGAGCTACAAAAATGATTAAGAAGTTTTAAACAATTAAATGCTGGAAATGAAAAAATGTAATAATTAAAATTTAAAACAGTAGACAGAATAGCAGATTAGACACACTGAAGAGAGAATTATTGAACTAGAAAACACCTGAAGAAATTCAGTGAGACAAAGAAATGAAATATGAAAGAATATTCAGATTCAAGAAGCCCAATGAATTTCTTTTTTTTAAATATTTTTATTTATTTATTTGCATTTTCTGTTAGTTACAGCATGTGAACTCCTATTTAAGGCATGTGGGTTCTAGTTCCCCAAGTGATGAAACCCAGGCTCCCTGCATTGGGAGCCTGGAGTCTTGGCCACTGGACAACCAGAGACATCCCTCCAGTGAATTTCTAATAGAAATAAAAGGAGGTTTGCAGGGACTTCCCTGGTGGTCCAGTGGTTAAGACTCCATGCTCCCAATGCAGGGGGCCTGGGTTCAAATCTTGGTCAGGGAAATAGATCACATATGCCTCAACTAAGACTAGGGTAGCCAAAGAAAGAAAGAAAGAAAGGAGATTTGCAATCCAGCACATCATAATAAATTGCAGAATACCAAAGACATACCAGATCATAAAAGCAGAGACAAAAGTCAGATAACTTCAAAGCTGCAACATTAGACTGAAAGCCAGCTTCTTAACCACAACAATAAAGGTAAGAAGATAATGGAAAAATATCTTCAATGTGTTGAGAGGAAATTACAATCAACCTAGAATTCCATACGCACTGAAAATCTATAAAGAACAAAAGCTAGAAAAGAAGGAATATTAAACAAATAAAAAGGAGTGTAGAGTGGTAAGGGGTAAAATAATTAATCAAATATTGACCATCTATTTTATCTAAGCAATTGACTACGTAAAACTATAGTAAGTTTCTAAGGCATAAAAAAACCAAAAAGAGGATATCTGTGGTCACCTGGCCCCAGGGCCTGCAGTATAGGTCCAGCCACGGCTCTGTGCTACCCCATGTCGCCATGGGCTTAACAAGGGCCAGAAAGGGACCAAGGTCATGACCCAACCAAGACACAGCTGTGGCCTTGGGCACCTCATCAAGCACACTACCAAGTTCTCTCAGGACGCGATCCAAGAAGTGCTCAGCTCTGCACTAAATGAGCAACATGGCCCAGAACAGTTCAAGGTCTCCAAGGACAAGCAGGCCCTCAAGTTCATCCAGAAAATGTTAGGGACACATATCTGCGCCAAGAGGAAAGCAAGAGGACTGAGCAATGTCCTGGCCACCACGAGGGAAGCAGTTGCCAAGAGACTGAGTCCCCTCCCTGCTCTGTGCATAATAAAAACTTTACAGGAGAAGACAAACTCAACTAAGGTAGAGCCAAAATACACAGCCCAGGAACATATAAGTCAGAAGGTGGGTGATTGGAATTAAAGTGTTTTAAGGTTCTCACAGTGTTTGGAAAAGGCAAAAGAGTAATGATTTACTTTGGACTTTGATGAGTTAAGTACTCATAATAAAGTTTTAGATCAAACCACTTAAAGTCTAGGAATAAAATATTTAGCTTCTAAACTAATAGAAATGTAATGATAACAAGTTAGCAATCAAAACAAACTTAAGAGAGAAGAGAAAAAATAATCATAAAAAGAGGAACCAAAGAGACAACTAAAAAAAAAGTATATCAGTAATTGCAGTAAGTATAATGTAATAGATGCTTCAGTTAAAAGCTTGTCAGAGCAGTAAAAAATCCAGCTTTATATACTTTTTAAAAGACTCATCTAGAATATAAGGATACAGAAAGGCAGAAATCAAAAGAATGGAAAAGACACATTAAGCAAATACTAAGTAAAAGAAAGCTGACAAAACTACACAAGTAACAGACAAAATGTACTTGAAAGCCAAAAATATTATTAGATATGAAAAGTTCACTACGTGCTGATGAAAAATATACAAAAACTGGCAGACTAAAAGATGGGACTGAACAGTCATCATAACAAGAGATAGCAATATCCTCAAGTGATCAGGAAACGAAGCAGGTTACCAAACAAAGCAAACTCAGTAAGGATTTATGAATTTGAATAGAACAATTACCAAGCTCAAGTTAATGGACACATTAAATTAATTTAAACTTGATTGATTAAATTAAAAACAATGTCAAAGCAACATTGTAAAACATTACAAGAATAGCACAGAAAGGAAAACTATATGCCAAGTTCACTCACAAGCATAGACGCAAATACCATAAGTAAACTATTAGCAAACTGAATTCATCAGAGTTTAGAAGAATAATACGCTTTTCTCAGATTGGATCTACCCCAGGAATATCTTGTAGACTGAATATTAAGAAGTCAATTAATTATTCATTTTCCTAGGTGTAATAATTTATTGTGTTTTAACAGGAAAATGTCCTTTTTATTTAGGAGCTGTATGCTGAAGTATTTTATGGGTGGTATGTCATGATATTTGCAGATTATCTTTAAATAGTTAAGAAAAAGGATACAGGGAATTCCCTGGCAGTCCAGTGTTTAGGACTCTGTACTCTCACTGTGCAGGACCTGGGTTTGATCTGTGATTGGGGAACTAAGATCCCACAAACTGAGAGGTGAAGCCAAAAATAAATAAATAGATAACAAAATGTGTGGAGTCAAAGTTATAAAAGTTAAAAAAATATATACAGCCTATTCCAAAAAAATGTATACAGACATGTATATTACTTATATGATACAATTACTTATATGATACATGTGTTAGTTGCTCAGTCATGCCTGACTCTGTGCAATCCCATGGACTGTAGCCCACTAGGCTTCTCTCTCCAGGCAAGAATACTGGAGTGGGTTGCCATTTCCTTCTCCAGGGGATCTTCTCCACCCAGGAATCGAACCCAGGTTTCCTGCATTGTAAGCAGATTCTTTACCATCTGAGCCACCAGGGAAGCCCAGATGGTACAGATATAAAGCAAAAATAGTAAACTTTTCACAGTTTTTATGCCTAAGTCATAGATATACGTATGTTCACTGTACCATCCTTCCAACTTTTATGTACATTGGAAAATTTTCATAATGCAAAGTAATGAAAAAGGAAAACCAAGTAATGAAATGTACCACATTAACTGAATAAGGGAAAAAAGGTTTTGACAAAATTGAACATATATTAATGATTTTAAAAAAGAAAAACTATTAGCAAACATAATGGTGATATATAAACATTTCCTTTTTTAAGACTGGAAACAAACAAACAAAAAAAGACTGGAAACAAGAATGGCTGATTTCCAATACTGTATTGAAGACCATCAGAGTAGCAGCACGTACAAAAATTGGACTGAAAGAAACAAACCTGTCATTATTTGCAAATGATGAGAGTATTTACAATGAAAATCTTAAAGGATGTACATGTATATTTGTAGATTTAATAGGAGAATTTAGCAAGCAATTGTATTAGAAACAAAACCAATAAATGAATACCAAGAGCACTTTTCTACACCAGCCTCTAAAAGAAATTGTACTTTTAAAGAGATATCATTTATAATAAGGTTAAAAATAATGAAGTACCTAGGAATAAATCTAACAAAAGATGTGCCAAATCGCTATGGGGAAAAATTGTAAATCTTTGTTAAGAGATATTAAAGAATACTAAAATAAACAGGGGCTTTATTATGTTCATAAACTGCAAGATTTGCATTAATAAAAGCATCTGCTGCTGCTTGCTAAGTCGCTTCAGTCGTGTCCAACTCTGTGCGACCCCATAGACAGCAGCCCACTAGGCTCCTCTGTCCCTGGGATTCTCCAGGCAAGAATACTGGAGTGGGGTTGCATTTCCTTCTCCAGTGCATGAAAGTGAAAAGTGAAAAGTGAAATTGAAGTCGCTACAGCCTACCAGGCTCCTCCGTCCATGGGATTTTCCAGGCAAGAGTACTGGAGTGGGGTGCCATTGCCTTCTCTGAATAAAAGCATCAGGTGTCCTCAAATAAAACTTTTAGATTCATGGCAGTCCCATTCCACAGATGAATTTATTACTGACCAGACTTCTTGGCCTTCCCCAATCAATAGAAAAATAGAAATTGACTAGAGACCCGACAAGAAATTCAGGCAAGGCCTTATTGGGGCCTCTGCGAGAACAAACAACAGTCTCCTTTGCTTGCTCCCTGGTGGATGGTGGGGGTGGGGTGGGGGCAGGGTCGGGGGGTGGGCAGGCTTGTTCCTTATATAGGATGAGGGTACGGGTGTGTCCAGGAGTCAGGCTGAAGGAGGTGTTTTGTCCACCTCTTAGGTGGTGGTGTGTGCAGAGGACATATGCAGTACCCCATTTTTGCTCCATACCCCCTGATTTTGCTCCAGGCTCCTCAAAAGTGGCAGTTGGGTCTTTTAGTCTCTTGTATCTTTTGTCCAGAATTTGTCCCAACTGCACAAACACGCAGTCATTTTTAGTCCCATGGAGTTTCTTTGTATTTTATTGCTTGAAAAGAGGTGTGTCCAGGTGCAAGCACTGCAGTATTGCAGTAAATGGTCCCAGGTTCTAGGCCTATCTCAAATTTAAGCCTCTTTTTAAAAGGAAGGATATTCTGACACGTGTTACAACGTGGATGATGCTCAAAGACTTCAGGTTAAATAAAGGATTAATAATGTATTGATAAGATTCCATGTATATAAGGAACTAAAGTAGTGCAATTCATAAATTCATGGCTGCCAGTACTCTTGCCTGGAAAAATCCCATGGATGGAGGAGCCTGGTAGCCTGCAGTCCATGGGGTTGCTAAAAGTCAGACATGACTGAGCGACTTCAGTTTCACTTTTCACTTTCATGCGTTGGAGAAGGACATGGCAACCCACTCCAGTGTTCTTGCCTGGAGAATCCCAGGGACAGGGGAGCCTGGTGGGCTGCCGTCTATGGGGTCGCACAGAGTCGGACACGACTGAAGCGACTTAGCAGCAGCAGCAGCCACAATCTGTGGGGAGAGAATGAAGGGTTAGTATTAATGAGCACAGAGTTTCAGTTGGGAAAAAAAAAAAAATTCTGGAGATGGATGGTGGTGATGGTGGCACAACAACATGAAGGTACTCAAGGTCACTGCACTTGTATATTACACATAGTTAAAATGGTAAATATCATGTATATTTTACCACAATAAAAGTTGTTAAATCACCACGTCATGTCCTACACTTTGAGACTCCATGGACTGCAGCATGCCAGGCTTCCCTATCCCTCACCAGCTTCCGGAGTTTGCCCAAGTTCATGTCCATTAAATTGGTAATGCGATCCAACTATCTCATCCTCTGTCACCCTTTTCTCCTTCTGCCTTCAATCTTTCGCAGCATCAGTGTCTTTTCCAGTGATTCAGCTGTTCACATCATGTGACCAAAGTATTGGAGCTTCAGCGTCCTTCCAAAGAGAATTCAGGACCGATTGCCTTTAAGATTGACTGGTTTCATCTCCTTGCTTTCCAAGGGATTCTTAAGAATCTTACCCAGCACCACAGTTTGAAAAGTTCAATTCTTTGGCTCTCTGCCTTCTTTATTGTCCAGCTCTCACAATTGTACATGACTACCAGAGAGATCATAGTGTTGACAACGAAAAGTGGTTAATATTAATTCAAAGCTCCAGATTAATATTCATCTCTGGGATGAAGAAAGGAGATACAATCGAAGAGAAGTAGGGTCTTGACAATGTTCCCTCTTGGCCTGGTAATAGAGTCATAGGTATTCATTGCTGTTTTTTAAACTAAAAGACTGTATTTTCATGCCTGATACTGTATGCATGCCATATTTCTCTTAAAATTTTAAATACACATATACATATAAATATCAGGAATATAAATGTTTGTGGCAAAACTATCATGAAAAACAGGGGAATTTATAAACACAAATTCAAAATAATGGTGAGAAGGAAGAGGGGAAGGGAGGAGAGGGAAGGAAAAGGATCTGGAAAGGGGGACCCTAGGGGATGTCACTGATCATGATGTTTTTTGTTTCCCTAAAATTGGAGAGGTGAGATATACACAGGAGTCTATTATTTCATGATTCTTTTTTCTTACACATATTTTTCAAATATTCTTTTTAATTTATTCTGTATTTAATAAATGTAATTTTTTAAAAGATCCCTAACAGTATATATTTTAGAGGTTTGGCTTTATTTGTAAATCTGGCACAGCATCAAACACTGAGGCCAACCGCTTCATTAGACTGGTCTAGGCTACTTCTATCCTACTACATTTGTGGTGCCATGAGGCGATCACAGCCATCTGAAGAAGTACTTGTGATGTGATGAACAGACAGCTTTAGTGCAGAATAAACCATAGCTCTCCTTTATGCAAGTGGTTAAAAGGAGAATGTGCCCTCCTCTGGGGTATTAAAGTTTTGCTGTGGCCCCTCCAGTCCCTTACAGCGTAGAAAGTGGGCCACTATGTCCCTTGGCTGCATTCATTCCATTAACTTTCTCTGCCTTTTCCCCAACATCAACAAAGGAACAATACATAAAATACAACCATCTAAAAGATCCTGTCATATTTGACAAAGGAAACCTTTTTCCAGGATAAAGTACCAAATATCTCTACTATTATATTAGAAAGTAAGTGGGCTTATTATGGAGGACCAGAGGGCTGTTTGGAAGAGCCCTTACAGTTTCAAGGAACCCCAAATTTAGATCTTTGACCTCATCTCCAAATAAGATTACAATACAGTCACAGAGGCACACAAACAAGAGTTTTAAAAGACATTTGTTATGCAACTTGAAGTGTGTGTCCCAGTAGCAGGCCAAATCCCATTGTTATCTTTTGATGAGAATTTATAAAAATTACATTTCTTGATTCAGCATTCTAATTTATTAAATGTAAACTTGTTAAAATTTACAATTAATTGTATAACACCGCTTTGGTGTTTCTTCATTTTGTAATAAATCAGGAGCCTTTAAAATTTATGATACAGGTTTAGCAAAGCAAAATACAGGAAACCCAGCTAAATTTTAATTTCAGATAACCAAGTAATTTTTAGTATGAGTGTGTCCCATGCAAAAATGAAAAGGTTACACCTTTTCAGTGTAACCAGGTCCCATATTTTTCATGAGATGGACTCATACTAAAAAACTACTTATCTGAAATCATAAAATTCAGCTGGGTATACTATATTTTATCTGGCAGCCCCCATTAACATACATACCCAGCTTCTCCACCTCTGTGTGCCCCAGAATGGGTAGAAAAAGAAAGAAATGTTTGTTGAGTGTTTGCCCAGTACATTACAACTGTGATCTCATTTAAACTTTACAACAACCCCATGGGATATATATTACCATTCCACTTAAAAGCGAACAGTATACCACAAGGAGCTATATATAACCTAGAAGGGAAAAGAATTTGAAAAAAAGATATATGTATGTGTATGTGTGTATATATATATATATATATATATAACTAAATCACTTTGCTATATACTTTGTTTAAATATATAAAATAATTTTGAAAGATAAAAAGAAAAAAATTTAAGTGAACACAAAGCTTGAATAAGTTATTCAAGATGAGGCAACAGAAATGAGGTGGATGAAGCATCAAATTCAGGCTTGCTTCCCAAATCTGTGCTTTTTCCCTCAGTGCACCTCCCATTTTAGAAAGCTTTCAGATGACCTTCCTTTTTTCTTTTAAGTTTTAACCAAAAAAAGAAAGTGTTCTGCAAATACTCCAAACAAAGGCTTTCCTATCATAACTTAATATTTCATATGAAATATATTTTTCATATCAAATTAATTTGTTTGCTTTGAGTATAAAGTAATTATAAGTGAAATTTGCATAGCCTAGTGAAGAGTTTTGCTTTAAGAAGTTCAGATAATCTCTTGCAGCTCAATTTCTTCATCTATTAACTGAGGATGTTCTGTGCTAAAGCTCTTTCCAGTTCCCCATCTTTAGGATTCCACTCATTTGAGAAAACATATTAAATTTTACACAGCTCTCTGCTGTCACCTGCTGGAAAAATTACAGAAACTGTTTCTGCTTGAAATGCACTCTTTCAGTAGCCATTGAATTCTCTAGATCCTATGGCTTGTTTACTTAGTAATTTCAGTCAATTAATGAGAATTATAGATTTCCAAGTTTTCCCAGTTCTAGCATTTTGCATTTCTTGGGGAAAAAAAAGTAAAAGTGAAAGTTGATCAGTCATCTCTGACTCTTTGTGACCCCATGGACTGCAGCCCGCCAGGCTCCTCTGCTCGTGGAATTTTCCAAGCAAGAATACTGGAGTGGGTAGCCATTCCCTTCTCCAGGGGATCTTCCCAATCCAGGGATCTCATTGCAGGCAGATTCTTTACCATCTGAGCCAGCAGGGAAGCCCTGTTTTCCATTTTTAAAACATTCCAAATGAATCAAGCCATCTGAGTTGACCATCTAAAAATCAATTTCCAATACCTAAGACATGGAAGCAACCTAGATGTCCATCAACAGATGAATGGATAAAGAAGCTGTGGTACATATGTGCTATGGAATATTACTCAGCCATAAAAAGGAACACATTTAAGTCAGTTCTAAGGAGGTGGGTGAACCTAGAGCCTATTATATAGAGTGAAGTAGACCTAGATAAAAACAAATATCACATATTAATGCATATATATGGAATCTAGAAAGATAGTCCTGATAAACCTATTTGCAGGGTAGCATGAAGGAGCCTGGTGGGCTGCCATCTATGGGGTCGCACAGAGTCGGACACGACTGAAGTGACCTAGCAGCAGCAGCAGCAATGGAGACACAGACATAGAAAACAGACTTATCGACATGGGAGTGGGGGGAGGAAGGAGAGAGTCGGACTAATGGAGAGAGTAATGTGGAAACATATACACTTTCCTTCTTCAAACATATATACTACCATATGTAAAATAGAGAGCCAATCTGAGCTCTGTAACAACTTAGAGGGGTGGGATGGTGTGGGAGGTGGGAGGGAGGTTCAAGAGGGAGGGGACATATGTATACCTATGGGTGATTCATGCTGATGTATGGCAGAAACCAGCACAACATTGTAAAACAATTATCTTCCAGTTAAAAATAAATAAATTAAAAAAATTAGTTTTTAGCAGTTTTTCCCATAATACCCAGTGTTATGCAATGACTGTCCTCCCAAATCTACTCAAATAAAATTATGTACTGTTACTGCTGCATTTATGAGATCTGATAAGAAGTACTCAATAGAAGAGAAAAAATGATTTGTTAAAGTATCTTATAAAGATTTTTGGGATATTTAATTTTTGTTTTCTACAAACACTCAACTATTTTCACACACTCACACATAATCTGGAATACATATACCTATTTTTAAAATCTGCTCTATATCTGCAAAGTCTAGTTTTTTTTTAATTATAACTGGAAAAATGTTCCTGAATTAAAGACTAATTGTTGGCCTTAACTTTTTTATATATAGAGTTAGGGGTTTTTTGAGCAGTTTTAGGTTCACAGTAAAATTGAATGGAAGGTACAGAGATTTTCAATATACCTCCTGCCCCTCGCCTGAGCCCCCCTGCTCATAAAACAGCCCTCAGCATCAACATTTCTCACCAGAATGTAACATTTGTTAAACTTGATAGACACATCACTGTCACTCAAAACAAAGTCCAAAGTACATTAGGTTTCACTTTTGGTGTTGAACATTCTAAGAGTTTTGACAACATACAATGACACGTAGGAAAAGGAGTACGTCAAGGCTGTATATTGTCACCCTACTTATTTAACTTATACGCAGAGTACATGATGAGAAACGCTTGGCTGGAAGAAGCACAAGCTGGAATCAAGATTGCTGGGAGAAATATCAATAACCTCAGATATGCAGATGACACCACCCTTATGGCAGAAAGTGAAGAGGAACTAAAAAGCTTCTTGATGAAAGTGAAAGAGGAGAGTGAAAAAGTTGGCTTAAAGCTCAACATTCAGAAAACGAAGATCATGGCATCCAGTTCCATCACTTCATGGGAAATAGATGGGGAAAGAGTGGAAACAGTGTCAGACTTTATCTTTTTGGGCTCCAAAATCACTGCAGATGGTGACTGCAGTCATGAAATTAAAAGACGCTTACTCCTTGGAAGAAAAGTTATGACCAACCTAGATAGTTGAAAAGCAGAGACATTACTTTGCTAACAAAGATCCGTTTAGTCAAGGCTATGGTTTTTCCTGTGGTCATGTATGGATGTGAGAGTTGGACTGTGAAGAAAGCTGAGCACCAAAGAATTGATGCTTTTGAACTGTGGTGTTGGAGAAGACTCTTGAGAGTCCCTTGTACTGCAAGGAGATCCAACCAGTCCATTCTAAAGGAGATCAGCCCTGGAATTTCTTTGGAAGGAATGATGCTAAAGCTGAAACTCCAGTACTTTGGCCACCTCATGCGAAGAGTTGACTCACAGGAAAAGACTCTGATGCTGGGAGGGATTGGGGGCAGGAGGAGAAGGGGACAACAGAGGATGAGATGGCTGGATGGCATCACCGACTTGATGGACGTGAGTTTGAGTGAACTCTGGGAGATGGTGATGGACAGGGAGGCCTGGCGTGCTGCGATTCATGAGGTCGCAAAGAGTTGGACACGACTGAGTGACTGAACTGAACTGAACTGAATGACATGTATCCAGTATTGTTGTTGTTCATTTGCTAAGTTGTGTCTGACTCTTTGTGACCCCATGGACTGCAGCATGCCAGGCTCCCGTGTCCTCCACTACCTTCTGGAGTTTGCTCAAATTCATGTTCATTGAGTCGGTGATGCTATCTAACCATCTCATCCTCTGCTTCTCCCTTCTCCCTTTGCCTTCAATCTCTCCCAGAACCAGGGTCTTTTCCAATGAGTCAGGTCTTTGCATCAGGTGGCCAAAGGATTGGAGCTTCAGCTCCAAAGGATATTCAGGGCTGATTTCCTTTGGGATCAACTGGTTTGATCACTTTGCAGTTCAAGGGGCTCTCAAAGTCTTTTTCAGCACCACAATTTGAAAGTATCAATTCTTTGGCACTCAGACTTCTTTATGGTCCAACTGTCACATCCAGTACATGACTACTGGAAAAATCATAGCTTTGACTATACAGGCTTTTGTCAGCAAAGTGATGCCTCTGCTTTTTTAAATATGCTAAGTTTGTCATAGCTTTCCTTCCAGAGAGCAAGCATCCTCTAATTTTAGGGCTGCAGTCATTGTCCGCAGTGATTTTGGAGCCCAAGAAAAGAAAATCTGTCACTGTTTCCACTTTTCCCCTTTTATTTGCCATGAAGTGATGGGACTGGATGCCATGATCTTCTTCTTTTTCTTTTTTAATATTGAATTTTAAGCCAGCTTTTCCACTCTCCTCTTTCACCCTCATCAAGAGACTCTTTAGTTCCTCTTCACTTTCTGCTAATAGAGTGGTATCATCTGCGTATATGAGATTGTTGATATTTCTCCTGGCAATCTTGATTCCAGCTTGGGATTCATCCAGGCTGGCATTTTGCATGATGTACTCTGCATAGAAGTTAAATAAGCAGGGTGATAATATACATCCTTGCTGTACTCCTTTCCCAATTTTTAACCAGTCTGTTGTTCCATGTCTGGTTTGAAATGTTACTTCTTGACCCACATGCAGGTTTCTCAGGAGGCAGGTCAGGTGGTCTGGGATTCCCATCTCTTTCAGAATTTTCCAGTTTGTTGTGATCCACACAGCCAAAGGTTTTAGCATAGTCAATGAAGCAGATATTTTTCTGGAATTCCCTTGCTTTCTCTATGATCCAGAAAAGATTGGCAATTTGATCCCTGGTTCCTCAGCCTTTTCTAAACCCACCTTGTACATCTGGAATTTCTTGGTTCACATACTGTTGAAGCCTAGCCCAAAAGATTTTTGAGCGTAACCTTGCTAGCATGTGAAATGAGTGCAATTGTTCAGTAGTTTGAACATTCTTTGGCATTGCCTTTCTTTGGGATTGGAATGAAAACAACCTTTTCCAGTCCTGTGGCCACTGGTGAATTTTCCAAACTTGCTGGCACATTGAGTGCAGCACTTTAACAGCATTATCTTTTAAGATTTGAAATACGTCCGCTGGAATTCCATCACCTCCACTAGCTTTGTTCGTAGTGATGTTTCCTAAAGCCCACTTGACTTCACATCCCAGGATGTCTGGCTCTAGGTGAGTGATCACACCATCATGGTTATCTGGGTCATTAAGTTCTTTTTGTATAGTTCTTCTACATAAGCTTGCCACCTCTTTTTAATCTCTTCTGCTTCTTTTAGGTCCTTACCATTTCTGTCCTTTATCATGCCCATCCTTGTATGAAATATTCCCTTGATACTTCCAATTTTCTTGAAGAGATTTCTAGTCTTTCCCATTCTATTGTTTTCCTCTTTTTCTTTTCATTGGTCACTTAAGGTTTTCTTATCTCTCCTTGTTATTCTCTGGAACTCTGCATTCAGTTGGGCATATCTTTCTCCTTCTTCTTTGCCTTTGTGTCTCTTCTTTCCTCAACTATTTGTAAAGCTTCCTCAGATAACCACTTTGTCTTCTTGCGTTTCTTCTCCTTTGGTACAGTTTTGGTCATTGCCTCCTGCAGAATATTATGAACCTCTGTCCATATTATGGTATCATAAATAGTTTCCCTGCCCTAAACATCCTCTGTGCTCTGCCTGTTCATTCCCTCCTCCTCCCTAGCCCCTGGCAACCATTGACCTTTTAGGCTCTCTCCATAGTTTTACCTTTTCCACATGTCATATAGTTGGAACTATACAGTATGTAGCCTTTTCAGATTGGCTTCTTTCACTTACTAATATGTGTTTTAGCTTCCTCCATGTCTTTCAGTAGCTTGATAGCTCATTTCTTTTCAGCACTGAATAATCCGTTGTCTGGATATACCACAGTTTATTTATCTATCACCTACTGAAGGACAGGATTGGTTCCAAGTTTTGTCAGTTATGAACAAAACTGCTATAAACACCCATGTGCAGGTTTTTGTATGGACATAAGTTTTCAGTTCCTTGGGGTAAATACCAAGGAGTATGACTGCTGGATCATATGGTAAGAACATGTTCAGTTTTGTAACAAATTGCCAAACTGTCTCCCAAAGTGGCTGTACCATTTTGTTTTTCTGCCAACAATAAATGACAGTTCTTTTTGTTCCACAGCCTCACCAGCATTTGGTGTTGTCAGTATTTTGGAACTTGGCCATTCCAATAGGTATGTAACGGGATCTCACTGTTGTTTAAAATTTGCAATTCCCTGAAGACGGGATGCATGGCATCCTTTCATATACTTGTTTTCCATTTGAACGTCTACCTCTTTTAATACTTTTATTTTTTGGCCACACTGCATGGCATGCGGAACCAATGATCAGATCAAACTTGTGCTCCTTGCAGTGGAAGCACAGAGTCTTAATCACTGGACCGCCAAGAAGTCCCTGTATATCTTTTTCGGTGAGGTTTATCTATCTGTTCAGGTCTTTCGCTCATCATTTAATTGGGTTGTTCATTTTCTTACAATTTTAAGAGATTATAGTATATTTGGGGTAAATTTCCTTCATCGGACATGTCTTTTGCAAATATTTGCTCCCAATTTATGCCTCACTGGCCTTAATTATTTAAGTAATTAAAACCACTTTCCAGAATTCTCAACACAATGCTAAAAGTGTAGCCTAAATAATTCAATCATGAAATATAAAATATAGGACTAAATGTATTGCTAGTTGGACAAGAAAAAGTGCTCAACAATGATAATTATTAGGGAAATGCAAAACAAATCACATTGAGATATCACCTCAGACAGGTCAGAATGGCTATCATCAAAAAGACTACGAATAATAATTCCTGGAGAGGGTGTGGAAAAAAGGGAACCCTCCTATACTGTTGGTGGAAATGTAAATTCGGACAGCCAATATGGAGAATAGTATACAGGCTCCTCAAAATACTAAAAATATAGCCACCATATGATCCAGTGATTCCTCTCCCAGACATGTATTCAGAAAAGATGAAAACTCTAATTCAAGGAATTCCCTGGCAGTCCAGTGGTTAGGACTCCATGCTTCCACTGCATGGGGCATGGTTTCCATCCCTGGTTGGGGAACTAAAATCCTGCAAGCCATGTGGTTTGCCACCCCCCCAAGAAAGACTAATTAAAAAAGATACATGCACCCAGTAGTCATAGTAGCACTATTTACAATAGTCAAAACATGAATGTAACCTAAGTATCCATTGATAAATAAATGCACAAGAAGATGTGGTACATATATACAATAGAATATTACCCCAAAAAAGAGAATGAAATAATGTCATTTGCAGCAAAATGGATGAGCCTAGAGATTATCATACTAAGTGGAAATAAGAGCAAGACAAATATTATATATCACTTACTCGTGAAATCAAAAAAATAATACAAATGAAGTTGTTTACAAAACAGAAACAGACTCACAGACATAGAAAACAAACTTAAGGTTACCAAAAGGGGAGGGAGGAAGGGATAAACTGGGAGTATGGGGTTAACAGATATACCACAATATATAAAAAAATAGATAAACAACAAGGATTTATTTACTGTATTGCACAGTGAGTTATAGTCAATATCTTGTAATAACTTATAATGGAAAATAGTCTGAAAAAATAACTAATTCACTTAGCTATATACCTGAAACTAACACAATATTGTAAACCAACTATACTTCAGTTTTTAAAAATTTATTGCCAGTTGGGATTGAGTTGGCTCCCAAGGGTAGGAGCCAATAGCCAGTCCCTTCATATCTGAATCCACAGTATCTAGGGGTTTCTTGGTACAGCTGCCTGGACCTTCATGCAATCTAAGAAGTAACAAAATCAGAATCTTGGGGAATTTCTTGGCAGTCCAGTGGTTAGGACTCTGTTCTCCCTGCCAAGACTAAAATCCCACAAGTCGCAAAGTAAAAAAAAAAAAAAAATCAGAATCCAACACCTTTTTAAAAACTAATCTTGGAGGAGGGCTCCTTTTGAAAGGAGATTGGAAAAAGATTTTGGGAAAGGGGGGTAGTGCCCACTAACTTCTGTGCTATTTGTTCTTCTGCCTCATGATTTCCCAGACAGCTATCGACTGGCTTAAATATTTGAGTATATTTATTTATTGATATCTTTCAGTTGATGATGATCCTCATTAAAAAATATCCAAAATGAGTTTTCAACCCTCTTCCATCTCTTCCATTTGTCCTACAGTAATATGCAACAGTGTATACTTTAAATAATGCTTTTAATAACACAAATAACACATACTCAATACAAAGAGCTTAGAAAACCCAGAAATGCACAAAAGAAAAAAGAACTTACTTAAATCTCCCTTAATATTGCCATGGAAAAATAACTACTATACTACTCAGTAGAGCTTCCCAGGTGGCACAGTAGTAAAGGACCTGCCTGCCAATGCACAAGACTCAGGAGACGAGGGTTTGATCCCTGGGTTGGGAAGATCCCCTGGAGAAGGAAATGGCAACCTACTTCAGTATTCTTGCATGAAGAATCCCATGAACAGAGGAGCCTGGAGGGCTATAGTCTATCAGGTCTCAAAGAGTTAGACATGACTGAGCATGCATGCATGACATACGACATATTACTAGTGGGATTTCTTCTGTTACCTGAAAACTGGCTTCACCTCTTAGTGGGTTCTGAGCCAAAGGAGACACCCAAGCCAAAGTTTGGAGGAAGGAGGGAGTTATTACTTGCAGAAAGTAACAACACCACAGAGGATCTTTCTCAAAGCAGTATCTCCCCAAACAGCAAAATTGGGCAAGGTTTTAAGCCAAGCGTACGTACATATTTTTGAAGGGACTTGAAAAGAGAAGTCAGCATAGAATTGGGGTAAAGGACAACAGAATCCAAGGTTTAGTTGATTAAAGCCATGGAGGTCAAAAGGGGTCAATACAATCATCATTTAGATTCCAGTTGCTTTGGTGCTGAGGAGGTTTGAATTCTACAAAACAGCTCAAGAAAGTGCTTCAGGCTGATCTCTACCTTCGAAACAGAACCTGAAATCTTTACAACTGATATGTTATCTTTGCTTCTGGTACTTCTCCTCCCTGCTAACAGATTGTTCTTTTGTTTCCTTAAATTCATTATTACTGAGCCCTGTTCAAGGGCGAGCACTGAGACCAGGCTTAGATTACAAAATGGCTTAGGCCAAAAATGGCTTCTCTTATGTCAAAAAGCTATGTCTGGTTCTCTTTCTCCAGGGAGCCCCAACCCTATCAGCTTACACTCCCAGCATTTTATATACTCATGTATACATTTTTTTTCGTTTTAAAATAGTATAACACTATGCACGTTATAGTAGACTTTTTTGGCCTCTTTTTTTCCCCTTCTTTTTATATAGTAGAGTTTTTGTGGACTGCAGCACACCAGGCTTCCCTGCTTTGCACTATCTCCCAGTTTCCTCAACTCATGTCCATTGAGTCAGTGATACCATCCAACCTTCTCATCCCCTGTCACCCTCTTATTCTCCTGCCCTCAATTTTCCAGGCAAAATTTGACATGACCCAAATGTAATTACTCAAACTGGCTTCATAACAAGAAGGATACTGGAGATGAAAATCAGGAAAGACACATTTTTTGGACCTAGGTGTCCTTGCCTGAAAAGTGAGGAATTTCTTGCCATTCTGTTGTCAGTGCTTACTGTGGGATGAAATCTTGTCACCAAGTTACAGTCTAAGAACTTTATGTAATAGTCTCTGGTTCCATATACCCTTACACGGTTTTATTCTTAGTATATTTTTTTTTCTGACTGCCTGATTCAAGTGCCCAAGGCACATGAATTTGCTTTATTATTTTTGCTGGCAATCTTTCTGATTTAGTTGACTAGTCTTTAAATATAAAAATAAAATAAAATAAAAACATAAAAATACCCATCTTTTCTTAAAGAAAAAAAAAATGAGGACCAAAGAAATGATTAAAAAAAAAAACAAAAATCATCAATTGAGGGACTTCTCTGGTGGTCTAGTGGTTAGGACTTGTGCTTCTAGTGCAGGGGCCATAGGTTCGACCCCTGGTTGGGGGACTCCCCACACACCATGGGGTGTGGACAAGTTTTTTTTGTTTGTTTAATTAGTCAGTGGACTTTATTTTTCGTATTTAAAGAAATAAATGCTCAAAAGTAAAGGACAGAAATCACTATGTTTCAATTCAATTCAATCAGTTAGGCTTTAGTCAAAAAAAAGGTAACAGACTTAGGGTCCAAATAAAGCAACATTAAGAGAAGATAAGAAATATCCCAGAAGGATGGAATAGGATTTGGATACGCCAAGGAAATCAAACTAGAAAGGAAATCACTGTCTAAACAAGGGAATTTAGAAGTAGCTTTAATTATTTTCAATGATATAAAAGATATAAGCCAACTATGTGGTCTTCTCTATCAAGAACCAACAGGAAATTGATTTAAGCATTAGATTAATTTGGACATTAAAAAATGTTTACTAAGGGTTGGGAAACCAAAAGATAAAATGTACCAAAAGTGGAAAATGTGCTTACTATTTGTACAGGGACTGTTGTTGTCCTCTGATACCTGCTCTTCCCTTATATAGTAATAGCATCCCCTATTTTTAAGCTGGACACAGAGTCTTCCAAGATGTTTCTCAGTTAGGACTGACCATGTTACTAAATTCTGGTTAAATCCACGTCAAAGGAAGGGTCTTTAAACTGTCAGGGAGAAGTCCCTTCTTTCCTTTCTTTCCTCCTGCTGACTGGAATGTGAACATGATAGCCTGAGCTCAAGAAGCCTTTTTGGGCCATGAGGTGGAAGCCACAGGTTGAGGATATGGAGCAACTAGATAGAAAGGGCCTGGGTTCCAAATGTTTGTGGAGCTGCCATACCAGTCCCAATTACTTATCTCTAAACCTTTTTTATATGAGAAAAATAAACTTCTATCTTGTTTAAGCTACTATATTTTGGCGTTTTCTATCACTTGAAGCTTTTCCTAATTTTAAGTGATAGCCTCTTACAACCAAAAATTTTAAAAGTTTATCCTAAGATGAACATACAAAGTGCTCTTTGCAGGATTATTTAATATAAACAAATTGGAAAAAAAATAGTGATGCTGAACCAGTTAAACCAATGTCTGATGTATCTTTATAGTGAAATACCATGTAACTAGTGAAAAAGATGATACAGATCTATATTTACAGACCAGGGAAGATTCCATCAGGAAGGCAATGTACCAAAGTATTATTATTGGTTAGCCTCAAGTAGAAAAATTAAGTTGATTTTTAAGGGATGGAGGGAAAGAAGACTTGTGTATATTTTTCTTTCTTCTGCACTAAACAATGATTTCTAATAGGAATTTTAATATTTTTAAAGAAAGAACGTATGTATTGGTTTAATCAAAGAAATTTGTGAAATTTCCTTTCCTAAAATTTTTATGTGATGTTACAAGTAACCAGCTGTTTTTGAATACTTTATGTCAGCTCTCCACTTACTCTGGAATTCGCGAATGAAGACATAATATGATCACTTAGCCACAGTTGAAGGTAAACGGAATGATAGTCTAGGCTTTCATAACATAAAGTAATAGTTAAATGTTCATTTTCTTAAGTAAAAAATAACGGCAACAGGGGCTATATGTATACTTGTGGCTGATTTGCAGTGCTGTATGGCAGAAACTTCTGAACACTGGTGGAGGACACCAGGCACCCAGAAAGGCAGCCCATTCTCTTCGAAAGCGCGAAAGCACGTAGGACAAAATATAAAAGACAAAAAGAGAGACAAAAGAGTTAGGGATGGAGACCTGTCCTGGGGAGGGAGTCGTGAAGAAGGAGAAGTTTCTACATAGTAAGAACCCTCTCACAGGCGGGTCTATGGGGAGTTTGGGGATCTCAGAAGGCAACATAACTGGGAGAAAAAAAAAAAAAACAACCCACAGAATACTCACCTAACCACAACTGCACAAAAGAGAACTTTCCTGTGAAAGGCTCTAACCTAACAGCTTAAGACGCAGCCTGGCCTGCTCTTAGAACAAAGGATTGAGCGAATACAAAAAGAGAGCTAGCTGGCTGCCTACTGGCCCCTCCCCACCAGGAGGCAGAGAGGCAGGCTCTGAAGGTAAGGGGCTGCTACACTCTTAGCCCCAGAGATGGCATCTTCCACCAAACTGTGAGCAAGCTCCCAGCTGCTAATCACCTCTTCCTGAGATCCTGGATGGTTGACATCTGCCAGGAGGGTCGCAGCCTGAGATCAGCTCTCCAGAGGAGTTATTCGGCATACCTGAGACGGTGCTCTCACGGTGTGCCCGGGAAACCAAGCGGCCGGGATCAAGGAGGTGGTTAAGACACACGGCCAACCTGTGACAGTGCGCAAGAAACTGACCCAGACATGCCCGTGAGTGTCCAGGAGTCTCCAGCAGAGACGTGGGTCAGTGGCGGCCTGCTTCAGGGTCGGAGGCACTGAGTCCAGCAGTGCAGGCTTGGGACCTTTTGAAGGAGGTCGCCATTATCTTCATTACCTCCACCATAGTTTGGCTTCAGGTCTAGCAACAGGGAGGGAGCACAGCCCTGCCCATCAACAGAAAATTGGATTAAAGACTCACTGAACATGGCCCCACCCATCAGAACAAGACCCAGTTTCCTGCTCAGTCAGTCTCTCCCATCAGGAAGCTTCCATAAGCCTCTTAACCCTATCCATCAGAGGGCAGACAGAATGAAAACCACAATCACAGAAAACTAACCTAACTGATCACATGGACCACAGCTTTGTCTAGCTCAATGAAACTATGAGCCTCGCTGTGTAGGGCCACCCAAGACTGACGGGTCATGGCGGAGAGTTCTGACAAAATGTGGTCCGCTGGAGAAGGGAATGGCAAACCACTTCAGTATTCTTGCCTTGAGAACCCCATGAATGATAAGAAAAGGCAAAAAGAAATGACAGTGAAAGATGAATTCCCCAGGTTGGTAGGTGCCCAATATGCTACTGGAGAAGATGGATAAATAACTCCAGAAAAAATGAAGAGATGGAGCCAAAGCAAAATCAATATCCAGCTGTGGATGTGACAGGTGATGAGTAAAGTCTGATGCTATAAAGAGCAATATTGCATAGGAACCTGGAATGTTAGGTCCATGCAAATTCAAAGTGGCAAAGAGGAGATGCCAAGAGTGACCATTGGTATTTTAGGAATCAGTGAATTAAAATGGACTGGAATGGGTGAACTTAACTTAGATAACCATTATATCTACTATTGTGGGCAAGAATCCCTTAGAAGAAATGGAATAGCCATCATAGTCAACGAAAGAGTCCAAAATGCAGTACTTGGATGCAATCTCAAAAATGACAGAATGATCTCTGTTTGTTTCCAAGGCAAACCATTCAATATCACAGTTATCCAAGTCCATGCCCTGAAAATTGAAGAAAGTAGGGAAAACCACTAGACCATTCGGGTATAACTTAAATCAAATCCCTTACAATTATATAGTGGAAGTGACAAATAGATTCAAGCGATTAGGTCTGATAGAGTGCCTGAAGAACTACAAATGGAGATTCATGACATTTTACAGGAGGCAGTGATCAAGACCATCACCAAAAGAAATGCAAAAAGGTAAAATGGTTGTCTGACAAGGCCTTACAAATAGCTGAGAAAAGCCGAGAAGCTAAAGGCAAAGGAGAAAAGGAAAGATACACCCATTTGAACTCAGAGTTCCAAACAATAGCAAGGAGAGATAAGAAAGCCTTCCTCGGTGATCACTGCAAAGAAATAGAGAAAAACAATAGATTGGGAAAGACTAGAGATCTCTTCAAGAAAATTAGAGATACCAAGGGAACATTTCAGGCAAAGATGGGCACAATAAAGGACAGAAATGGTATGAACCTAACAGAAGCAGAAGATATCAAGAAGACATGGCAAGAATACATAGGAGAACTATACAAAAAAGATCTTAATGACCCAGATGGTGTGATCACTCACCTAGAGACAGACATCCTGGAATGTGAAGTCAAGTGGACCTTAGGCAGCATCACTACAAACAAAGCTAGTGGAGGTGATGAAATTCCAGTTGTGCTATTTCAAATCCTAAAAGATGATGCTGTGAAAGTGCTGCACTCAATATGCCAGAAAATCTGGAAAACTCAGCAGTGGCTACAGGACTGGAAAAGGTCAGTTTTCATTCCAGTCCCAAAGAAAGGCAATGCCAAAGGATGTTCAAACTACTGCACAATGGCACTCATCTCACATGCTAGCAAAGTAATACTCAAAATTCTCCAAGCCAGGCTTCAACAGTATGTGAACTGAGAACTTCCAGATGTTCAAGCTAGATTTTCAAAAGGTAAAGGAACCAGAGACTAAATGGCCAGCATCCGTTGGATCATTGAAAAAGCAAGAGAGTTCCAGAAAAATATCTACATTTGCTTTATTGATGATGCCAAAGCCTTTGACTGTGTGGATCACAACAAACTGCAGAAAATTCTGAAAGAGATGGGAATACCAGACCACCTGACCTGCCTCCTGAGAAATCTGCATGTGCAGGTCAAGAAGCAAGTTAGAACTGGACATGGAACAACAGACTAGTTCCAAATCGAGAAAGGAGTATGTCAAGGCTGTGTATTGTCACCCTGCTTATTTAACTTCTATGCAGAATACATCATGCGAAATGCCAGGCTGGATGAAGCACAAGCTGGAATCAAGATTGCCGGGAGAAATATTAATAACTTCAGACATGCAGATGACACCACCCTTATGGCAGAAAGCGGAGAAGAACTAAAGAGCCTCTTGATGAAAGTGAAAGGGAGTGTGAAAAAGTTGGATTAAAATTCAACTTTCAGAAAACTAAGATCATAGCATCCGGTTCCATCACTTCATGGAAAACAGATGGGGAAACAATGGAAACAGTGAGAGAGTTTATTTTGGGGGGCTCCAAAATCACTGCAGATGGTAACTGTAACCATGAAATTAAAAGACGCTTGCTCCTTGGAAGAAAACCTATGACCAACCTAGACAGCATATTAAAAAGCAGAGACATTACTCTACCAACAAAGGTCTGTCTAGTCAAAGCTATGGTTTTTCCAATAGTCATGTATGGATGTGAGAGTTGGACTATAAAGAAAGCTGAGCACCGAAGAATTGATGCTTTTGGACTGTGGTGTTGGAGAAGACTCTTGAGAGTCCCTTGGACTGCAAGGAGATCTAACCAGTCCATCCTAAAGGAGATCAGTCCTGAATACTCATTGGAAGGACTGATGCTGAAGCTAAAACTCCAATACTTGAGCAACCTGATGCGAAGAAGTGACTCATTGGGAAAGACCCTGATGCTGGGAAAGATTAAAGGCAGGAGGAGAAGGGGATGAGAGGATGAGATGGTTGGATGGCATCACAGACTCGATGGACATAAGTTTGAGCAAGTTCTGGGAGGTGCTGATGGACAGGGAAGGCTGCATGCTGCAGTCCATGGGGTCGCAAAGGGTCAGACGTGTCTGAGCAACTGAACTGAACTGATGGCAGAAACTAATACAACATTGTAAAGCAATATCTTCCAACTTTAAAAAAATAATAATTGCAACAGATAGTCCCTCCCGCACATGGCACATATTAGTCAATTTACATATGGATCCTGGCAAATTCTGAGTATCAATTACAACACTAGCACCACTTAGGTTTGGGTTGGTTTACCTGTGTATATGGGAAGTAGCAGAGCATCAAGCAAAATACCAAGTCTACTAACTTTAAATTGAGATTTTACTGCTACATCCTTCAAAGAGCTCACAACCTAACAGGATAACTAAGACCTGTACGTAATTAATTATGATTCAAGACCAGATGAAGTGACCGTTGAGAAGTACTGAAACAGGAGGGAAGGGGGCAGGGTACAACCTTTAAAAACATCACATAGGTATTGTTATTGTTGTTCAGTCACTAAGTCTTGTCCAACTCTTTGCAACCCCATGAACTGCAGCACACCAGGATTTCCTGTCCTTCACTATCTCTCAGAGTTTGCTCAAACTCATGTCCATTGAGTCGGTGATGCTGTCCGATCTCATCTCACCCTTTGTCACCCCCTTCTCCTCCTGTCCTCAATCTTTCCCAGCACCAGGGTCTTTTCCAATGAGTCAGGTCTTTGCATCAGGTGGCCAAAGGATTGGAGCCTCAGTCCTTCCAATGAATATTCAGGGTTGATTTCTTTTAGGATTGACTGGTTTGATCTCCTTACTGTCCAAGGAACTCTCAAGAGTCTTCTTCAGCACCATAATTCAAAAGCATCAATTCTTCGGTCCTCAGGCTTCTTTATGGTTCAACTTTCATATCTGTGCACAACTACTGGAAAACCATACCTTTGACTATATGGACATTTGTTGGCAAAGTGATGTCCCTGCTTTTTAATATACTGTCTAGGTTTGTCATAGCTTTTCTTCCAAGGAGCAAGCATCTTTTAATTCTGTGGCTGCAATCACTATCTGCAGTGATTTTGGAGCCCAAGAAAATAATATCTGTCACTGTTTCCACTTTTATCCCATATATTTGCCATGAAGTGATGAGACCGGATACTGTGATCTTCGTTTTTTGAATGTTGAGTTTTAAGACAGGTTTTTCACTTTCCTCTTTCACCCTCATCAAGAGGTTCTTCAGTTATAGGACATAACAAAAACTGATTAGAGCTAAACTAGCTCCAGTAGACCCTGAGCCTCATTATATGTTCATTGTAATATGTTAGCTAAATATGACACTAAATATGTCAGTGTTGTGACAGTTCAGAGCTTAACCATAAAAGTCCAAAAAGTGGGCAGTGGCTCAATTCCTGGAAATGCCCACCCTCTCCCATGCCCCTCCTCCCCACAAAATAGTTGGAATAATCCTCCCACTCATTAGCCTATGAAATAGTCCAGCCCCTATTTCAGGGCCTCTCACCTTCTGAGATGGCCCACACTCTGGAGTCAGTGAGTGAAAGTATCTCAGTCGTGTCTGACTCTCTGTGACCCCATGGACTGTAGCCCACCAGGCTCCTCTGTCCATGGGATTTCCCAGGCAAGAATATTGGAGTGGGTTGCCATTCCCTTCTCCAGGGGATCTTCCCAACCCAGGGATCAAACCCAGGTCTCCTGCATTACAGGCAGATTGTTTACTGTCTGAGCTACCAGGGAAGACTCTCCACACCCTCTGTGAAGGCCATCCTAAATAAATCCACTTCTTACATATCACTTTGTCTCTCACCGAATTCATTCTGCCAGGAGACATCGAGAACTGAGCTTCATTAGGTTCTAAGACCAGGTGTGATCTCAATTAAAAGACCGTAGATTCAAGTCCCAATCTGAGTTGCACGGTTTCAGTACAAGCAAAGAATGAAGAAGTTTCAAAAGAGGAAAAATATTTCTCATTTAGGAATTTTAAAGCATTGAAAAGGAGGAGATGGCCTGTGAAATGGCCTAAATTAGTATATATCAAACTTGACTGTGGATTTTGTTAAAATGCAGATTCTGAGGACTTCCCTGGTGGTTCAGTGGTTAAGATTCTGCCCTTCCAAGGCAGAGGGCAAGGGTTTGAGCCCTAATCAGGAACTAAAATCCCACATGCCTCCAGGTGTGACAAAAAGAAAAAGAAAAAAGCAGATTCTGATTCAGTAGGTGGTCTGGAGCTTCACTGTCTCCCTTTTCCCAATCTCTGAAGAGATTCTGTTCTTCTATTGCAGAAAACTCTTAAATTTATATATCCAGCCCAGATTTTTTTCCTCGAGCCCCCAGATGTAATTCAACTGCCTTCTTGACATCTCCCTTGATATCTCATAGATACACCAGACTTACCATCTGCAAAATTAAACTTTTTATTTTCTGCTAGAACAACTCCAGCCTTGAGAATCTCAGTAAATGAAATTAACATCTATCCACTTATGGAAGTCAGAAGGCTAGGAATCATCCCTATCTCCTTTTTTCTCCCTCCCATATCCAATCCAGCAACAAATTCAGTTACTTTTATCCCCCCAATATATCTCTAATCTGTCTTCCCAGAGCAATCACTCCAGCCCTGCACAACAATTCTAATAGATCTTACCTCTTCTACCCTCACCAGCCTCATTCATTCTCCACACAAAAGCCAGTGCAATCTTTAAGTGATGTAAGTCAGATTGTATCACTCTCTGCTTAAAAGACCTCCATGACTTTCCATGACATTGAATAAAATCTAAGTTTTTTTTTTTATCACTCTGTATCTTTGTGTCCATTAGGCACTAGAGGCCTAGAGGTTGATATCTTGTCATGGGCCTAATAAAAAACAAGAGGAAAAAAAGAAGTAGCTCCAAAAAACTTTTTTTTTTCTGTCTAGTCTTTTAATTCACTTATATATTTAAAATGTATGTGTGTATATATATATACACAAACAGAATATTTAAATTTGGAGTCATATTATAACTTTCTTAAACCTTAATTTTACATCCTATGTCATTTTTCAATGAAAAATCTTTAATGAAGATTTTTTTCATCTTTGAAAGGATATTGTTAATAATGAACAAAGTTGTAGTGTAAAGAGGCATAATTTATTTAGTCATTCTCATATGATGAATGTTTGCAGAGTTTTCGCTGTCTTGGGGTTACTGTTCTCATGTATAAACCTTTTATAGCATCTCTGATTTTTCTTATAAAAGGTTTCTAGAAGTGGGATTATTGGGTAAATAAGTATGAATATTTTTGTGGTTCTTCATGGATCTTGCAAAACTACTTTTCAAAAGTGCTCATTTGCTTGACAACTGACCCTCTGGACTGTCTGGAGATTAATGGCAGTGTGTTCATCACGTTGCAGAACAAACACATGTCTTTCTACCTAGCTTATGGTGGACACTGTGAGCCCGCAGCCACCTTCTCCTGTGTGGCCCTCCTAACAGACCCCTACAAGCACAGTTCTCACAGTACTTGTTTCTCAGAGCCAGCAATCTAAAGGGCTAGGTGCTCTCGAAAGAAATGCAGCTGCATGAGGCGACTTGGTCCCGGTCAGCTCCATGAAGGGCCCCAGAGAAGACTGCAGAACCAAGAACCAGGGGATGCTCCAAAGAGCTCAAATTTGAATAAACACTGCATGCTCAGTCCCTCAGTGGTGTCCAGCTCTTTGCGACCCCATGGACTGTAGGCCGCCAGGCTCCTCTGTCCATGGGATTTCCTAAGCAAGGATACTGGAGTGGGTTGCCATTTCCTTCTCCACAAAAAACTTTGTAAATCAAAATTAATGAATGTCTGTGACTACATGATATATGTCAATTAATCCTAAATTTCATCTCAACCTTTATGAAGTTACTTATATATTTTATTTTACTGAGGATGTGGGTACATCTTATTTCGTGCATATAATGTGGAGTGAGTCTGCAAAGACAGGAGTTTGTGCTGTATCTGACTCTTAGCCTGCCAGACTCCTCTGTTCATGGAGATGCTTCAGAAAAGAATACTGGAGTGTGTAGCCTATTCCTTCTCCAAGAGATCTTCTGACCAGGAATCAAACCAGAGTCTCCTACATTGCAGGCAGATTCTTTACCAGCTGAGTTACCAGGAAGAGCCTACTGTGTTCTAAGTTGGCTCTAATTTAGAGCCTTTATATGAGGTCCTGCCCATCCACATCTGTGCTGCCTCTCCAGGATCTCCATAGAGTCACTCCTAGTTGCTTGCTAAACTCTGCCAGCCAGGCTTGCAAATACATAGAACAAACCGAAATCTATATTGCTGTTCCGTTTTCTCCCATCCCCTCTCCTGACTGGCTCCTTCTCCATTAGCTCTCAAATTAAATGTAACCTCTTCAAAGGGATCTTTCAGACCAGTCCATCTAAAATAGGTACACGCTCCCTGCCTCCAACTTTCCTATTTTCTGTTTGCCTTATTTCCTCCATAACATTGCTATCTGTAGTTTATTTTGTCTGCTCATTCTATATTTCCCATTAGACTAATGAACTCCAGTAAGGCAGAACACATATGACTTGTTTTCTGTTGTATCTTTAGGACCTGATCCTGTGACTGGCCCAAAGCAGGTTTCAATAAATTGCCAATGAATGAATAAATAAATGAGAACTTATTCTTCAAGGAAGGAGGAGGACCAAGCAAGGAAGATTTGTCTTGGACTCCAACTTGAGATGCTAGAGGCACTCATCCTTCTTTGTTCTAGGCACACCCAGATGGGTTTAAAAAGGAACATTGGGGGTTTTCCCCAAAATAAGTTTTCATGAAAGCTCTTGTAACTTAGTAACTTACCCTCTTGGCTTGGGGGTGGGGGCGGGGTGAGGGGGAGTGAAAGTGGCTCAGTGGAGTCACTCTTTGTGATCCCATGGACTAGCCTGCCAGGTCCTTCTATCCATGGAATTCTCCAGGCCAGAATACAGGAGTCCGTTCCCTTCTCCAGGGGATCTCCCCACGGCATCAAATCCAGGTCTCCTGCATTGCAGCCGGATTCTTTACCGTCAGAGCCACCAGGGGGTGGGGAGGGGCGTGGATTTAAAACCCGGTTTAAAACTAGGTTAAAAGGAAAGGAAATGTTTGGAACAGATGTGCGGTTCACCAGATTGGGGCTCTTCATTTTGCATCCTCCCCTCCCGTTTTGGCGGTAGTGGTAAAGAACCCGAATGCAGGAGACTGAGAGACCCCGGTTCGATCCCTGGGTCGGGAAGATCACCTGGAAAGGTGAATGGCAACCCACTCCAGTATTCTTGCCTGGAGAATTCCATGAACAGAGGAGCCTGGCGAGCCACAGCGCATGGGGTCGCAGAGTCTGACGCGATCTAGCACGCACGCACTCCTGTTTCTAACGGCTCCACCCCTTCCTGTTATCAGCCTGAAGCAACGAGTGGCTTTGGCTTAGGGTCTGGCACCAAAGACCTACTTCTCGTTGATTATTCATGAAGTGGGTGGGTCTGTGTGTGGGGGTGTTCCTTAATATTTATAAGGGGCGGAGTCTCCTTTCTGAGGGAGCTCAGGGAGGGTTCTAAAATATTCCTCAGGGAGGACGGCACTATGGGGTCCAGGGGCGGGGCCTTCTTCCCGCTGGGGCTCCTGGGAGGATTCTAAAACATTCTCGAGGCCAAGGGGGCGCCTGTGAGACTGGAACGCAGCTTCGGAGCCGACGGGAGCCGGACCTTCCCTCTTCCTGGCGGCAAAACCTTGCGGAAATACTTTCTTTTCTAAATATTAAGAAATTTGAGGAGGTGGGGCAGAACGACTAAGTCCCATTTTCCTGTGATCCTTTAACCGGAAAACTGTCAAAATCTGTGGTAAAAAAAATTTTTTTTCCCCGATAATTTCTGGAGATAGTTTCATCTTTCCATGGACTGAAGACAGTCAAAAATGCATCCCAGTGTGGTTTGACTCTTAAATTGGAAAGTTTTTCTTTTATGGCCTCTCTAGTTTACCTCTTTGAAGGTATTTTGAGCTTATTCCGGAGCAGGGGGAGGGGGTGGGTCTCTTCAAAGGGTTTTCCTATGTTAAAACAAATTAGAAATCGTAGTGAATTGCTCTCGGAAGGTTTTATCAGAGAAGAGGGAGAAAAGTTCATCCAAGAGGTACTTAAAGCCTTTCAAACGTGGGCAAAAGTAGTGAGATGGAACAGGGCATTGAAACGTCATCGTATTACGATTATTTGGGTTCGTGATTCTCATTCTCTAGAGGGCTGAGAGGAAACCAGAAATAATTTGGGATTACACCTTTAGGATTTTCAGAAAGTCTTGTTATCTCCCCTGGAACATTCAGGTCTGAGTGAGAAAAAGAAGGAATTGTAAGAGGAGACTAGTTTTAGCAGAATTTAGATCACTGTGTTTTAACTCCTCTCAGAGGTTTAAAAATATATAGTGTGTGGTTGACACACTAAAGCCCCCTAGGTTTGAGGTGTCAGTGAGTTTCTGAAGAGCCCACAGGCTCCCACCCAAGCCCCAGGTTACACAGTGCTCAAAGAAACAGAACAAAACCTAGGCCAGGTGTATATTTTACTATAATGAAAAATGCTCTTAAATGCCTACTGTGACAAGTTAAAAACAGTCTTATGGATTGAATAAATTAATATTCTTTCATTTGGTGAAATCCCACGCAGTCCTTTAAAAAATATATACTTGTAGAAATATAAATATTGGTATGGAAAGAAATGACAATTTTAATTACAACTGAAAAGGATTACAAAATAGTGTGAACAGAGATTTCCTCTGTTTTTGTAAAAAACATATATGGAAAACTCTAGAATGTTATAAGCCAAAGGGCTTGATTTTGTGCTAAAAACCAAATGAATTTAATTTTCTTCTTTTTGTTTTGCTGTATTTTGTAAAAATTTTTGACAGTGCATGTTACTTGTGTAATTTTAATGATTATTTTAAAATATCTACTAGCAAAGCACTATGTAGGGTATAGTTTTAAGGGAAATTCACAGTATGCTTTTCACTAAGCACTAAATTTCTTGGCCACATTTTCAATTATACAGCTGATTTTAAATTGATGTAAATTGACACATAACCTTTTAGATGAATAAGTAGCAATGTGATTTTTTAGCAATTTTGTGCCAAAAGGAGAAAATGCATTTTGGTCAGATATATTTGTAACTCTTTGATGAAATGTCTTAGTTGTTTCTTCAGAAATAAGGAGCCCTAGATTGGAGTTATGCATGTGTACACATGCATGTATGTTTACAAAAGAGTGTTTTCTGAATAGGAAAAGGAATGACACAAAGTCACTGATAACATTTTTTTTAAAGAATTATTGTTTAGTGTAAGTGAATTACTAGTAACTTCAATAAAATTCTTTCTAGGAAATGTTTAGTTTGAAATAAGTTATGTAGATCCTTCCTAAGACTTGTCAGTTCAGTCGCTCAGTCGTGTCCAATCTTTGCAATGCCATGGACTGCAGCATGCCAAGCTTCCCTGTCTGTCACCAACTCCTAGAGCTTACTCAGACTCCTGTCCATCGAGTCAATGATGCTATCCAGCCATCTCATCTTCTGTCATCCCCTTCTCCTCCCACCTTCAATCTTTCCCAGCATCAGGGTCTTTTCCAGTGAGTCAGTTCTTCACATCAGGTGGCCAAGTATTGGAGTTTCATTATTAGCTGTTATTAAACAAAAGTGGAATTGAGGGAAAATTATTCATTAATTTATTCTAGTCATTAATTTTACAAAACTTTGATTTCACCACACATAGTGAATCATAATGAAACCATCTTAATCTGTTAGAGCTAGTCAGTTTTAAAAAGCTGCAAACTAAAGTCTATTTTTTAATCTGTCTTTATTGTTTCAGTATATGTCAGTATTAAGTTTTTAAAAAATAGAAAAGTTTTAATTCTATATTAATACTTTGAATTTTTTAAGAATTAAAGTAAAAACAACATACTAATTGACAAATATTGAATGGATTGAAATGATAATTTTTGTGTTAATTTTTTTGCTTTTTGAAAATGTCACATTTCTTTTCTTAAAATACATTTTATCTAAATACATACCTCATTTTCTACTAAAACTCTGAAATATCTGGCTAAGAGGGAAAAGATTTTTAAATATTTCATATCATGCTGGAATGAATAAATAGACTCTACTGGTTGGAATGCCATATATTGGACATCACATTAAAAGTTCTGTAACTATAGAGAGATAACTATTACCTATCAAAATATGAATCTTTCCATTTAAAGAAACAACATCGCAAAAAAAAAAAAAGAAAGAAACAACATCGCTTCATCAATATAATTTCCTTTTCTCTTTGTCTCTTGTGCTTTTTTTTTCTAATCAGAATAAATTCATGAGATAAGGAAGAGGATGGCGTCTAGAGTAAATACCAGTTTCACTTTGATTCCTAACCAGAAATATAGACGTAGTAATCGTCGATCCAGCTATTTTTCCAACACCTTTGACTCAGATTCTCAGCCCTTATCAACGCTTGGAAATTTTAAAGCCTTGCCATTGGAAATATTCCAAATAATTCTAAAATATTTGTCAGGTGAGGTTTGGCGACTATAAATAGGCAACATGGACACTGAAATATTTTATTTTCCCCAAGAAATAGTTTGTCATCTTAGACCCTGCTAGAATGTTAACGGTGTTCAGTTCAGTTCAGTTCAGTCTCTCAGTCATGTCCAACTCTTTGCAACCCCATGGACTGTGGCATACCAGGCCTCCCTGTCTGTGTTCACATTTAGTTTATTTTTTTTAATTTCATCATTGTTAGGTAAGTGGTACTCAGAGAAAATATGATACTCAGACTCCTTAAAGTATGCTTCTAATTATAATGACATGGTAATTTGACTGTTACATCCCCAAATGTTTCTAATTCATTGAAAACGAGATTTCAAACACTTTAAAGATTTTTCCCTTTTCCCCACTTTAATTATTTATTTTAGTAGTATTATTAATAGTAGTATTATTAATGAGCTAACCTGTAAGTTCATAGACTGCTAATAGTGATGTTCTTGTATTTAAGCCATTCACATATATGTATATATGTATATTTCTTTTAATAGTGAAGGATATCAGCATGCTAAGCATGGTGTCCAAAACAGTCAGCCAGCACATTATTAATTATATCTCAACCTCATCAGGAAGCAAAAGACTTTTACTACAGGATTTTCATGACCTTGAGCTGCCTGACAAAGAAGACACCACTATGTTGGAACACTACAGATCTCTAGGTAATTTATGTAATATAATGAGAATTGTAACAGATAAAGAACTATACTTAATTAAGGGGGTTTTATTATGCAATTCTATAAGGCCTGTGGGAAATGGAATACTTCTTATTTCCATGAGACTTTACTCTTCCAGTGTGAGGACTTTCCCTTAACAGCAATCCTTTTGTTTATTGTTGAGTCACTCAGTTGTGTCCAACTCTTTGCGACCCTGTGGACACCAGGGTTCCTGTCTTTCAGAATCTCTTGGAGTTTTCTCAAAGTCTTGTTGGTGATGCCATCCAACCATCTCATCCTCTGTCACCCTCTTCTCCTGCTGCCCTAAGTCTTTCCCAGCCTCAGGGTCTTCTCCAGTGAGTCAGCACTTCACATCAGGTGGCCAAAGGATTGGAGCTTCAGCTTCAGCGTCAGTCCTCCCAATGAATATTCTGGGTTGATTTCCTTTAGGATTGACTGTTTTGATCTTGCTGTCCAAGGAACTCTCAGGAGTCTTCTCCAGCACCACAATTCCAAAGCATCATTTCTTTGGTGCTCAGACTTCTTTATGGTCCAATCTCACATCCCTGCGTGACTACTGGAGAGACCATAGTTTTGACTATACAGACCTTTGTCAGCAAAGTGATGTCTCTGCTTTTCAGTACACTGTCTAGGTTTGTCATAACTTTTCTTCCAAGGAGCAAGCGTCTTTTAATTTCATGACTGCAGTCATCATCCACAGTGATTTTGGAGCCCAAGAAAAGAAAGTCTGTCACTGTTTCCACTTTTTCCCCTTCTGTTTGCCATGAAGTGATGGGACTGGATGCCGTGATCTTCATTTTTTGAATGTTGAGTTTTAAGTCAGCTTTTTCACTTTCTTTTTTCACCTTGATCAAGAAACTTGATCAGTTCCTCTTCGCTTTCTGCCACTGGGGTGGTGTCATCTGTATATCTGAGATTATTGATATTTCTCCCAGCAGTCATGATTTCAGCATGGGGTTCATCCAGCCCAGCATTTCACATGATGCATATAAGTTAATTAAGCAGGGTGATAGTATACAGCCTTGACGTACTCCTTTTTGAATTTTGAACCATTCCATTGTTTCATGTCCAGTTCTAACTGTTGCTTTTTTTTCCTGCATACAGATTTCTCAGGAGATGGGTAAGGTGGTCTCATATTTCCATCTCTTTCAGAATTTTCCAGTTTGTTGTGATCCACACAGTCAAAGGCTCTAGTGCAATCAGTGAAGCAGAAGCAGATGTTTTCCTGGAATTCCCTTGTTTTCTCTATCATCCAGCAAATGTTGGCAATTTGATCTCTGGTGCCTCTGCCTTTTCTAAACCCAGCTTGTACATCTAGATGTTCTCGGTTCACATACTGTTGAAGCCTAGCTTGAAGGATTTTGAGCATAACCCTGCTAGCATGTGAAATGAGTGTGATTGTTAGGTAGTCTCAACATTCTTTGGCATTGCCCTTCTTTGGGACTGGAATAAACACTGACCTTTTCCAGTCCAGTGGCCACTGCTGAGTTTCCAAATTTGCTGGCATATTGAGTGCAGCACTTTAACAGCATTATCTTTTAGGATTTGAAATAGCTCAACTGGAATTCCATCACCTCCACTAGCTTTGTTTGTAGTAATGCTTCCTAAGGCCCACTTGACTTCATATTTCAGGATGTCTGGCTCTAGGTCAGTGGTCACACCATTGTGGTCATCCGGGTCTTTAAGACCTTTTTTGTACAGTTCTTCTGTGTATGCTTGCCTCCTCTTCTGAATCTCTTCTGCTTCTTTTAGGTCCATACCATTTCTGTCCTTTATTATGCCTTCTTTACATGAAATGTTCCCTTGGTATCTCTAGTTTGCTTGAAGAGATTAGTCTTTCCCATTCTATTGTTTTCCTCTGTTTCTTCACATTGTTCATTTAAGAAGACTTTCTTATCTCTCCTTGCTATTCTTTGGAACTCTGCATTCAGATGGGTGTATCTTTTCTTTTCTCCTTTGCCTTTCACTTCTCTTCTTTTTTCAGCTATTTGTAAGGCCTCCTCAGACAACAGTCCCTTACATTATCTTTAAAGATGAGAATGCACTTTAAAGTGTCTGTCCTTGTGACTTCATGTGGACACAATGTCACTGAAGCTTATCATCTGGTGGCTTACCAGTTTAGGAAATTGATGTATTTCTATGCTTTACTTTGTATGGATATGATGAGTTTTATCTCTGTATTTCTTTTCCTTTTCAACCATAATCTAGTTCTTAAAATATAAAGTAAATATATTATTGTGGAAAATCACTTATTCTGTTATCAGAAACAATGGTTTCCTCTCTTAAGGATGCTATGTGTTTACTAATAAATCATTATGCTATTATTAAATTAACTTTAGCAAAGGAAGTTGTGGACGGTTTCTTCCCTGGATTTGTAATCATTTATATCTTTCATCCCATTCATTGATTTCATTCTTCCTGAGTGCTAAAATAAAATTCTAATTTTGACTTGACTTAATGACACCAGTTTAATTATGAACCTACCTGTAGTTAATCAAAACATGGCAATGAAACAAAATATCTGATGTTGAGAGTAAGTTAAGTGAATATTACCTTTTAGTAGCCCAAGGATGCCTAGTTTTTAAATAATGAAATAAGACTGCATAAATATGAAATAGATCAAACTGTATTTGATAAGTATACTTAAGACTAAATGAAAAGTATGTGATCTAGTTACAATGTTATTGCTTTCAGTACTTATGATTAAGCTTAGTAAAGCTTGCAAAAGAATACATCAATTACTTTTTGCCGCTTATTGTAAATATCTTTTTTCAGACATCATCAGTTGTGGAGGAAGTGGTACTTGGGAAAACCTTATTCTTTAGTTTAATTAGAAAGAATTTTTTCTCCCTGATCAGGTTCAATTGCATAAACAAACACACAAACAAAATGCATTAAGACAATTATGTGGATAATTCAGTTAAAAATACAGATATGTGTTGATCTTTATTTTTGTGTGTGTGTGTTGATCTTTAAAGGTAGCTTTTAAATGTGGTTTTATTCGTGTAATGATTTCAACCTTCCATTTAAATTTGGTGCAGACAGCTAGCTTATGACTGATTCTTTAGATAAATGTTTGATGTACTTACCATTTCCTCACATTGCCGTTCCTCTGTTCTTGTTTTCCGACATTAAAATAACATTTTCAGAATTCTGCATTCTGAGGTTTATACATTTTAATTTGCTGCTTCATACAAAACAGAGCAGATGGCCAGTGTGAAAAGAACAGTACAACTAATCTATTTTAGTGAAAAGAAATTAAAGAAGTTGGTCTCTAAAGGGTATAACAGAGCACCTGTGTTAAAAAATAAATAAGTCAACCAGAATTGGTTTTTATGGGAAATTGCAACCCTTAAAAATAGGCATTCTACATTTTAAGAAGCAACCAGCATGCAATTAGAGTTTACAATTCCCCAACTATGATATGCCTTGAGACTGGATGCCAGAACATGAAAGGAAAAGAACTCAGCCCAAAAACCAAACACTGAAAATGTCTTTTTATGTACAAAAATAAGAAGAGTTTATCTTTAAAATGCAATCCTGGTAATGTGTTGCCCAAACATAGCAACTTCTAAAAATAAGTTCAATTCCCATAGATTCTACAGAATTTATATATAAAGTTTTTTATATTATGTAAAAAAGTAAATGCAGAGAAGATGAAGACTAAAGAAAGTCATGATATTCAGGTATGCGTTTTCTTACCATATATCTTATTTCTAGTTTGAGGATATTTGCCCTTATAGGAATGTTAACAATATATTGCCATTTTAGGAGAACAGAACGCTTAAAGTTAGAGAAAGCAAATCATACACTTCCTGTCACTGTAGTTCAAGTTACATAGCTCACTGGGAAATTAAAGGCTTTAAAAAAAATATGTAAACACTAAATTCTATACATTCTTAACATGCAAGCCCCATAAAAGGATATCTTTAAAGAAAGAAATAAATATTTCATCCAAACTGGATACTTTCTGTGAGGGAAGAAAGCCTTCTAATCTCTGAAATTTCAAGTACTTATGACTAAGTTTTTGTACAGTATTCGGAGAAAAGAATACAAAATCTCTTCTCTCACTCTTTCCATTAGCAACTCTTCAAACATTTTCCCTTGTGGACATGAGGTTAATTTTAAGAGATACAGGAAAAAAAAGAGATACTGGAATATGTTTTCTATGGAATAAAGACAGTAGAGTTTCCCAGTTGTGTTTTGTATTTGGTTATTGTTGTCTTTTGGGAGGCTTCCCTTGTAGCTCAGTGGGTAAAGAATCTGCCTGCAATGCAAGAGACCTGGGTTTGATGCCTGGGTCAGGAAGATCCCTTGGAGAAGGAAATGGCAACCCACTCCAGTATTCTTACCTGGAGAATCCCATGGACAGAGGAGTCTGGCAGGCTACAGTCCATGGAGTCCATCATTGTTATCTTTTTAAATTGAAATACTTTCTTAAATCTGTTTTATAGCACCGATTTCACAGTTTTTTGTAAGATTTCATGTCATAGCCTCTTGGGTGAATACCAGAGTCATCCTTGGTAAACACCATGTATTACAAGTATTGTGCACCCTTCCTCCCAAACTTCCCCTTAAAAACAACTGATATCAACTCACAGTCCACTATGGTACATCTCACTTTCAGGAAACATTATGCTGTGAGTTATAGATATTCTTAAGTTAGTTACATTATTGTTGTTTTTTTCATGTGTCTCTTTACTTTCTCAGGTCTACTATTTAAAAGATGTACGTTGCTGCTGCCCACAAAGGAAAGACTAAAGTACATTCACAAGATACTTGCAGATGTAAGATCATACTTCTAAAATTAGTCACAATCTTGATTTCCAGTAAAGATGTTTTATTATTAATAACTTATACTCATTTTAAATCTGTATTTATTTTCATGGAATTTCATGAATTAGTACTAGAAATTGATTGATGATAATTAATACTTTACCAAGTACTCAGATTATAAAACACCAAAATGTAGTTTAGGAGTATTTTCACTCCCAAGTTTATTAGGTTATCAAAGTAGTAAAAGTATTTTTACCTCTTGGGAATTCTGAAGATGTTTTAAAATGATGATGTAGATATTTTATTAAAATGAAAATAATTTCCAAGTATTAACATTTTACTGTTTAAATATTAAAAGCATTTTTAATATATAAAATGACAAACCTTTTATGATAATTTATGACTTGGAAATGTGTATTAATGTGTTAGGGCATAATCTCTGTTAGACATTGAGTTTTGTTATATAAGTCCAAATATATATCTACTATTGCTGATTCAGTTTTACACTCAGTAGTATGCAAACTGTTTCCACTGGCTTTTTTCATGTCAATGTTTGCATTAATTTCAGCCTCTATGTTATTGCAGCAACTTCCAATATGATCTTCCTGCCATTCATTTCTTCACTCCCCAGGACATTCTGTATGCTGAATCACTTTCATCATTTAATTTTCTTGCTTAAAAATCTTTCAATGGTTACTCAATTTTGTCACAATAAGGTCCCAAGTCCACAGGTGGTATTTAGGTTCCCTTTGACAGGGGCTTCCCTGGTGGCTTAGAGGGTAAAGCATCTGCCTGCAATGCAGGAGACCTGGGTTCAGTCTCTGAGTTGGGAAGATCCTCTGAGAAGGAAATGGTAACCAACCCACTCCAGTACTCTTGCCTAGAAAATCCCATAGACGGAGGAGCCTGAGAGGCTGCAGTCCATGGGGCCACAAAGGGTCGGACATGACTGAGCGACTTCACTTTGACAGTGCAAGCTTAATTCCTACTATCTTGAGCCTGACTAAGCTGCTCATATCTTTCTTTTTATTTTTACCTCTAGACAATTTTCCCTTTATTTGTTTCCTTACCAATACTGTCTATTCATTATATTTGAATCCCACTCAAAAACATTCCTTGTTTTACATCCTTCATAAGCTTTTTAAATCATTCTCAGAATGATCCTTTCCCTGATTTCATCATGTCTGATATGTTTATTTGGTCATTGTAGCATTTATACATATTCTAACCTGAAATGTAAAAATAACTTCAGGTGTGTGTATTGGCCTTAATAAATTGTGAGCTCCTTGAGGCAGAGACTTTGTTTTATACTTCACTCATAATCCTCCACCTATGTAACATGATGCTAATCAGTTATATAGTGTTTTAGTTATTTTCAGTTAAGATTGAAAAAGGTCATTGCATATTTCCACTTAATTTGAATGTCAAATCATTGTACAGTTCTACTGAAAAGGAGGAATTAATAGTTGTTCTCTTTATAGGTTTCCTGTTTTAAATTCAATGGATGTGCAGCTCCTTTGCAATGTGTAGGATTATTATGTTATGGCATATTTTTACAGGTACATTTTTTATTTACTGAAAGAAGAAAAAGTTCTTTTTGAACTGTTAATAAGTAGAGTGTGTAATCTGTCTGTCTATAAAATAATAAAAGTGATAATAATCTAAAAAGAAAAGAAAATAACATTGTAAAGGTTTGAGAATGTGTTAATATGTTTCCTACCTCAGGTTTTCTTCTTGGATTTCTCACTAGTAAGAAATGTTTAACATTTATATGCTCTATACCAATGTCCTTGAAGTTTCCAGCCAATTGTAATGACTGGAAATATTGTGGGGTACAGAGTGTGGATGTGAAATGAATTTTAAGTCTTGGGCTAGTTATTTGGATGTGATTTTAGAAATCAACTGTATTTTAAAAATTGTGACTATGGGAAATGATAGGTACAACTGATTTTATTATGGGGCTTCCCAAGTGGTACTTGTGGTAACGATCCTGCTTGCTGAAGCAGGAGACAAAAAAGACCCAGGTTCGATCCCTGGGTTGGGAAGTTCCCCTGGAGAGGGGCATGATAACCTGCTCCGGTATTCTTGTGTGGAGAATACCATGGATAGAGATGCTTGGCAGGCTGCAGTCCATGGGGTTTCAGAGTCGGATATGGAGTGCAACACCTCAGGCTTCGTTGTCCCTCACTATCTCCCGGAGTTTGCTCAAATTTATGTCCATTAAGACAGTGACGCCATCTAACCATCTCATCCTCTGCCTTTTGCTTTCTCAGCATCAGGATCCTTTCCAGTGAGTTGGCTCTTTGCATCAAGTAGCCAAAGTATTGGAGCTTCAGCATCAGTCCTTCTGATGAATATTCAGGGTTGATTTCCTTTAGGATTTATTGGTTTGCTCTCCTTGAAGTCCAAGGGACTCTCAAGAGTCTTTGCCAGCACCACAATTGAAAGCATCAATTCTTTGACACTAAGCTTTCTTTCTGGCCCAACTCTCACATCTATACATGACTCCTGGAAAAACCATAGCTTTGACTATGTGGACCTTTGTCAGCAAAGTGATGTCGCTGCTTTTTCATACGCTGTCTAGGTTTTTCCTAGTTTTGTTTCCAGGGAGCAAGCATCTTTTAATTTCATGGTTGCAGTCATTGTCCGCAGTGACTTCAGAGCCCAAGAAAAGAAAATCTGTCACTGTCTCCACTTTTCCCCATCTATTTGCCATGAAGTAATGGAACTGGATGTCATGATCTTTTTTTACAATGCTGAGTTTCAGGCCAGCTTTTCACTCTCCTCTTTTGCCCTCATCAAGAGGCTCTTTAGTTCCTCTTCGCTTTCTGCCATTAGAGTGGTATCATCTGCTTATCTGAGGATGTTGATATTTCTTCCAGCAATCTTGATTCCAGATTGGGATTTATCCAGCCTGGTATTTCAAATGATGTACTCTGCATAGAAGTTAAATAAGCAAGATAACAGTATACAGTCTTTATATATATACAGGCTGTATATACAACATACAGTCATACTCCTTTCCCAGTTTTGAACCAGTCTGTTGTTTCATGTCTGGTTCTAACTGTTGGTTCTTGACCTGCATACAGTTTTCTCAGGAAACAGGTAAGGTGATCTGGTATTCCCATTTCTTTCAGAATTTTCCACAGTTTGTTGTGATCCACTTAGTGTAGTAAGTGAAGCAGAAGTAGATGTTTTTCTGGAATTCCCTTGTTTACTCTATGATCCAGTGAATATTGGCAATTTGGTCTCTGGTTCCTCTGCCTTTTCTAACCCCAGCCTGTATACCTGGAATTTCTCGGTTCACATACTGCTGAAGCCTAGCTTGAAGGATTTTGAGCATAACCTTGCTAGCATGTGAAATGAGTACGATTGTTAGGTAGTTTGAACATTCTTTGGCATTGCCTCTCTTTGGGACTGGAATGGAAACTGACCTTTTCCAGTCCTGTGGCCACTGCTCAGTTTTCCAAATTTGCTAGAATTTTGAATGCAGCACTTTAACAGCATCATCTTTTAGGATTTGAAATAGATCAACTGGAATTCAATCACCTCCCTAGCTTTGTAGTAATGCTTCCTAAGGCCCACTTGACTTCACACTTCAGGATGTCTGGCTCTAGGTGAGTGACCACACCATCTGTTCATCTGAGTCATTTACACCTTTTTTGTATAGTTCTTTATATTCTTGCCACCTCTTCTTAATCTCTTCTGCTTCTCTTCAATCCTTACCATTTCTGTCCTTTATTGTGCCCAAACTTGCATGAAATGTTCCTTGATATCTCTGATTTTCTTGAAGCAATTTCTAGTCTTTTCGGTTCTACTGGTGTCCTTTATTATAACTTTGTACTGTTCACTTAAGAAGACTTTCTTATCTCTCCTGGCTATTCTCTGGAACTCTGCATTCATTTGGGTATATCTTTCCCCTTGTCCCATGCCTTTCGCTTCTCTTCTTTTCTCAGCTATTTGTAAAGCCACCTCAATCACTTTGCCTTCTTGCATTTCTTTTTCTTTGGGATGGTTTTGGTTACCACTCCCTGTACAATGTTACAAACCTCCATCCATAGTTCTTCAGGAACTCTGTCTACCAGATCTAATCCCTTGAATCTGTTCATCACCTCCACTGTATAGTCGTAAGGGATTGATTTAAATTCTACTGTAGTCTGAAACTAAGCCACGGTATGGTTGTGAGTCAGATATCTAAAGTTGTGCTCTAGGGTTTGAGCCTTACTTTGTTATTTTCCTCATAACTGTCAGAGGTCAGGATTCAATACCATTTAGTTCTCTGAAAAGAGACTGTCAATGCAACCACAAAGAAATTGGATTTTGGAGCATTTCTAGGTTTTGTTTAATATAAAATTTCCTATGAATTTTAACAGCCCCATACTGGATAAAAATTGCACATCACCCTGATTTTGTGCTGCAACAGTTGATGATCATAAGGCAATAGTGACTTATGTTTTGATTTGATGGTTTGAATATCTGCAATGTTTCCTTTATTTTATCATTCTCAGACCTTAACAGCAGGGTGGGATGAACTCGAGTGCCATCGTGTTTATAATTTCTTATGTGAGCTGACTCATCTGTCCCGTAAGATGCAGACAGTTGTCTGCAGCAAACCAGGTAAAGAACTAAAATTCAGAGATAACATTATACAGAGATTAAAATAGAAAAAAATAATATGTTTCTAAAGTGTATTTTAAATTAAACTGCAGTGTTTACTTGTAGAAAGAGGACGAAGAGATGTAAGGGAATGATAAACACTAAATCAGATAGTGAGGCAGAAGTAGCCTGTAACTACAGAAAGAGATGAGCTCAGAGGGTCTTCAACCATATTAATAATATTTTATTACTTAAACTGGTGGAGGATACAAAGATGTTCATTATAATATTCTTGAAACCTTTATATATACCTGAAATATATTTTAAAAATTAAAAGAAATCTATAATTTAGCAGTGTCACTCTGAGTAACTCCCACAGTGTGCACAAGGAGACATGTATAAGAATGAGCATTACAGGGAAGACTGCCAACAACCTAATGCCTGTTGTCAAGAGAATGGATAAATGAATTGTGGCATATTTATACAATTAAAAACCATTAACAGTTAAAATGAGTTAACTAGAGCCATGTGTATTTTTAATATGGATAAATCTCAAAATATAACTTGAGAGAAAAGGCTACCAAACAATACTTTTAATATGATACCATTTATATACATATTAAAAATATGTAAAATAGTTCTGTGTATTCTTTATGGTTATATACATATGTAAAAAAATATAAGAACATAGTTGGGAGGTATGGTAGTTAATTTTGTGTGTCAACTTTGGTAGTCCATGGTACCCAGATATTTAATCAAACATTATTCTAGATGTTTGAAATTATTCTTTAGATAAGATTGACATTTAACTCAGTAGACTTTGAGTAAAGCAGATTACCCTCCATAATGTGGGCGGGCCTCATCCAATCACTTGAAGGCTTTAATAGAAAATGACTCTTCCCCCCAAATGAGAAACAATTCTGCCAGCCGACTGTCTTTGGACTTGAATTAGAAGTCCCTGCCTTGTTGGAGCCTGCGAACCTACCCTGTAGATTATGGACTTGCCAAGCTTCAGTGATCTGCACAAGCAAGACAAATCCTATGTATATATACACATCCTGCTACTTTTGTTTCTCTAGAAAGCACTGATTAATACAGCAGGAACAAAACCCAATTCAAGATGGTGATTATCTCTAGGGAAGAAGGGAATTGGGACTGGTAAACAGGAAGTTTTAACTGTATGAATAATGTTTCATTTTTTAAATTCTGAAGCAAATATAACAAGATTTGACAAAACTAGATGATCAGTATACAGTGTTTGTTATAGTATCTCTGTTTTTCTGTCAGCTTGAAATATTTTATTATGAAACAAATCATGGCAGAATTTTTTAAGGCAGTTATAAAAGCCCAGTGAAACAATAGCAAAATTAATTTATCATGTCCTTCTCTTGATCAGAAAGCTTTATTAGTTCCCTCAATAGCCTCAGATATGCAGATGACACTACCCTTATGGCAGAAAGTGAAGAGGAGCTAAAAAGCCTCTTGATGAAAGTGAAAGAGGAGAGTGAAAAAGTTGGCTTAAAGCTCAACATTCAGAAAACGAAGATCATGGCATCCGGTCCCATCACTTCATGGGAAATAGATGGGGAAAGAGTAGAAACAGTGTCAGACTTTATTTTTTGGGCTCCAAAATCACTGCAGATGGTGATTGCAGCCATGAAATTAAAAAATGCTTACTCCTTGGAAGAAAAGTTATGACCAACCTAGATAGTATATTCAAAAGCAGAGACATTACTTTGCTGACTAAGGTCTGTCTAGTCAAGGCTATGGTTTTTCCTGTGGTCATGTATGGATGTGAGAGTTGGACTGTGAAGAAAGCTGAGCGCCAAAGAATTGATGCTTTTGAACTGTGGTGTTGGAGAAGACTCTTGAGAGTCCCTTGGACTGCAAGGAGATCCAACCAGTCCATTCTGAAGGAGATCAGCCCTGGAATTTCTTTGGAAGGAATGATGCTAAAGCTGAAACTCCAGTACTTTGGCCACCTCATGCGAAGAGTTGACTCACTGGAAAAGACTCTGATGCTGGGAGGGATTGGGGGCAGGAGGAGAAGGGGACGACAGAGGATGAGATGGCTGGATGGCATCACCGACACGATGGATATGAGTCTGAGTGAACTCCGGGAGATGGTGATGGACAGGGAGGCCTGGCGTGCTGCGATTCATGGAGTCGCAAAGAGTCGGACACGACTGAGCAACTGAACTGAACTGAACTGAACTGATATCTTCCCTGGTAGTTCAGCAGGTAAAGAATCTGTTTGCAGTGCAGGAGACTTTGGTTTGATTCCTGGGTCAGGAAGATCTGCTGGAGAAAGGGTAGCTACTTCTCCAGTAGTGGAAATACTACCCACTCCAGTATTCTTGGGTTTCCCTGGTGGCTCAGTTGGTAAAGAGTCCTCCTGCAATGCGGGAGATCTGGGTTTAATCCCTGGGTTGGGAAGATCCCTTGGAGGAAGGCATGGCAACCCACTCCAGTATTCTTACCTGGAGGATCCCGATGGACGGAGGAGCGTGGTGGGCTGCAGTCCAAGGGGTTGCAAAGAATCGGATACAACTGAGGGACTAAGCACACTAAGCAATTGATATCTTCAAACAAAGTCCAAACTATCCTGCTCTTCATATACTAATCCCAACCTACATTTCCAAACTTACTGCCTACTACTCTCTGTCAGTTTGACACAGGGATATTGCTCTGTATCACAGATTCCTCTTACACATTTCTACCTCATACCTTTCATTCATTCTCTTTTTCCTGAAATGCCATGTCTCCTTTTCATCCTTTAAGACCCAGTTTACTTGATCTTTCCTGATCTCCCTAGACCTGCAATAATGTCTCTCCTCTGAACTTCTGAGCTACTTGACTTAACACATCAAGAAATACTTATTTACACATGGCCTTGGTGTGAGGTCTTCCCTGGTGGCTCAGAAGTGTCTGCCCGCAATGTGGGAGACCCAGGTTCGATCCCTGGGTTGGGAAGATCCCTTGGAGAAGGAAGGGATCCCCTAGAGAAGGAAATGACAACCCACTCCCATATTGTTGCCTGGAGAATCCCATGGAGGGAGGAGCCTGGTAGGCTACAGTCCACGGGGTTGCAAAGAACTGGACACGACTGAGTGACTTCACTTTCACTTTTTTTTTGGTGTGTTGGTAGACTTTCCATTTACACCTATGTATAAGTAAGTAGATCATAAGTAGTATAAGAATATAAAATGTAAAATGGTGTCACCACCACGGAAAACAGTTTGGTCATTCCTCAAAAAACTAAATGTAGAGTTACATATGACCCAGTAATTCCACTCCTAGGCACCTAACTAAGGAAACTGAGAGCAGGAACTTGAACAAATACTTGTACAGCAGAATTCACTGAAACATTATTTTCAATAGCCAAAACCAGGAAACAACCCAAGTGTTCATCAATAGATGAATGGATAGACAAAATGTGGCATATATATACAGTAGAATATTATTCAGTCATAAAAAGGAGTGAAGTTTCTGGCCACACCATGTGGCTTGCAGGATCTTAGTTCCCTTACCAGATATCGAACCTGGGCCCCAGCAGTGGAAGCACAGAATCCTAACCATTGGACCACCAGGGAATTCACAGGAGTGAAGTTTTGATATAGGCCACAACATGGATGACCTTTGAAAACACATGAAGTGAAATAAGTCAGACACAAAAGGACAAATATTGTATGGTTCCACGTCTTTGAGGCACCTAGAACAGGCAAATTCATAAAAACAGAAAGCAGATTAGAGGATACCAGGAACTGGGGGGAGAGGAGAATGGAGAGTGATTCCTTAATGGTCGCAGAGTTTCTGTTTGAGGTGAGAATAAGTTTTAGATAGGGTAAGAGTGATAACAGTTGAACAACATTATGAATATAATTGATGCCACTAAATTTTATACTTTAAAAACGGTTAAAATAGCAAATTTTAGATTATATATATTTTATTACAATTTAAGAAAATAATGTAATATATCAAAAACTGTTGAATTATATAAAATTATATACATTAAGTTATATGGTATGTAAATTTATATATATTCCAATAAAGTTGTTTTTAAAAATACATGAGATACCATTTTATACCCACTTGGATGGCTAGAACCAAAACATCAGAGAGCAATTGTTGGTAAGTGTGTGGGCAGTTGGAGCTCTGATACACTGCTGGCCAGAATGCAGAATGGCACAACCACTTTTGAAAATACCCTGGCAGTTCTTCAAATGATGAAATGTAGAGTTACCATATGACCAAGCAATCTTATTCCTAGGTATATCCTCTAGAGAAACATATTCATACAGAAACTTGTAAATGAATGTTAATAGCAACATTATTCATAAGAGCCAAAAGGCAGAGACAACCATCAATGGGTGAATAAACAAAATGTGGCATAGCTATACAATGGAATGTTATCTGGCTATAAGAAAGCATGAAGTATTGATACATGCTATAACATGGATGAACCTTGGAGACATGCTTTGGAAAGAAGCCAGTCACAAAAGACCATCTACTATATAACTTCATTCATATCGAAGTTCAGAATAGGGAAATCTATAGAGACAGAAAGTAGTGGTTAGTGCTGCGGGTGATAAAGGACAGAAGGATGGGAGAGGTATAGTTAAAAGAGCAGGGCTTCTTTTTGAGGTAATGACGATGTTCTAAAATTTACTTGGTGATAGCTGCATATATCTATGAATATACTGAAAAAAACGTTGAATTGTATATCCTTTAAATTGGTGTTATGGTATATAAATTTGTATGTATCCCAGTAAAGTTGTTTTAAAAAGTAGTTCCTTGATAATCTAAAATTTTTACAGAGTAAATGAAGTAACACTCTCAGTACAAAGCCTATTAATGATGTATGTCTTTGATCTATCCAATTATGCATATCAATCTAAGAAGAATGCTTTACAATTCTTTTGTCTTCATAGGAAGCGCCCGAAAACTGGAATTAAGGATCAGACTATTCTGTAGGAATGTACTGCTTGATCACTGGACCCATCGAAGTGATTCTGCATTTTGGTTGACACGTATATTGAAACCGTGGCCAATGGTGAATCAGGCAAGATTACTGTATATCATCTTTGGACCTATATCTCCTCAAGATGGTGAGCATCTATTTCTTAGGGATGTATGTTTCAAAGCTGGTTAATTACTTTTACTTTAGGAAACATCATTTTATGCCTGCTTAGTTTCATCATTCTTTTTTTTTTTTTGGATATTATTAGTTATTATAAAAGAGAACCATGGAAATTATTTACATGACGAAAGATTTCAGAACTTTGGTGGAATGGGCAGCTTCACTTGATGCCATTTCAATTTCAGTCAACATATTTCCCAAGAATGTCACCACTGTAAATAAGAAATAGTCCTTGTTGTCTGGAACTACTTTGGTGCCTCCATATTCTGGGAGAACTTTTATCTCCAACTTTCATGCTAACTGGTTGAATCTGTCCACCCTTTCCTTTAGAGCCGGTTCCAACAGCTACCACCATTGCTTGCAATACTTTTCCTTGTGATTTTTCTGGAAGCATCATGCCTCCTTTGGTTACAGTTTTGGCTGCACTTCTTTCAACTAATACATGACTCCAGCTGCCACAGTTCATACTCTTGCTGTGTGAACAAAAGAAATATATTCATCCAAGCAAATGTAGTGTAATGTAGTATACAGTTGTATCCTCTTTAGTTATTAAGAATTATGAGAGGTCTCTCCTTCTGGCTGCAGCGTGAGAGCAGAGACCTCTCATCATTCTTAATAACTAAAGTTCACACGGCATTATGTCAGTACTTAACCAGTTTAAAGTGTGTTGCGTAGCAGCAGGAAGTCAATCTGCAATCACATTTTGTTTGTGTGTATAATTCAGAAAAAAAAATCGGTCATAGGTAAACAATAAAAAATTGACTGGATTACTCAGTTTTGATATAAGTGTCTGGAAGATTCTGAAATCCAGCATGCTCTCTTTTTGGAAGGTTATCACTAGGTTTTATTTCATTTTAGTAAGATTTTGTCAATTGTTTATTTTAATATCTGTTATGGATAACATTATCTTTGAACCATAAACACTGTTTTGCTTGGTGAAATTACCTTTTCTTTACTTCATTTAGCTATTGTTGCTGTGCTTCATTGCATCAGTCAGAGACATTAAAATTTATACTGTTATCAGAATTGCCCTTTCATTACGCAAGTAGCATGTATAAGTAATGGATTTCATTATGCAATCCAAGTTCCTTTTTAAATAATCCATATAATCTTTATCAGAGAAGCAACTATTCTGTCATAGCCTAGTTTTTGTTTCAATTATCATTCAGGACAGGTGGTTTGGCAGAAAATGATAGAAGGACCTACAGATGAATCCTGTCTGAAAAGTTTGGCTGATGCCATTAAATTACTATATGACACAAGCACCAAAGAATGGACAGCAGATGATGTTATCAGTCTTGTAGATGAACTATCAGGTAAAAAAAAAATTTCCTACATAGAGTAATGGAAACATAACATATTATTAGAATACAGTTATAAAATTGTAAGGACATAAAGCAGTTTAAAAAATTTTTTAAAGTTATACATACAACTCTATCAGAAACAAATGACTTATCATCGGAAATCACTTTTTGATTTTTGAAGAGAATGCATATAATCAATTTACTTTCTTTTGGTTTCCCTTGTCAATTTTATAGATATTATTCATTGTTATTATTATTTGAAAGTTTCATTATTTTATTAGCTTAGTTATTCCCATTTTGCAATTCTCAGAAACACCTCCTACTGTTGCATAAGAGGAAAGCTCTCTCCAGTTGGTACTAAAGAGACGAAACAATGTTTCCCATTCCTGCCTCCTTTAGATTCTTAAATTCTCAAGATTTCTTTCTTTTCCCAGGATTAGACCACTTTGTCTGTTGACCTTTGTGGGAGAAATGCTTTGACTATATTACTAGTACACTTGTGAGAGTCACTGTGACTTGGCAATAATTTCTTTTGCCCGGTAAAGGCTGTAACTGGAAAACTAAAGCATTTTCTCCAAGATTCTCCTTTGACACTAATTGTATTTCCAATAAAGTGATATAATATTACATGTATTTAATGATCTTTACTATAGCTATTATGTAATATCTCATTAAATACTGTTTTTCCTTTAATAAAAGTGGTTCCTCGTGAGTGGCTTCTGGAGAATAATGCACGTCTCCTAATCCTGAGTGGGAACAATATCTGTTTCACTTTCATGGCTAGTAAAGCTGTGAATGGACGCACCATTGAACTGGCAAGGCTGATAGTCTTTTTGGCTTTGGTAAGTAAAAAATAAGTTTTTTTCTAACAAGTTGTTTAACGTTATAGCTGACCTACCAAGAAGCTGCCATGAAGGAACTGAAATATGTACAAAACATTTTGAAAAAATAAGTATTTAAGTATATTTTTATATATACTTAAAATTTTTAAATTTATATAATAAACTATCATATTTGGAGACATTCCTTATATTAACCTCTCCCCATATCTCATATCTGGATTGTCATTATACATCTCTGCCAAGTTATATTCTTTTTTCCCCCTTAGATTCCATTAAAAAAAAAATAAAGCACCCTCTATAATTTGCTCCAGAATATTTCCTGGGCATCAGGGAGAGAATGTGGAAGTGAGTGGTGGCAGAAGTGAAACAAGATTTGTAATTGCTGAAGCTGCAGAATGGATACTAAGCGTTTATAATACTATTCTCTTTACTTTTATATAGTTAAAATGTTTTTTAAAATAAAACATTAAAAAATATATTTAATGTCCATTCATTTAACACAAATTGAGTGGTTACTATGGGCCATACACTGTGTGAGATTTTAGGACTATGGAAATTAGTAGAACAAATCCCTGACCAAAGCTGCTTACAGTCTTTTAAGAGATATCAAAGTATGTATAAATAAATTCAGTGTTGGAATTTCCTGGCAGTCCAGTAGTTAGGACTTGGCACTGTCACTGCCACGGCCTGGGTTCAATCCCTGGTCAGGGAACTAGATCCCACATGCCACAACTAAGAGTGCGCATGCCTTAACTAAAGATCCATGTGCCACAACAAAGCTCTGGCACAACTAAATAAGTAAATAAGTATTTTTAAAAGATGTGAAAATGTGAAGAAAGCTACCAAATTAACTGTATTCTCAATGTAAATATTTATTTTAATAAGCAGATGTCCTAAAAAAAAAAAGAGAATTGGAATTGCATGGCTGTCTTTAGGGAACTATAAACAGCTCAGTATCATTTCTGAAGGGGAAAATGTGTAGAAGAGGAGGAGGTGGATAAGAAGGGAGGAGTTTAGATAAGAAGAGAGGGGCCAGGCAAGGAGGGTCCTGGCAGGCCATTCTGTGGAGCTTGAACCCCAGTAGCCACATTGCTGACAGTTTTAGGAGACAGGGAGACACTATCAGTTTTATTTTTTGGAAGGTGACTTTGGCCTCACTCTAGCAAAAGGAATGGAGAGGAAGCCATTAGGGGTGGAGAAGCCATCTCTGATTAACATCTCAACTCTGATCATTAATTTTCTCTAAATCGCTTCAGATTTGTCTTCTATTTATCTTCATTTACCACTGGTGTTCTTAAGCCACTATCTTTGTGAGGTAATTGTCTCCCTAAATAGGGAAACTCTTTGAAATCCAGAACTGTGTCACTTACTTCTTTCACAATGTCTTATACAGTGATTTATACATAATAAGTAGTCAATAAATCTTTCCTGTTAGATTAGCATTATTTGCTTATATTATTATATAGTTTATTTTCATGCTGTATGTTATTTGGCTACATGAACAATTTGCCATTTAGAATGTTAGTAAATCAGCCTTTTTTCCTTTCAGTCAGTTTTAGCTAAAAACATGTAATCCTCATTTTATTTATTTTTTAAATAAGAGAGAAATATTCCTTATAGCTCTCAAGATGGAAAGTTAATATTATCATAGAGTTCTCTTGCCTACTGAAATTGCCTGTTTCTCTGTCACCCTCATGGGATCCCTTGAATATAGAGGCCTTGTGTTTATGGCTTGCCATAGTATCCCCAGCTCTTAGCATGTGCTCAATAAATACTTACTGAATGAATGAGTAAATGAGCAGGAGCCTTTTCTTCCAAATGTTTAATAATTGGTGTTGAGCTTTAAGCCAACTTTTTCACTCTCCACTTTCACTTTCATCAAGAGGCTTTTTAGTTCCTCTTCACTTTCTGCCATAAGGGTGGTGTCATCTGCATATCTGAGGTTATTGATATTTCTCCCAGCAATCTTGATTCCAGCTTGTGCTTCTTCCAGCCCAGCGTTTCTTATGATGTACTCATGGCATCTGGTCCCATCACTTCATGGGAAATAGATGGGGAAACAGTGGAAAACAGTGTCAGACTTTATTTTGGGGGGCTCCAAAATCACTGCAGATAGTGACTGCAGCCATGAAATTTCTTCTCCTTGGAAGAAAAGTTATGACCAACCGAGATAGCATATTGAAAAGCAGAGACATTACTTTGCCAACAAAGGTCTGTCTAGTCAAGGCTATGGTTTTTCCAGTGGTCATGTATGGATGTGAGAGTTGGACTGTGAAGAAAGCTGAGTGCCAAAGAATTGATGCTTTTGAACTGTGGTGTTGGAGAAGACTCTTGAGAGTCCCTTGCACTGCAAGGAGATCCAACCAGTCCATTCTGAAGGAGATCAGCCCTGAGATTTGTTTGGAAGGAATGATGCTAAAGCTGCAACTCCAGTCCTTTGGCCACCTCATGAGATTCATTGGAAAAGACTCTGATGCTGGGAGGGATTGGGGGCAGGAGGAGAAGGGGACGACAGAGGATGAGATGGCTGGATGGCATCACTGACTCGATGGATGTGAGTCTGAGTGAACTCTGGGAGTTGGTGATGGACAAGGAGGCCTGGCGTGCTGCAATTCATGGGGTCGCAAAGAGTCAGACACGACTGAGCGACTGAACTGAACTGAACTGAATAATTGGTGTTTGTTTGGCCGTGGGCATGTGGGATCTTAGTTCCCCTGCCAGGGATAGAACTCATACCCCCTGTAGTGGAAGCACAGAGTCTTAACCGCTGGACCACCAGGGAATTCTCAGTAATTGTTTTCAATATTATTTTTTTGCATTAATAGTATCCTGTAATAATCTTGAACCCGGCTTTTATTTACTTCATGCTTTTTTCCCCATAAAATTTGTACCATTTGAAAGCAAAGGAGTATTAGATATAAGAGCATTTGCCATTTATAGACTCAACATACTATGTTATTAAATTATGTTAAACTTATAAACAGTAATTGTTAATACTATTTTCAAATTCTACAACTTTCTTCACATGAAAATTTACCACAATGCTTTGTATGTCTAAACCAGGTGTGTGAGAAAGAACTATACTCCATGGATTGGGCAGTTAAAATGATGCAAAAAGTCTGTAAAGTCTTTAGCACTCCAGTGGAAAGAAATAACTTCCTGCAGAGTGTGGCAAATGCATTTGCATGTGCTATAATGGAAATGCTACAGTCCATTATGTCTGGTGAGTATACACATAGATGGTACACAAGTGTGAGTAAAATGCATGCTAGTCTTCCCTTAAGACAAATATAATTCTGTATAGACTTTTATTTCTAAGCAAAGAATCGAAAAATCAGTCATTGTTAGTTTTCTCATGAGATATATTTAATTTCTAGTATTGTCACTTTTAAAATCTGGTATTGGTTTTAATGGAAAACATAAAGTTGAAGAGTCTGCCCTGAAAGGAACCAATATAATTCTGCACAGCAAAAAATCTTAACCTGCTTACTTGACCAACTATTATAACCATCATAATAATATCCTTTATTTGTATAGTTTGCACATTATATTATTTCACAGTTTTATTAGGTGGCAAACATTAACCTAATTTGCCAAGGAGAAAACTAAGGCTTAGAGAAATTACCTGACTTGCCCAAGGTCATGAAGTTAGAAGCAATAAAGTATGGACCAGCATATTTTTTTTTCTGATTTCTAATTCAGTGCTTTTAATATAATTCCATGATTTCAGTTGTTAACATCTAACTTAATGAAAATCACTAACTAGTCTTCTGTTACACAGTGTTAGGGATAATGTGTAGTATGTTTTGAATAAATCATATATTTAGAAACTTAACTGTCATTTTCTTTTCTCTATGTCTGTTCCTGTGTATGGCATAGGAGATGGTGATGACGACGACAGAAGCTTTATGAATTTATTCCATCTTGTGCAGGCTCAGGCTAGCTTCCATAAAGAGGTCCTGTATTTGACCATGAATGTTCTCTCTTCCTAAATACTCAGAAATCTTTGCATTTAGAGAATACCTCACTGAACTAATGATTAGAAGAGTGTTACTTTTCCACACTCAAAGAATAGCTTCCTTGGGACTTTTTATCACCTAAGTAACCTAAGAATTTAAAAGCTGCATAAAACTCTAGAAGCAACTGCTTAAATCATTATTAATATAAAAATTACAGGCAAACCCAGCCTGTATTGAGATTTCTCTAGAAAACAAGCTGTGCCTCTCAAACTAAATGGAACATTAGTGCTAAAAATCCCAGGGCCAGCTAACCCATATATGTGGATCCTCAAAGCAAGAGAAAATTCTGTTACATAATTAGAGCAGACCCAAATAGTGTGTCTGTGTTCACTTTGCTTAGATTGTATAGACATAGCCTAGAATGTTTTATGAAGATTTGCAGTATGATGTTTTGGGTTGTGCAGATATAAATCATATTTTTTTTACCACCTTTTTGCATATGATTACAGAGAACATTCGAGAAACTTCCTTGGTGGCTCAGAGGTTAAAGCGTCTGCCTCCAATGTGGTAGACCCAGGTTCAATCTGTGGGTTGGGAAGATCCCCTGGAGAAGGAAATGGCAACCTACTCCAGTATTCTTGCCTGGAGAATCCCATGGATGGAGGAGCCTGGTAGGCTACAGTCCACTGGGTCGCAAAGAGTCGGACATGACTGAGGGACTTCACTTTCACTTTCACAGAGAACATTGTGTTTGGTTCAAGTTTTTATGGATCAAAAAGCAAAGGAAGTATGTTTTTGTGTATATACAGATCCATACATGTATGTGTATATATATACGTGTGTGTATATATATATATGCATACCACATACACACACATGTGCAAACACACATATATGTCCTTCTTTAAGACAAATAATCTAAAAAAGTCTATAAATAGAGGATGGTATATATTATCTTAACACAATCAAATCATCTTTTATTCTTTCCTGGGGATTTGAGTAAAATGTTGCAAGTAAGGGAAAATATAAAGTGAGAGGAAGTAGCTATTCTGCTCCTAAAGCTTTTCTCCTTATTTTAAATAATAGGACTTGATGGTTCCAGCATGAATGGTTCCAGCAATCCATGAGAGAGTGAGGTTTATCTTCACTCAAGTAAATGGATTCCAAGAAGCTCCAGGACTATTTCAGTTTGACTAGTATCTGCAACCATCACTCTTACTATTAAAATAGAAAAAATAGTGCCCACTGAGCTGAAATAATGCTGGAGCCCTCCTGGATCTCCCATTTTCTTCTCCTTGAGTTTGATCACTTTACTTCTGCTGAAGATACACCCTTTCCCACTGGACTTCTCAGAGGCTGACTTTGTTTTCCTGAGCCCTTGACGTTTTAAATCATCTCTGGAGCTGATGAAGGAAAGAAAAACTAGAAGATATGGAAATTCCCCACAGAATTGGGATAGAAATTGTGGGAAATTCTCAAGTTCGACAAGAGGGTTAAGAGATTTAATAGGGTTGAGAATGAGTGAAAATTGTGGAGAAAATATGAATTGTAACAAGATTTTACTACACTTTAATAGCAAAAAGACTTACCTTTATTTTGAGGGGTCAGAAATTAACTGCCTTTCTTTGATGGATGGTCCAACTAATTCCATCAGTAGCAGGAATTTTTTTCTCCAGAGTCTAGTATTTGTATATTTATGCACAAAGTTCTTTCTTTTATCCTGATTTCATTTTCTTTTTTTCAATTTAAGGATTCACCCACAATTAAATTATAAGGATTAAAAGTTGTCAGATACCAGAATACAAAAATAACACTTTAATTAGCTTTTTTTCCGCCTTCTCTCACTCTTTTTTCCATACATGCTTTGGAAACCCTAATCCATTTCTTAATCAAAGCACTGGTGATTCCAAATTGAGAATATTAGATTATATGGGGGAAAAAAGAAAAATTTTTAAAGGTAAAATTTTTCATATAAATAGTGAATATTTTAAATATTTCCTAGATGGATGTTAAGTTCATTGCCTTAGAGAAATAAATTTAACATTGTGAAATTGCTTTGATTTCTTGAATTACCAAGTCTCCACACCAGTTATTTTCAGCATGTTTACAAAAGAATAATGGCTTAATTTAAAACATTTTTTTAATCTGGATTGTGAATTGTGTTACACACTTCACCTGACATGATTGCTGCAGCAAATTTTTTTTAGCTCACATTATTTTGTTATTAATAATTGTGAGATTATTATCTCATCCTTCCCAGAAATTTGGAACATAAGAAAATCTGATTCATTCTTTGGATACAGTAAATAAATGATACCATCTTGTTACCAATAAAAAGTAGACTGATAAATTCTTCATTTGATTATTAATAGATACAGATAATCTTTGAGACCAAAATTGCAGTTTCCTCAACTTGGCAGTTTTTTTGCTGAATACATTTGTCATCAGGAATGAAATGTGATACCAAATTTTAAAATGGGAAATTAACTTTCAAAAGTATATATTATTATCGATAGTATTGATGGTTAAGTGATGGTAGAGGCAGTCATATCACCACAAAAAGGGAGCATTTGCAAAATGAATAGCTTAAAAACAGTGGGGGACTGTCTGTCCACTTCTAACCCACTCTAGAACAGTCATGATAAAATAATGATGTAAATTGTCAACAGGTCAGATAATTTATCCTGTACCTCTTTCTAAACTACGAGATTAACCTGGGTTTCTAGCTTTTTCCTCTTTTGATAATGATTTCCTCAGTCTCTTTTGAGCTTGATTTATAGGATGGTTTTTATTTCCACTAGAAGACAAACTTAACAACACATCATCATATTTATCTTTACTATTGTTTCTAAACACAGACATCACACCACAATAGCACTAATAACAATCTAATGACACTCATTTTCTTAGAGACTAAAGTTTCTATCTTGTGAGAAGTACTCTGTGCCTTATGAAACTATAGAACTTTTATCATTAATACTTTTTTAGATAATTCCTTTGCATGCTGTGCTGACCCCTCAACTTTATCATCTTCACAATGTAGTACATATTGTACTTGGGAAGCCACTCAGGAAGCTCAAGCAACTGTTTTATCAGGTGGCTCTCCATAACATGAACAACTGGCACCTGATTTCATACTTTATCCATCCCTTCATGGCTTAGTTGGTGCTTCCAGTTCTTCTATTAATAACAAGATATTTTATTGCCAGGATAATTATTCACCTTTGGAGATGAGAGCAAGCATGAGGTGCCCAGTAAAAGGTGTAACTGGAAAAACCACATTATGTCAATAAAAAGCAAACATGAGCCTCTTTGTGTGATGATTACTCAAGAGTTAATTGCCTAAGTGAATAATACTCAATTATATGATTACATGGAGAAGGCAATGGCACTCCACTCCAGTACTCTTGCCTGGAAAATCCCATGGGCGGAGGAGCCTGGAAGGCTGCAGTCCATGGGGTCGATGAGGGTCGGACACGACTGAGCGACTTCACTTTCACTTTTCACTTTAATGCATTGGAGAAGGAAATGGCAACCCACTCCAATGTTCTTGCCTGGAGAATCCCAGGGATGGCGGAGCCTGGTGTACTGCCATCTCTGGGGTCACACAGAGTCAGACACGACTCAAGTGACTTAGCAGCAGCAGCAGCATATGATTACAGATTTGCATGTCAGTGCTGTAAAGGATAAAAGCACAATTCTCCCACAAAAACTTGTTTCGTTATTTGATACCATACTAGCAATAGGACTCCTTTACCAGTTCCACTAGCAGGCAGCTCTGAAAGCTGTATGAGATCAGGTGATGGACATATGCTCCTTGGCTTATTGAGACATCACTAACATAGGAAAGGTGACCCGACAGGCAGCTGTATTGGACAGTCTTTTCTAAAAAACGTCTTTTAAAAAAAACGTCCCAGAGGACTAGGAACACATTTTTTTCATCAAGAAAGCAAATACAACTCCAGAAAATTCCTCAAGTAACTAGACTTTAAAAAAAAAAAAAAAAAAACTTAGTTTATCCCTTGAAAATTTTTTACATTTAAAAAGATTAATAATTGTAGATTTTCTAAGATCACTGCTTTCTTAAAGGTGCACAAAGCTGAAAAATATTCATTGTTAAAGTATTGTATTTATGGTGAACTGTCTTTATACATATTTGCTAAATTTTATTTATTAATGCTAATAAAATACAGTTAGAAACATTTCTTGTTCAGAGTTTGTCTTTATGCAAACTACTGAGCATGTAATGCCTTAAAAATTTTTTTTGTATTTTAAAAATTAAATGTTTTAAGTTGATGTATAACATATAAATTACAGGTGTACAATATAATGATTCACAAATTTTAAAGATTATACTCCATTTATAGTTATTATAAAATATTTGCTATGTAATTACTTTAAATTATTTCATGTGGAAGAACTTATTTTTATTTAAGCTGTTAATTATAGCTCTACCATGATCAAAACACTAAATGTCTTAATACAAAATAATGCTTCAATTAGCTATATACTATATATTTATTTATGTGCTTAACATTTTAGTGTATAAATTCATTTATTAGCAACAACTCATGAATAATAAATCTATAAGCAGAACAGTATTCTATACTATTTGCTGTTTAATTCACTCCCAAGCAATTGATATTCAAATTACTGCTAAAATACTACAATTGCAGTTGTCATAGTTTAATATCAGTTTCAAACAACAAAATATGTGATTATTGTGCATTACCTGCAGTTTCCTATGATAAGCTCTTACAGTGTTTTTTAAAACAAAGAAATTCTTAAATATTTCTAAAAAATGTGTCTGCCTTAGCAGTTGTTTTTTAGTTTATAATGGAGATTGTGTCAATGATTTTTCTGTCTCTCGCTTTATATATGACTTTGGTTTTATTTTTACTTAAAATATATGGAAGCAAAGCTAACTTAGAAAAGGCCATTCTAGGCTTAAACATTTGGTCTGTGATAAAGCCATAGCATATGGTTTACAAAGACAATTTTCCCACTTTATGCTTAAGTACTTTATTAAGGGAAATTCTCATTTCTAAAAGATAATGTAAAGTTAAACTGATGCTTTTTAAAAATTCAGTTTCATTTATTTTTGGCTGTGCTGGGTCTTGGTTCCTAAGTGGGCTTTTTCTCTAGTTGCAGCGCGCAAGGGGCCACACTTTGTTGCAGTGCACAGGCTTCTCCCCGTGGTGGCTTCTCTGTTGTGGAGCACGGGCTTTATGGTGTAAAGGATTCAGTAGTTGCGGTGCGTCGGCTTAGTAGTTGTGGTTACCGGGTTCCAGAGCACAGGCTAAATAGTTGTGGCGCATAAGCCTAGTTGCTCTTTGGCATGTGGGATCTTCTCGGACTAGGGATCAAACCCATGTCTCTTGCACTGGCAGGCAGATTCTTTACCTCTGAGCCCCCAGGGAAGCCCTAAAGTGATACTTTTAAGGGATTTTAAAGTTTGAACAATGCTAATTTAAGCCTTTTAAAAGAAAACAAATTTTCTGAGATTTAATAAATCATGTCATGCCAAGTTTCAAACTCAGAAAGTTTGGATTGGATTTCTTATAAAAAATACCCAATGAATTTTAGGTGGTTCCAATTTATTAATATCGTCTCATTGTTTAACTGTTTCCTAAAATATTTTCTCTTTCTCCTAACATAAAATACATTATTTTCTAGCTAAACCCCTTATTTTGTTAATCAAGAAAGCAAGTATTAATATAATTTTTAGCCAATTAATTTTATGCCAATTTTATACCAATTAATTTTTTAAGTTATCTGCATTATTTAGAGATATTTTTACTACATTGATATGTAGTAAATATTCAACCCCATTTTTGTAGGATATGATTGCCCTATGGCCCAGATTTATAAGATCTAAAGAAAACTTTATTTTACAAAAGTAATTTTTGCAGTGTTTTATTATTTTAGGATGACAATACACAAATAATTTAGATGTGAAATTTAGAAAACTTTTACCGAAATGAGCACAGGAAAACTCAAGTTATAAACTGACATAGCATGGATATGGGCACAAAGTCATAAAATTTCTTCCAAAATGTAATTGTTTATTTTTTAAAACCATTATATTTTGCAAGTTATTGAAAATATGATCTGTCTTTATATTGTGCCCAGTATCACTGGTGTATAACTGAAATAGGCTGACTGTTTTCACTGATTTGATTAGTTATATCAACTGTGTATGGCCTTCCCAGGTGGCCCTAGTGGTAAAGAACCTGCCTGCCAATGCAGGAGACATAAGAGACTCGGGTTTGACCCCTGAGTTGGGAAGACCCCTGGAGAAGGGCGTGGCAACCCACTCCAGTATTCTTGCCTGGAGGATCCCTGCAGACAGAGGAGTCTGGCAGGTTATAGCCCATAGGGTTGCAAGGATTCTGACACAACTGAAACGATATGGAAACAGACTGAAGAGCCTTGACCTCATAAAAGACTTAAGTCTGTTTAGAGACTATATATATACCATGAAGATCTACGGACCACTCCAAAATATTGACACTTGCCCTACTTACCTAGGAAAGGACCGAGAGCTGCTCTCTTGACTTGAAGTACAAAGTTTAGTTTGAAACACAGGTTATGCCAGAGTTGGAGGAACATTTTAGTGGGAAATGTTACATCAAAGACTCCAGATAACTGAAGATCATCCCTGAATATATTAATGTTCAGAGCCATTCTTCCCCCATTAGTATATCTCTCAGCTTACCTCATTTTGCTATATACCACCCCATATGGTACTTGTTAATATTCCTTAAACAGCTGAGGCAAATTATTGCTGATATATGTTTGGGGTAAATAAATATTTTCATTTTCTCCTCACAATGTGGCTGTTGGTACCCAAAAAAAGTTTTGCAGGTGAGTTTTCATTATACAAATGTCATTTGGGGAGAGCAGAAAGGTGGACTCCTGGTAAACTATAAAAGAGTTTGTTTTGTGGGAATTCTGTTCTCAAAGATGGAATTTCCATCCTAGAATTATAGGATTTTGAAATGGAAAAGCTCATAAACGATTTTTCCGGTCCAACTATTTCTTTTATCAGAATAATCTGAAGCCCAAAGGTTAAGTGGGCTTCCCTGGTGGCTCAGCTGGTAAAGAATCTGTCGGCAATTTGGGAGACCTGGGCTCAGTCTCTGGGCTGGGAAGATCCCCTGCAGAAGGGAATGCTACCCACTCCAGTATTCTGGCCTGGACTGTATACTCCATGAGGTTGCAAAGAGTCAGACACTGAGCGACTTTGACTTTCAAAGGTTAAGTGACTTATTGAAGATCACATAATTTGTTGCCTAGACAAGTTCCTAGAATGATGTTTTTTCTTGGCCAGATGTTGTGACGTATATTATACTTCCTCAATTTTCTTTTTAAAACATGGAAATTGAACATAATGTTATAAATAAAACTATTAGGCTAATCTCTCTTCTTGTTTATTTATAAGCCAGAAAGAAAAATCAAATGTAGAACAATCGTGACAGATTTTTCAAAGAAATAGATACCACAGATTTGGAGCGCAACTCTACTCTGGACCCTCAAATATATGGTTTCTTCAACCCTACTTGGACAGAGAAATGTTGAAAGTTTTTTGCTTTTGTTTTTTTAGAAAGAGAACATTTGGCAATACAAAAAAGAAACAAACACATTTATTTGAGGGTAAGAGAGAAGTTTTTCCCAAATAACAGTGTAGCCATTTTGTTTCAATAATTTATAATTCAGGTATGCAGAAAGAATGAGGACTGTATAACTGTTGCTCTCTTTAAATGAGAAGCTGGAGCCCAAGGGGCATGGAGTGGGGAAGATAAATCTTAGAAACTCAAACGACAAGTTCCTTCTACAGATTGAGACACGGAAACCACACAAACCCAGATTGTGCAATCTTTAAAGACAGTGAGTGATAAAGCAACTACTTCATAGATGAAGATAGACAACATGCTCTTGGACTTAGAAGGGAACACCCTTCATGTGAGCAAGAAAACATAATTCAGCTTAATATGAAGTTGCAATTAAGACCTAAGGGAAGGCTATCATAAATTTTTGAGCAGTTCTCCATGGTAATTTTAATGAGTCTACATTTTAGCTCTTTCTCAACATCCTCCATCTACAGCTTAAATGCACACTGCAGTTGCCAGCCATGCCCGTGGATTCCTGATGTCCCGGCCGAGTGCTTCTACCTCTGAACTCTAAAAAGTCCCTTGCTTGACAGGGGTTAACCATATCCAGAAAGCTTTAGAAGAGGTCTGCTGGGCAGCCGGATTTCTGTTGATAAGAGGCCTCTTGTTGGACTGGAATCCAGGAGCTGTGGGAAACCCAGAGAAAGCAAGGCTCAGATGGGAATACAAAGGTATCAGCTCCTGACATTGGGAGTTCCTCTCTCCGCCAAGCCCCACAGTAGGGGAAGAATTGACATCTCCCCTAAATCCCACTCCTAGGTAAATTTCATTTGGTATCTCATCCTCAAGTTAGAATGAGTTACTAGTTAATTAATTAATGCAATTATGCAAGCATAATTGTAAGCCACTCTACTGACATATTTTTACCTTTAATTACCAGGAGAAAATGGACGAAGTGGAGTTTGAGCACCTAACTTGAAGAAAAAACTAGGAAATAATAGTCCCTCCCACCATGCACACCACTCCCAACCCATTCTACCTAAAAACCCCTTGATTGTGGGCTTTATTTTCATTTTAAAAATCATTATTTTAAATTAGGTATCAAAGAAAGAAGTTGGCATTTCTTATTCTTTTCAGAGTGGTCTGGGAAATGCTACATCAATGCGTCTGAGGAAAACAAAATAGGAAAACAAGATCCCTTGTAATTTTGTTTTTGAATCAATACCCGAAATAATGACCAGAAGCAAAAATCTACCGGTGCGTCAGCAAGCAGGATGCTCGGCCAGTCAGCTTCATCCTTCCCCCCTGATCTGTGGACTCCACGCCGCCGTTTCGGGTCCCTAGAGCAGATAGATAATGTAGGACAGAATGACCAGGCCTATGATGGCAAAGAACATCAGGATGAAAATATCCAGCATTGTGGAGTCCTTGGCCGAGGACGCCTCTGGATTCCGGGGAAATGTGAGCACGAAGACTGCAGCCAGTGGAGAGAAATGGCTCCCCTTTCCCTCTACAGCTTAGCCCTCCTTTCCCCCTCCCCCTCCCAGTGTCAGAGACTAAGGGATACTGTGGCTCCATCGGCAGCTTACAACCCGCCCCCGCGCCCCCTTCCTTCGCCAACCAATCAGAAAGCTCGGGAGCGGGTAACCAAGGAACTGCTGGATTTAGACCAGGCAGAAATGGAGAGGCTCAATTTCTCCCCAGGAACCCAATCCTACCCTTTGAATCTAAATGGAGTCTGAATATTATGGAAGTAGGGAAGAGATCTGACCTGCATCCAGGTGCCCAAGGAATGATATCTCCTGAGTGCTTTTCTTCTCACTTTTTCCTCTCATGAATCCTTGGCAAAGGAACTCAAAATGATGGTTGGGGGCTGGGCGGGCCATTGGCACGTTGTAGAGTCAGGTATGGAGGGACAAGGACAAAGGTCTCACGCGTGTTTCAGATGGCATCTCAGAGGGATGGAGCTGAGACTTACAGGATTCCTATATTGTGTCAGATATTGCACTCGTGGTGTAATTTCAACCTCCCTGCAAGTCTTTTATCGATGAGGCTCAGAGATGATCAGTAACCTGCCTAATGTTTCATTGGAAAGGCCAGAGACCAATTCAAAACTAGGTTGTCCACTCCGGAATCCACATTCTTCTCTAGCCCCAGACCGGCCCACCCTGTTAATCTGAAATCCCCTCCCAGGCCTACCTGGGCTTCTCAGCTTGCAACATTTTGCACTGCTGGGGCTGCCAAGTCACTTCAGTCGTGTCCGACTCTGGGCGACCCCATAGTCGGCAGCCCACCAGGCTCCCCCGTCCCTGGGATTCTCCAGGCAAGAACACTGGGGTGGGTTGCCATTTCCTTCTCCAGTGCATGAAAGTGAAAAGTGAAAGTGAAGTCGCTCAGTCGTGTCCGACTCTTAGCAACCCCATGGATTGCAGCCTACCAGGCTCCTCCATCCATGGGATTTTCCTGCCAAGAGTACTGGAGTGGGGTGCCATTGCCTTCTCCGAACATTTTGCACAGATCCTTCCTATTACAGTGTGAGCATCAGACACCTCTCCTCCAACCATTCCTTATCTCTTTGTGGTCATTTCCCACATCCTTATCCTCTTATATCCTCTTCAGTGCTCACTGCAGTGTTATACCCAGAGAAGGCACTACAGAACTCTGGGTCAGGCCCATCCCTGTGCTGTTAAGTGTTTAGAAATGCAATTCAAGTGACTTTTTTTTTTTTTTTAATTGAAGTAGAGTTGATTCACAATTTTGTGTTAATTTCTGCTGTACAGCAAAGTGATTCAGTTGTACATATATACCTTTTTCATATTTTTCAAGTTGCTTTTTCTGAGGGGAAAGGAGAATTGATGTTTCATAGTTTAAGCTGGGTGGTGGGTAGTTATGCCTTCTTGTTTTTATTATGCCTTTTGCCTTATTTCCTATTAAATTAAAAAACAAAAGCAAATTCCCTGTGACACCTCTGGCCTAGTATCCTTGGCTCCACGCTAACTAGCTCCTCTGAGGGGCACAGGACCAGGGCACCAGCAGCCGCTTGTCATGCTAAGCCTCAGGAACTCAGGCTGCTTTAGAAGGGAGTCAGGAAACTGCTCGCGTAGGTTCGCACAGGGAGGCAGGGCAAGAGTGTCCTATGAGTTGGGAGTGGAGACTTGGCACTGGTTCCCTCCCAAGCAGACTGTCCCAAAAAGGGGAATGAATGAAGCCTCCTGGAGAGAGGGGGCTACAGCTCTGCAGCAAACAGGAGGCAGGCCAATGGAGGCAAGTTTTGCCAACTCATTGCCTGCTACTGGGGACACATTAAGCCGCCCATGGTGTCAGAGGGGGAGCAGGTGTCAGTACCATCTGTAATTATCCCGCCCAGCGCTGCTCAGCTGCTCGGAGCAGCCGTGTCATTTCCTGATCACAAAGACTCTCACTTTGGGGAAAGCCCTTTTTCTCTCCGCCCTGCTGCTATCCTGAAGCCAGGGGAAGCCTGAATTCTGTGCCTAGAGTGAAGAACGCCCCTCTCCACAAGGCCACAGCACGAGGTTGACTGTTGGCCCCAAGCTGCGGACAAAGGATCTGGATTCCTTCTCTGCCACCTTCTTTTCCCAACCCGGCAGAAAAGGGGAGGCGGGCTGCCTGATCTGGTCAAAGTTCAGACCCAACACACCTGGAGCAAAGAACTGAGCCTGGGAGATTCAAGTGTGTGGGTGCAGGGCTCCTGTCAAGGTTATGGCAGGAGGCCAGGAGCATCACATTGGGGTCCTAAGACCTCCGGCCCAGCCACTAGCTGGTGTGACTCCCACCAGACCACTGCCTTTCTGGGCTTCAGGAAACCCCATCTGTAAGATGGATATCAAGCAGTTACTTCTTTCATAGGGCTGTTCATAAAGTCAAAGGGGGATAAAAGTGTGTCTAAAAGGCCCCCAAGGAGACAGGACACACACACACCACCTCAGGACCAGAGAGAGCAAACCAAGTCCGCAGGTAAAAATTATACTTTTATTTGAGTCACCAGGAGAAAGATTCACTTGTCGTCCAAGTCAAATGTTCAGAATCATTAACAGGCCAGAAAGATTTGATCCCAAGCACAAGCCCACAAGGGAGGGGACCAAAACAGACCAAGAAAAGACGACCACCCCATATAAAAAGATGAACGGACGGCTTCACACACACACGCACACACACACACACAGATGAAATGTTTGGACAGAGGCAAATTTCACGTGATCATTTCTATTTCTTTTTAAATACAGGTTTGTGGGGTGGTATTTTTTTTTCCAGCTATTAAAAAAGAAAAAGGCCCAAAAGTGCATATGTAAGGGGGAAAAGGCAGAAATTAAGCAATAAAGTAGTTTTCCCTGGAGGGACATGAGGAAGAAAACAGGAAGTGATATTGAGAGAATTCACTTTTCTCACCATTGGGCTTCTTGCAATTTATTATTGGTCCACTAAAGTTATATTCACATTCTAGCTTTGTTGCATCTTCTTTCCTGGGATTAGATTGGCTAAAAAAAAACAACCCTCTGTGAACTGTAGGACAAGACCAGGGACTCGGCCCAGCCCTCAGGTTCTGTGCTCTGCTGGGGATGGATGATTCTGGAAAGGAATAAGGACTCTCAGCAGCCCCTAGGTCTCTCAGCACCAGTGTGATAGTCCCTTCTCTCTCTGGGGGTGTGTGAGAAAAGGTCCCCTATTTTTAGGATGGAAGGAACCAAGGGCTGGCAGCAAGATTCTAGTGGTTGGCTTGCCTTGTTTTGGAAGAAAAATTAGGCTGAACGAAAACAGGCTACTTCTTGCTCCCCAGCCCTCCTCCCAGCCTCTCACTTCCCTGCAAACCACAGGTTCTCCAACAGGATATGTCTCTGACCTCTGGTCCCAGAATCCACATTGTGCTTTGAGATTAAGAGGAAATAGAATGGACTAGTGTCTGCCCACGGCTCCCAAAATTGTTCCTTCTCTGCTTCCCTCATCCCCCACACTGCCCAATATAAGACTCTCCACCCGCCCTCACCGTGGCTGTGGCCAAGGAGGGAAAGGGATCGGTCAGGCAGGGCTCAAGCCTCTGATCAGGGGTAAATATTCTCAAGTCAACTCACAAGCAGTGAGGACTAGATGTTAAACATGCCTGCAGGCCCCTCCCCCTCCTGCAAGGCACAAGGATGCAAAGATGTCAACCATAGGGCCTGAGTCAGTGGACTTGGGGTAAAGATGGGAGGGGGAGACCCAGAAGGGTGACAGGAAAGCCCAGAGATGAATAAAATCAGGCAAGGAGGGTCACAGCCACCCAAGAGTGAAGAAGGGACTTGGAGATAGCACCATCTTCCCCTTCCTCAACCCAGGTCTGCGCTTCCAGTTTTGTAAGCCCCGGGACCCTCTCCCTTTGCTTCAAGGAGGCTTTAGGTAAACGAGCGAGCTGGGGGCAGGGAGGGGGGGGCAGGAAGAGGGGAGAACACAGCGTAGGTGACACAGGTCGCCTGGCCCCTATTCTACAGCCCAGGACACAGAGATGGGGGAAAGTATCTGCCTGGAGTCATGGTCTTTCCTCTCCCCCTTCCGCCAGCAAGCTACAGGCCCCAATATCAGCCCCCACCAAGTACACACCCCCGCCTCACTTCTGCACTTTGGAAAGGGGGGGTGGTGGGCTTCCTCCATTCAGGGATGGAAGGAGGGATTCTCATTCCAAAGAAAACATAAGGAACTTCTCGCCCTCAAGGACCTCCCCTCTGTGCACCCTCCTGAAAGCCCACACCCTGCCTGCTTCTCTCACGCTCGCACTCACACTCGCCTGTCACAGACATCTGCAGACACCCACTCCTTCCCCCTCAAGGAAGTTGTGGAGATACAGAGCGGGCTGTGGCTTCGCACAGTCCAGTCCCCCTGGGGTCAGATCAGGTGGTGTGGGATGGCGGGAGGCCATGCAAAGCCCCGAGCTGTCTTCCCAGGAGAAGCGGCCCGTCTAACCAGGTCTCAGGGGCTGGGCTGCACAGCCGAGAGGCCTGAGGTTTCCTTGCCCCATCTTTCAGGAGGAGGCAAGCCAGGGACCCCGGAGACTCAGTGGGAGGGAGAGAAAAGGGCTGCGAAGAGAACACCCCATTCCCCTCTTTCCTGCAGCTGTCCCTAAAGCAGAAAGGTGAGACCCGGACCCAAGCTGAGCTTCCAGCTCCTCACCCACACCAGGCCCGGGTGAGCAGAAGAGTGAAATCACAGTGTGAAAAGGAACCATGTGGGGAAAGATGAATGAATACCAAAGCAGGAACTTTACCCGCCTCTGTCAACCTTGAGTGGGAAGAGGGTGGTGAGGGGACCTCTTGGAGGGCCGGCAGCCCCATCTCTGAGAAGCAGAGGCAGAGCCCATCTCACTGGCAAAAGAGGAGCACCCTCCCCACCCCCATCCCAGGGCCTGGGCAGCAGGGTCCCACTCCTGGGAATGTGTGGAGCCCCTCCTCTGGGAGTCCTGGGGTTCACCCCAGTCCTGGAATGTTCGGATGTATGAGGAGGTGGGTAGGAGGGGCTGAGGGGGCAGAAAAGAGAGAAGGCAGAGGCCTGGCAGCCAACGGGTCACCCACCCAGACCATCCCCACAGGCCTTGGCCTCCTACAGAGCGGTTCATACGTGTTCCATCCAGAGAGAAAACCAAGAAGTTGGTCAAGGGGAAAACCTGCCAGAAGGGGCACCGCGAAAATGGCAGAACAAGGCTTCGGTTGGCAAAAGAAGCTGGAAGAGGGGGAGGATAAACAAGCTGTCGCAGAATTTAAAAAACAGAGACACCAAAGGGTGGACAGGTCACGCCCAGGACAGACGCGATGCTGTGGAATGCACTGAAGACAGATGGGGCGGCGGTGCCCGGCGGGCTCAGATGGCCTCCACGTAGTTGGCTGGCAGCATCCCCGTGTCACCGGTGCGCTCCACGGTCCCGTACATCCAGCCGTCGTCGATCTGCTGCACGTTGACAATGGTGTCCCCATCTTGGAAGGAGACCTCGTCCTCGTCGGCAGCACTGTAGTCGTACACAGCACGGTACCGCTTCTGCAGGGGTGGGGGCGCGGTCAGTCAGGGGTGCCTACCTCTCTGGGACCCCAGAGCAGAGGGGACCAGGAGCTGGGAGACAAGGACGGGCTAGGCTCTGCCTCAAGTTTTCTCACCTCTGTGTCACACTTTCTGAGAGCGATCACCTTATTAATACTGCATCTGGCACCTCCTAAGGGCCAGACACAAACAGGGATGGAGGTTACAGGACCTCCACCCTGTCCCCTGGAACTGGAATACAGTACTGTCCAGTGGACACCACGCTGGGTTGAGTTTAAAAGGATGACTTGCCCTGCGTGCTATTATCTGTATTATTATAAACACCAGTCTTTCTTGGTTTTTTTTGAAGCTGTTGATGAATTTGGTTAAGTTCAGGATAAAGACCAACTACTGGAAAAAAAAAACTCCAGGTGATACAGGAAGTACCTGCCAGATCCCACCTTCCAACCTCAGCCGAAGTCTCGTGTTTAAACTCCAGCTCTAGGGAATGTCCAATAAAAAGACATGAAATCCAACTGAAATCTTGGAAGCAGGCAAGATTCTAACGTCCTCTGACCATCACTGCCCTTGACACTGACTTGTTTCTGGGAATCAGCTTAGCCTTTAGGGTCCCCCAGGCCAGGTTCTGGGATCCGTTTGGGTCCAAGGCTGGATGAATCCATTAGAAATCTCCAGGATCTGCCCCACCACCCCACCCCACCTCCAAGACCCTGTTCAGACCTTCTGTTTCCATTCCCCTGGTCTGCCTCCTCCCACTGTTCATCTATTGTGATCTCAGGGGGAACTTCCCAAAATGCAAACCTGATGAAGTTACTTCCTGGCTTTAAACCCTTCTGAGGCCCCCTATCCTATTTAGCACAAAACTTCCAATTCCCCCCAACCCAGCAGAAACCAGCTTCATCAGCCCTGAAGACTATGGAATAAGAGATCACAACCCTCCAGGCTTCTTATCCTGCTTTTCAGATGAGGAAATACAGGTTCTGAGAAAGTAACCTAATTCCTGCAGGACTGATTCATAACCTCTCCCAATCCAATGCTCTTCATGTACTACTTTTATAACCAAAAGAATAAATATTAGAAACCACACACACACACACACAAAGAGGTCACAACCCTCATGGAATGACTGAAGTGACCTCAGTCCTTATCACCAACTGTGCCTTTAATCTCTTGGGCCAAGTCACCACCATCTGCGCCTGCATGCAGTAACAGCTACCCAACTCATCTCCCTGCTTCCACCCTCAACTTTTTATTGCTGCTTCTCAACACAGCTGCTGAAGCCAGCTTTTAAAACACAAGTCAAAGCCCTTACTCTGCACAGCTTGCCAGTCATGATGGCCTCCTGGCAGCCTGAAAGTCAAAGTGTTAGTCGCTCAGCCATGTCCGACTCTTTGCGACCTCAGGGACCGTAGCATGCCAGGCTCCTCTGTTCATGGAATTCTCCAGGCAAGAATACTGGAGTGGGTAGCCATTCCCTTCCAGGGGATCTTTCCAACCCAGGGGTTGAACCCAGGTCTCCTGCATTGCGGGCAGATTCTTTACTGTCTGAGCCACCGGGGAAGCCTGAAGCCTACAAGTCCCTGTATGATCAGACCTCATCCCTCTCCAGTCACCTTGGCTTTCCTGCTGCTCTCTGAACTCTCCCAGAACACTCCTGCCTCAGGGCCTTCACATTTGCTGTTCTTCTCCACCACTCATTCCTTTACTGAGCCCTTTGCTGCCCCCACCCCTTTTCTTCACGGCTTATCTATGACCTTTTGCCACATACCTACTTATCTATTCATGTTTGTCTCCCTGACTGGAATGTAAGTTCCAAGAGGGCAGAAAGGTGAACTTTTACTCAGACCAAATCCCTTCTGTCCAGAACATGCTCAGTAAGTATCTGAAGCACTGACTGGTCTCTCTGGACCCTTAGCCTTCAGATGACCTCTCAGACCCACTGCTGTTCCTTCCCTCTCTTGTGCGTCTGGAGCCTGAGGCCCCAGCAGGTCTCTTATCTCAGGCTACTTTATTTCTCTGAGAATTGTCTCGCCTGAGTTTTTTTTTCCTAAAGATTGTCCAACAAAACAAAACAAAAATAGGGTGTCCAAGAAGGGACGTCTTTTCTAAAGGGACGCCCAGGAAGCCTCCCCTAGGTTCACCCCACCTCCCACACCTCCCTCTGCCAGGGCCACTCACCCCGCCGCCGCCTGGGGCGCTGCGCTGTATGGACACTGGGGCTGCAGGCTCCTTGTAGCCACCATAGGACTGGGCCACCGGCTGCTGCTGGGGCTGCTGGTACACTGGAAGCCAGCAGGAGGTAGGCTCAGGACCTTCCGGTCAAACCCAGACCCTCCCAGAGCCGCCCCCTTCCTCCCCAAGACCATGTCGTGTATTTGCAACCCCACAGCTTTCTCAATTCCCACTTCCCAAGGGCTTCTGTCTGTGTGCACACACGCTGCTGCCACGCCCCAGCGGCACCCTCCCCATCACAGCGGGGGCCAGGACAGCCCTGACCCTGTTCATGCCCTGGGTAGGGACGGGACCTGGGGTGTGTGTGCGTGCGTGTGTGTATATTCATGCCCTGGGTAGGGATGTGTGTGTGTGTGTGTGTGTGTGTGTGTTCATGCCCTGGGTAGGGATGGGACCTGGTGTGTGTACGTGTGTGCACATGGTGTGTACTCGAGGCTTCCCTCTCTCCTCCTCCTATGTGCGTGTGTTCATGCCCTGGGTAGGGACGGGACCTGGGGTATGTGCGCGTGTGCGTTCATGCCCTGGGTAGGGATGGCAACTGGTGTGTGTACGCGTGTGCGTACTCAAGGCTTCCCTCTCACCTCCCCACCTTGCCTAAGGGTCCTCGGTCCCCACAGCCCTCCCACTCACCTGGGGTGCTGGCGGGGATGTGGTGAGGCTGCTGCTGCTCCTGGGGCCGCCGGTAGCTGCTCTCCTGGGGATCTCGGCGCTCGGGCTCCAGACCCTCACCCCCACTGGGGCCCATGCGACTCTTCTCAAACTCCTCGTGGTATTTTATCTGCAGGGACAGAAAGCACTGGGTGAAGGACCCACAGCAAACCAACCAAAGCTCCCCTTTTCCGTTGCCACTCAAGATCCTGGGACGGGAGAGACTCCTGCACGACTCCAGGCGAAGAGAGCCAGGTCCTCAGCAGGGGTGTACCGCGACGTGCCCTCCAACAAGCACTTCACCTCGCCAAGCCGGGTTTCCTCCTTACAGAGTGAGCATCAGGACCTGCCCTCAGGGGTTGCTGGAGGACGTGATGAGATGACGGATGTAAAAGGGCCATGTCAGCTAAAGTGTTAATGCCTCAACTGTGTCTGACTCTTGGCAACCCAATGAACTGTAGCCTGCCAGGCTCCTCTGTCTGTGGGATTTTTCCCAGCAAGAATACTGGAGTGGGTTGCCATTCCCCTCAGAAGGGAATGAATGTAAGTGAAAGCACCAGACGAATGTAGGCAGTCCTTTTTATGTCCCTGCAGCAGGGCTGGAGCTGCCCTACTTCCACCCTGGCCCATAGCAGTGACTCCGGTTTATAGAGCGTCTGCTAGGTGCCAGGCACTATGCCAGGAGTTCTGTATCACAGGCTCATTTTACCTTGTCAGCACCTATACGGGGGTACAGCATAGTCCCCATATAACAGACAAGGAGACTAAAGCACTGACAAGCAACATGAGTAACCCATGCTCACGGAGATTTCAGAGCCTGTGTTCTTAACCAGCAGGCGATTTTGCCTCTTGCGGGCATGACCGCATAAAGCTCCGCTGAGGACCCCAGCTTGCAGGACAAGAAAAGCTCGGCCCTCTCCGAGGGTATGTCAGTATCTGGAAGATGAGTTCCTTCTCTCCTCAGGTTAAAACATGGGCAAAAAGAGACCTGAAGAAGCCACACACCCCAGGTCTTCACCAGGGACCACCAGGACCCAGAATTGTGTTCTTAAAGTCTGGTCTTCAGACTACCTGCTGAACGCAGGTTCCAGGACCTTCCATAGAATCTACAATTTTCAGGGCTCGGGTTTTGGAATATGCACCTTTATTCTTTTTTTTTTTTTTTGGAGGGAATATGCACTTCTAAGGGGCTTCCCAGGTGGTGCTACTGGTAAAGAACCCACCTGCTAACTCAGGAGTCATGGTTCGATCCCTGGGTTGGGAAGATCCCTTGGAGGATGGCATGGCAACCCACTCCAGTATTCTTGCCTGGAGAAATCCCACGGACAGAGGAGCCTGGCGGGCTACAGTCCATAGGGCAGGTATGTGATCCATAGCACAGAGTCAGACGTGACTGAAGTGACTTAGGATGCACAGACATACGCACTTCTAAAAGCTCCCCGAGGTGAGTCTGAGTCTTGAAGGCTCAAGTCTGAGAACCAGTGATCTGGAGCAGAGGTTGGCAAACTCTGGTCCATGAGCCCACAGCCCATTTGTTCACGGTCTGCATATGAGCTAAGGACGGGTACTACGTTTAGTAACGTTTGAAGCCTGTGTGGAGAGTTAAAAGGAATGATTGGTAACACATGAAATTTCTATGAAATTCAAATTTCAGTGTCCAGAAATAAAGTTCTACTAGAACAGTCATACCCATTCATCTCCCTATTATCTCTGGCTGCTCTCACACCATCACTACAGAGCTGAGTAGCTTTGACAGGCCCTTGGCCTACAAAGCCTAAAACATTTACTCTCTGGAGCTCTACAGAAAACGTCTGCTGTCCCCTCTTTGCCCCCTCTTTTCCTGTTGGTAATATCTGTTTCAGCACCATCCTCCCAAATTACACAGAAGTACCACTTTACGCCCATGAAATGTCTATACACATTTGTGTGTAAAACGTACAAATATGAATAAAACAAAGGATGAAAAAGAAGCAGAGTCAGGAGTTCTGGGATTTTCTGCCTGCATTCCCAGTGGCAACATGCCCACGCTGCATCTTGAGGACCTACTGACTTTGCAGAGAGGAAACTTAGGGGAAAGGAGGCAAGCAACCAAGGAGCGGTGGAAGGTCCATGGTTAGTGCTCCGGGAGTGCTGGGCTGGGGCTGGGGGAGGAAGTGGGGCAGCCCCCCCACCTCCCCAGCAGAGGAAGCTCAGAAAGGGGTACACAGAAAACTGGTCTGGTCCCGAGCAGACCCAGACCTGAATCCTCTCCAGACCTCAGACCACCACCGGCCTGGAGGCTGGTTCTCACCTCCTGCTCACGAGGATCCTGCCCTGTGCTGCTCCCAGTGGAAGAGGGGGTGGGGTGAGGGGGACAGGGTAAGGAGGGGCAAAGCCTGCCCTGCCTCCAGGAGCAGAGGGAACCTGCAAATCTGTGCTCTGGAAGTCCCTGCCTGATCCAGCTGTCCGAGCCCAGGTGCTCCTGTGCCCGCGCCTTCTCACGTTCTTTGCTGCTTTCTCGCATCCGCTTTATAAGGAGGGCAAGACTAAAACTCAGCCAGAAGCAGCCGGGCTACAGGTCTGCAGGGGTGGTCGACTGGGCCCACCCACACCTCCCTGCTGCTCTTCCGCTGTTGAATGGTGGTGACTTGCTGCAGCCCGGGCTGGGAGAACGTAGGGAGTGCCTCACTTAGGGGTTTGGGTCAGGATGAGCCCCCCTCCTCCTCTCACCCCTTTCCGTCATGCCCAAGCAAGGACCCACACCCAAAGAGCAAAATAAACTGAGCCAGTTCCTGAAGGGGAGACAGCTGGCCCTGGTCAGACTGAACACCCACAGGATCCCCAAACTCCCATGAAGTAGAACCCCGAGGGGTGAAGGTCAAGGGCCAGTGTCCTGCTCTCAGATCCCTAAGACAAGGGCAAAAGGTAAGAGTCTCTCTTGAGCCCACTCAGTGAGCCCCCTCCTCTGGCAAGGAGTAGCGGCGGAGTGGGGGCAAGGAGAGGCCTCTAGACTCTCAAGGCAACTGCCCTTCTGACTTCTGTCCTGGGGGTGGGAAAGGCTAGCTTCCCGTGTTTACTTTCTGGTAATGAAAAGAGGCCTGACCCCGGGAGCAGGTGACCATGGGGAGGCAGACAGAGGCCTGCCCCGGGCCCTGAGGGAGCCAGGACTTGGGCTGAGGGGCAGGCCCCCGCTACCCTGGGTGACAGCCCAGTTGTTGGGCTGCAGCTCTGTATTCGTGAAGGGGTGACTCCTGGAGGAACAAGCATGTCTGGGTCCCAGCCCCCATCATGTTGTAGACTCAGTCCTTCATCGAGGGCTGCACGTCCCTCCCACACCTCACCCCTAGAGTCACGGGCCATTCACTTGCTCATGTGAACTTGGAAGAGTCCTATCCCCTCTGGGCCTGGACTTCCTCATCTTAAAAAGGGGCCACGGCACGGTCTGCTCCCATGTGGTCCTAAGGCTTCCAACTACCTCTGGGAACCTAGCCAAATCCTAGGACTGAAAGCAAGTGTGGACATGTGTTCGTTTCCACAAGTGGCTGATGGGATCCATCTTGCTCCTTAAAAAGCCACTCTACACAGGGCCAGCTGATCCAGGTGGACACAGCAGTGGCAGCCTGAACACAGGAGAACCCTTCCCGCCACCGATACAGGAACCACCTGCTCACTGTAATAACCTTGACTCAGCTCTTCACTGAGTTCTCTGCATATAATCTCCCTTGGCCTTGACAATAATCACCCTTTTAAAAAAGTCCCATAGGTACACTTTAATTTCCATTTTACAGAAGCAAAGTGACTTTCATTAGTCAGGCCTGAAGCTGGTGATACAAGGACAAAGCCACAGCTGGTCAGGTCCTGTCCTGGGACAGGGTGACCCCACGCCCAAGTCTGCCCCTGGCCCCAGTTCATGTCTTCTAGAACAAATATGAATAGCACTCCCTTTCACTTTCAAAAGGGATGATAATCACAAGGTCACCCTAACTTTGAGAGAAGGGGCACCAGGCACTGAAGTCAGGAGCGGTAGCGCAGAACGGAAATGGACTAAGAAACGTGAGGCTGCAGCGCCCTTCCGCCTGGGGGGCCACCTGATAAAATCTCAGTCCTCCCAACTTCCTCTCCCTCCCCTGCGCAGGAAACAAGCAAACTGTTATTACTTTGCTGATTGACCAAATAGCTTGAGAAGCAAAGAGGCACCTTAAAGGGTGTGAGCATATCCATAAGGGAAATAAACACTGATCAGAGGCCAAGGCCCTGGCTGAGCTCAGTCCCAGGCTCAGCAAAGCTCCAGTCATCTAAGTTTCCTGAAAAGGGGTCACCATAAGCTCAGAAACATCAGCAGAGGCCCAGCCAAAAAATGCCCTGGGACCCCGTGGAAGGACACCCGGGAGATCCAAGTGCACGGAGGTGGAGGGGTCCAGGCCCCGGAGGACCCTCCCCACTCATCCAGGGCCCTGCCAGCCAGGACTCCAGGATGACTCGTTGAGGGTCCGTACCAAAGCTGTGGAAAACACATTTTCTCTGCCAGCTGATGGTCTGTTTTCTGAACCCGTGTTCTCCTTCCTGATTGTGGTGGAAAACCAAGGTCTGACTCCACACTTGCTCCCACATGATTCCACATCACAGCCAAGAAGTGAATATCAGGCTCTGGATGGAATAATCAACTCACCAGCCAAGGTCTGGTTTTTCTAACAATGTTTCCATTTGTTGCAGGCCTCTGTGGTGCCCTTATATGCATTACTCATTTCCTTTTCTCAGCCAGCCCAAGAACAATGTATTACGATCATCCCCATTTTTCAGACAGGGAAACCAAGGCTCAGGAGGTAAGGGGTAAGAGGTGCATAAATGAGTCCTCCCATCAGCTCCTTAGTTCTCAACCACTAAGTAATGCTGTGTTCCCTATGGGAGACTAACACTATTTTGTTTTTAAAACAAATGTAAATCTGTGCTCGCCTTCATTACTAATCAGAGAAATGCAAGTTAAAACCATGAGATACTACTACGAACAATCAGAATGGCTAAACTGAACAAGTCTAAGGATACGGAGCAGTGGAAACTCTCATCAGTGCTGGCGAGATGGTAAATCAATACCACTGCTTGAACAGTATTTCAGCGTTATCTGGTAAGGCTGAGGAGACATAGCCTCCAAGATCCGACAACTGCCCTCCACGTTAACGCTAGGAAATACGTATGAAGTTGTCCACAGCCACGGAAGCAATCCAAATGCCATCAACCCCAGAATCAACAAAATGTGGGATAAGCAGTTTAAACAGAATACAACACAACAACAGAAAAGAATAAACTACAGCGTCACGATGCTTTAAGCCCAGTGTTACCCCAAGGATATGACACATGAAAAAACAATCTATGTTCAAAATTGGGGAAAACAAAACTATAGTATTCAGAAATGTATAGTTATGGAGGGGGGATAAATGAGAGGAGTTTGGGATACATGTATACACTACTAAATATAAAATAGATAACCACAAGGACCTATTGTTACAGCACAGGGAACTATATTCAGTATCTCATAGTAAACTATCAGGGAAAAGAATCTGAAAAAAGTTAACTGAATCACTTTTCTGTACACCTGAAACGAACACAACATATACTTCAGTTTTAAACAAAGAAATATTACATACTTAAAAAAAAAAGCATACAGGGTGTCCAACAAGCCCATGGCCAGCCATTTGACTCTGGGGCTAGAATCTTCTCTGACTTTACTATTTACTACTGATTGGGGCCCAAACTATAAGGACCCGAAGGGCTTCCCAGGTGGTGCTGGTGGCGAAGAACCCACCTGCCAATGCAGGAGTCATGAGACACGGATTCGATCCCTGGGTCAGGAAGATCCCCTGGAGTAGACCCGCTCCAGTGTTCTTACCTACAGAATCCCATGGACAGAGGAGCCTGGTGGGCTACAGTCCACAGAGTCACAAAGAGTCAGATAGGACTAAAGCAACTTAGCGGGTATGCATGTATGCATAAGGACTGAAGCTAATTTAAGAAATATGAGCTGCTAAATATTTCTGACTGTAAGAAATGCAAAAGATTTCTGCCTGTAGCAAGGATATCTCCAAAGCTTATGGTTTTACAGTCCTGTAGGCCATTAACTAGTTCTGCAGCGAATGGCAGAACACCAACCAGTTCTATATCTAATTCTACCCAGTGCTTTCTTTCAGACTAGGCCTCACCTCTGCCTGTCAGATGCTCCCAGCTGGTTCCTCATAATTAAGTTAATTATATGATAGGTACTCACTACATGAGAGTTATGTCTGTTTTTTGAACACTTTGAAAGCTCTATTTTGACAGGGGGCTGTCATGCTCTGCTTCCTGCCTTGCATGGTGAACACACACACAGGTGTTTATGTGTTATACTTTACAGAAAAAGGAAAAGTTAAAAAGACCCAAAACTGTATACAGGAAATCTATATATGAGGAAATATGTAGGTAAATGAAAACTTGCCTACTTGAAGGCAGAGGCTCCTAGTAAAAGGGACTCAGCAATTAAAAACTTCTGTCTAGGACTTCCCTGTTGGGTCAGTTGTTAAGAATCTGCCTGCCAATGCAGGGGACACAGGTTTGATCTCTGGTCTGGGAAGATCCCACGGGCTGTGGGGCAACTAAGCCCATGCCTAGAGTCCCTGCTCCGCAACAGGAAGTCCGTGCACAGCAAGTGGAGAGCAGTGCACTGCAGCTAGAGAAGGCCCAGGAGAAGCAAGTAAGACCCAGCAAAGCCGAAAAAACAGAGACTCCTATCCATTACAGCCATCAGAGCTGGTGCCCAAAGACCAGATTAATGTTGGGTTGGCCAAAAAGTTTGTTTGATTCTGTCCATAACACCCTATGGAAAAACCCGAGTGAACTTTTTGATCAACCCAGTATAACTGAATCACTTTGCTATATAGCAGCAACGAACACAGCATAGAAAACCAACTATACTTCAACTAAAACAGAGTCGATCACACACCACAGGGGCCTAACTTACTAGCACCTTGCCTCCCAAGTTTCTACACATTTTTAGTTCTAGACAAAGGCCCAACTTTTCAGTCAAACTTTAGTCCATGTCCCTTCTTTCACCACCATGCAGAAACCAAAGTCTACCTTTAAATTAACAGCAATGGACAATATTTATCTCAGACTAAGTGCTTGACATTTTCCTCACAAATCGAGGCTGCATCTGATGATAACCTGGGAAACGAGTGACAAGCTCATACAGGAACACTATTTCGGATACAAAACAGAAGGCGTGGCTCTAGACATCATCTTTCCCAAAACTCCTCTGGAGGAAGGACAATTTAATAACGTGGTTTAAAGTTCCCTGGGGGTTCTGGGATGTAGCCAGGACTGGCACCTTTGGTGAAGCTCTTTTCAGACTCTTGGTGATGATTCTCACACTGCAGGGAACTCAGGGAATGTGTTAAAAATGCTGGTTCTTGAAAAAAGAAATCTTATTTTCTATCAATCACTTTTAATTTTGTATCTATATGAGATGATTCATTCAACTTATTGTGATAATCATTTCATGATGGACGTAAATCAAATCATTATGCTGGACACCTTAAACGTATACAGTGCAGCATGTCAATTACAGCTCAATAAAAATGGAAGAAAAGATAAAAAACAACAACAGGAATAATTTTAAAAATAAAATGCTAGTTCCTGAGACTTCCTTGGTGCTCCAGTGGCAAAGACACCACATTCCCAGTGCAGGGGACTCAGGTTCGATTCCTGGTCAGGGAACTAGATCCCACATGCCACAACCAAGCATAGCCAAATAAATAAAGAAATAAACATTAAAAAAATTTTGCTAGTTCCTAAAAAGGAGATAAAATTAATGCTAGTTTCTGGGCTCTGCTCCCAGGCAGTCCCAGGAGGAGGCCTCTGAGGATGCATTTTCTTTTTTTTTAGCCTGTATCTTCAATCAACCTTTTCAAGAGATTGAAGTACAGCTGTTTGGAAGCCCACAGCTGACAGACTAACGGCATTTGCCAAAACCATGAGTCTTCCAGCTTTGTGGTCATGTGTCACAGGTCCCAGCTAAAGCTGCAAAAGCAGAACCAGGTCAGGCATCAGTCACCTCCCCGCCTCAGATAGAGGACAACCAGCTCATTGCAGCCCTGTGGCTACTGATAAGATGGTATCTGCCCAGGTGTGGGTGTCTTGGCCAGAGTGAGTTGTTACCAGGGCTCCTCAGACATTAACACCTCCAATAACTAGTTGCGGGGGAGAGGTTGGGGAATACAGGTGCAATAGGCTGGGTGTGGAGTATTCTGGAAGAGTTCCGGAAAAGCAGGCAAGGATGACTGGGCTTGCCTCCCCCTTCTAAAAGCCACAGGCTGGAAACAATGAGTGAATGTGCTGGGGGGTTGCGGTTGTAGGAAGGGAGCAGGTGTCCAGATAACAGTCTTCACAATGAAAGGCCAGAGGCTAAAGACTCAAGAGCCCAGTTTTCTGTATATTCCTTCCCTGTTACCTGAGGCTTCCCCTCCCTCTTGTTTTCCATGAGGACAGCTGAGACCCACACCTTCTTTTGGGCACAACCTGCAGGGAAGCTCTCCGGTTGAGGCCAGGCCCTAGCTAATAAAGAAGCAATTGAGACAGGCTTGTTTGAGGGGAAGAGGGGATTACAGCTGTCAGAGGCATCTTAGTCCAAGGGAAGCACTCCATTTCGTCAAGACACGAATTTCAAGCTGCGGGTCAACAATCTAACTGTGAAACCCAGCATCTTTAACAAACTAAAATAGAACAGAAAATATCTGAATGCCCTTTAAGTGGTAGAGCACTCTTTCCTGAAAGTTTTGGTTCTGTTTCTCTTAAATAAATCAGCAAGCCTGTTCAGTGGGCCACGACACGAAATGTATTTCATACTGCAGGCTGCTGATCAAAGTTTAAGAGCCAAAGCCTTAGGCATGGCCACTGCCGATTGCTTGGGTCCTGCCTTCTGACGTCTACCTGAGCCACAGCGAGTCGACCCTAACAGTGGTCCAGCTCACTTCCAGGAGTGCCTGATAAAGGAGGTCTGAGGGCTGGATGCCGGATAGACCACCCAAAACTCAGGGCCCCTGAAGCCTCTTGTCCAGTCCCTCAGCCCAGAGCGACACCAGGCAACCTGCCAACCCCTCCTGAACCAGATCTGAAGACACCTGCTTGCCCAGTCCTTTCTGGGACTCTGAGCAACACAGGCCTGCAGCCATGTCCAGGCTTGTGGCTCACAGCGGTGCCCCCGCATTGCCCAAAGCCCCCTAAGCAGCCTCCCCACAAGCCCAGAGCCACACAGGCTGCTCGTCTGTGGCTCCGCCAAGCAGGAAACTGAGGCCTGTCCCCGCCAAGCAGGTGTCATAAGGGGCGCCCACTCTGCACATCCAGCCCTGCCATGGCTAGACACTGGTGACCACCCTGGACCTGGGAGGGCCAGGCCAAGGGGTGCAGAGCCAGCGAGCAAAACCCGACTGGGTTTTTACACAGGAAGGAAGAGCAAGCCGAGGTGGGGGAGGAGGCTGAAGGAGGGCGGAAATGACTGCAATGTCAGCACCCAGAGGCAGTCGATGGGGAGGCCAGCCCCTCCCCACCCCTGCCACCCAGTTCTGACCTTTGTGCTCAGACAAAACAGCTAGTCCGAAGCCTGGCCCTCACCATAGCCAGCAGGGAGGGGGGGAAATTTCAGAGAGAGTGGGGGGTGAAGGGGGTGATTGAGCACAGAGGCCCTCCCTGTACACCCCCCAAAAAAGTCCAGTTCTTTCAAGGTGGAAATATTATGTGGGCAGAGGGTATCAAAGGGGCAATCTGGGGGTACACAGAGGAAAGGCATCTTGGGAACCCCAAACCCTTCCCTTCCCTCAGCTCAAGCAGGCACCAGCCAGGCCTGCTGAGCAAAGCAGGGGCGGCACAGAACCAGCTTCATGCATGACTGCCAGGCAGGTGGGGAGGAGATGAGAAGGGAGCACCAGAGTCAGGGTGGTACCCGCAGAGCAGGGGACCTTACATTACTGATCTGGTCCTGGGTCTTCTTGATTCTCTGGAGCTCGGGCGTGTCTGCCACCACGCTGAAGCCTTTGCCCTTGTTCTTCTCAAACTCCTCCTTGTAGCGTACCTGGAGGACCAAGGTGGTGGAGAGGGATCAGAGTCGAGGCAGGGGGAGCAGAGAGGGCTCCAGCCTGCAGCAACCAGCCAGGAGAGACCCTGACCAGAACCCCCGCTGCAGTGACATCCACTCCCACCTCCCAACTCCAGGCAGAAACCTTGGCCAAAAAGTATCAGACCAATGATAATAAACTATTACTATGTATTCATATTTGGTGTATCCTGAGTGCCAAGAGCTTTACATGAACTGTCATTTAAGTCTTGCTATAGACTATTGTTAGTTCCATTTTACAGACAAGGAAACTTGAGCCACAGAGAGGGAAAGTCACCTGCCCAAGCTCACACAGCTTAGCAGCACAAGTTCAGAGCCAACAGGATGCAACTTTCATCTGCCTGACTCCTGAACCTTCATCACAGCCCATCCTGCCTGACGGCGAGAGGAAGAAGGCTCTTTCCAGAGCTCCAAGGACTGCCCCAGCGCTCACCCTGGCCAGGATGTGGTCCTACCCACTGAGAGCCTGGGGGAGTTTCTGAGTGAGGGCTGTGCCAAGGGACAAAGTTGGTGCCCAGAAAGGAGGGCGGTAAGACAGCCACTCAGAAGACTCAATCAATGAGCCTTTGACAGGCCCCGGTGGCTGCCTGGAGCCTGCCAGGCTGGCTTTTGAGGTCAGCACCACAGGAGGGGATGAAATGGGTAGGGGACAGATAGCACTTCAGGCTTCGAAGTGCCAAGAAAGACCCCTACCACCCCCCTCCAATGCCCCTCTCTTCTGAGTATTCCATGGAAACCTGAGTACTAGAGGGACTTAAGTCAGACATTCAGAAAGGACTTCCCAAGCACTAAAGGAACTGAAATATGAAAACTGTCCTCCCCTGGGGGTTTTGCAGAGCAGAATGGAGGCTGGAAAATGGCCCTGGGACAGGGACCGATTCCTCCGGTTTTCAGAGTTTTTACTGTCCACCTCGGCAGCAGCTGTTCCAAAGCCCACCAGCTGCCTGGACTTCTTCCATGCAGGCTGCACTGTCCTGGAGGCAGGTCAGTCCAGGACACAAGGCCCAGGACCTTGGGAATTTCCAGGCCTCTCCCAGGCATGGAGTCATCTGGCCTCAGGGCTGAGCTGCACTGTGACCTGACTGACACACACACCTGTTGGTTCCTCTGCACCCCCCAGGGGTCAGGGTCCCCGTCTGTCTCCAGAGCCCCAGCTCACCCATCCAACAAGGGTTTCTTGTTGCTAAAAGGTTCCAGAATCTCCTTTGTTCTGACCCAGACTGAAATAAAGGCCTGGATGTGCTAGGTCCCCTCAGACTGGAAGTTAACACAGTGGGTCCAGGTACCAACCCATCCCAAGGGCCTAGAACTGCCCCACAGCAGCTCTTCCAAGAAGGCCTGGGCCAGCACAGCAACTCTTAGTGGTAGGGGTGGGTTGAGGGGGAGACCCTTCTGGAAGCAAGCATCAAGAAAGGTAAAGCACTGAGAGTCAAAAATGTGTCGCTCCAGATGCAGAGGCCCCAGATCCAAGAACTCTGGCCTTGATTTCCCCACCTGTAAGAGGACTGTCCATAATGGAGAGGGGGCTTCCTACCACCAAGCAAGAACAAAGAGCCCGTGGGAGTTGGTATGAACACGGGCTGTCTCCCACTTGCTGATTGATCTTGGGCAACTGATTTAACCTCTCAGGCCTCAGTGTCCACATCTGTAAAATGGGGATCATGACACACCCATTCTAATCAAAGATACAGGTGGCTTTAAAGCAACAAACACATATGAAGCACACGGCAGGGTTCAATGTGCAAGGATAAGTGAAGAAGTAAAGTGGAGTGAAGTTGCTCAGTCGAGTCCGACTCTTTGCGATCCCATGGACTGTAGCCTACTATGCTCCTCCATCCGTGGGATTTTCCAGGCAAGAGTCCTGGAGTGGGTAGCTATTTCCTTCTCCAGAGGACCTTCCTGACCCAGGGATCAAACGATCGAACCCAGGTCTCCCGCTCTGTAGGCAGACGCTTTACTGTCTGAGCCACCAGGGAAGCAAGGACAAGGGTTAAGTGTAAAGGTGCTTTGTCAAGTGCTGAACAAACACCAGTCCCTGACTCCTTCCTCCACTTCCTGGCCCTCTGGAGCGTCAGGCCCCTAATCCAGGGGAATAGTTGTCATGGCAACCCTACAATGACACCAGCTGGTTCCCAGGCTCAGGAACTGCCTCTCCCTCCCTGCTGGGGAAGGAGAATTCATTTCACTGCTGGCACAGGCAGCCCAGAGAGGGCGGGGCTGGAAGGAGCAGGGGGCAAGAAAGGACGGAGGTCTGTGCTCAGCACTACTTTGCTGTGTGTTCCTGGGCAAGTCGGTCCCCCTCTCTGGGTCTCCTGAGAGTGGCCAGCCAGCTGATCAATAAAGTCCTCCTGGTTCTGGAGTTTCTGACCATATCTAAGCACCTGCTCCTGATTATGGAGAATCAAGGTGGGGAAGATTCTCTGGCCATCTGGAGCTGGAGTAGCTGGCAGAGGTAAAAGTCAAGGAACCAGAAGTCTGGGGAGGGCCCCACGTGGAACCTCGTTCATCACCCAAGCTGGAGCGCTTGCCCTCCTCTGGGACGGCTCACCAGGGTGTGACAGGGGCTCTGAGCGGGGAAGTGACCTGCCCAAGGTCACTCAACCTGTCTTGTCAGTTCAACTCAGGAGTCCTGTCTGAATGCTGCCTGTCTGGGCCTCCCACCTGGACACTCCCAAGGTAGAGAGGGGAGCGATGCCTGAGGCCCCTCAGGCCTGAACAACCAGGGCCCAAGAAATTCTACTTTTCATATAGAGATTTATTATTCTCCCAGATTCTAGCTTGTTCATCACTTACCATAGCAAATAGTTGGTACAAAGGTTTGTTGGGTAAATAATCAATGAATTGAATGCAAAAATAAAATCTCCAAACAGGCAGCATAAGTTGAAAAATAACTGCCTTACTGACCCAATGTAAGAGGAAAGGTCACGACTTAAAAATATATATATTGAAAAAAATGATACCAACAATTCCTACTTATTATGTACCTACCATGTGCTAAACCCATGCACTATGTAACCCACACACTTCTAACAAAAAAAAAGAAATTGTTTTAAGAGTAAACACACACAGATGGGGAGGAGAGCTAATGAGAAAGGTCAGTCTGGAAGCAGTCATCAAAAGGTCTAATATTCCTCAGCTTTATCATATCTAAGTTCTATCTCCTCTCCTCTCCAGGAGAATAGTAATAGTGAACATTTACTGAGTGCTGACTGTATGCCAGGAACTGTTCTAAATACCTAATATATACTAACATCCTCACAATAACCTTTGGAGAGAGGTAATTTGTACTTTACAGATAAAGGCAGTAAGGTTCAGAGAGGTTAGATAACTGGTCCAAGGTCACTGAGCTACTGAGGGCAGATCCAGGATTCGGCCTTCAACTGGCTCAGGTACGAGTGGTGCAGGTATGCTGCCTACCCTGCAGGTTATAAGATTCAAGGTAAGAGAGTGGGAACTTTGCACACAGCAGGGCAGGGCACAGGACTTTGCTACAATCTCCTGTCCCCTGTGGCATGTGCCCACAGCACCAAGGATGATGAAGGTAAAATTAAAGACACCTTTTCCTTTCACTTTTGTCTGAGCTCAGAGGGCCACACAGATAGCCCCAGCTCAGCCCCACCCCAAAGCTGCTGCCTCTTTCTAGTCCTGGGGCTCGGGTGGGAGAGCTGCCCTGTTGGGGTAGGGGGGTGGAGGTCCGCTAGGCCCTCGCCACCAGGGCTCTGCCTCAGCCAGGTCTGGACAGGCCCACCCAGAGGGTCATTTGTGGTCAGCCCTGTGGTTACCCGCCCCCACAAGGGAGGCTCCAGGTGTCCCAGACACCGAAAGTACCACTTTGGGAACCAGTCTAGAAATAGGAAAACAAAGCTGAAATACCACAGGCAACTTCCCAGAGCCAGAAGAGAGAGAGACACCCATGCAGGCCCAGGAAGGAGCCGGGGGCTGGCCCCTGGCGGGTGGGACGGGCTAGCTAGGGAGGCTCCCGCTTCCCTTCCCGCCACAGCGGCCTGCCCAGCCCCCACGGTGGCCACAGGAACCAGAACTGTCACGGCCCACGGCCCCAGACAGGCCCACTCAGCCCTTCCAAGCCTCAGAGCCTTGGGCCCAGCCCTCAACATCTAGGCAACTGGTCCCCATTTTACCAGGCAAGAAAAGACGACTGAGAGCCAAAGGGGTGAGACTGAGAGCACACAGCCCGGGGAAGCAGGAGACAGAACCAGACTTGCAAAGAGGACAGGACCCCTCTTCACCCTCTGCCTCTCCCAACCCCTAGCCCCAGCCCTCAAGAGCCCAACTGCAGGAGATTAGAGCAGTGGCCTCAATGCAAAGCCTCAGCTCACACCCCTCACAGCAGCTCCTCGCCTCCCTCTCTACCCCACAGCCTGGCTCTAAGCCGCTCAGAGCAGGTCTGCAGGACCAAAAGCCCTCATCAGAATTGCCAGGGCTGCCCAAATGCAACTCCCTGGGCCCGGCCCAGAAGTGGCAACCAAAACCCTCGTGGGTGGGGCCGAGGACTCTGCATTCTAAACGCCACCCTCGTCCCCTGCACCATCCCCCCCAGTGGCTGATGCATCCTGGGCATTAGTGCGCACAGCTGGGTGCCACAGCAGGCTGCAGGTGGGCTGAGAGCAAAAGGGCCTAACTTCTGTCAGGGAGCTGGCTCTGCATGGCCTCTAACCTGTGTCCCCGTCTGTAGCAAGGGGACGAGAATCCCTCCGTCATCAAGTGGTTGTGACGACTGAATGAGGTCAGGCCCGACCCCCGTGGTGACCCATGAAGAGTGACTGGCATTCTCATGACCTCCCCACCCTCCCAAGAATCCGGAACCCTGGGGACAGGCAGTGGGCCAGGCCCCTGGGAGACAGGGCGGGTCTGGAGGTGGGCAGGGTGTGTTCCCTCCTACAGACCCCGCCCCTCAGGGATTGAGTTCCACAGGCAAAAAGAACTCCAGCCCAGCTTTTGTGGGACTGATAAAGGCTGAAGGAATTAGCAGGGTTTGAATTTCTCCTCCTGAGAGTAGGTGTGTGTGCGGGGTGTATGTGTGTCCCTTGTTTCTGCCTGAGTGTGTACACACACTCCCACACTCCTCTCACACTATGGGGTGAGTACAGGTCACCCCACAATGCTCTGACCTGCTCTCCTCATGAAGCCCCTTCTACCCGCGATAGGATGGGGAGTCCCTAAGGCAGTTGTCAGGCCCAGGCCCGAGTGCCATCTCAAGCCTTCTTCCTGCCAGCTGAGCCACCCAGCCCTCCTCAGTCAGCTGGGCTCTGGTACCTACATTAGCCCCCAGTGACTGCAGCTTTCACACCACAGTGGGGGCGGAGCCTGGGCTGGTAGATGTGAGCTGTGCTACGGGCCAAATTAGCTTCCCTTACCTGTCCCCAGGTGGCTCAGTGGTAGAGAATCTGATGCAGGAGACGTGGATTCCATCCCAGGGGTCAGGAAAATCCCTTGGAGAAGGAAATGGCAACCCACTCCGGCATTCTTGCCTAGGAAATCCCACGGACAGAGGAGCCTGGCAGGCTACAATCCATGGGGTCGCAAAGAGTCGGACACGACTTAGCACGCATGCACCTTCTCTCCCATCACGGTGGGATTCATGGGAGGCCTGAACCCCTGGCTCACAGGGCTGTACGAGGTCAAGGTCACTGTATTCAGGAGTGAAAAAAACAGAGCCTGGATCCTGAAAGCTCACTGAGAGTGCGTGTCAACAGGCAAAGTCCAGTGCCTCTCAGAGCCTTGGTTCCCTGTCTCTGACGCCTGCAGTCAGGTCAAGGATAAATGAGGTGAAGTAACTGAAGTGTTTGCTAACCTATAAAAGTTCTCACCAAGAGGAACTATCGTGTTTATTATCAAAAAGAGATAGTTCTCCTTAGGGAGTTGGGTGGAAAACTGGAAAGAATACAAGTCTCAGACAAACTGGCATTCAAAGTCATTAGCACCTATTTCCTCTTCCGTAAAGTGAGAGGGATCCTGCCAACTGCACAGAACTATTGTGAGGCATGAGCGCTAACACGCCTAGAACACGAAGCACTCCATACACCAGCTACGAATACAGTTATTACCGCTACTGCTCCTTGTATGATTTCAGCAAGCCCCTTACTGTCTCTGAGCCTCAGTTTCCCCATCTGTACAATGGGAAAACAGCACCTTCCTTGCAGGTTGCTGGGAGGATTAAATGAGAGAATGCATGTAAAGCCTTTGCCACTCCAGGGCTAGTTCTCCTTCATGTGACCAACTGGGAGAGAGGGAGCCAGAGAATTCACATCAAGATCAGGCAGCAGGAGCCCCACCTGGAGGGATCAGGAGGGATCCCCTCTAAGGCCCAGGTGGCTCCTCCAAGACATCTTCCTGGTTCTGCCCACTTGGTTCCATTCCCCAAGAGGTCTTTGCTAAAGCCCCACTCTGTCCCACCCCACAGTGCGGGCCAGGCTTGTCCTGAAAGCCCTCTCAGACCCCCAGTCAGGGTAAGCCATTCTGATCGAAAGGTTCTGGCCCTTTTGCTTATTCCTCAGTGACCCCTAAAGCCCCAGCTCTCTCTTCCTGCTGCAGGAACCCCGTCTCCTCCCCTACTGCAGTGGCAAGCAGGGCTCCCTCTGAGAAGGGGCTCAGGAAAATCAAACCAAGGAGATGTGGGCAGGACAGGCCCCTGGGGCAAGGCTCCCTTAGCAGCCTGCCCTAGGACAGGTAGAAGAGGGTTGGGGACATGGCTAGGGATAACCTGTATAACTTCACTCTCCCTGGTCAATCCCTGACCAGGGATCAAACACTTGTCCCCTGCAGTGGAAGGGCTGAGTCTTAACCTCTGGCAGCCATCCCAAGGACCTTCCTTTCGGGGTGGGTGTGAAAGGATGGGAGGGAGAGGGGACCAGCTTCCTGGAGGAGGTGGGCTTTAGGGGCCTCCCACAAAATTCCTGATGCAGAAAGAATCTGAAACCCACACCCCTCCAACCCACTTTAGGTAGGGGGTGGGGGGGCACACTCTCGCCCACTTCGCTGATCAAGTCAGGAAATGTGAAATAACCGGGGGTGGGGGCAGGGAGACTAGGCAAGTGCTTGGATTTCAGCACCTTGCTGAGTAACCACAGAAGGAAGCTCTTGCCAAACCCAGGGGTGGCCCCGCCCCCCCAGACCAGGCCCCAGCTCTAGCCCCACTCCCTCACCTGACTCTGCAGCTCACTCTGTTGCTTGAGGCGGAGGTTTTCCGGGGTGTCAGCCACCATGGTGAAGGACTGCTTGGGGTAGTGTCTGCAGGACAGAAAACAACACAGTAGGGTTCATCCTGGGCAAGAGGCTGGGTACTTCTAGGCTTTTCACCCCCTTATCCTTGGGTGGCCCCTGCCCCAGCATCAGGACCACAGTGCCCACCACCCATGGCTGCAGGGAGGCAAGTGTTTCTCACTCAGCCTGGGCTGAACTGGGAAGATACATCAGGTCTGAATGATGGCCACCAAGAACTCCACAGGAGGCCATGGAGATACTCTCTAAGAGTTTCAGATCACCCAAATAATCTATGTCTACTGTGCAGGGAGGTCAAGGGGGCCAGGCACTCAGGAGGGGAGAAGATGCTGACGGGCTCAGGACAAGGCTTTCGGCTGAGACCAGAAATGGAGACCAGTGAAGCAGACGAAAGGTGGGAGGGAGGCAGAGACCGAAGGGAAAGGGACACGCACACGCAGGGGCGCTTTCTGGAAAAGGCAGTGAGGGAGAAAAAAGGCACCAGTGTTTCAAAGGGCAAACGAGGTCCAACTTAACCAGAGAGCAGCTGAGAGATCAGCTTGAGGCCAGAGAAGAAGTCACCGTGTAGATAACAACACTGTAACAACGGTTGATGTTCCCTGTGGTAAGGGTGTCCATGCCCTAATTCACCAAATTCTTAAAACCACCCTATTGTCTCCCTTTGACAGATGGGAGACAGCAGCTTGGAAAGGATAAACGCTGTGGCCAAGGCACAGGGCTAGTAAGTGGAAGCATCCAGATTTGTTCCCAAACCATGTCTCAGGACCCAGCACCCTGAACCCAACGCTCCGATCTCCAGACACAGGCCAGACCAGGGTCCTATCCCCCAGGAGCAGGCCTGGCCTGGAGGTGGCAGTAGCCAGGGCAGCCCTCAGAGCCAAGCCTGCTGGGACCTCCAGGGCCATCCAGTCCAACCCCCTCATGTCCTCAAGAAGGTCGTGTGCTGGCACCGGGCACTTAGCTGATTTCATGATGATTTATCATATCAGTTGACTGTCTTTTCTCCACTAGTTCTCTGAGGTGAGAGGGTTCTCAGTATTTCTTCTTCACTGACTTATCCCAAACTCCCCAAACAGAATCTGGTGTTCAGTAAATATTGAATAAATGAATGTCCTACACTAGCTGTTGAAGCTGGGCCAGGATTAGAACTCAGGTCTCCTCCATCTCTACCCCACCGGGTCTCCTAGAAAACTAGCTAGAGAGGCAGCCCTGAGTCACTGTGGTCTGTGTGCAGGTGTTGGTATGCAAAAGGGCTGGGGGTCCAAAGAGGCCCCAGTGATTTCAGGGACTGGTGGGTGGCTTCTCCGAGCAGGAGCCAAGGGCAGGCCATTCTCAGCCCTGGCTGACCACACCTCACCTCAACTGTGACCACTGGCTGGTGCCCGACTCACAGGGTGAGCCCAGGTAAGAGGTGGCTCGCCCACTTCCAGCCATCCAGGTTGGCTGACGTGCTGTGAACTGGTCACCAGCAGCCCTCCTACCGCTGTGTGTTTCACCAAGCCTGGCATGTTCTCCAGCCGCCCGCCCCAATCCTGAGCCAAAGCTATCAGTAATCACACAGCTTCCCCGTGTCAAGGGCAGGATTCAGGTGCTAGAGAACTCAACTAAATGGGAGAGGAGCAGTGGCTAGAAGGAGCCCAGCCCTGCCACTGCCTTGCAGGGTGACTCTGGCACCTTTCTCCCTGTGCGCTAGCTTCACCATCTTGGACCTAGAATCACAGCAAGGTGATTTCACCTGTGCCCCATTTTACCAGGCAGATCCAGGTAAAATGCCCCACCTCTTAGCCTCCACTGCCCACCTGAGTCCTACCTCCCCGATCAGCCCAGCCCGTGGCCCCTTGAGCAGAGGGAAGAGCAAGAGAAGAGACTAAAAAAAACAAATACAGGTGCCTGCAGCCGGCAGCAGAAGTCTTCCATGGATGAAGGCAGGGCTAACGCTGTAGACCCAGTCCGGGGTTTGGTCCAGCTCCATGAAGCCAGGGCCACCCACAGTGGAGAAGCTCCGTTCAAAATTCCTTGAGTTCCAGGGGAAAGGAGGATCTGTTCCCGGAGCACAGAAGGAGACCAGCAGGAGGGATCTAAGTTAGATCTCTAGCAGGACTGGCAAGAGATCTGAGGTCGCCTGAGGGAGGCTTTGGAGAGGACCCTCCCACCAAATCAGAGCCATTATGATAGCATCAAGGGCGGGTGGTGTCGTGAGGTGAGTGTCTATAAGTGGAGGCTCATGAGCATAGGAGGGAGGTCAGGTCCAGAAGCAGGGGGCTGGAGAAGACCTTCAGGGTGGCTCTGGCCCAGAACTTGAAGGGTCAGTTCAGAGAAGATAGCGTAATTAGCATTTGATGGGAAAGGGTGTCTGGCAGGCTCAGAAAACACATGCCCAGGAGTCAGTCTGCCCACCTGCAGTTTTCCATTTGCCTGAAGCTACAGGGTTAAAATGGGAGTGCCGGGTCCAGTGGTCCAAGGTCAGCCAGACACACACACCTGACGCGCCCCCACTCTGCAATTCTGTGGCTCCCGCACGCTCTGTTATTTCTCACACACGGTGAATATATAGACAGGCCTCTGCAACGCTCATCTCCTAGACACCAAAGCCAGCAGGTCCACATTCACACATCTACAATCCACCAGAAGGGTCTCAGGAGACCCCCCATCATGTAGCGGGTGCCTGCATGGATGGGGCTGGCAGGTATTTCATTCTCTCTTGGGAGCCATAATGACACCAAGATCTCAGTGCCCCCACTGGGGGCCAGAACACTAATCCCATCAGAAGGGAAGGGGGGACCAGCCTGGATGTCGTCAACTCAGCTCAGTCTGGAAGGAGGAGGGGGACTTTAAACATCAGATTAAGATAGATTAAAGGGGGGCTCTGGAGCCACCGATCTCTTACCCTTGCCTCCTAAACCCCAACCCGAGGTCAGAAAAAGGCAGGCAGACATAAGCATGGGCTATATTCCTCTTGCTGGGTCAACCCTGTCCCCTCCCCACAGCCCCCAACCCTGGCGAGACAACTCTGCCTTTCCCATCCCCTGCTCACTGCGCTTCGGGTTCCCATGGCAACCTCATCCTCAGCTCTAGGCAGCAGAGCGGTTGAGAGCAGGCAGACAGAGCGAGTCTGTGGGGGTGGGGGAAGAGACACAGACAGCCAGGGTATCCTCAACTGCAGAGGAACCCGTGAGGGCAAAACCAGGAGGCTGTATCTGCAGGATACTTGTAGACAGTTCAGATGAGGAAGATGTGAGCCTCGGGTTTGTTTTCAGGGCAGGACACAAGAAGGCCAGGGCTGTGCCCCTCCCCCACCAGCACGACTATCTTCCAAGAGGGCTACAACCGATGTGACCTCCTCCCAGAAACAATTAATTGCTGGGGATTCTACCTTTTCCTTCCCTCTCCATCTTGAGATTGAAGCTCCCCCTTCCTCCCTCATTTACCCTCAGATCCCAGTCAAGATGAATGGATATATGTGTATCCCAGTGTAGGCGCTAGGGCAGACGAGAGGTCCCCCACCCCAGCTTAATGACCCCACTGGTACCGCAGCCCCAACAACAGACTGGGCCCACAGTGAGGGAACGAGGGGCCAGGGTGGGGAGAACCGGGCCTCCCAACCCTGGCCTGGAGCTGAGTCCAGAGCACAGCTGTTCTTTGTCCCTTCTGTGGGCCAGCCTGCACCCGGCCCCTTGTTAATCATTCCCAGTGGCAGGCCCTCTGCTGATGCCCCTCCCCACCCTCAATGGCAGTATCAGCTGCTCTGGGAAAGAGAGGCATGGAGGGAGCCCACTAGGACAGGAAGCCTGGGCGTGGAGGGTGCAGGGAAAGGGATCTAGCATTCATGAAGGCAAGAACAGAGTTGAGCAAGATAACCAGGCGCCTGGCAGCAGCCCCGGCCTCTGGGAGAAGTTAGAGTCACGTAACTGGGGGCAGGAGGAGAAGGAGGCGACAGAGGATGAGATGGCTGGATGGCATCACCAACTTGATGGACATGAGTTTGCGTGAACTCCGGGAGTTGGTGATGGGCAGGGAGGCCTGGTGTGTTTCAATTCATGGGGTCCCAGAGAATCTGACACAACTGAGCAACTGAACTGAAAGTTACTTCAAGATACATTGTATCCTGTGCACATTCTCTCCTGAAACTTGCCACAAGGCTTTGGGCTAGAAAAGGCACGCATTATCACTGTGCCCATTTGACAGATAAAGAAACTGAGACTCAGTGTCAAGGACAGAGACCTGGCCCAATGCACTCTCCCCCATTCCACACATGTCCGGGCAGCTAAGGGCAGACTGACTTCCCTCCTCCAGGTGAACACCAGCCTACTCCTAGTTCTGGGGAAAGAAATGCTTGGTTGGGTGGGTGGAGAACTTCCTCTTTTAAAGCCAACCAGTTTCCAAGCGTGGCTATTCTAAGAGAACCGTCTGGGGTCTCTCAGCCACCCCCAGCCTGAAGCCACCTACTCCTGACATTTCTAAAGCGGGTCCAGACAGTGACTTGGGTGGGTACGGGGTGCAGGAGAAGTGGGGGCTCCTCCCAGAGGACCTCTAAGTCACCTTCCTTCTTGAAGGGACTACAGAGCTCCTGCAATGGGCTTACTGGTGACAGGGATCACTTGGAGGGCAAAGCCCTGTCCCTAGTCCCACTATCAGCTGTGTTCCAGATACAGAACAAGAATAGACCAGTATCCTGGAAGCCTAGTACCGGCTTTCGACATGCAGCCTTGCCCCTTTCAGCCTTGGATCTCTTCAAAAACCACAGCTTTTTGTTCAAGGAGGAACAAAAATACAGCAACAAAAAAAAGCAACAAGGAGCCTTTGGTTTCACCAAAAGGGGAAAAAAAACAACCCACAGCCCTGACATCCTGCCTCTGGAAGGAGCTACTGATCCCCCTGCTGGGAACACTGCCCATGGGCGGTCAGGGAGGACTCCCCTCTAACACTGTTTTTCACCAGTCCCCCAGGGCTAAGGGGCCAAAATGGTGGGGATAGGAAGCAACAAGGAGGCATGTGTCTGACCAGAGGAAAAAAATGAGCAGCCAAAAAGATCAAGGCTAGACAAGAAGAAGAACTGTCCAGCCCTCAGGGTCACAGATAAAACGAGAAATCAAAATCACTGATGACACACAAAGAGAAATGATCACGTCAAGTCAGGAAAGGCATGGAAACACTGGGTTTCAGCTTCCTCATCTATTAAATGGGCTGTTAGGAAGCAAAGATCCCCGAGGTTTCCTGAGGCCCTGACATCTGAGTGTAAGGAGCTGGAAGGTGAGAGTGAGGCGGGGGCTGCCTAGAGGTTACCATGTGTGCCCCTTTGAACTCCCCCCACCACCCCACAAACATAGCACACACACCCCTTCCTACTCCCTTCTCCTGATCTCATTTTTTCCAGTTAGAGGCAGAGAACTCTGGGGAGGCGGGAAAGCCCCAGGCCCCAGTCCTGGATGTGCCTGCCACTGCCCCATCCCCAGCTAACTAGACCCCAGAGATGACTTCAACCCCGCCCCCCAGCACAGGTCCTACCTCATGCCCCGAGGCCTGGGGAAAGGAGCAGGACCGCAGTCTCTTGTTGCCTAGAACCAGAGACACCTCCACCCTCCTCAGCCCACAGCTCAAGGCAACTGAAGGACAGTCCCAGAAAGATACAAGGGAGCATTCCCCCATTCTTCCCCAGCCCCTGTCCACCCCCACCTCCACTTAACACCCCAGAAGCTGGTCCCCCAGGCCTGCAACTGCCTCAGGCTGGCAGCCTCCATTGATTCAAAGGCTCCAAGGAGGAAGAACAGGAACATTCCTCCCCACCCCTGCCCAGCCCCACCCCACCCAGCCCCACCCCGACCTCCAGGCTCCTCAATTATTTGCCTGGAGACAAAGGACCAGGTTTGTAATTGTGACCAGATCTGCCCCACTTTCAGAAAAAGTAGTTTACAAAACAAATCATGCAGGGCATAAATTGAGAGCATATATATTCCTCTAACCAATGGAACAGGCTCACCCCACCTACCTAGATGCTTCAAGAAAGAATTATACAAACGCAGGCATGCTTCCCTCTACCTTGCCATAGCAGTGCTGGTTGCCAATGGCCTGGGAAGTGTGAACACAAACGCGGCCTATTCAGTCCGATTCCCTGGCGCTTAACCCTGGCCCCACAGCCTGCGGCGTGTGTCTGGATATCCAGAGGCACGTGTGTGAATGCACAGCCTTGGGGGTCCACTACCACCCAGAAGGCCGGCTGTGGGCTCTGGCCTGTGTTCTCTCCCCAGCCTCACCCCAGACGAGTCTGGTGCAAAGAGAAAATACAAGAGGCCTTTCTGCTGCTTTCAGTCAATTTACAAAACTTAAATCTCAGTCTTCAGAACTCACCAGGGAGAAACAGACAGCGTTCTTTCTCTTGCCCACCCTCCTGCAAGATCCTGGCTCAAGGACTAACCAGAGAACGCAGAGGCCCCCTTGCACACCAACTCACATATACCCTCCCTGGGTGGGCTCAACTCCCTGGCAAAGGGCCCAGGCCAGGAGCGATCACTTGCCCCTCTGGGTCTTGAGCAGGAAGTGCTGAAAAGCCAGGCCTGAGCATCACACAGCAAGGCCAGGCTGGGAATTGGGGCATAGCTATAGCCTAGAAACCCCGAGACTGGGGAACCTGAATGTCACTAGTGGATGGGGTCAGAGGCAGGAAGAAAACAGGAAGGGATGAGAGTGAACACTCAGCACACTGCCTGGCACAGCACAGTTGTTCAATAAAACTGGTCTAGGCTCCAGCATCCTTGGGTGGGAATTTTGAACCACGGGATAACCGAGGCCCAGACAAGTCCAGAGTGCGCCCCAAACAAGCTGGACCTACATCTGAGATATCCCAGAATCCCACGTCTGGCTCACTGACACAGACCAGCCGCTCAGCAGACTGGCTTAGGGAATGTGGCTGCCTCGGGCAAGGTGCTGCCACAGCTTGCATGAAACACAGCTGGGTCACAAATTCCCCAAGTCTTTGGCCCCTCATCCATTTCACAGGTAACATCCTTCCCAGGATGCTGGGTTACCCCTTCCTAGGTAACATCCCAGCTGGGGCAAAGGTCAGGGAAGAATAAGAGCTGTAAAGGCTAGGGGAACAGAGAGGGGTCAACCTGCTGCTCTGGCTGGAGGCCAGGAGAGGCAGGGGAATCTCACCTTGGGCAGGTGGGAAGCAGCATCTGGGAGGGATGTGTCATCTTCCACCTTCCCTGGAGCCACCCCCAAGCCCTACAGGAGGTCCCCACCCCTACTGGCTGTAGCCTCTTAGAAGAGAGTAAAAAAAGTAAGCTGGGACTTTTGGGCACTAGGCTGAGAACACACAGAGAAAACAAGGACAAGCCTCTGATTTCTTTCTCCAACTCCCAGAGCTCGCTGAATTCAAGGCTACCAGAGTCTTAGGAAGAGACAGGAAGATGCCTCAGTCCCTGCTGCCCACTGAGTTTTGGGCTCCTCCAGACTCCTGTCTTGAGGGGCAGAGGCTCAGAAGCTGCCCCCAAAGGAGTCTCGTGCCCAGAAACTAGCCTGAAGTGGGTCAGCAATCAAGGGGTTAACTGCCCCAGCCTCTGGCTTTGCTGCACCCCACCCCACTCCCCAACTGAGGGAGGAAGTGGCAGAGAATCAGGGTTTGTGAGAGCCTTTAAGAATTTGAAGAATGTCCCATTTCCCTTGGGGGGAGGATGGGAGGGGTCGGCAGGGGAAAGAGGACCAGTAGAGCTAATAGAGAAGGGGCAGCTGAAGGAGGAGCCAGGACCTAGCTGTGACCCTCTCTCTGCCCCAGGCAGTCTCCCCAGCGTCCCAGTCCCTCCCAGAAGGGAGGAGGTTCATGGTGCTTCTTGGGCTTGAGATTTTATCGGTTTTCCCAGCACCTGGCACAGGTTGGCATCTAGCAGCCGGCAGGCAGTAAGTGCCTGATGCAGGCTCCAGCCAAGGAGATGAGGCTGTAGTGTGAGCAGGGAGGGGAAGACAGGAAGGGGGAGTTGTCGTTCAGTTGCTAAGTCATGTCCGCTTCCTTGTCCTTCACTAACTCCCGGAATGGGGAGACAGCCATTCAAAGGGCTTTAAGATCCCAACTCCTTTTAGATAAATCCCAAAGTTCCCCTCCTGTGTGAACTTCAGCTGTAGAAAGGCTGAAGAATTTAATTCCAGGCTGAGAACATAGCCAAATACATAAATATAGAAATAGTTCCTTTATAAAGGGACTCAAGTCAGAGCCTAAATTTTTTTGAATGCTGACCTTGCCGCCTACTTAAGTGACTTGACCTTCCAAAGCCCCCCACAGAGCAGCGAGGTCGTGAAGTCCTACAGGAGCCCAGACCTGCTCGTGATCAACCCAAAGGCGCTGCATTCTCTGAAACTGCATAGGATGGGACAGAGTGTCTCCCTGGGATGGGAGACCCCACCTCAACCCACTGCCCCACAGCAGGCCAGAGCAAACTCCACTGGAGAAGACATGAAGTTCTCTGCCTCCCTCAGCAGGCAGGGAAGAGCTCTGCCTAGGGTCAGGCCATGCCCTTCATGCTGCTCCCCAGTCTCAAGAAATGACAGTCGGCGGGGGGGCCCTCTGGGGCCCAGGGCCCAGATTCTCTGGTAGGGACAGGGCAGGGGAGAGGTGACAAGTTAGCTGCCATCATGGAGAGAAATGTGGAAGGCGACATGGAGAACACAACCGCCAGAAACAGGACTTTTTCTCAAAAGACCACGTGGATCCCTCTCGCAGCAGGGTGCGGTGGAGAGAATAAGCTTGCCATATGGGGACTGAACCAGCCTCTCGCTAGTCATTCATCTTGGGAAAGCCCCTTCCCTTCCTCAAACCTCAGTTTCCTGCTCTGTAAACTGGGCATATTAACAGTCCTGACTATCATCCCCCCATGGTGAAGAGGACTCAACACGGTTAAAACGTATGGAGCAGAGTGTAGAAGTGCCGGGCCCTGCCACCTTGTGGGTATTAGAACAGAAGGAAGCTCTGAAAGCGAAAGTGGAGTCGCTCAGTCATGTCCGACTCTCTGCGACCCCACGGACTGTAGCCTGCCAGGCTCCTCCGTCCATGGGATTTTCCAGGCAAGTCTACTGGAGTGGGTTGCCATTTCCTTCTCCAGGGGATCTTCCCGACCCAGGGATAGAACCCAAGTCTCCTGCATTGCAGACAGGTGCTTTACCATCTGAGCCACCAGGGAAGCCCTCAGTGCCCGCCCAACAGCCCCTGCCCGGGGCGGACTCACGCATTGCAGTAGGGCTTCTTCTCATAGCCCTTGTAGTTCTTCATGTTGAGGGTCATCTTGCAGGTCTCGCAGTGGAAGCATGCTTTATGCCAGAACTGGGGGCAGAGGCAGAGGGAGGACACTGTCAGATAAGCAGGACTTAGGAAGGGGGCTCAGGCCCCAGGAAGGAGCGCTCCACCCCTGGGACCAGAACAGACACCCCCCCCTGCAGAAGTGAGCCAAGGACATCTCAGGTCACGGGTTCCAACAGCTGATGACACCTTCCCCTGTCCCACTGGTGCTGTCAGCAGAAGTGCAGACCCCAGAGTGAGTGGGGAAACCCCCCGCCCCCGTGCACCCCCGAAGATTGGCTCCACATCCCCCAGACCACTCCCCCACCTCCCCCAGACCACTCCCACAGCCTGCCTGCCTGAGCAGGAGAAGCCTCATTGCTTATGCAAAGCTGCACCAGGCGTTGCTAAGAAGCCACTGCTGCTGAAGATTGAGGGGCAGCGCCTCAGCCTAGACAAGGCCTAGGGGGACAGGAGGGCCCAGCCCCCATGTACCCAGGCGTTCCCACACCACGGCAGACACCCTGGGGCCTGGGCAAGGCCCAGCCCCAATGTCTCCTCTTCCTGAGGGACCCCTGCCCAGAGTGTGGGTGAGTGCCCCAGGCTCTAGCCAGCACACCCACACCACTTCCCTCCCTCCCCTCAACTGTCTCCCACCCCCCAGCTGGTCTCCCTCGGAGGCAATAGACCTTTGCGTGGAGGTGGGTCCCCCACCTGCACAGTGGGCATCACAGCCCCACCCTGGCTAGCTGGGTGACCTCGGTCAGGACCCACACCTCTAAGCCACTTCTGTGTCTGCAGAATGGAAACCTTAATACCCATCTCTCTTGGGACTGTTGAGGTTTAAATGAAAAATCACCTATAAAACCCTCAGCACAGCACCTGGCACCTCTAAGTACTCAAATATCAGGTGCTGGGTGCAGCAGGGGTGACCCTCAGCTGAGGCGGCTGGGCAGGTGGTGTGTGAGTGCTGGGGTGCAGGTGGGGCTCTACGGGGGCCAACCACAGCTAGAAGACCTGTGAGTGAGACTGAGTGATCAGGAACACCCCAGCAGAGGCCAGGGACCCAGAACAGAGCGAGGATCAATCCAGGGCCGCCAAGGGAGGGGAACAGAGTCAAAGACCACGAGGGCAGGGGAACTGACGTAACAGAGGTGACCCCATCCCGAGACACACTCAAGTTCGAGAAAACCCAGGCAGAGGAGAGACTCGCCCCTGGCACCTGGCAGCCCGGGACGAGGCCCCGGGGTTAGCAGCTACCAGGAGCCCAGCTTCCAGGGCCCCAGAATCCGGGCTGCCGGGGTGACCCAGCTGGCCTTTCCCTGCCCCCTTTCCCAGCAGCCAAAGGACATCCTCCTGATTCCTCAGAGAAAGAGGCCAGAAGCCAGGGAAGGGCACAGGGAGACTTTCGAGGTACCCAGCAAATGCCTGGTTTTTGGCCACCTATCAAGAAATTCCCCTGAGGCAGTGCTTTTCAGACGTATTTCCCAGCCAAGAGGTGCTTCTGGGCCACTTGGGAGAAAGGGACCAAAGAAAAGGTTAAGAGGTTGGGATACGACCTCCCTCACCCTGGCCGTGTTAACCAGAGCCCACAGGGTAATTGTGTGGGGGGGTGGAGGGGGAGGGGTAATCACCTTCTAATAGGGTACTTTTCCTATCAAGGCGACCCAAAGCCCTCTTTAGGAGTGGAATAGTGACCAAAGGGACAGGAGAACCGCTCTTTGGGAAGAAGGCCAGGGGAAGTCTGGAAGCAAAGAGGAGGCCGGTGAAGCTGGGCTCCCAAGCTAACCTGGCCGAATCCCACAGCCCTGCCCGACGCCTCTCAGTGCGAAACCCCAGTGCAGACAGCCCACTGGAAACCTAGAACAGCGTGGTCCCTGCCCCCCACCAGCCCCGAAGTGAAAGCCCCTCTCCCTCCCGCAAGGCCTGGGAGGCGCTGGCAGAACGCCCCAGCCCTGCCACCACCCAGTCTGCTGGCCTCTGCCTGCTTAGCCGCACATGCCCCTGCCTGGGCCCCCGCCTCCCCCCACCCCCGCAGGGGCCTGCCAGGAAAAACATTCTCTGGAATCCAGACCATGACCCACTTTCACACACACATAGGCAGGAATCCGCACTGTCCTGGGCCTGGGGACCTCCAGAGGTGCCCCCTGATTGACCCGGGGGAGACAAAGGGAGAGACACAGACACGTCCACCCTAGTTCACAGCCAGGTACCCACCCTGGAGCCAACCCCCTTGGGGCTGAGTATACTGACCAGGCTAGGGTACAAGGCCAGCAACCAATTCAGGGGTTCTACAAAATAGCCCCTGCAGCCAGCTACCACTGGAAGGAAGGGGAGCCCCATACAAGGGAACAGCGCCCATTTCTATCTCTAGCTCTTCCCCACCTCACCTCCACACACCCCCTGCTCTCAGCTAGACACGTTAGAGGCTAGGGAGTGGTCATCTGTTCTCTTACAGGGCGTCCAGGAACAGAATAATGAAAAGGAGGGGACTGAATGCCTTCAGGGTAACTACAGAACTCTGTCTATGCATCTGTAAAGAGTGGAACTAAAACCCCAGTCCCATGGAGGGGCGTTCCATGCTGGGAGGAGGTGACACAGCCTCACTTCCTGCCCCTCTCTGGAGGAAGGCACCAAGAAAGGTTCAAGAAAATCAGCAGCTTCCACCACTGTGTCCTTTTGGAGACAGGAGAGTGAGGGGAATGGGGGGCAGAAAATGGCAAGTCATTCAATAGCACCTGTGGGCCAGGCAGAACCAAGGAAACCCCAAATGAAAAGACACCCATCCCTGTCTCAGTCAGGTCTGGTAATGGACACAGTCAGGGAAACATGTCAGTAACACCCCACAGTGACCCTCTGTCTGCCTCTTTTCCCTGCCCCAGGAGCCCTGCTGCAGAGCAGGAGTCCCCTCTTTCTTACAGGTCACAGGTAAGGTTTCAGAGCAGCATTCCTGGGACTCAGGGAGCAGTTACCTCTAAACATGCAACTTGAATCCTCCCCACTGCCCTGGAAGTTCACGGCTTCCCAGTTCACCAAAACCTAGTTCTCTAGTGCCCATTAGGAGCCTCTCAGCCCATGTCCCAGGCTCCAGCATCAGCCTCCACTCTCCCTGGCCTGGAGCTCCAAAGCTGCAACCCACTCCACAGAAAGGCAAACTGAGGCTGCTGGGGGCAGAAGCAAGATGCCCTGCACTTGGGTGAGGTTGGGGTCAGCCCTCTCTCTCCAGAGTCACCGTAGAGGCTGGGGGAGAAGCTGCTCACAGCTCTGGGGGTGGGGGATGTGGTGAACTCCAGGTCGCTGTGCCTGCTGCCTGGGATCTTGCCCACTCCACCCTCTCCACCCGGGCGCCCTATGACTCAGGGCTAGGGAATGAGACCTCTCCCTCCCTTCCTGTCACCCAGGGTTACAGTTAGTTTCTCACTCCTCCAGGGACAACGGTAGCCCCACCCTGGCCTACCCTGGCCTGGTCACCAGCCTAGCTCAGCTGGCCACCTGGGAGGCTGGCTTAAAGGCAGAGACCATGGCTGCACTTCCCCAGATTCCAAGGGAGTATTATTTCTGGTTCAAGAGCTCAGGCCTCGAGCATTCCACAGGCCAAGGTCAGGAAGAGGAGGGCCCACTATAAACATTAGGGAGATAGTGTAAATTAAAGTACTTTTTTGCAAACATAACAGGCAGAAGAGCTGAGCACCAAGAACTTTAGAGCTGAATTCCAGCTCGGGCTGTGGGGAGTGAACCGCATGACCTGTCTGGGCCTCTGCTTACAGGGGTCATAATTTACAGGAACCATCGCATCTGCTCTGTGAGGCTCCCGGGAAGACAGCCTGGCACATTCCAAGGAGTCTATGCAGGGACAGTCATGGGATGACTGTGAGGTGCTCTTAGCTAGGAAACAGGCACCAAGGCTACAGGCCTTTTCCCCTCTTCTGGGTCCCATTTCCTTCTACCTTGCTGCCACCTGGGGGGTGAGGGGAAGAGGGGAGGGTACTTCAGACAACCAGAGGCAGAGAGCCCTCCCAATAGGGGAGTCCAGGGGACTCAGCCCACCAATCCTCTACCCTCCTCAATGCCTCCATCTGTATTCAGGAGCTCGGCAAAAGCAAGCCAGGCCAAGGGGACACAGCGGGTCCCCACGTTAGTGCCTCCCAGTTAGTGCCTCTAGGACCAAACTCCAAGTCTGTCAAAAGGTAGAGGACACTGTGAGACACAGCCTCTCTCCCTCCGCAGAAGCCCTGCAGCAGCCAAGAGGGCCCCGTACCACGTAGGTGCTTAATATTCATTGAATGAATGAGCGAGCGACATCACCCTGTTTCTTCCCCAACTCTAATCCCATAAGTTGGGGAAACAAATCTCGACCTCAAACACCGTGGCCAGCCACACACATTTATTCAGCATGAGGACCTAGGTAATGCAGATGGACGGTAGGGTCGCCATCAGAGGTGATGGGCTTTTACTCACCTAAGCCTTTGGGAGATAAGGCTCAAGGAGGAGGAAAGGCTAACACCAAGAATGTAGTTTGTGCTCTGGGTCATGTCGGGTCCTAGGGAAATTGCAGTGAAACAGGTGAGTCTAATTTGACTCTCTCTTGTTGTAAATGGGTTGTCTTGGGAAGCTGGTTAGCAATTGTGTCTATGGGACTGAACGTCCCTCCTCAGGCGTCAGGTCCCCATTCCAAGAGCTTGCCCTGACTGCCTGGAGGGCGGTGGGAGGAACTAGTCTAATACCTGGATATTCCAGGCCTCCTGCTCAGTGCAGGGGTGACATCTCCCCAGGGAAACCTCCTGTAGGGAGAGCTCTAAGAAGAGAGAGGAACCGCCAACTCTCACTTCCCAGGGTGCCCACCACCTGAATGTCCTCTTCCAGAGAGGGGAAGAAAACAGATGGGGAGGGCGCCTTAAAGGGGCTGTACTCTCCCCTCAGACACCAAAGGTCTTTACAGGGAAAGCCAGGTATGGGCCTGGACAGAGTACCCCAGAAAAGAAGAGGGTGCACAGCCTATACCACATCCCCTTCCGGGCGCTCACTTCCCCACCTTCAAGGAAATGACATCATCATACCCATCTGATAGACTGTGAACACTGAGGCCTAGAGCCATTCACAGAGCTGGTGCTGAGCAGACGTGGAACTAGGAGCATGTGTTCCAACACCCAGGCAGGTGTCCTTCCAGCAGACACTGCTTCTGCCTTATGTGGGTGGAAAGTGGCCATTGCCTCTGCCCAGTTCATGACTGTGCAGAAGGGGAGCACAAGGAACTCTAGACGCAGAGGCCCAAATCCCTCCCACCAGGGAAGAGCAGAAACACCAATGTGCAAGGCCAGAGAGCTCTCAGCCCCTGCCCCCAGGCTCAAGTCCTGCCCTCCCGCATGGTCTTTGGGAAGGTCAGCACCCACATTCACTGCACCATAACATGGCCTTTCTCTCCTCCTGCCCAGCCAGGGCCAGGAGAGAAGACTGAAACAGCAGCGGCCCCGCATGACCCCTTCCTCCAAGAGCAGTATCAAAATGATCTCAGAACCATGGAACCCCACCCCCTCATCCTGACTCAGAGGCCAAAGGTTACTGAGGAAGCTCCAACCCTAAGGAGGGTAAAGACAAAAGAATCCAAGGAAAGACCCTTTCCCCCCTCACAAAAAATATCTGACTCCTGGTGGGCCCTGCACCCTCTTCCATCCCATGCCCCCCAACCCCTGGCCAGTTCAGATGGGAAAGAGGGAATCTGTGGACAGGGGGCCAGCTTTAGGAGGTGAATGAAAGGCATGATGAAGAAGGGGACAAAATCCTAGAGGCCTCTCCTCCAGACCGAGGAGGGAATGAGAGGGAAGGTGGACTGCCTTAGGATCTTAGTGAGATTAAAAGAGGTCCGGATCCTACCCCAAACTGCAGGAAATACCCAGTTCCACTCTACGCCCCCCTTCAAAAAGTATAATGGCAACCAGATGAACGAGTCCAGCATGATGGAGGCGGGTGGGGGGGAGGAGGAAGACGACTAAGGGCCCCCAGGGGACAGTGAATTTCCAGAAGGCCACCTTCCCTTTCCCCCAACACCTCCCCCCTTTTCTTGGCTCCCCCTGAACTCAGCCAACCCCACCCTTCATTGGGGAAACCTGCTCTGAAAAGTTAGCTCTTTGTTCTACAGGGTGGACTCAGCCTCTGAACACAATTTCAGGAGATCTCAGTGAAGCAACCCCCACCCACCCTACTCCAGCAAGCGACCCCGCCCGGGTCCGGCTGGGCGGACCAACGCTGGGAGTTGGCTTCTAATTTGAGGTGGGGGCTGGGAAGCTATGGAGGACTCAGGCTAGCCCATTAACCGCTGAACCACCAAGAGGGCTGCAGGTCGTCCAAAAAACGGGCTCTTGCAATGGGGCTCGGGTCCTTATCCGAAGGCCAGTTCACCAGACGCATTCAACACTTGCCCGCTGACGGCCCCCACCCTCCAGTCTCCAGGCCAGGAAGCCGGGCCAGTAGCCGCCGGAGCTTACCGCTTAGCAGGGGCCCCAACCTCTGCCCCGCCCCCCCGCCGCCCCCTCCCCCAGCGCCCAGCGCTTCCGCCTACTTGGCGCTCGGCGAGGCGGGGAGAGGGAGCGGCCGTCTGCTCTCACTCTCCCGGCCCTAGGGGGCGGGACTGCACCCCTAACCTTCCCTCACTCCCCCTACCCCCACTCCGGGGCCCGGCTTCTCCACCCCCGGGCACCGAGCCCACTCCTCTTCAGTAGTGGCTGCCCGCCACGCGTGGACTCCTTTCCTCGCCCCAGATCTCCTGGTTTCCAGACTGGGGTCCGTCCCTCACACCCCATGACACCACCCACCTTTCCTCCTCCCGGGATTGCGGTAACGGGGCGGCAGAGACTCAGCCCCGCTCTCCTCCTCCGATCTGGAGCTCGGGGATTGCAAAGACCCGTCTCCCAGTCCCGAGTCTCACCTTATCCAGACAGTTCACCTTCTCCGTGGGGTACACGATCTTGCTGCACCGAGCGCAGTTAGGATTCATGGCTCCGGGAAAAGCTGGGGCGAGGACGCCCGAGCTCGCGCGCGTTCTCTTTCCCCGGAGCGAGCTGGCGGGAGACGGCCGCGGCCTCAACTGCACAGGCGACAGCGACGGCTGCTTGAGCTAGGGAACTGGCCTCCGCCCCCGCCCTCCTTCCCCTAATAAACACAGCGGGGAGGAGGGGCTGTACCCGGGCGGGGACGCGCCGCGGGCGCGGGCCGGGGCGCGCGCGGCGAGGCGCGCTCTCCAGGCTACGTGGGACAGCGCGGGGGCGGGTTCCAAGGAGGACTGCGCGCCCGGCGGTACGCGCCTAGGTGAGCTCGCAAGCAGAAAGGGCCCTGGAATGCGCCCGGAGGCCAGGCGCCAACAGGCGACCTTGCCCAGGGCCCTTCCGCCGCTGGAGGCGGGGCGGGGGCGATCCGGTGACACATCTGGGCACCTGGGCTGCAGGGCGGGCGAGCCCCTCGCAACCGCCCAGGGTGGGGTTCGAAGCCACTCGAACACCCAACCAGATTCGTCAGGTTTGGGGACTTCCTTTGTACCCGTCGGTACCTGGCGAGAAATCCTCGGATCAACGGGAACCCCCCTGCCCCGCCCCTAAGATGTTAGCCATGCCCTGCAACATCCTCTCCCACAATTTGTAGGGCGGAACCCGTCCCTCCCTCCAGGACTCAGTCCCTTGCAGACCGGGTTAGTTCTTCCGTCCCCGCGCCTCTGCCGTGCAGCTTTCCCGTAGTTCCCCGAATCCAGCGAGCTTCTGCTTTGCGCTCGATCCCTTTTTCTCTGGCGTTTCTTTCTCCTTAGGTACCCTTACTGTTCACCTTTAGCAGTGTTTTAACACCCAAAAGAGCCGCATCCAAGCCAAGGCGCGGCGTGGGGGTATAGCTCAGTGGTAGAGCATTTGACTGCAGATCAAGAGGTCCCTGGTTCAAATCCGGGTGCCCCCTCGGCAGTTTTTTCCTAATTTTTGTCTAGTATAATTATTTCCTTTTTGATTCATATTTTAACCTCGGGTCCTAGGTTAGAGAAATAGGGAAAAGCTATTTTAAAATTCCTTCCTCATTCTCCAACCTTAACGGAAGGCTTTCGGTTTTACTTCGTACTCAGCAGCAGGAGGGGGTGGGTACAGGCACAAATCACGTACAAAAACTTCAGGTCCCCACGACCCATGCGGGAGGTACCGGGATTTCTGCGGTCACCGGCGGCAGCCTCAGTCGTGTAAGGCGGTTCCAGGCGCTGGTTCAGGAGGCCAGACTCCCCCAGCTTGGTGTTTCATTTTGGGTAGGGGTGGGTCTGGAGAAGAAAACCCACAGACAGATTTTCTCCGACTTCAACTTTCTTTATTACCGGTGACAAGCGCGTGCCCGAAGCACCTTTCCTTATTGCTCATAACAACAGCACAGTGAAAGCAGTTTGAGAATGTGGAAATGGTCAATGCCGACCCAAAATCTCATTTTAATTTACAAAAAATAAAGTTATGTCCTGATATAAACTGATATAAACTAATGTTCTCAAACTTGAGTGTGTGTCAGAATTAAATAGGGAGCTCCTTAAAACACTACCCCCCTCAACTACCAGTTTCTGATACTCTTGGCCTGGAGTGGGACCCCAAGAATCTGCATTCTTAACAAATTCCCAGGGGGTGTTGATGCTGCTGGACCACACTTTGAGAACCACTGAGCAAATAATACAATGCCATTAAGCTTCAATAATCTAAAGATGGGGACAGATAACTGTCCACTGCATGACTGGCCAGTATCACCGTTGGGTCCAAGGAAAAAGATCAGGGAGCAAGAGCGACCCTCTCGACTAGGTTTTGCCCAAAAAAAGGAAAAAGAAAGGATAGTGGGAGAGGCATGCTTCTTGAGTCAAGGGGAATTTGTGGTATTTTAAACTCGGAATGTGATTGTGTCATCCCTCAGGGCCCCAGGGGAATACTACTTGAATATTTTTTTCCCCACGGCTCCCCTTACTGTCTGGAGAAGAAAGTGGCAATCCACTCCAGTATTCTTGCCTGGGAAATCCCATAGGCTGAGGAGCAATGCTTGGGGTGGCAAACAGTGGGACACGACTGAGCATGCAGGACTGTGAGACAAGTCGTGAAGCTGGACGTGGTGATTAAGCAGAGCTGCTGTGCAGGTCAAAGCTCAGAGGTGAGAAATAGCTAATTTTTCACCCCGTTCCTGGACACCAGGCCTCAAACTCCACCTGTAGGTTTATCAGGCCAAAACCCTGCCTTTGAGCTAATATAAAGGAGGTGAAAGCTGTCCACTTTTCATCTTAAATCTGTGCTGTGACTTCGCCACTATTATCAACTAGGCAAAATAATATTGCCCCGCCCAGGTATTCCATTTTTTCCCCTCCAAAGAAACTATGATTAACATTAAACCAGTAAGTCCTGAAGGATCTCAAACTGGAAAAGTCTCACGGTTCTTTCTACCTACGGAGAGTACAGGTGAGTGGGCTTCTTGCCAGTGAGTCAGCGTGCTCACTGGAAAAGTGGTGGAGTCATTCCTGTGTGACTTTTAGGCTGTCTCTGGTTAAGAGTATTTTCTGAGAATCTCCAGAAAGTTTTGGATTCAGAACATACCTCTGACTTTGTGTTAACTTGTGACGGTGAAAAATGGAAAATCAGGGAAGGGGGCACCCGGATTTGAACCGGGGACCTCTTGATCTGCAGTCAAATGCTCTACCACTGAGCTATACCCCCTCTGCTGGCAGTGTTCTGGTAAATGCTTTTTACATCCATTCTAGACATTTTTTTTTCCCCTGAAAATTCTTTTTCCAAAATCAGTTCCTTCTTGCTACAAGATATTGAATAGTAATAACGAGGAACAACATTAAAAGACCTAATAAAAACATGGAATTTTGAAAATATGTGAACTTTTGTCTTTTCTAAGTTCAATTCTTTATCCACGATCCCAGTCATCTCTTCACTCTAAGAAGTCAGAGAAGAGCTTCTTGCAAAACTTGCATCCTTTCTCCTGGTCTCTCTAAAAAGAATGTAAGCACCAGCTGAACAGACATGTCCACTGAGAGACTTTCCCTGCCTATGTTCTCTAGTGGTCCCCTTCTAATTTTAGGAAACAACTACTTTGTGCCCCATTGTAGGGGCAGAGCATACTTTCAATAGAGAGGTACAAAGGTTCTCTTTCTCACTGACTTTAAAATCAAATGAAAAAAAAAAAAAAGAAAAAAAATCAAATGGAGACAGAATAGAAACAAGTGCACAAATGAATAAACGAATGAGGAAAATGACTAAAATAAAAGACAAGATATGTGTTAGGGAGGTACGAGTGGGTATTTCAAGACACATAGTCAGGGAAGAGTTTTCTTCATAGGTGATTTTGGAGTTAAGATATAGATGACATGAAAGGGACAGCTATTTGCCCATCTGCTGGGAGTGGGAATTCTGGTTAAATTGGCTGCTGCTTTGGTCCGAGGGATGAAACTATAATTCTAAAAGGTGCATGCACCCCTATGTTCATAGCAGCACTATTCACAATAGCCAAGACATGGGAACAACCTAAATATCCATTGACTGGATAAAGAAGATGTGATACATATATACAATGGAATACTAAGCAGTCATAAAAAAAAGAATGAAATAATTCCCTTTGCAACACTGTGGCTGGACCTAGAGATTATCATACTAAGAAAGGTCAGAAAGAGAAAGACAAATACCATATAATATTACTTATTTGTGGAATCTAAAATATGATGCAAGTGAATGTATCCAGGAAACAGAAACAGACTCACATACATAGAGAACAGGCTTGTGGTTGCCACGGGGCTGGGGAGGGATGGCTTGTGAGTTTCGGATTAGCAGATGCAGACTATTACATAGAGAATGAATAAAGAATAAAGCCCTACTGTATAGCACAGGGAACTGTATTCAGTATCCTATAATAAACCATAATGGAAAACTATAAAAAAAATATAAATATATATAGCTGAATCACTTTGCTGTATACCTGAAACTAACACAACATTGTAAATTAACTATGAGTTTTGTGCATGTTAGTCACTCAGTGGTGTCCAACTCTGCGACCCCACAGACTGTAGCCAACCAGGAATTTAATAAAAAATTTTTAAAAAGAATGACTCTTCTTTTTTGACTTCACTATCTTGGTGCATGTGATTTCCTGAGATAAAGAACACTGAAAAAGGAGTAAATTTACACACACAAAAAAAATCCTCAAGAGTTTCTTTTTAAAACTCTGAAACAAAGGTAATAAAGTACAGCCCCCTAGCCTCATAGACTTCACATTCTAGTATAAGGTCAATATGCTAAGTCTGAGGTGCCCAACAAACATTTAAGAGGAGATTTTAAGTATGCAGCTGGAGATCCAGTTATTTCTGAAGTTCAGAAACATGTCTGGATTTGAAATGTGGTGTGAAGAGTTGTCAGTATATAGCTGGTAGCTGGTGAAAAATCAGTCCCAGAAGTGTGCTAGATTCGACTCATACCGGCTTGTGAGAACCAATTGTTAAATTTTCCAGAATTTTTTAAAGCCAGTTGATTTCACTTGAAATTAGCAGATGGACGTTTTTACGCTATAAGAATTGGCAAATCAAAAAAAAAAAAAAGAATTGGCAAATCCTACAAATCAGGTCCTGGGGAGCCAGTTATTAGCCTTTTATCAGCACAACCCTACTTCTGACTGGTTCTGATGTTCTCCAAAAAGGAAGAGGCCAGCATTCTCTGAGGAGGAAAGATAAGATATAGAAGGTTTGAGAATGGAGAATGTGTGTGAAATAATCATTTTAGAGACTGAGAAAGTGAATCTAGTCAGTCAGTGGAGGAGTATTAGACACAGAGCCTGTTTCAGGTTGGCAGAGTGGTTCAGACTTCCCAGTGCTCCTCTAACACTAATGAATTTGAGTTTAATGAGGTTTGGCTGATAGGTACCACTAGGGTTTGTAGTGAATCAGGCACTCTGCCAACTACTGTGAGGAATACAAAAAGGAAAGCAACGTGATCCTACCCTCCAGGAACTTAGTCTATTGGAGAAACAAGATATAGACGCCAAGGGGGAAAAATTCCTGACAGTCGAGAAAGTAAATGTAGAGAGCAACAAAACTGTGAGGAAAGCTTGTTGAAGTCAAAGACTTTCTTAATATTTGGTAGTGCAAAAGAAAAACTGGACAGGTGATCATAGCTAAAGGGAGGATTTTCCAACCTAGGGGAAATCTATTGATGTTTGAAGGAGCAAAGCGAGTGGAAGAGACTCAAGATGCTGGAGATACCTTGGGAAAGACAAGGGAAGCACTTCCTTTCGTGCGCAAAGCATAGGCTGGGGATTCAGTACAACTTGGGACGCAGTCAGGGAGGATAGAAATTAGACTTAAAGAATTCCCAGATGTCAGAGGTATAAGAGGTTGTAATTGTTGGAGGAGAGAAATCCCATCGCACACCCCACAGTGTGTCTGGCCGGACTGGACTTCGTCCTTCCATCCTTCCCTCTTGCCATTTGGGTCCGTTTGGGTCTGGATTGCTTTTTCTCTTGGTCCTTAAGCATCAACCTGGGAAACTTGAAAGAGTTAGTCATACATGTCAAACTATTGTTAATCACCAAGGCAACGTCTGCTCCCATAAACACTACAAATAAACTGTAATCTTCTTCTCACCAGCAGAGGGGGTATAGCTCAGGGGTAGAGCATTTGACTGCAGATCAAGAGGTCCCCGGTTCAAATCCGGGTGCCCCCTTGTGTTCTCACTTTTAACCCTTATCCACCTCAACATGATAGGTAGCAAATATTTGGTCATTTGTAAGTGTTTTCTGGGAATACAGAAATTGGTCAACTACAGGTATCTGGATTTCACATTCTAAAAAGGTCAACACCCAAATAAAGGAATTTCCGGTCCACCCAACAGGTTGCAATCTGTGTTTGGAAGTTGAATTCTTCCATGTCTGCCTATGAGACCCTTTCCACATAGGGAAAAAGAATTTACTTCGCACTTCCTTACCTGTTTCATTCTTGTCCATTCATGCATGCAGCTTTCCAGAGGCTGCATGATGTCACAACAGACTAAATGTGGAAACATGAAAATCCAGATGTCTTTCATTTAGCCAGGTATCAAAGAAATTTCTAAAGGAATGAAAATGAAGCGGCTCTTCTCATTATTTTTAAAATTTAAGTACAATTGTTTTTAAGCATATGTATTTTCTCAACATTCAAATAAATGAAAAGCATAGCATCCGATGGCAAATGCTTCATGGCAAATAGATGGGGGAACAATGGAAACAGTGACAGACTATTTTCTTGGGCTCCAAAATCACTGCAGATGGTGACTACAGCCATGAAATTAAAAGACGCTTGCTCCTTGGAAGAAAAACTGTGTCAAACCTAGACAGCATGTTCAAAAGCAGAAACATTACTCTTCCAACACAGGTCTGTCTAGTCAAAGCTGTGGTTTTCCAGTAGTCATCTATGGATGTGAGAGTTGGACTGTGAGGAAAGCTGAGCGCCGAAGAATTGATGCTTTTGAACTGTGGTGTTGGAGAAGAATCTTGAGAGTCCCATGGACTGCAAGGAGATCCAACCAGCCCATCCTAAAGGAGATCAGTCCTGAATATTTGTTGGAAGGACTGATGCTGAAGCTGAAGCTACAAATATTTTGGCCACCTGACTCATTGGAAAAGACCCTGATGCTGGGAAAGATTGAAGGCAGGAGGAGAAGGGGATGAGAGGATGAGATGCTTGGATGGTATCACGGATGTGATGGACATGAGTTTGAGTAGGCTCCAGGAGTTGGTGATGGACAGGGAAGCCTGGCATGGTGCAGTCCATGGGATTGCAAAGAATCAGACATGACTAAACAACTGAACTTAACTGATTTTAACAGGTAATGGATCATCTTAAATATTTCACAATTTAAATTTCTAATCTGGTGACTCTCAGTAGATAGATATAACTATACAAACAAAACCTTTTTGGAGTCCTCAATAATTTAAGAATGTAAAGGATATTCAGATGAAAATATTTGAGAATCAGTGCTCTAAGTAACCAACCAAGACAACTAATATAGGCAGAAAAGCTAATTTTCTGGAAAAATTGATTTTGGTTTTGGGTGTGTTAGTCTGAAGTGCCTGCAGAGGTGTCCCTATCACGGTTTCCATATATTAGCTAGAGCTAAGCAGAAATGTCTTAGGCTGAGATACAGAATTGGGAGTTATCAGCTTATTGATAGTAATGGAAGGTATTGGGTGGTGTGATCACTCAGAGAAATATACTGAGAAGGGGCAATGAGTAAGGAGAGAGCAATATAGCATAGTGGCTTAGAGCCTATACTTTGGAATCAGTCAGATTCAGGATACCATTTCATCTCTACCTTTCATGATTTGTTTGATCTTGGACAAAAACACTTAACCTTTCTATTTCCTAGTTTCCTCATCTGTAAAATGAGATTAATAATACGTAAGTCACAGGGTTGTAGGGAGGATTCAAGAAGTCACATTCCTATAAAATGGTTAACTCAATCATTAGTATGTAAGAACACTCCATATATAGTAACTTCTATTATTACTAGCATCTTGGAAACCGTAGGTGAAGAGGGTTAATAAGATGGGACTGGTCCCAGTGTACAACAATGTGAGGTCAAGTAAGATAAAGACTGAGGAGTTTCCTTGGATTGCAGAAAGAGTAGGTTACGGTGGACTTTCTAGTATAATTTATCAGTATACATAATTGCTAGTATAATTTCAGTCATATAGTGAGGAAATAAACTAGATTACAGGGGTTCAAGGAATGTGTGCACCCAGGAAGTAAAGAAATAGAGACAGATCATTTCGCAGCTCTGATTTTCATGGACCAATGAAACTATTCCAGAGATGGCAGTGTTGAGATGGTGAAAAGTTGACATTGGATTTAAAGGAACATTTTTAACAACAAAAAAGATGAAGCACAATAATCTTTTAAATTGAGTAAATGTAGCTTTGTGAGAAACACAGTATTTTCCAAATATTTCTAATTTTGCCATAGAAGAACAAAAATTCCTTCATGCCAGGATGCTGACATATGGAAACCATTGAGGTAGACTTCATTTGTTCAGCAATCATCTGCTATGTATTTATTGAGTCAGGCCCTATGCTGAATGCTGGGGATATACTGTTGAACAACAATAACAAAGAAACATGAACTCAGCTTTTAATGGAACATATAGACTAACTGCAGGGGTGGGAAGTCATTCAGCAAAGTCATGAAATACATATTTAAGAACTGAAATAAATACTATGATGGAAAAATACCTTTTAAGAGAAGTTAAAGTAAAATTTCTCTAAGAAAAAGATATTTAAGCTGAGATCTGTAAAAACCAATAGATGTAAAAATGTAACATTTTACATCATGTAAAAATACAAGAGGGTAGTCAGGCTAGAGTATGCCAAGCATATGGCTATTCAGGAGCATATACAGTATCTGGAACAAAAAGGCCAACTCTGCAGAGCCAGCGGGAACATGGTGCAAGATGAGGTTAAGAAGCAGGACAATGCTAGATCAGGGCCCAGTAGGCCATGATATGGATTTTAACTTTCATTCTGAGAGTACAGAAACCATTGGAGAATTTTCAGGAGAGTGACATAGTAATATTTACATTTCTGAAAAATTATTTCTGGCCATTATATGAAGACTGAGTGGATGGATGAGGGAGAAGTAGAGGCCAAGAGACCTATTATGGAGCTTCAGAAGTAGTTTAGGCAAGAGATGGAGGTGGCTTGGACCAGAATGTTAGTAGAGGAGATAGAAGTGGATAGACTTGAGAGACGCTGAGAAGGCCGACTGAAAAAACTTGGGCAGGAATCCCAGAGGCACACCTAGATGGATGGTGGTTCCATTTATCAAGAGAGGCAAAAATGATAATGAAATCATACATTCAGAAACACATGGAATTCGGCTAAGTGGAGAGAGAGAGAGACTGGTAGCTAGAGAAACTGGCAGGAGCAAGTGAAGGATTTAAGAGTGAAATGTATAGATTTAGAGACCTCTTAAAGTTGAAGTGCTCCAGAGGTTAGCCCATGGTCTCTTTTATTTACACTTTCTTCTTTTTTAATTCATCCACTATCATGGCTTTACTTATATACTGACAACTCCCAAATTTCTATCTCCCTCTTTCTGGAACTCCAGGCTAATATGTCCAACCTGCTATTGAAATCTCTCTTTTTTGGTCTAACAGACATCTAACTCAACATCTCCAAAACTGAACTGCTATTCTTACCCCCAAAGCTGTTCCTCTCACAGCTTTCCCCATCTCAGTTGATGGCAACTTGCTCAGACCTCAAGCTTTGGAAACATTTTCTCCTCTTTCTCTTCATCCCACATTTTGTTGGCTCTATCTCCAAACATATCCAGAATCTGATCACATTACAGTACTTCTACTGCTACCATTCTGGTCCAAACCACCACCATTTTTCTTTTGAGTTATTGCAAGAGCATCCCAAATAGGTCTTCTTACTTGTATCTTTGTGTTCCCTCCCACAATCTAGTCTCAATTAGAGTGATCCTTCTGACATATTCGTCAGATCATTTCCCTCCTCTGCTTACAACTTAATGATTTCCAATTCAGTCTGTAAATGTCAAAGTCCATAGTGATGTACAGAGCCCTACATGATCCAGTTCCATTACTTCTGACCTTCATTCTATTGCTTTTCGCTTCACTTACTCTGTCCAGTCATTCCTGGCTTCCTTGCTGGTCCTCACACTGTTCAGGCACAATCCCACCTTAGCGTCTTTCATTGGCTGAGGACTCTGTCTGGACTGCTCTTAGATAATCAAATTGCTCACTCCCTCATCTCAAAATCTTTGCCCTAATGTCAACTTCTTCCATAAAGCCCACACTGACCATTCTATTTTGAACTGCAATTTGCCCCTCTTCCCACTTCCAGATTCCTCTTACTTTTTTTCTACTTTTGTTTTCATAGTACTTATAAGGATCTAACATACTATATGTTGCCATTATTACGTCTAAGGATTCGCTCAGTCGTGTCCGACTCTTTGCGACCCCGTGGACTGTAGCCCACCAGGCTCCTCCGTCCATGGGATTCTCCAGGCAAGAGTACTGGAGTGGGTTGCCATTTCCTTCTCCAATTAACGTCTATGGTTCAGTATCTAATACCCACCTTCATCACCACCCTGACTGGATGTAACTTTCATAAGGGCAAGAATGATCTGTTTTGTTCTGATGTAGTCTAGCCTGTGCCCAGGACAGAATCTGGAGTCAGTAGTCTTTTAATATTTGAATGAATGCATCGCAGGAAGAAGCCTGAAGAATGGGAAAGCCTGAGGCAGGGAAAATAATGATGAATATAGCAAGATATAGAAAATACAAGTGGGTTTGGGACCAAGCACACACAATATGGAATTATCTCTAGCCCTACAATGGCACCTCTCAGTTGTATTACATCCTAATGAAACCATTTCCAGCTCTTTAACCCTCGCCCTCAACGCCCGTGCGTTCAGGTTAAAGCGTCTGCCTCCAATGCGGGAGACCTGGGTTCAATCCCTGGATCGGGAAGATTTCCCTGGAGAAGGAAATGGTAACCCACTCCAGTATTCTTGCTTGGACTGAGTATGGACGTTCCATGGACGGAAAAGCCTGATAGGCTACAGTCCACGGGGTCGCAAAGAGTTGTACACGACTGAACGACTTCACTTTCACTTCACTTTAGTGTCCATCTAAGTCCCTGGCACATAGTGTTCAGAAAAGGTTGTCCGATCAATTAAACCAATGTTTCTGTGTCCCAAACAACTACTCCCGAGCTCCTATCGAATGTACTCTCGGTATCATTCATTCTGCAGCCTTCAACCCCCTACACCGCTCACTTTGTATCGCGAGCTCTAGACGACGTCCCGCATTTATGACGTAATAAGACAGCACCCTGGGGAAAGAGGCCGATTGAGCAAACTCCGAATCACGTGACCAGATTGGGCGGGGCGTCGGAGTTCATATCCCAGTGTCCTTTGTATCTACTTCCTTTTTGTCCCTTCCCAGCCTTCAAGATGTCGAAGCGAGGTGAGGTTTTGACTTTGGAAGATCCTTCGCCATCTGTTGTGCTGTGGCAGCTGGCCTTGCCGGCAGCGGCGGCCGTGGGCAGCTGGGGCGATTTTCTCTGCTCGAGGCCAGAGAGGGCTTGGAGGGTTCATCGCGAGAGCACCGGGAGAGCCCCTGAAAGTGACGGGGCCGGCTGGAGGGTTGAGTTGGCAGGATCCAGTCGTGACTCTGGATCGAATTCTGAGGGTTCACGCCGGGTCACCGCTGCAGTAACGGGATTGTTGGAGTTGGACTGACTTAGGCCCCAGTGTAGGCGGCTTGTGCAGTCTCCCACCCTGCAGGAAGAATTGCGTGGTGCAAAAGTTGGATCGAGAATTGAGTCTTCCAGGCCACTTAATCTCAGTCTAATGTCGTGGTAGTTAGGACTTGGCTATTGGCCTTGAGAACTGGGTGGCACATGGGGCAGGGGGTGTGTGGATTCCTAGAGAAAACGAATCTACATTGTGCCGTTTCCCAAAGCATACGCGACTGAACTACTTTAAGCATGTGAAAGGGACTCCGAACCATGACTGGGCAGTGACCTCCTGTTTCCCTTCCTACTTACAGGACGTGGGGGGTCCTCTGGTGCGAAATTTCGGATTTCCTTGGGTCTTCCGGTTGGAGCCGTGATCAACTGTGCTGACAACACAGGTGAAACCTTCGGCTGCCCCCTGCCATACTCACCCTTTTAAAAGCACTCAGTGGGCCTTTTGCTGATGACCCGCTGAGCCGTCAAGAAAGGGCAGAGTGAAAACACCGCTTTTGGGTGAAGCGGCAGCATGTTGTGTTGTTTTGCTTCAATCGGTGGTGTGACAAGGTGTTCCACCTAGTGGGGACTGTCTGCTTGGGAGTGTGAGTGGAGGAGGTGGTGTTGGAAAATCGCAGCGCTGCCTGATTGGCCCTCAAAAGTAGTCTCCATGTTTGTTTACATTCTTTTATAGGAGCCAAAAATCTGTATATCATCTCTGTGAAGGGGATCAAGGGACGATTGAATAGACTTCCTGCTGCTGGTGTGGGTGACATGGTGATGGCCACAGTCAAGAAAGGCAAACCAGAGCTCAGAAAGAAGGGTGAGTAGAGATGGAATTCTCCTTTTGGTCTCTGGACAGTTGAAAGATTTCTCTCATTATTGGAAAAGTGGAACAGTCATTTTGCCATTCTCTTAAAGCTTGATCTAGTTCACAGTAGTTAACAGACTTGTCTCACATACCTACACCTTAAATAGAAGCAAGAGCCCTGTCCTACTGGGATTTGAAGTCCATCCACATGATTCCTTCCCAAGCTGTCTCCTTTTAATTCTTGTTTTTTTGTTCCAACTTACAGTCCTTCCTTTGTGCCTCGGATTCTTGCTGTGTCCCCTATCTGGAATATTCTAATTCTAGTCATCTTCTGCTCATTTCCTTCTTGACGCCTCTCCTTACCCCATTCTCTCCCCTTTCCCAAATAACCTTGAATCCAGGTGGTAATTTTTGTATGTGACATTTAGGGTTGTCTCTTCTGTGAGAGCAGATAATTGTCTTTAGTTAGTTGCTGATTCCTTGGCTACAGACTAGGGGGTACCAAGTGAAAGCACAGCCTTAAGACCTGAATCACCCCAGGCAAGTTTCTTTTCAGGAACTTATTTGAAAGGGAGTAATGATACATACAGAAAAGGAAATGGCAGCCCACTCCAGTATTCTTGCCTGGAAAATTCCATGGACGGCAGAGCCTTGTAGGCTACTATCCATGGGGTCACAAAGAGTTGAACACGACTGAGCGGCTTAACTTTTCACTTTCTAATGATACCTAGATGAGATTAACTCAGGGTTGTGACTGAACAAAAAGTTCAGTGGTTACTTCTAAATCTCTTCTGATAGAAACTGAAACCTGAGGCTGCTCATTGCCTAATTGTGGACCACCCCAAAAAGTTTTCCTACTACATGTATGGATTAGGTGTTGGGGCTGAGACAGTGCTGAATTGTCTGGCTTTACAGCTTCTGCTATTCAATGCACTTGACTTTCCAGCTCTGTTGACCTCCGGTATGCACTTGGGGACTTGGTAGGCAAGGAATAACCATTTGAGTTAGGCACTGATAAAGCAGTGTGTTGATCAGGGTCAGCATGCAACTGGACAGGCTGTCCTCCTAGAACACTTGCTGGGTCTGGTCTATGGCCTGGGAAGCTGTCAGGGAAGGGCAGAGCAGTTGTCCATCACTGTGGGTGAGATGGCAGCAGGGCATGCTGTCTGTCTCAATCAGTTGTGGGACAGACCAGAGAACACTCTTGTTTTAAAACTAGGTCTGACTTTCCAACTCTATTACTTTATTCTTTGGGCCTTGTTTCTTCTAAATGAACTGTTAGCCCTTGAACAGCATGGGTTTGAACTGCACGGGTGCACTTTAACACAGATTTTTTTCCTGCTAAATATATATTACTGTACCACACAACCTGAGGTTGAATCAGCAAATACAGAGGGTCAACTAAAAGTTACAGATGGGTTTTATTTTATTTTTTTTTTTTTTACAGATGGGTTTTAGACTGCACATTATAACGTGCAGAAATGTGGGAAAGGACAGGACTAGAAATCCAGAATCCTGAATTCATATGACCTTATTTGTTAGATTCATTTGTGAGAATTGCTAAATACATAAGGGTCCAATGGAGAGTCTCAGTCAGCATTACCTGTCACTCAGTTTGTAACCCATTGTTAAAAACTCAGAAGACTGTCTGTGAACACAATACTTGCTTCAAGGATAGCCAGGATCCCTGTCCTTAAAAAATCACCTTTTTCCAGTCTCATCTTAAAATAGGGGGCTTCCCTGGTAGCTCAGTCGGTAAAGAATCTGCCTGCAGGGCAGGAGACCCCGGTTTGATCCCTGGGTCAGGAAGATTCCCTGGAGAAGGAAATGGCAACCCACTCCAGTATTCTTGCCTGGAAAGTCCTATGGACAGAGGAATCTGTTCGGCTACAGTCAGGGTCGCACGAGTCGGACACAACTTAACGACTAAACCACCACATCTTAAATATAGAAGTTTTAACTGTTATCCCTAGTTTGCAAGATTGCATGACCTGTTCAAGGTCTCCAAACTACTGTCAGTCAGGATTTGAATTCAGGTCTGTCTGACTCTAGTTCTATCAAGTGCAGTCAATGCTTTGAATATCTGGAAAAGTATTCACTTCAGAGCAGGTAGGTTTTAAAAAGTTACTTATGACCCTGGAAAGCAGTTTCTCAAAAAGTTAAACCTAGAGTTAATTAAATAAGAAATACAAGTTGAATTTCTGTTACGTGACTCTTAGGCCTCCAAGAGATGATCATATTTTTGTATTTTGTTGTATGTCCTATTTTCCAATGTAAGTAAGACCATTTCCTTCCCATAACTTATTCTTGCTTCACGGATGATTGTCTTGGATATAAAAAATTATAGAAAACATGTGCCTTGCAGTCTAAATGGCATAAAGTGCTAATTTTATATCAAAGTTTGTACTTGGAGGCCTTGATAGAAATGATGATGGAGTATTTATTGTGTAATGAGGAGTTACTAGCTTGGCCTTTCTAGTATGAGGAAGGTCTGTTTCTCAATTCTATGACATTGGGATCTTAACAGTACCTACCTCTTGGGTGAAGTAGGAAAATGTATAGAAAGTGCTTAACAAGTTTCCTGTTGGTATGTTGCTGATCTGTACTCCCAGAGTACAGATTCATGCTTGTAAGGAAATGCTTATAGTTTGAACTTAGAAGTAAGGTCTTCCCTTAAGAGGTGATGGATATTTATTCTCTTTCGCACTTGATTTTAGGAAATCAAAAAGCTAATGAGGATGCATTCTGTCCAAATGGGGAATGTTGGGAAGCTAGACATGGTGTAAACCGCTTTCTCATGGTGACATTGGTACTTGACAGGTTTAATGACAACTGTTTTTTTTTTTTTTTCCCCCCTCAGTACATCCAGCGGTGGTAATTCGACAACGAAAGTCATACCGGAGAAAAGATGGTGTGTTTCTTTATTTTGAAGATAATGCAGGGGTCATAGTAAACAATAAAGGCGAGATGAAAGGTAAGAAAGAATCCACGTCTTTGTTCAGCTTGTGAGATTTGATGATTCAACTCAAGAAGTGTGCAAGGAAAGGACCCTTTGAGCTTATGTGTCACTTCATTCTTTTATGCAGGTTCTGCCATCACAGGACCAGTTGCAAAGGAATGTGCAGACTTGTGGCCCAGGATTGCGTCCAATGCTGGCAGCATTGCGTGATTCTTTGGTGTATTTGTAAAAAATAAAAATTATTTGCTCCCAATGCTTGCCCTCCTGTTTCTTTCTACATGTTACTCTTGATACCACCTAATCCTTACCTGAATTTTTTAGTTCTTAAATTACAGATGATATATACTGTCTGGTTACAGGTTACCCCAGGTAACTGCCCTGCAATTAGAAAGGTATTTGAGATAAGGTACAATGTATGGTAAGATCCTGGACACTCATGGACTTCAAGGAATGATGTGAATAGGGACACCCTTTGGGGTACACATGTATATAGTGTGCACTTTGCAGTTACAGGTTTTCTTTGGGTAAGTTGGTGCATGAATCCATTTATATTTATAAAACCTAACACATGGTAATTGTTCTCATGAAAGATGACTAAGTTGTTAATATCTACAAGTCTTTTTTTTTTTTTTTTGCTATCAAAACTATTTCGATGGCATACATTTTCCAAACCCTAGCTTGAGAATAAAAGATGATAGAATGTTAACACAGCAGGCTAATACCTTTTTTCCTCCCCCAAGCCATGAGAGTTGATTTAGGTGACATTCAATGGAGAAGGCAATGGCACCCCACTCCAGTATTCTTGCCTGGAAAATCCCATGGACGGAGGACCCTGGTAGGCTGCAGTCCATGGGGTTGCGAAGAGTGGGACACGACTGAGAGACTTCCCTTTCACTTTTCACTTCTCATGCACCGGAGAAGGAAATGGCAACCCACTCCAGTGTTTTTCCCTGGAGAATCCCAGGTACGGGGGAGCCTGGTGGGCTGCCGTCTGTGGGGAATTGGACACGACTGAAGCGACTTAGCAGCAGCAGCAGTGACCTAGGTCTAGATCTTGTGACCCCATAGACTATCCTGCCAGGCTCTGTCCATGGGATTCTCCAGGCAAGAATACTAGAGTGGGTTGCCATTTCCTTCTCCAAGGGATCTTCCTGACCCAGGGATTGAACCCTGGTTTCCTTCACTGCAGGCTGATTCTTTACCAACTCAGCTACCAGGGAAGCAGGTATAACGCAACCTTTTTCTAATTAATAACGTGCTTTTGTACAATAAACAGGCTTCCCTCATAGCTCACTGGGTAAAAATCTGCCTGCAATCCAGGAGACCCAGGTTCCACCCTGGGTTGGGAAGATCCCCTGGAGAAGGAAATGGCAACCCACTCCAGTATTGCCTGGAGAATCCCATGGACAGAGGAGCTTGGCAAGATACAGTCCGTGGGGGTTACAGCAGTCAGACATGACTTAGCAATGAAACAACCACCATGATAAACTAGTAACAAAAGGATTCCTGAATTTGTTGCATCGTTTGTGAAATAATAGCACCTCGGTTTGTATGAGGAGCAGAGGAATTTGTATAAGGCCATTTGTAAAGCATCTATATAAAGGGAAATTGGGGAAGTAAACTAGAAAGAAAAATCACTTAACAATAATTGAAGAAAATGACTGTTCATGTTTTGCTATATCCTATTATATACACAAAATTAACCAGAGGGGAAAAGTATGGTAATATGTATCAACTTACTGTTTTGATGGATTTTTAAATTTATCAGGAGGAGGTATATTAGCTGATGAATTGGGTAGGGAGGGGAGAAGTGATTTAAGTGGATATACTGGAAGTGAGGAGGTAAGTTCTGGTTCTGGATCTGCCACTAAATGAATTAGGAAATATCCCAACATTGCCGAGCTTCAGCTTCAGTTCAGTTGCTCAGTCATGTCCGACTGCGACCCCATGAATCACAGCATGCCAGGCCTCTCTGTCCATCACCAACTCCTGGAGTTGACCCAAACTCATGTCCATCGATGATCCAGCCATCTCATTATCCTCTGTCATCCCCTTCTCCTCCAGCCCCCAATCCCTCCCAGCATCAGGGTCTTTTCCAAAGAGTCAACTCTTCTCATGAGATGGCCAAAGTATTGGAGTTTCAGCTTGAATATCAGTCCCTCCAATGAACACCCAGGACTGATCTTTAGAATGGACTGGTTGGATCTCCTTGCAGTCCAAGGGACTCTCAGGAGTCCTCCAACGCAATTCAAAAGCATCAGTTCTGTGCTCAGCCTTTACAGTCCAACTCTCACATGACTACTGGAAAAACCATAGCCTTGACTAGACAGACCTTTGTTGACAAAGTAATGTCTCTGCTTTTGAATATGCTATCTAGGTTGGTCATAACTTTTCTTCCAAGGAGTAAGCGTCTTTTAATTTCATGGCTGCAATCACCATCTGCAGTGATTTTGGAGCCCCAAAAATAAAGTCTGACGCTGTTTCCACTGTTTCCCCATCTATTTCCCATGAAGTGATGGGACCAGATGCCATAATCTTAGTTTTCTGAATGTTGAGCTTTAAGCCAACTTTTTCACTCTACTCTTTTGCTTTCATCAAGAGGCTTTTTAGTTTCTCTTCAGTTTCTAACATAAGGGTGGTGTCAACTTACTGTTCTGTAAAATGCGAGTTGGAAGTAGATGCTGTCTGAACTGATCCGTTCAGGGTTCAGGCTTTTCAAAGGAACTGGGTTTGGGAAATGTATATAACAACGAGGGAGCAGAGAAGCTTGTTCTTAAAAGGAGCATGGGGAGTTGGGACCGACTGCCCTCACAGCCACATTCAGTCATCCCGCTTCTCTGATTCCTCTTGCATAGTTCCCTCCTAGACATCCCTCACCTCGGGACCATGCAAGCAACTACCCCCCACATCCCTATGAGGCTACCCCGTAGGATGGGGACAATAGGGTTTGTGTCCCCCACTGTGACGCCGACGTGATGTTTAATTCCACGTCACAATGTGCCGGGGAGTCTCCACCTAGGACACTCCGCTTCTGCCAGAAAAGCCCTCGGAGGCTGCGTTGGTCTGGATGGCGCACCTTTGCGCGTGTCCTCTGCGGCGGGAGAAGGGGTTCATTCTGGATGGGGTGGCGGTGAGCACCGTGGCCCGCTCCTACGAGCACCTGAGGCCCAAGCTCTGGTCGGCGATTCCGCCCTACAATGCGCAGCAGGACTACCACTCCCGCCGGTACTTCCGGAGCCGTGTGGTTCCGCCCATCCTGCGGAAGACTGATCAGGTACCCGAGCCCCGCGTAGGACCCGGCTATCTGCGCCCACAGAGCTTGGCCCAGGTGGTGGGCTGACTTCCCAGATCCGGGCGTCTCATGCCAGCGCCCTCACCACCATGGAGGCTGCCCGATTTGCACCCTCTCAGCTTTCTGGATGAAACTCCAGAATTGCTGGAGGCAGGAGACAGGTGTTGAGCGCGAACTTTCTGAGCTCACCTTCCATGCCTGAATTTGAGAATGATCTCATTTCAGATCTCTGCGAGCCTCTGCCAAAGAAATCGGGTTCGTTGTCCTTTTTGGCGCCATGGATTCACCCTTTGGGGTGATCTCACGCGGCAAATTCTCAAAGCCCGACCCTCCGAGGCCCACTAGGCGAGGTGCCTTCGGTCCGGTGACGTAATGCGACCTTCTTTGAACAGACTGGAAGGAAACCTCCCAACTTACCCAGCCCTCGTTTCTACTTAGTTGCACATCCCCCTTATGGGGATCAAAGATTCTGAGGCTATTACAGGCTGACGGCTCCAATTTTTTTCAACATTTTGCTTCCAGTATTTGTGACTATTAATGCATATCAGTGATACGGGGAGAAGAGGACTGAATGCGAGTTATTCTGTGAACACATCTTGGAGTTTCAGTGGTCCCAGATGGCTGTGTGTGCGCATGTGCGTTCGTTCAGTGCAGGCACTGGACCCACATCGGTGTGTGCCGTATTTGGGTGTGTTCGCTGGCTACTCATGTAATATTTATAACACAAGGAAACAGAATCTGGGTAAAAACTCCAGAACTCAAAAGTTAGAAAAATAATACGATGTACATACTTTTGAAACTATGTTCCATTTTGTAAGTTTTCTTTAATTGTCACAACCACCGTTTGTGGTAGGTATTATTTTCATTTAAATGAAGATCGTGTTTACTGAAATTTACCAGACTCTTTATTTGAGGCCAGTTTATGTCTCACTTCAACCTCAAAGTACTGTCGAGGAAAATGAGCTCCAAAAAAGCTGTGTCTTTGACCTAAGGTCTTCTTAGGAGCAGAACTGGAATTAGAACCAGTCTTCCTGATAGTTCAGACAGTAAAGAATCTGCCTGTGATGTGGGAGACCTGGGTTCAATCCCTGGGTTGGGAAGACCCCTGGAGAAGGGAATGGCTACCCCTGTCCAGTATTCTTGCTTGGAGAATTTCATGGATAGAGTAGTCTGGCAGGCTACAGGCTATGGGGTCCCAAAGAGTTGGATAGGACTGAGCTACTAACACTTTCTCTGGCATTAGACACTGAGCCTGTAACTACCAAACTACAATGCATCTCGCTGAAAGGCAATAGGTCACCAAGTATATTTAAACTGTCTGGCCCTTTTACCCCGGGCTGTGACGTCTCCCTCCCCTAACAAGACAGGAGGCAGGGGTCGGACTGTGCTTTTTTCGGCATCATGGCTGACAGTCTTCTGCATTTTCTCTCTCACTCTCAGGATCACGGCGGTACAGGAAGGGATGGCTGGATAGTGGATTATTTCCACATCTTCGGGCAAGGACAGAGATACCTCAACAGGAGAAACTGGGCAGGGGCAGGCAAGTGCCACCTCCCTTTCCAATCTCATCATGATCTTACCTGGGAAGAGTGGTGTGCCTTCCACAGTGAGAGAAACTGGGTCCTAAAGAGACCTGGAAGGGAAAGAGACCCAGCGACTGACTGTATCCTCCAGTTTTCTTCTCATGCATGAGCAGATGGTGTTACAGTGCTCCCTGATAGTTAGTTATTGAGCACCCACTGTATGTCAGGTGCTTTTTATCCTCAGAATATCCTCAGTTACAGCCAGGGAAATTGAGTTTTAGAGAGTTAAAATGATTTGCTAAGAAGGGTTGGAGTTCCCTGGTGGCTCTGTGGTAAAGAATCTGCCTGCCAATACAGGAGACATGGGTTCAGTCCCTGCTTTGGGAATATCCTCTGGAGGAGGAAATGGCAACCCACTCCAGTATTTTTGCCTAGGAAATCCCATAGACAGAGGAGCCTGGCAGGCGCTAGTCTATGGGGTCACAAGAGTCAGACAAGACTTAGCAACTATACCACCACCATCACCAAGAAGGGCTGAGCTGAGATTGAAATTACACTGTTTCCAAGGAAAGCCTGTGTTCTCATTGCTCCCAGAGCAGACTGTGTCCTGCTCACTCTCCAGGCCCAATTTAGCAGCAGTAGGAAAAGGGAGCATTGAGAGCTGTTTTTCTGGCAGGATAAGCCCTCCTCCTACCCCACCTAGTCACATGATCCCTCACACCATTGGCCAAATTGAGCTCATCTGCTTTCTCCAGATGGGTCAGATACAAGGGTCAAATCTTCTCAGTTCTCTAGGGTGCAAGGCAAGTTTAGCCATGCCCAGAAGTTTCTGGCCCTTCGTCTCCCAGCACATATCATTCATGCTCCCTCTGCATGCTACCCCTAGTATGAGGATTGGTTTCCAGGATGCCATCTGCCTCCTCCACCTCATCCACCCTTGGCTCTTCAGGACTCAGGGTTCAGAAGGGACATGGGAGCACAGTGACTATAACTGAGTGAGTGAGCCTCCTATACCAGTAGGGAAAACAAGAAAGGGCTGAATACAGGCTCAGGCCTCTCTCTCTGTCCCCCAAGGGCATTCTCTCCAGCAAGTGACCGGGCATGACCACTATAATACCAATCTGAAAGCAACCCAGGGGTTCAATGGTCGGTTTGGCTATCGCCGGAACACCCCAGCCCTTCGCCACTGCCCATCTGTCTTTGGAGAGATCACCCGGTTCCCTCTCTTTTAACAGCAGCTCTTCTCCTCATGCTCCTCCACCTGAATTTCTAAGACAGATGTGTATAAGAACTCTCAGTGTTATTTTACATTAAAACTTCTGTGTAAGTGCCTCAGTGTGCTGTTTCATCACTGAGACTGGGGGAGGGGGAGAGCTAGTTTCTCCACCCTCAGCTTCTCTACCCTGTGGAGGAGGTGGGAGGGGAAAGGGTGTCTCAGGCTGTGCCTTTAAACTCCATGTAAATAGAGTGCCAGACTTGAAAGGAGAAGCCTCTGGTCTCCCCTATATAAGGAGGAAGCACACTATTTAAGCCCTCAGAAACTCTTCTCCAGGCATCAGGAGGGCCCAGATCAGAAGCTACCTACTGTTTCCATCAAGAACAGAGCAGGCAACGTGGCCACAGGGATTGCTGGTTGTCCTGAGAAGTTCTTGATTTTTCTGGATCATCCCATCCAAAAGAATTGATGTCTTCCTCCTCCTTCCCACCCTCAACTCATCACGAGGCAGGGGGTAAACAGGGTGATATCTGGAGCTGAGGATCATGACACAGTAATATGGTGTTTGTGGAAGCTTTCTCTACTAATGCTGTATCCATTTCCTTTTCAGCTGGTTTCCAGTGGGTCAGTTTTCAAGTGCCTCCACCCCTTTTATTGGTGGCCAAGAAAAAAGCCAAAGCAGATTACAGATACAAAGGGAGTGGAGCTTTAGAATACAAAGCTTGCAGGAATTCCAAGTGGGTGGAAATTGTTTGTATTGAGTCACCATAAGTAGACAAGGAAGACACCTCCAATAGGCCTTGGGGGTATAGCTCAGGGGTAGAGCATTTGACTGCAGATCAAGAGGTCCCCGGTTCAAATCCGGGTACCCCCTTCCTTCTTTACCATTTTACTTCCATTAAATACTTCACTCCCAGCCCCAGGATGACTAGAGGAGGAAGACAAGAACTCCCAAGGGATTCTTGTCCAGATAAACTAGTTACTCTCATATTCCAAACAATGAGGATAAATCCCTGGAGGATTCTACTGGTCTTCAATTAAGACAAAGTCCCTGAGGAAATTCTTAGATCTGAGAGCTGTGATTACAATTTATCGATCTGATGTATGACAGAATAAAGATAAAGATGTTGGTATAACATATATAGTTGAGCCTTACTACACATAAGGCTGTGGTGAATTAAAGGATGAAAGAGATACCCCACATCCAAGGTAAGAGAAACCCAAGTAAGACAGTAGGTGTTGCAAGAGGACATCAGAGGGCAGACACACTGAAAGCATAATCACAGAAAACTAGTCGATCTAATCACACTAGGACCATAGCCTTGTCTAACTCAATGAAACTAAGCCATGCCCGTGGGGCCACCCAAGATGGGCGGGTCATGGTGGAGAGGTCTGACAGAATGTGGTCCACTGGAGAAGGGAATGGCAAACCACTTCAGTATTCCTGCCTTGAGAACCCCATGAAGAGTATGAAAAGGCAAAATGGTAGGATACTGAAAGAGGAACTCCCCAGGTTCAGTAGGTACCCAATATGCTACTGGAGATCAGTGGAGAAATAACTCCAGAAAGAATGAAGGGATGGAGCCAAAGCAAAAACAATACCCAGCTGTGGATGTGACTGGTGATAGAAGCAAGGTCTGTTGCTGTAAAGAGCAATATTGCATAGGAACCTGGAATTTCAGGTCCATGAATCAAAGCAAATTTGAAGTGGTCAAACAGGAGATGGCAAGAGTGAACGTCGACATTCTAGGAATCAGTGAACTAAAATGGACTGGAATGGGTGAATTTAACTCAGATGACCATTATATCTACTACTGCAGGCAGGAATCCCTTAGAAGAAATGGAGTAGCCATCATGGTCAACAAAAGAGTCTGAAATGCAGTACTTAGATGCAATCTCAAAAATGACAGAATGATCTCTGTTAGTTTCCAAGGCAAACCATTCAATATCACAATAATCCAAGTCTATGCCCCAACCAGTAACGCTGAAGAAGCTGAAGTTGAACGGTTCTATGAAGACCTACAAGACCTTTTAGAACTAACACCCAAAAAAGATGTCCTTTTCATTATAGGGGACTGGAATGCAAAAATAGGAAGTCAAGAAACACCTGGAGTAACAGGCAAATTTGGCCTTGGAGTACAGAATGAAGCAGGGCAAAGACTAATAGAGTTTGCCACGAAAATGCACTGGTCATAGTAAACACCCTCTTCCAACAACATAAGAGAAGACTCTACACATGGACATCACCAGATGGTCAACACCGAAATCAGACTGATTATATTATTGCAGCCAAAGATATATGGATTATATCTTTGCAGCCAAAGATGGAGAAGCTCTATAAAGTCAACAAAAACAAGACCAGGAGCTGACTGTGGCTCAGATCATGAACTCCTTATTGCCAAATTCAGACTTAAATTGAAGAAAGTAGGGAAAACCACTAGACCATTCAGGTATGACCTAAATTAAATCCCTTATGATTATTCAGTGGAAGTGAGAAATAGATTTAAGGGACTAGATCTGATAGACAGAGTGCCTGATGAACTATGGACGGAGGTTCGTGACTGTAGAGGAGACAGGGATCAGGACCATCCCCATGGAAAAGAAATGCAAAAAAGCAAAATGGCTGTCTGAGGAGGCCTTACAAATAGCTGTGAAAAGAAGAGAGGCAAAAAGCAAAGGAGAAAAGGAAAGATATGAGCATCTGAATGCATAGTTCCAAAGAATAGCAAGGAGAGATAAGAAAGCCTTCTTCAGCGATCAGTGCACAGAAATAGAGGAAAACAACAGAATGGGAAAGACTAGAGATCTCTTCAAGAAAATTAAAGATACCAAGGGAACATTTCATGCAAAGATGGGCTCGATAAAGGACAGAAATGGTATGGACCTAACAGAAGCAGAAGATATTAAGAAGAGGTGGCAGGAATACACAGAAGAACTGTACAAAAAAGATCTTCACAACCCAGATAATCACAATGGTGTGATCACTCACCTAGAGCCAGACATCCTGGAATGTGAAGTCAAGTGGGCCTTAGGAAGCATCACTATGAACAAAACTAGTGGAGGTGATTTGAGCTATTTCAAATCCTGAAAGATGATGCTGTGAACGTGCTGCCCTCAATATGCCAGCAAATTTGGAAAACTCAGCAGTGGCCACAGGACTGGAAAAGGTCAGTTTTCATTCCAATTCCAAAGAAAGGCAATGCCAAAGAATGCTTAAACCACTGCACAATTGCACTCATCTCACACACTAGTAAAGTAACGCTCAAAATTCTCCAAGCCAGGCTTCAGCAATACGTGAACTGTGAACTTCCAGATGTTCAAGCTGGTTTTAGAAAAGGCAGAGGAACCAGAGATCAAATTGCCAACATCTGCTGTATCATGGAAAAAGCAAGAGAGTTCCAGAAAAACATCTATTTCTGCTTTATTGACTATGTCAAAGCCTGTGACTGTGTGGATCACAATAAACTGTGGAAAATTCTTCAGGAGATGGGAATACCAGACCATCTGACCTGCCTCTTGAGAAACTTATATGCAGGTCAGGAAGCAACAGTTAGAACTGGACATGGAACAACAGACTGGTTCCAAATAGGAAAAGGAGTACGTCAAGGCTGTATATCGTCACCCTGCTTATTTAACTTCTATGCAGAGTACATCATGAGAAACGCTGGACTGGAAGAAGCACAAGCTGGAATCAAGATTGCTGGGAGAAATATCAATAACCTCAGATATGCAGATGACAACACCCTTATGGCAGAAAGTGAAGAGGCACTAAAAAGCCTCTTGATGAAAGTGAAAGAGGAGAGTGAAAAGGTTAGCTTAAAACTCAACATTCAGAAAACGAAGATCATGGCATCTGGTCCCATCACTTCATGGGAAATAGATGGGAAAGAGTGGAAACAGTGTCAGACTTTATTTTGGGGGGCTCCAAAATCACAGCAGATGGTGACTGCACCCATGAAATTAAAAGATGCTTACTCCTTGGAAGAAAAGTTACGACGAACCTAGATAGCATATTCAAAAGCAGAGATATTACTTTGCCGACTAAGGTCCGTCTAGTCAAGGCTATGGTTTTTCCAGTGGTCATGTATGGATGTGAGAGTTGGACTGTGAAGAAGGCTGAGCGCCAAAGAATTGATGCTTTTGAACTGTGGTGTTGGAGAAGACTCTTGAGAGTCCTTTGGACTGCAAGGAGATCCAACCAGTCCATTCTGAAGGAAATCAACCCTGGGATTTCTTTGGAAGGAATGATGCTAAAGCTGAAACTCCAGTACTTTGGCCACCTCATGCTAAGAGTTGACTCATTGGAAAAGATTCTGATGCTGGGAGGGATTGGGGGCAGGAGAAGGGGACGACAGAGGATGAGATGGCTGGATGGCATCACTGACTTGATGGATGTGAGTTTGAGTGAACTCCGGGAGTTGGTGATGGACAGGGAGGCCTGGCGTGCTGCAGTTCATGGGGTCGCAAAGAGCTGGACACAACTGAGCAACTGAACTGAAGGCTAAATTTATATATACATATATATATTTATATATACATATATACACATATACATATACACAGATTTATATATACATATATGATAGTAAATATATTATGTATAATAAATATAATACAATATAAATGTATATATCATATATAATAATATTTTACATTATTATATATAATAATTATTTAATATAATATATTATATACATAATAATTATATATACACTATATACATACATACATTACATTATATTACATTGTAATATACATATTACATTATCTAATATTTAATAATAATATATAATATATATATATTCAGAGGTGGAATTGCTGGGTCATATGATAATTTATATATATAATTTTTTGAGGAACTGTCATATATCCAGAGATATATTTTGAATTATTTATACCTAGTGGGACCCAGGCCTCCACACTTGTTTCTTTATCTTACAGGTTATTTATCTTACAGGTCTTTATCTTACAGGCCATTAATATATATATTGTTATATATATTATATAATTAGTACATAATTGATATATTATATATAATATGAAAATTTATATGAATATATAAAATATATAAATTATATATATATATATATATATATATATACTGCTTCCCAGGTGGCTCAGTGGTAAAGAACCCACCTGTCAGTGCAGGAGACACAGGAGATATGGGTTCTACCCTTGGGTCGGGAAGATCCCCTGGAGGAGGAAATGGCAACCCACAACAGTATTCTTGCCTGGAAATCCTATGGACGGAGGAGCCTAGTGGGCTACAGTCCATGGGGTTGCAAAGAGTTGGACAAGACTGAGTGCACACACACACACGATATGGTACAAGGGCTTCCCTGGTAGCTCAGATGGTAAACAGTCTGCTTGCAATATACACAATTCATATATATGTATGTATTTATATTTTGTGTATATATATATATATATTTTTTTGTTTGTTTGTTTATCTGTCCATCAATGGACACTTGCATTGCATTGCTTTCAGCTATGGCTACTGTGTATAATACTACTATGAACAGTATGAACAGAATATACAAATATTTGTTTGAGTGCCTACATTAGTTTCTTTGGAGTATATACACAGAGGTGGAATTTCTGGGTCATATGATAATTCTATAGATAATTTTTTGAGGAACTGCCATTACCCAAAGATATTTTTGAACTTTTTATGCTTAGTGGGACCCAGGCCTCCATACTTGTTTCTTTATCTTACAGGTCATTTTAATATGCTTTCAAAATGTGGTGTACTGCCAGAGTCAACACTTAGGTTTCAGCTTCCTCTTCTCTGCTAAATCATAGCCCCCACCATCGCCAGTTTCCATGTTCAAAAACTGACCCAGTTCTTCTCTTCCCTTTTCAGTCTCTTTTTTCCATGTCAAGTTATATATGCTATTGTTTTAGCAGAGTTTTGGGAGGGAATGAAGCTAAATACACATGTTCCATGTTTGTTTCTCTATGATAAATTCTCTTCTTTGGAAAGGGGTGCCATGCTGTGTGGCAAGTGGGATCTTAGTTCTGAACCAGGGATTGAACTCAAACCGCCTGCAGCAGAAGCATGGAATCTTAACCACTGGACCACCAGGGAAATCCCAATAATTATATTTATATGGATTTTATTTATGTATTTTTGGCTGTGCTGGGTCCTGTTGTTGAGGGGGCTTTTCTGTAGCTGTGGTGAGTGGGAGCTACTCTCGTTGCAAACCACGGGCTCTAGGCTGTGAGGGCTTCAGTAGCTGTGGCTCATGGGCTTAGCTGATTTGCAGCATATGGGATCTTCCTGGATCAGGGATCGAACGCTGCATTGGCAGGTGGATTCTTTAACACTGAGCTACCAGGGAAGCCCCATATTGATTTTTAAATGTCTCTTGAGTTGGAATTTCTTAGGAGCAACAGCTTTACTGTGCTTGCTCTCTGTAGTGGTCAGGAGTCCTCTTCCACTCTCACATTCACTCGTTTGCTCATGTAATCAGAATGCCTGCTACATGCTAGATTCACACTGGATGCTCCTTATAGGATGGCAGTTGTTGGGCAAGCAACAGACATAACGCTACCAACATATGCATTGGGTCGAATGAAAGTTGTTTTCAGTTTCCTGCCCTTTTTGTTGTGTCTCTGTTTTGATAGACACAAGCTAAGACTGTAATCAAAGTTGCTTTCAACACACCTAGCCACCTCCACCTTTTAACACTAGTAATTAAAAGGCCACCCTTTTAATTAAGTGTTGCAACACTTAACAGAATTTGGACTTATTACAGTAAGAGTAGAACCTTTCTTTGCCCAGCAAGAGTCCTAACTTCAAGTCCTCCTGCTCCCTATGCAATCACTACACATTGTTTGTCTCTTGATAGTTTCCTAGAAACCTGGTAGCTTTGAGTCCAGTTCTACCCAGTGTTGCTGAGGAAGTTTTTGAGAGAGTTCAGCTGAAACAAAACTTATTCCTTAAACATCAAAGTGTGGAAGAAGGGACTTCTTCCCTCCTTTTGCTCTCCTTTTACTGGCTGATGGCAACGTGCTGGTGGGGGTCAGAACTCCGTGATGGAGTATTTCAGCACAAGGCAGCTGGTTCGTATTTCAATTCATTTTTTTCCCCCACAGAAACCCTCCATTTCTAAGAGACACCTTAAACCCACCTGGCGTCACTTTTACAGGCTTGTTTGTAGAGTGATAACCGAAATGCTTAGATGCCCCTTCCTGAGCCGCTTAGTAAGAACTGCTTCAGTGGGTGGAACAGGTGCCATACACGGCTATACTTCAACTTTGAATCTTGCCCCTCAATTTGCCCCAAGGGTGGGATGGATACTACAGGTATGTGCAGTTTGACAGTAACTAGTCAACATGTCACAAAAACCTCTGAACCACAGAGTGAAAAAATTACCCCTTTTCTCAATTCTTTTTCGTTCCTGAGTAACTTAAGTGAAAAACTGTTTGAGATCATCTCTCTAATGAGAGACCTAAAAGAAAGGTCACTTCTGAATCCTATCTTTTTTTAATCAATGGGAGTAGATGTAAATATCTAGCTAGTGTTTAATAATATTGCATTTGGCTTTTCATTCTGTTTATTGCAAGTGATACTGATTTTCTTTTTTTTAATGACAGCCTTATTGATATAATTCATATATGATACAATGTACCTATCAAACATACACAATTCAATGGTTTTAGTATATTCACAGAGTTGGGCAACCCTCACCACAATCAACTGTAGAACCTTTTCTCATCCCCCAAAGAAACCCCGTATCCATTAGCAGTCACTCCCCGTTTCCTCCAATCTATCCATCTGCAGATAACCACAGCTCCACTTTTTGTCTCCATATGTGCTAAGTTGCTTCAGTTGTGTCTGACTAACTTTGCGACCCTATGGACTGTCCATGGGGTTGCAAGAGTCAGACCCAGCAACTAAACCACCACCACCATGGACTGTAGCCCATCAGGCTCCTCTGCCCATGGGATTCTCCAGGCAAGAATACTGGAGTGTGTTGACATGCCTTCCTCCAGGCTCTTCTGCCATTAGAGGTCAAAGCACAGTTATATATGGTTTTGATTTTGAGACTGAGGAATGTAACACTGACAGTTGACACAATCCAGGTCTACAGGTACAATGCAAGCAGTGGGCAAGTCATGGGATTAAGAAGGAAGGGTATCTCCTGAGGAGTTTTGACCCTTGATGAGATTAAGAAGGAATGTCATCTCTTCTCTAAGGAGGTCTAGTTAGTGCAGATGCATGATACCCATTAAAGGGGAGGGAGGAGGACCAAATGGACAAAGAAAATTTTTAGGTTTAAATTTTTCTTGTCTTCTTCTTTTGCTGTTTGTTGGCTACGCTGCATGCAGCATATATATGTGGGATCTTAGCTCCCCAACTAAGGATCGAGTCTGTATCTCCTGCAGTGGAAGCAGAGTCTTAACCACTGGACTGCCAGAGAAGTCCCCCAATTTTTCTTGTCTTGTTATAAAATATGAGTTTTATTTCAGCACTATGAATATTCATATATAACTTTTTGTATGGATATATATTTTCATTTAACCTATGTATATTTATTAAAGAGTGGAATGCTGTGTCATTTGGTAACTATGCTTAACCTTTTGAGTAACCGCTAGACTGTTTTCCAAAGGGTTGATTTTCCTTTACAGCTATGAGAACTAATAAGTGAATTTAGCAAGGTTGTAAAATACAAGGTTAATATACAAAAATTATGTTTTTATATATAAAAAAAAGTTTCTCCTACTCACAGACTCAGTTCTAACCACCAAATGTGTGAGAATTTTTCTTACATCAAGTAACTCTCCAGTTCTCTGTGGATATCAACTGGGTGTCCAACATTCAATTTTTTTTCCTTTTTTTTTTTTTTTTTTTGACTGTAACCATTCTAGTGGGGCTGACATGGTTTCTCCCTGTATTATTTTATTTTATGTTTTGATTGCACCACACAGCATGTGGGACCTTAGTTTTGTAGCCAGGGATTGAACCCGCATCCCCTGCATTGGAAGCATGGAGTCTTAACCACTGGACCACCAGAGACGTCCCCGACATTCGATCTAATTCAGTTCTGATACTTTCTGCCCAGAGTCAGCATGCAATCCACAGGACGAAGGACTCAGTCTCGTCAGAGTGTCCCCCCACCCCCGAAACTTCAGATACCAAATGCAAGTCCCGGTTGTCACCTGTACTTCTGACCGACCAGCTATATATCACTGGCTCCCATACTTCTTCTTCAGTACCACAGTTTGCTAGAACAGCTCATGGAACTCAGGAAAACAGTTTACTTACTAAGTGTTAGTCACTTACTTATGTCCAGTTCCTTGCGACCCCATGGACTGTAACCCATCAGGCCCCTCTGCCCATGGGAACAGAGGAGCCCAGCGGACTACAGTCCATTGTGTCACAAAGAGTCAGACATGACTGGCGAGTAAGCACATAAAAGGACACAATTGAGAAACAGCCAAATGGAAGAGAAGCATAAGGAAGTATGTGGGAAGGAGCGCTAGGCTTCCATGACCTTGCTGGATGGGCTGCCTTCCCAGCATCTCCACGTGTTCACCAACCAGGGAGCTCTGGAATCCTTTCAGTTAAGAGTTTATTTTAAATGGACACTTCATCACATAGGTCTGTCCACTGCTGATTAACTCAAACTCGAGTCTTTTTCCTGTCCCATGCAGTCAGCAGGTGGGGCTCAAATATCCAACCCTCTAGTCTCAAGGTCGTTTCCCCTGGCAACCAGCTATCCTGTAGTAATAGGCGGGTTGAAAGAAGCTTGTTATGAATAACAAAAGACGCCCCTTTCATCTTTATTGCTCTTATCCATTAGGCAATTAGAAGTGGATTAAGAGCTCCTGCCAAGAGATGAATACCAAATATTTGTATTTCTTATTTCATCACAATATCACAATTTTGTTGTTGTTCAGTCACTCAGTCTTGTCCGACTCTTTGTGACCCCATCTGTGGACTGCAGCGCTCCAGGCTTCCCTGCCCTTCACCATCTTCATCCTGCCCTTCACAAATGTATACCAATATTGGGCTTCCTAGGTGGCGCTAGTGGTAAAGAACTTGCCTGCCCAATGCAGGTTAGTGGTAAGAGACAAGGGTTTTATCTCTGGGTCAGGAAGATGCCCTGAAGGAGGGCACGGCAAACCACTCCAGTGTTCTTGCCTGGAAAATCCCCTGAAAAGAGGAGCCTGGCGGGAAACAGTCCAAGTAGCCAACCAGGCTCCTCCGCCCATGGGATCTTCCAGGCAAGAGTACTGGAGTAGGTTGCCGTTTCCTTTGCCAGAGGATCTTCCCGACCCAGGGATTGAACCCGGGTCTACCGCATTGTATAGGCAGACGCTTTTAGCGTCTGAGCCACCAGGGAAGTTTTTCTGCAGCGACTTAGCACACACCCACCCATTGAATCACTATGTTGTACACCAGCAACTTAAATAGTGTTACAGGTCAATTACACTTCAAAAACAAACAAATAAACAGACTAGTAAAAAAGAGATCACATTTGTGGTTACTGAAGGTAGCCTGTGGTGGGTAGGGTTGGGGAACTGGATGAAGGTAGTCAAAAGGTATGAACTTCCAGTTATAAAATAACTGGAATGTAATGTGGATGTAACGTGGTTGTTCAATCGCTTAGTCATGTCCAACTCTTTCCAACCCCATGGACTGCAGTACACAAGGCTCTTCTGTCCTTCACCATTGCCGGTAGTATTCTCAGATTCATGTCCATTGAGTCGGTGATGCCATCTAAACATCTCATCCTCTACTGCCCCACTCTGCTTTTCCTTCAGCCTTTCCCAGCATCAGGGTTCTTTTCCAGTGGGTTGGCTCTTTGCATCAAGTGGCCAGTGTTCTGGAGTTTCAGCCTCAGCATCAGTCCTTCCAATAAATATTTAGGGCTGATTTCCTTTAGAATTAGCTAGTTTGATCCTCTTGCCATCCATGGGATTCTCAAAAGTCTTCTCCAGCACCACGATTCAAAAGCATCAGTTCTTTGGTGCTCAGCCTTCTTTATGGTCCAACTCTTACATCCATACGTGACTACTGGGAAAATCCTAGCTTTGACTATATGCACCTTTATCAACTTCCCTGGTGGCTCAGATGGTCAAGAATCTGCCTGCAATGCAGGAGTTTGATCCCTGGGTCAGGAAGATCCCCAGGAAAAGGGATGGCTGCCCACTCCAGCATTCTTGTCTGGAGAATGGACAGGGGAGCCTGGTGGGCTACAGTTCATGGGTTGCAAAGAGTTGGACATAACTGAGTGAACTTCACCTTTGTCAGCAAAGTGACGTTTCTACTTTTTAATATGTTGTCTAGTTTTGCTATAGCTTTCCTTCCCAGGAACAGCATCTTTTAATTTTATGGCTGTAGTCACTATCTGCAGTGATTGTGGAGCCCAAGAAAATAAAATCTGTCCCTGATTCCACTTACTCCTCTTCTATTTGCCATAATGTGATGGGACTGGACCCCATGATCTCCGTTTTTTTACCGTTGAGTTTCAAGCCAGCTTTTTCACTCTCCTCTTTCACCTTCATCAAGAAGCTCTTTGGTTCCTCTTCACTTTCTGCCATTAGAGTGGTATCAGATGTGTGTTTGAAGTTGTTGATATTTCTCCCCACAATCTTGATTCCAGCCTGTGATTCATCCAGCCCAGCATTTTGCATGATGTATTCTGCATATAGGGCTTCCCTGCTGGCTAAGATGGTAAAGAATCTGCCTGCAATGCTGGAGACCCAGGCTCGATCCCTAGGTTGCAACGATCCCCTGGAGAAGAGAATGGCAACCCACTCCAGTATTCTTGCCTGGAGAATTCCATGGACAGAGAAGCCTGGCGAACTACAGTCCATGGGGTCGTAAAGAATCAGACATGACTGAGTAACACACACACACATTCTGCATATAAGTTAAACAAGCAGTTTGACAATATACAGCCTTGTTATACTTCTTTCCAAATTTTGAACCATGAGTTGTTCCCTGTCCATTTTTAACCATTGCTTCTTGATCGGCATACAGGTTTCTCAGGAGACAGGTAAGGTGGTCTGATACTCTCATCTCGTTAAGAATTTTCTACAATTTGTTGTGATCCACACAAAGACTTTAGTATAGTCAATGAAACAGAAGTAGATGTTTTTCTGGAATTCCCTTGCTTTTTCCATGATCCAACGAATGTTAGCAATTTGATCTCTGGTTTCTCTGCCTTTTCTAAACTTAGCTTGTACATCTGGAAGTTCTGGGTTCACATATTGTTGAAGCCTAGCTTGAAGGATTTTGAGCATAATCTTGGTAGCGTGTGAAATGAGTGTAACTGATGGTAGTTTAACATGATTAACATAATTAACACTGTCAGATGTTATATATGAAACTTCTTAGGAGAGTAAATCCTTAGAGTTCTCATCACAGGGAAAATTTTCCTCTTTCTTTTATTTTGCTTCTATATCAGAGGATAGATGTTGGCAAAAAAAGAATAAAGGTGAAAAAATGCACTCATGAGAAAGGCAAATTCTGCTCAGTTAATGAAGGATATAGAGGTAAACACACTCTGAAAATATTTGTTGTGAATTTACTATGTGCCAGCAGTGAGATCACCCCTTAGTTGGGAAGACAGAAAATAAATAAATGCATAAATAATCCAATATCAGGTCATGATACAGGGTATAACCCAGGCAGAGGCGTCCCCAAGCTGACAACTTCATTTAGTACTCAGTGACAGCAGCAGGAATGTGCTCATTCAAGTTCTTTGCCAGGTTTGGGAAGCATGCTTGGACCTACAGCCCCAAACCTGCTTTTCCAGCACTTACCAGGGACATCTTGCCCCCACTGAGTGGATATTGTGATGATTTCTTTAGAGAAGAGAACACATATTAAAAGTGTGCAGCTCAATGAACATCCCACCCTGAGCACACCTGGGTAACTAGCATGCAGCGTTCCTCCCCAGCTACCCTTGTGGTCTCTCTGCTTCTAATGCTTACTAGTGTTCTGACACAAACACTATAGATTTGTTTTGCATGTTTATGAACTTTATACAGAATGGGAATATACAGCACATGAGCAGTACATACGTTCTGGTTCCTTTACTCATTATCACATCTGTGAGATATAGTCAAGCCGTTGTCTCCATCGGTACTGGTATTTTTTTTTTTTTTTGGTCATTTTTTTATTGTCTGACTGTGTCACAGGTTATTTACCCATTCTATTAATGGACAAATGAATCATTTCAATTATTCTTTTTATAAAAATATTTATTGGAGTTTAGGGAGTATAGTTGATTTACAATGTTGTGTTGATTTCAGGTGTACAGCAAAATTACTCAGACATATACATATATTCATTCTTTTTTAGATTCTTTTCTCAATATAGGTTATCAGAATACTGAGTAGAGTTCCCCGTGCTATAGAGTCAGTTGTCTGTCTTAGATATGGTAGTGTGTGTATGTGCCTCCCAAGCTCCTGATTTATCCCTCCCCGCTCCCCATGTTTCTCCTTTGGTAACCATAAGTCTGTTTTCAATATCTGTAAGTCTCCCACTATTCTTTTTCTTTTTTTAATAAATCGTTAATTTTTCTGGTTGCACTGGGTCTTCGTTGCTATGCATGGGCTTTCTCTAGTTGCAGAGAGCAGGACCACTCTCCAGTTGTGATGTATGGACTTCTCACTGCAGCGGTTTTTCTTGTATCGGAGCACAGGTTCCAGGGTGCATGAGCTTCAGTGTTTGCAGCCTGTGGGCTCAATAGATGTGGCACCGGGGCCCAGTTGCTCCAAGGCACTTGGAATCCTCCTGGACCACCCCACGTCCCCTGCATTAGCAGGTGGATTCTCACAGCTCTCACACCTCACATTTGAGGCAGTAAAGTGAGAAATTTCCTGTTCATATTATACATTCAGATAAAAGGGATTCTTCTTTTTTGTTTGTCCAGCCACGTCAAGTCGTAACCTCTGGGCTTCCAGGAAATTCCTTCATTATTCTTTTAATATTTTTTTCTAAAAAAAGAGAATATAAGTGAAATAAAAACATCCCAGACAACCAAAAAATAAAAAAGTAAAATAGCATCACCAAAAATTAAAACTTAGGAATACATTTAACAAAAGATATGTAAGATCTCTATTCTGAAAATTACAAAGTACTGCTGAAATTAAAGAACACTCAAATAAATAAAAGAATATACCATGTTAAAAAAAACAAAGAATATACCATGTTCACATATTGAAGACTCAGTAGTGCGAGAGGATGTCAATTCTCCAAATCCATAGATTCAGCACAATCTCATTCAAATTGCAGCACTTTTAAGTTGTCAAGCTGATTCTAAAATTTATAAGGAAACATAAAAGTCCTAGAATAGCCAAAGCTATCTTCAAAGAAAGAGCAAAACTGAATGACTTAACATGGCCTGCTTCCTATACTCTATAAAAAGCATGGTAATCAAGACAGATGGTACTGGCATAAGGATTGACAAATAGATCAGTGGTGGAGAATCGAGAGCCCAGAAATAGATCCCACTTATCTGATCATTTGATTTTTACCAAGGCACCAAAATAATGCAATGGGGAGAAAAAGTCTTTTCACAAATAAAGTGCCAGAATAACTGGATATCCATATGGAAGAAGATGAATCTCATACCATACACAAAAATAAATTCCAGAGGTGGCTCATTACTACCTAGGGTAGACCCAAAATGGAGAGATGTGAGCTAGTCAAGCCTAGAGTTGACTATGATTTCAGTGATATCCAGTATTGTGTACTATTCAAGTCTCTCTAGAATACAGGAAGACTCCTTCTTAATTAACCACAGAACCAGCCAAATGCTATGGGCTAATGGCCCACCGCAGAAACTGCAGATTGGTGAATTGGAGACTACTGTTATGTTCTGTGCGCTGCCACTGCTTAGTCACTTGGTTGTGTCCAACTCTGTGCAACCCTTTGGACTGTAGCCTGTCAGGCCCCCTCTATCCATGGGATGGAATTTTCCAGGCAAGAATAGTGGACCAGGTTGCCATTTTCTACTCCAGGGGATCTTCCCAACTCAGAAACAGAATCCACATCTTCTGCGTCTCCTGCATTACAGGCAGATTCTTTACCTGCTGAGCCATCAGTGAAGGCCTTTATGCTCTGTGATTTCTGTTAAAAAACAAAATTCAGGACTTCTCTAGTGGTCCAGTGGTTAAGAATCTACCTGCCAGGGCAGGGGACACAGATTGAATCCCTGCTCCAGGAAGATTCCACATGCTGTGGGGCACCTAAGACTGAGCACCATAACTACTGAAGCTGGCATGCCTGATAGCCTGTGCTCTGCAATGAGAAGCCACTGCAGTGAGAAGCCTGCACATCACAGCTAAAGAGTAGACCCCACTTACCACACTAGAGATAGCCCTAGAAAGTCCCGCAACTAGAGTGTAGCAATGAAGACCCAGTGCAGCCAAATATAAATAAATTTATTAATAATCAATGCGTGGATCACAACAAACTGTGGAAAATTCTTAAAGAGATGGGAATACCAGACTACCTGACCTGCCTCCTGAGAAATCTGTATACAGATCAAGAAGCAACAGTTAGAACTGGACATGGAACAACAGATTGTTTCCAAATTGGGAAAGGAGTACATCAAGGCTGTATATTGTCACGCTGCTTACTTAACTTATATGCAGAATACATCAAGAGAAATGCTAGGCTGGATGAAGCACAAGCTGAAATGAAAATTGTGGGGAAAAATATCAATAACCTCAGATATACAGAAGACACCACAGTAATGGCAGAAAGCAAAGAAAAACTAAAGAGCCTCTTGATGAAAGTGAAGAGGAGAGTGAAAAAGTTGACTTAAAACTCAACATTCAGAAAACTAAGATCATGGCATCTGATTCCACCACTGCATGGCAAATAGATGGGGAAACAATGGAAACAGTGACAGACTTCATTTTCTTGGACTTCGAAATTACTGCAGATGGTGACTACAGCCATGAAATTAAAAGACACTTGCTCCTTGGAAGAAAAGCTGTGATCAACCTAGACAGCATATTCAAAATCATAGACATTACTTTGCCAACAAAGGTCCATCTAGTCAAGGCTATGGTTTTTCCAGTAGTCATGTATGGATGTGAGAGTTGGACTATAAAGGAAGCTGAGCGCCAAAGAATTGATGCTTATGAACTGTGGTGCCAGAGAAGACTCTTGAGAGTCCCTTGGACTGCAAGGAGATCCAACCAGTCCATCCTAAAGGAGATCAGTCCTGAATATTCATTGGAAGGACTGATGTTGAAGCTGAAACTCCAATACTTTGGCCACCTGATGCGAAGAACTTTCACTGGGAAAGACCCTGATGCTGGGAAAGATTGAAGGTGAGAGGAGAAGGGGATGACAGAGGATGAGATGGTTGGATGGCATCACCAACTCGATGGACATGAGTTTGAGTAAGCTCTGGGAGCTGGTGATGGACAGGGAAGCCTGGTGTGCTGTAGTCCATGGGGTTGCAAAGAGCTGGACATGACTAAGCAACTGAACTGAACTGAACTAGCCCATAATAATCTTCCCTTAAGTTTCTGAATGGAGGAAGGAAGGAAGGAAGGACGGGAGGAAGGACGGGAGGAAGGAAGGAAGGAAGGAAGGAAGGAAGGAAGGTTTCCTAATTTGAATGAAGCTTTTTAACTTAATCCTACCTCAATAGATCCCTCTTCCACCACTTTCTGCAAGAATTCATGTCTAAGCAGACCATTTGATCAGGGCCTGTACTTGTTAACCTGATTTAGTAGCTGTGGGGCTATTTTTGGTTATTTGACTGTAGGACTGACTGGGACAAGATCCAAAGGAGCATCATTTGGGCATTCATCTCTGGAGTAGCTGAGGAGTAGCAAAGATCTGACTCTACCTTGGAAAGAGCATTTATCAGTTTGCAGACTATGGTTACAGTACACTTTGTCCAGTGTCCGACATCCACTGAATGGGAAATTAATGAATTCATAAATAATGAGTAGCTAGATGAAAGGCAACACAGATCAGTCATGGCAATTAATTTCGTAATTCGCCTCTGATATCTCCCCTCTGTTCACTGAGAAAACAGCTGTATTACAGCATTTGTACATAACCTTTATGTTTCTTGGCTTAAGACAAGACCACTTCATTTATTTGTTTATCTTTGAAAAATAACTTTATTCTAAAGCAGTGGTTTTCTAACTCTAGTATGCACATGAATCACATTGAAGAACTTTCTAGAATCTGAGGATCTCACCCCTGAACAGTCTGATTCAGTGGTTCAAGTGTAAAGTCCAGGAATCTGTCATGTTTAAGAAGACCTTCTATGTATTCTATTATAGACAGTCTCAGGTCACACTTTGAGAAACACTGGTGAAAAGAAATTGACTCATGTAGTTTCTGCAATTTCAGTTATTTCTGCCTCAAAAATAGCCCTGTCTTGTTTTCAAGTACTTTCCACCGCAAAACTGTGGCACTGTTGTCTTTTAGAATCATTTTCTTCTTGCTAACATTTGCTATCAATCAGCCCTAGAAGATAAGCCCCCTAGAAGATAAGTTACTATGGGTATTGGTAACATTGTCAGTAGAATTGTTATTTATTAAACACCTACTGCCTAACAGATACCATGTAAAATATTTTACAAATTTTATTGCTTCTAATTCTTAAACTTTGCAGGGTAGGTGGTATCACTCTTATTTTACAGATGAGGAAAAATCCTCAGAGAGGTTCTGTAACTTTTCCAAGGTTATGTAACATACCTGACAGACTTGAGATTGAAATTCAAGTCAAAGCCATAGCTTTTTAAAACATGTTCTTGTTCAGTTGCTCAGTCATGTCCAATTCTTGACAACCCCATGCAGTACACCAGGCTTCCCTGTTCTTCACCAACTCCCTAGTTTGCTCAAACTCATGTCTGTTGAGTTGGTGATGCCATCCAACCATCTCATCCTCTGTCGTATCCTTCTCCTGCCTTCTATCTTTCCCAGTATCAGGGTCTTTTCCAATGAGTCAGCTCTTTGCATCAGGTGGCCAAAGTGTTGGAGCTTCAGTCAGCATTAGCCCCTCCAATGAATATTCAGGATTGACTGGTTTGATCTCCTTGCAGCCCAAGGGACTCTCAAGAGTCTTCTCCAACACCATGTTCAAAAGCATCAATTCTTCAGCACTCAGCCTTCTTTATGGTCCAACTCTCACATCTATACATAACTATGGAAAAACCATAGCTTTGACTAGACAGAATTTTGTTGGCAAAGTAATGTCTCTGCTTTTTAATATGCTGTCTAGGTTGATCACAGCTTTTCTTCCAAGGAGCTGCAGTCACTTAAATGCAGTCTTTTAAATGGCTACAGTCACTGTCCACAGTGATTTTGAAACCCAAGAAAATAAAGTCTGTCACTGTTTCCATTGTTTCCCCATCTATTTGCCATGAAGTGATGGGACCGGATGCCATGATCTTACTTTTTTAAATGTTGAGTTTTAAGGCAGTTTTTTCACTCTCTTCTTTCACTTTCATCAAGAGGCTCTTTAGTTTTTCTTTGCTTTCTGCCATTAGTGTGATGTCATCTGCATATCTGAAGTTATAATTTTTCTCCCCACCCATCCAGCCCAGCATTTCCTATGATGTACTCTGCATATAAGTAAAATAAGCAGAGTGACAATATACAGCCTAGATATACTCTTTTCCCAATTTGGAACCAGTCTGTTGTTCCATGTCCAGTTCTACTTGTTGCATCTTGACCTGCATACAGGTTTCTTAGGAGGGAGGTAAACATATAACTCCATTATTTTTTAACTTTTAAAGCATATAACTCCCTTATTATTATGTGAAATTGTTAATGTTAACAATTATTTCTATGAATTCGTTCCCTATGCAAAACACCTTAGTCTATTGTGATTTCAGAACATAGGGCCTTTAAGGATCATCCGTCCATTCATGTAGTCATTTAACAATATTAAACAGGACTTCCCTGGTGGTGCAGTCTAAAGAATCTGCCTGCCAATGCAGAAGATGCAAGAGACTTGGGTTCAGTCCCTGAGTTGAGACGATCCCCTGGAGCAGGAAATGGCAACCCACTTCATTATTCTTGCCTGGAAAATTCCTTGGACAGAGGAGCCTGGTGGGCTACAGTCCAGGGACGTGCAAAGAGTTGGACATGACGGCATACACATACACACACACACACACACACACACACACACACGCAACTACTATGTGCCAGAAAGTGTGTTATGCATAAGGGATACAAAGGTGAAGGTCTTTAGCATTATGGAACTTGCATGGATGCAGATATATATATAGGCAATTTTAATACAGAGTAATTGATCTATAAATTTAACATATTTCTCAATAATAACATTAAAAACATCATTTCTGGAACTGGACAAGTTGACTTGAAAGTTCATTTAGAAAAATAAAATTGTAAGAGGAACCATGAAACTCTAGGAAAAGAAGAGTAGTGAGGGTCCAGTGGGCATATATCATTAAAACAAAACTATCCGGGCAGTTTGATAAGAACACATGAATAGATGGATTAATGGAGTGGAATAGAGAATTCAGAAACAGACTCAGATACAAATGGGAATATAGTATATGTGTATATGCATGTATTTCACACCAGTGGAGAAAATATAAGATTATTCTGTAGAGATGTTGAGATGAATGTATAGCCAACCAGAAAGACAATTTAAAAAATTCCAAATGGGTCAAAGACTAAAACATTTAATACAAAACTATAATGATACATAAAGGAAACTTGAGATAAATGAAATGCTGATTGAGGAGGACATAAGGATGGTGGGAGACTTTTATTGCATTGATTTTCTTTTTTTTTTTTTGACAGCACCATATGGTACGTGGTATCTTAGTTTTCTCACAAGGGATAGAACCCATGTCCCTGGAGTGGGAGCACAGACTCTTAGCCACTGGACCACCAGGGAAGTCTGTACCATGTGGACTTTTATATCTTTTAAAATGTATTTACAGGGCCTCCTTGGTGGCTCAGTGGTAAAGACTCTTCTGACCAATGCAGGAGACATGGGTTCGATCCCTGGGCCAAGAAGATCCCACATGCCTTGGAGCAACTAAGCCCATGGGCTACAAGTACTCTGCTCTAGAGCCTGGAGTCACAACTACTGAGCCTGCTACTGCTAAGTCCCTTCAGTCGTGTCCGACTCTGTGTGACCCCATAGACGGCAGCCTACTAGGCTCCCCCGTCCCTAGGATTCTCCAGGCAAGAACACTGGAGTGGGTTGTCATTCCTTCTCCAATGCATGAAAGTGAAAAGTGAAAGGGAAGTCGCTCAGTCGTGTCTGACTCTTAGCAACCCCATGGACTGCAGCCCACCAGGCTTCTCTGTCCATGGGATTCTCCAGGCAAGAGCACTGGAGTGGGGTGCATTGACTGAGCCTATGTGCCACAGCTATTGAAGCCCACACACTTTAGAGCCCACGCTCCACAACAAGAGAAGCTATTGTAATGAAAAGCCCACACACCACAATTAAACAGTAGCCCACACAGCAACGAAGACCCAGCACAGCCAAAAGTAAGTAAATAAATAAATATAAGAAAAAAACCATATTTACAATGTATTACCCATTAAAAAATGTTTTTGTTAAGAGTATTTGGCTGCTGCTGCTGCGGCTGCTGCTGCTGCTGCTAAGTCGCTTCAGTCGTGTCCAACTCTGTGCTACCCCATGGACGGCAGCCCACCAAGCTCCCCCGTCCCAGGGATTCTCCAGGCAAGAACACTGGAGTGGGTTGCCAGTTCCTTCTCCAAAGCATGAAAGTGAGAAGTGAAAGTGAAGTCACTCAGTCGTGTCCGACTCTTCGCGACCCCATGGACTGCAGCGTACCAGGGTCCTCCGTCCATGAGATTTTCCAGGCAAGAGTACTGGAGTGGGGTGCCATTAGTATTTGGCTAGGGAAATAAAAGTTTAGCTGTAGCGTAGTGAGTGAGAGGTAGGAAGTCTTGTGAGACTGGAGGAGTCAGAAGAGTCAAATCAAGAAAGAACTGCACGTTGTAGCTTGTGAGATCTTAGTTCCCCAAGCAGGGACTGAACCCAGGCTCTCGGCAGTGAAAGTGTGGAGACCTAACCACCAGACAACCAGGGAATTCCCAGGACTTGACATTTTTAAAATGTGGGCTTTATAGTATGAATAATGGGGAGCTGTGAAACTTTTTAAAGCAGTGGGTTGATGAAATCATATGCGTTTTAGAGAGACACAGCCTGACCCACATAGATAGCAACATATCTCTAAATCTTGATTAGTCCAGTTGGAAATGCCTAACAGGTGTTGGAGAAGACTCTTGAGAGTCCCTTGGTCTGCAAGGAGATCCAACCAGTCCATTCTAAAGGAGATCAACCCTGGGTGTTCTTTGGAAGGAATGATGCTAAAGCTGAAACTCCAAAACTTTGGCCATCTCATGAGAAGAGTTGACTCATTGGAAAAGACTCTGATGCTGGGAGGGATTGGGGGCAGGAGGAGATGGCTGGATGGCATCACCAACACGATGGATGTGAGTTTGAGTGAACTCCAGGAGTTGGTGATGGACAGGGAGGCCTGGCGTGCTGCAATTCATGGGGTCGCAAAGAGTCGGACACGACTGAGCGACTGAACTGAACCGAACTGAACTGAATAGCCAGGCTTAAAACCCTGGAGCTTGAAAGGGAGCTATGACTCAAGATAATGAATTTGGGATCATTAGCATATTTTAATAGATAGTAACTGAAGCTCTGTGAGTAGATGAGATCACAAAAGGAGAACACTGTGAAAAGGCCTAAGACAGAACCTAAGAGGCAGAATGAGGAAGAAAAAAAAAATGTTCCCTGAGCAGGATCTAGAGAATGAAAAGTTGGACAGTGATGGGAAGAAATTAAGTAAAAAGTATTTCAGTAAGGAAATATCAAAGGTTAGAGGTAGTCCAGATGAGGGTGAAGTGTGGTTTTCGATTTAAATACGAGGAGGGGCGTATTATTGAAGGTCATGGGAAGAATAGTTGAGTTGGAGAGTTCAGGTTAAGCCAAAGTTGAAGCGGAAGCATCTTGCCTCTACAGTGGAGGCAACTTGTTTTAAGTTTGCTAAAGACAGAGAGGAGATTGCAGCAGCTGAGGGAAAGACATGAACTGTTTTCTTTTTAAAGGATCAACTGCTGCTGCTGCTGCTGTTAAGTCGCTTCAGTCGTGTCCGACTCTGTGACCCCATAGATGGCAGCCTACCAGGCTCTGCCCCTGGGATTCTCCAGGCAAGAACACTGGAGTGGTTGCCATTTCCTTCTCCAATGTATGAAAGTGAGAAGTGAAAGTGAAGTCGCTCAGTCGAGCAGAGAGTCGTGACCTAGCAATCATTAGCTTATTCAGCTCACTGGGCAGGATGTGGATCCCATGCCACCATTCATTGTTTTATGTTTTGGGGGCATGTCTCCTGCTTCTGTTGCATGGTTTATTGCTAAGCAAGCCGCTTTCTTCAAGTTGCTCAGTCCTCTCCGACTCTTTGCGACCCCATTGACTATACACTCCATGGAATTCTCCAGGCCAGAATATTGGAGTGGGTAGCCTTTCCCGTCTCTAGGGATTGTTCCCAACCCAGGGGTCGAACCCAGGGCTCCAGCATTGCGGGCGGATTCTTTACCAGCTGAGCCGCAAGGGAAGCCTGCTTCTTTCAGTAATCATTAACTTAGAAGGGTCTCCCATATTTTTTCTACTTACAATCCCCTAGTGGCATTAACTATCAACTACTTTATCAATACCAGATGTGAGGGGTGGGATCCCAACTGATGACCCTCCATGCCTTAGAGTAGGAGGGATGCCTCTTTCACCATAAACGAAGGGAAAGGAAAGGGAGAAGCTGGCGGATTCTAAAGGTTTGATGCAGGGAAGCTGATGGAATTTCCGTTGGCTGGTTTCTGTTTAACTCCGTAAAATAAGCCTGGGGAAAGGGAGGTGGCTGTGAGCCTAGGTTTGAGGAGAGTGCTGATTTGAAAAGCCGTTTTACGAACTCTGGGTGGCTCCCGCTGGGGCTCGAGAGTGAGATCCGGAGGGGAGCTCCCAAGGACGCCACAGTGCACTGCCATGGCAACAGAACCGCCAGGTGAGGCCCAGGCTCAATTACAACCCCCAAACAGCGCGTGCGTGCTAAGTTGCTTCAGTAGCCGGGGCTCCTCTGCCTATGGAATTCTGGAGGAAAGAATACTGGAGTGGGTTGCCATGCACTCTTCCAGGGGAATCTTCCCGACTCAGATGGAATCTGCGTCTCCATGTCTCCTTCACTGGCCAGTTGGGTTCTTTACCACTAGCGCCACCTTGGAAGCACAACCCCACAGATCTTCAGCTTATTACCACACCGTTTGGAAAGCCAGGGTAAGAGCCAACTCGAGGTGACCAAAGGAAACCACAAATCCCGCGATATCATGGGCCGTACCCCGTGAGACTGCTGGCGAAGCTACCGCCACGCAACGCGACAGCTAGTGTTAAACGTCATTGTCCTGCGACGCTGTCTCTGTAATAGGACGCCCTCCCGGAAGTGGGCTCTAGATCAGGCAGTGAAAGTGGTAGCCGGCTGCTCCTGGGACCAGGTCTCGGGAGGTCGTTGTTGAACTATTTCTCCAAGTTTCTCTCCGATCCTTCCTGCGTCTTCTAGCTCCGCGGAGTGAGGAAACGTCTCCACCATCATGGGAGGCGGAGACCTGGTAAGTGTGGGAGCCCAGGGCTGGGGGAAGACTGAGGCCCGAGACCAACTGGGGCTGGGGACGGGTGTGTCAGTGAGTATTCTTATAAAGCAGCTGTGCTTTCGGGGAGAGGGAGCAGTAGCGCTGGACAGGGGGCGGATCACTGCGGCCATGGAGGGACGGGGCGGAGACTTGGAAAGGCGTGTGAGGTGGGTCGCTAAGGATGGCAGGTGGTGTTTGTTGGCAGGAAACCCTTCTGGCTGGAAATTATGGGGAGCTTGGGGACGGTTGGAACCGTGGCTAGGAAAGGAGGCAGGTATGGAGGACGTGTCACGCAGATTTTGTTTTGTCTATTTTGTCTTGGGGTACCTCGCCTTTCCTCAACTAGGAATTCAGTCTTGTCCTGCGCTGTAATTGTGGTGACTTGTGCCCCATTCTCCTCATCCCTGAGCCGTTTTCTGGGATCACAGATCTTCCTCATGTTCACCTTTCTGACTTTCACTCCTTTAGTGCCGCATTCTGATCTGTAATGGCAGAGCTTTCTTCTGAATTCATTGTTCAGTCGCTCAGTTCAGTTCAGTTCAGTCGCTCAGTCGTGTCCAACTCTTTGAGACCCCATGACTCGCAGCACGCCAGGCCTCCCTGTCCATCACCAACTCCCGGAGTTCACTCAGACTCGCGTCCATCCAGTCAGTGATGCCATCCAGCCATCTCATTCTCTGTCGTCCCCTTCTCCTGCCCCCAATCCCTCCCAGCATCAAAGTCTTTTCCAATGAGTCAACTCTTCGCATGAGGTGGCCAAAGTAGTGGAGTTTCAGCTTTAGCATCATTCCTTCCAAAGAAATCCCAGGGTTGATCTCCTTCAGAATGGACTGGTTGGATCTCCTTGCAGTCCAAGGGACTCTCAAGAGTCTTCTCCAACACCACAGTTCAAACGCATCAATTCTTCGGCGCTCAGCCGCCTTCACAGTCCAACTCTCACATCCATACATGACTACTGGAAAAACCATAGCCTTGACTAGATGGACCTTAGTTGGCAAAGTAATGTCTCTGCTTTTGAATATGCTATCTAGGTTGGTCATAACTTTTCTTCCAAGGAGTAAGCGTCTTTTAATTTCATGGCTGCAGTCACCACCTGCAGTGATTTTGGAGCCCCCAAAATAAAGTCTGACACTGTTTCCCCATCTATTTCCCATGGAATGATGGGACTGGATGCCATGCTCTTCGTTTTCTGAATGTTGAGCTTTAAGCCAACTTTTTCACTCTCCTCTTTTACAGTCGCTCAGTTGGGTCCAATTCTTTGTGACCCCATGGACTGCAGCAAGCCAGGCTTGCTGTCCTTCACTGTCTCCGGAGTTTGCTCAAACTCATGTCCATTGAGTCAGTGATGCCATCCAACCGTCTCATCCTCTGTAATCCTCTTCTCCTGCCTTCAATCTTTCCCAGCATCAGGGTCTTTCCCAGTGAGTTGGCTCTTTGCATCAGGTGGCCAAAGTATTGGAGCTTCAGCTTCAACATCAGTCCTTCCAAAGAATATTCAGGATTGATTTCCTTTAGGATTTACTGGTTTGATCTCTTTGCAGTCCAAGTGACTCTCAAGAGTCTTCTCCAACACCGCAGTTCGAAAGCATCACTTCTTTGGTGTTCAACCTTCTTTATAGTTCAACTCTTACATCCATACATGACTACTGGAAAAACCACAGCTTTGACTATATGGACCTTTGACAGCAAAGTGATGTCTCTGCTTTTTAATACACTGTCTAGGTTTGTCATGGCTTTTCTTCCAAAGGGCAAGTGTCTTTTAATTTCATGGCTGCAGTCACTGTCCGCAGTGATTATAAGTTTTGTGGCTAGTTCTCATAACCTGTATAGCCACCAAATGGGAGAATGTACCCATAAGAACGTGGTGCAAGATCAGAAAAATGCTAATCTCCTGAAAGTGTAGCTAATCGAATCAGCAAATAGATTAATTTAGCCATTTGTCTAGTAGCTATATTAGAGTTTGTCAGATGTTATCAACTAGAATGACTTTCAAGATACCATCAAAGTTAGTCTGATTTAGTGTCTTCAAGTAGCTGCATTTAGGGGCAGGAAATGGCAACCCACTCCAGTACTCTTACCTAGAAAATCCCATGGACGGAGGAGCCTGGTAGGCTGCAATCCATGGGGCCGTGAAGAGTCGGACACAACTGAGCGACTTCACTTTTCACTGTCATGCATTGGAGAAGGAAATGGCAACCCACTCCAGTGTTCTTGCCTGGAGAATCCCAGGGACGGGGGAGCCTGGTGGACTGCCGTCTCTGGGGTCGCACAGAGTCGGACATGACTGAAGTGACTTAGCAGCAGCAGCAGCAAGTTCGAATCCAAAGTTTCTCAGCCTCACCACTGTTGACACTTTGGGCTGGATAATTCTTTGCTGTGTGTGGAGTCCTGTGCATGTAGGATGTTTAGCAACATAGCTGGCCTCTGGCTCGTAGCACCTTTCTCCCCGAGTTGTGACAGCCAAAAGTGTCTACAGACATTCCCAAGAGTTCCCTGAGACGCAAAATCACCTGTATTGAAGGCAAGCGAGAAGGACCATTAGGACAAGGTGGAAGGTCGGGGAGGAAGGGTTGAATAACCTGATGAGGGGAAAGTGAAAGGTTGCTGCTGTGAGCCATGTGTTACGCCGGAATTTGTGACCTCTGGAGGAGAGGATTTCGAACTGGGGTCAGAGATGAGGCTTGAGTACTTGGAGCTTTTTGTGTACTAAAGTTTTATTAAAGTATAACAGAGATAGGGAAAGCTTCATGACATAGACATCTGAAGGGGGCAGAGTGACCCCTTGCTAGTTTTTAGCAAGGAAGTTTATGTATGTCTGTTGGAAAGCTTTTAATCAGATAAGAGAGATACCTCAAGATTGAGGGAATTTCACCAGGCCTTTCCAATCCTGATCCTCTCCAATTCATTCTTTACATGCTAAGCTGGTCATGCATTTCAGCTGCATATGAATGTTTAATATTTTCTACTGCCAGCAGGATAATTCAGTCCCTTAACATGGCTTATAAGGCACTTAACCTGTTGCTTTCTTTATTGGCTTCATCTTGAGCCCCCTTCCCATCAGGTTGCTCTTCTATCTCCAGCTGTGCTGAATTCTTTGTATTCTGTTCTTTCTCACCACTGGGCCTGCAGCCGTGTGTGTTGTTACTTCTCTTTGGAAATCTACTCCACTCGTCCCTGCTTCCTACATCACTGGGATAATTTATAATTGTCCTTAGATGTCACTTCCTCCAGAAAACCTTCCCTGGTTGGGAAGCTGAACCAATGCCGTGACTCATGGGGAGAAAGGGAGAAGTGAAGCGCTCTTTGAGGGTGAAAGGGAAGATGAGAATCAGGGGGATGTTCTTGGGAAGGAAGGTTGAAAGAGGTACCAAGTGTGGTTGTAAACCATGCAAGTTCAAGACAAGTTCAGTGGACTCAAGGAAAAGAAGGTTGTATTCTTAAGAATGTGTCCAATGCCAAAGGCACTTGAGTTCTTTCACCTTTCAGAGTCTATACCTTCCCACTTCTCTGCCTCATTCCTGTATTGTCATCACCAGCCCTCACTTCAGGCATGGCCTGTGGAAGTTGGACTCATACATTTCAGGATAGAAGTAGTTGAGGGGAATTTCGGAGGGGCCTGTTCTATCCTGAAATTTTATGTACTTGAATAACCTCTCCTCTGCCCCCAACATGTGAGAGATTGTTGGGTGCCAGCCTCGCCGTTGTCAGAGACATCTTGCCCTTACATGGCTGCCTTGGCGTAAATGGGGTGGGGTGCGGCAGGGCCAGTTATACTCACCACACACCTACTCCCTGCCTTGTTTTCTCCCTCGTTTCATTTGCCACAGAATCTGAAGAAGAGCTGGCACCCGCAGACCCTCCGCAATGTGGAGAAAGTGTGGAAGGCCGAGCAGAAGCATGAGGCTGAGCGGAAGAAGATTGAGGAGCTGCAGCGTGAGCTGCGGGAGGAGAGGGCCCGGGAGGAGATGCAGCGCTACGCGGAGGATGTCGGGGCTGTCAGGTAGGCAAGGCGCCGGGGCCATTTGGGCTGGGGCTGTCTTGGTGTGTGGGGAAGTGCAGGCCTGTGGGTGCATCGTCCAGTTGTTGCATCATAGCTGGATAAGAGAATGAGTTTGGAGTCAGTCTGAACTGGGTTCTAAGGCTGACTTTGTATGAACTAGCCCAGCTATGTAACTGGGAGCAAGTTTGGGAGCCTCAGTGACCTCAGTAGAACCGGGGGAGGGGGGTGAGAGTACGCAACTCCTAAGGCTTTTAGAGGATCAGATGAGATGACATGTAAAGGCCTCAGTGTAGGCCAAGTTCATGGTAGGCAATTGACAAGTAACTGTGACTGAGGATGACTGCCTCTACCCTGCTGTTACTGTGTCGAGGCCACATTCCTGCTTTTGTTAATGTATGTACTGCAGGCTCATTTTAGGGAGGCATTGAGGTCCCATGGAAGGAGATAGATGTGTCTGTCAGTGAAAGCTTTGTGACTGTGGACAGTCCCATTCAGTTTCCTCTTGTATAATATTGGATAGAAGTAACAGATGATACACCCTACCAACCTCCATAAAAGGGGATAGGAGTAAATGTGTTCTGAGAAAAATAAAAAGCATAAAATATGCAGTGCATTCCTAAATCAGAATTGAGTGAAAACTCTAGACTAAAATTGAGTAGTCTGTACTGTTCCTTGTGCGTATCCTTGTGGACAAGTCTCCAGGGTGACATGTGATATACTTTCCCCTGTATTGGATATATAGGGCTTTTCCTTTGTAATTTCATGACAGGAGGATTAGTGACATTTGTGTGTGTGAGTGTGTGTGTGAGAGAAGAGACACAGACCAAGAGAGAGACTTAGTTTCAGTTCATGGAAATGGTATTATGGAATTTAGGCAGGAACAGTTACATTCTTTCAGGAAAATGGATTGGGAGAACGCCATTCTGACTTAAGTATGAGTTTAAAATATTCGGAATATTTTAAAATAAAAGGAGTTTTGGAATTTTTAAAGTACAACACAATATATTTAGGGCATTAATATATAAAATGAGCTAAGAGAATTAAATTCTGTACTTTTTTTTTTAACCGTAGGCACACATTAAATTATTTTACTTTTCGTACTTTGTATAAATTATATCCTTTATATTTAAAGTAAATCAGTTTCACACATTTGGACTAATTCCTGGGCAGCTTATAAGACATTCTTATATGTGACCTTTTAGATTTTGTGAACCCTTGATTTTAAAACAAATGTCAACTTTAGACAGAATATCTGTTAGTCAGAAGAGTTTACTTCCCAACCAACCAAAAGTAAAAAATTCTTTTCAAATTTTTATTCAGAGAAGTGTTACAGATTATGCACCTGATTTGTCAGAAATTTTGGGCTTTGCAGAGTCCAGTGAGGTCAGAGTATAGATGAGCAGCTTCAGAGCTGGGAGTCCAGTGTTTACCATGTTGCTGACCCTCACGCCCTCTTGTCTGCTGTGAATGGGAGGAAGGTGATTTTATATTCTTTTGATTTTTTTTTGCCCCAGCCCCCTCACCCATGTCCTCCAATATCGTGAAAGTCAAAGGTCAACAAGTAGGCCCCTTTTCTCGGTTTTTACTTGCGGATGTAGTTAGACTATCTGCTTGTCCAGCAGACTGGCTTGTGTAGTTCTTTGCACAGTGTCGTGCTTTTCATGTATGCAATAAAAACCCTTTACTGTTTAACAGCTCACTTCTATGGTTCAGATGATCTTTTCTATGTTTATTATGCTTCTCTCCTAGAACAAAGAAAAAAACCGTAATATCTACCTTATCCTTGATCTTCATCCAAATTCCTCTTTGCAGCGGAGTGTTGCTTTGGTATTCTCTTCATTAGAAAATTGTGTTTTCTGTGCATGGGTCTACACCAGCATTTCTCAACCCTTGCACTTCAGTGTGTCCTTGGGAGATTAGATGAAGATGGGAGTGATTCCCACTCGGGCCAGCTTCCTAAGAATAGCAGGGGTTGTCTGGGGCAGGGGCATCTGTAGATTTTAAGAGCTCCCTCGGAATCCCGTGGCCACCCAGTGGGTAGGATACCTCTCACTTCTCAGCTTTCACTGCCGAGGGCTCGGGTTTGGTCTCTGGTTGCTGCTGCTGCTGCGAAGTTGCTTCAGTCATGTCCGACTCTGTGCGACCCCATAGACAGCAGCCCGCCAGGCTCCCCCATCCCTGGGATTCTGGTTAGGGAACTAAAATCTCACAAGGCACTTGTGTGGCAAAAACAAAAATCTCCCTGGGTGAGCCTCATGGGCAGCCTCAAGAACCTGTTCTATATCCTTAGTGATAGCAACAGCAAAACTCTGTAGATTATTTCATTTTTATATGACTTTTACCCTATATCTTTTCTCATTTAAAAACTCAGAGAGAGGATCTCATTTAAAAGCAATGAGAGTTGGCAGTTACTAGCTCCATTTTATTTAAAAATTTTATTTTTCTGTTTATTTTTGGTTAGGTCTTCATCGCTGCCCAAGGGCTTCCTGTCATTGCCGTGCATGGGCTTCCCATTGCAATGGCTTCTCTTGTTGGGGAGCACAGGCTCTAGGCCTGTGGGCTCAGTAGTAGTGGTACACAGGCTAGTTGCCCCGTGACGTGTGGGGTCTCAGTGTCTGGACGAGGGATCTAACTCCTGTCCCCTGTATTGGGAAACTAGTTCCATTTTAGACGTGAGAATGTGGAAGTGTGAAGAAATAACTTGCATGGTTTACTGGGCTGGTTAGTGGTGGAAACAGGCCAAGTCCAGTGGCAGTGGATCTCTGTGATTACAACTTGGTTTCTTACCAGAGGGCCTGAGGAGGACTCATATTAGTTGAGTCCTTTTAAAAAAAAAAAATTTAATTAATTAACTGATTGATTGTTGGCTGGGCTGGGTCACTGTTGCTCCGTGGACTTTCCTCTAGCTGTGGGGAGCGGGGGCTACTCTCTGGTTGTGGTGCTTGGGCTTCTCGTTGCTGAGCACAGTCTCTAGAGCTCAGGCTTCAGTAGTTGCAGCGCGAGGGCTCAGTAATTACCGCTCCCTGGCTCTAGAGCACAGATTCAGCAGCTGTGGCACATGGGCTTAGTGGCTCCGTGGCATGTGGAGTCTTCCCAGATCAGGGATTGAACCTATGCCTCCTGAGTTGGCAGGCGGACTCTTTACCACTGAGCCCACCAGGGAAGCCCTGGATGAGTCCTTTGAAGACATGCTGGAACCCTGAAGATACTACTTCATGTCTGCATTTTTCCTTCTTTCTTCTGGACAGGTTTTACTGTTGTGCCCTCAGGCTCCCAGCCCTCCTACCTTTTCATATCATCTCTTCTCTTTCTTTCGCTTAGTTTCTTTTCCCTCACCTCATAACTGCTCGCGCTCCCCAAGACTCACTGCTCTTCTCCCTTTATTCTCTAAGGGTGCCTTCAGGGACTTCCCTGGTGGTCCAGTGGTGGAGAACCTGCCTTCCACCGTGGGGGATGTGGGTTCGAGCCCTGGTCAGGGAACTAAGATCACACATGCCACTGGGCAGCTAAGCCCGTGCGCCACAAGTAGAGAAGCCTTCAAGCCACAATGAAGACTCAGCACAGCCAATAAATAAATACATAAAATGAATTTTTTTTTTTTTAAAGAGTGCCTTCATTCCTCTGGTACCAGTGTCAGCTTCGTGCTGGTGACTCCCACGTGTATCTCTGCATATTCAGGTGTTCCTGCTTCAAGTGCCCCACAGTCACCTCCTCGCATTCTTAGCTCTCAGCAGCACTGTTTGGTAATTTGTTGACCTCTGTGCCTTATCGGGTAGCCTGTGAGGAGCTCAGCTGCCTGAATCTTTGTCATCTTTCCAGTGTTACTCCTCTCTGCCTGGCACACAGGAAGAACGCTGAGTCAGTGTTTACAAAGGAATACAAATGAATCTTTAGTCCCCGCTTCCCAGTCCATGTTCATGTCAGGCATGTATAAGCATGATCCTTTGACTCACCTTTGACATGTCCTTTCATTCATTTATTTTAAGATATGTTTATTTGTTTCATTTGGTTGCATCAGGTCTCAGCTGTGGCATGTGGGATCTTTTGCTACAGGTATGCAGGCTTCTCTCTAGTTATGCTGCAAGGCGCTCCAGAGCTCATGGGCTCAGTAGCTGTCGCGCAAGAACTTTGTTGCTCTGGGGATGTGGGATCTTAGTTCCCCGACCAGGGATCAAATCTGCGTCCCCCCTGCATCGCATGGGGGATTCTTAACCCCTGGACCACCAGGGAAGTCCATCAAACCAATCATTTTAATAAGAAGAGAGGTATCTAAAAGGTTTAGACCCTCTTATTGGTTTAAATTACTTTTATTAAAATGTGCAAACATGGGACTTCCCTGGTGGTTCAGTGGCTAAGATTCCAAACTCTCGATGCAGCAGACCCAGGTTCATTCCCTGGTCAGTGAACTAGATCCCATGTGAGGCAACTAAGACCTGGCACAGCGAAATAAGTAAAAATAAATATTCAAAACATTTTTTTTAATGTGCAAAGATATAACTAAAAAGATATTATTTATGCTCATAGTTGTTATGTAATCTTAAAAATCAATATACAAAAAATGTCATATTCAAAAATCATTGAAGCTAATGTTATAGATAGTACTATTTTGATGAAACTGCTTTGCTGCTTGCAATGTGAATGTGATGTTGGTTGCCCCAAGACATACTCTTTATGAGTTCAGCGCACCTTTATTGTTTGTTGCATGGAGACCCAATTTTCTCACCACTTTTTCCTCTCAGAACCACAGCAAAATAGTTGGCATGATACTGTGACATAATTTGGCTTCCCTCTTTTGGCTTGAAAACATAACTTGTTATGGCTGATCTTTTCTCATTATCCCTTTGAATGTGGTATTACCCCTGGTGCCAATATAACAGTAATTTCCAAAACACGTGATAAACACCACTGCATATGTGGTCACTGGAATTGTTCTTGGTGATGAGCTGATCCAAAATATGCACGTTAGCTGTTTCAGATTATCCTCGGCATGAAGGCACAACACAAAGACTTCGTAAAGGAGACTTGAGAAGCCCTGAGCAAAGATCCACGCCCCAGGCTGAGGAACATTCTTTCCTCACAAGTTGCTTTAGTTATGTGGAAATAATCTCTCTGCTAAAATGTAAACTCCATGACAGCAAGTACCGTTTCTTCCCAAGTGCCTCATGGAGTGTGGTGTTTAGCCTTTGCTAAAGAGCCTGTAGAATGACTCCTAGTCTGACCAGCCACACTTTTTTTTTCTTTAATGTTTGGCCGTGCCTTGCAACCTGTGGGATCCTAATTCCCTGACTAGGGATTGAACCCACAACCTTGACAGTAAGAGCATGGAGTCCTAACCGCTGGACCGCCAGGGAATTTCCCTAGCTGTGTTTATTATCCATCGCTTGTGTTCAGGTTTTGTGTTTAGGTTTGCAGGAGTCTCATTTTCTTTGACTGTTTCTTTCTTTTTTTCCCTTGAACCAGGAAAAAGGAGGAAAAATTGGACTGGATGTACCAGGGTCCTGGTGGGATGGTGAACCGTGATGAGTACTTGCTGGGGCGTCCTATTGACAAATACGTTTTTGAAAAGATGGAGGAGAAGGAGGCAGGCTGTTCTTCGGAGACAGGACTCCTCCCAGGCTCTATCTTTGCCCCGTCAGGTGCCAATTCCCTTCTGGACATGGCCAGCAAAATCCGAGAGGACCCGCTTTTCATCATCAGGTACTGATGAGGGTCTGGGAAGGGGGTTTTGTTAGAGATGCTCAGCCAAGATGTTATCTCGCCTCTTGCTTTACAGTTGGGAAGAGATTGGTAAATATACCAGACCAGATCAGATTTATCCATTTACCCTTAGCCATTAAATAACAAGAGGTAGAAGCAAGGTAAGAAAGACTGGCAGCTTCTTAGAAATTTGGAGATATGTATGACCTGCCTCTTGAGAAACCTATATGCAGGTCAGGAAGCAACAGTTAGAACTGGACATGGAACAACAGACTGGTTCCAAATAGGAAAAGTTGTACATCAAGGCTGTATATTGTCACCCTGCTTATTTAACTTATATGCAGAGTACATCATGAGAAACACTGGGCTGGAAGAAGCACAAGCTGGAATCAAGATTGCCGGGAGAAATATCAATAACCTCAGATATGCAGATGACACCACCCTTATGGCAGAAAGTGAAGAGGAGCTAAAAAGCCTCTTGATAAAGGTGAAAGAGGAGAGTGAAAAAGTTGGCTTAAAGCTCAGCATTCAGAAAATGAAGATCATGGCATCTGGTCCCATCACTTCATGGGAAATAGATGGGGAAACAGTGTCAGGCTTTATTTTTGGGGGCTCCAAAATCACTGTAGATGGTGATAGCAGCCATGAAATTAAAAGATGCTTACTCCTTGGAAGGAAAGTTATGACCAACCTAGATAACATATTGAAAAGCAGAGACATTACTTTGCCAACAAAGGTCCATCTAGTCAAGGCTATGGTTTTTCCAGTGGTCATGTATGGATGTGAAAGTTGGACTGTGAAGAAAGCTGAGCGCCGAAGAATTGATGCTTTTGAACTGTGGTGTTGGAGAAGACTCTTGAGAGTCCCTTGGACTGCAAGGAGATCCAACCAGTCCATTCTAAAGGAGATCAGTCCTGGGTATTCATTGGAGGGACTGATGCTAAAGCTGAAACTCCAATACTTTGGCCACCTCATGCGAAGAGTTGACTCATTGGAAAAGACTCTGATGCTGGGAGGGATTGGGGGCAGGAGGAGATGGCTGGATGGCATCACCAACTCGATGGACATGAGTTTGGGTGAACTCCAGGAGTTGGTGATGGACAGGGAGGCCTGGCATGCTGCGATTCATGGGATCACAAAGAGTCGGACGTGACTGAGCTACTGAACTGGACTGATAGAGTTCTTTTCCCTCCCCTCTCTCCCTCCCTTTGTTTGTTTGTTTTCATAGCAGAACGCTTTAAAAAGAAACTTTAGAATCTTACTTGAAATCTTAACACAGAACAGATCAAAGTAAAGCTGCATTTTGGGTGTTAAATAAAATCATGTAGTGTGTGTGTGTGTGTGTATGTGTTTTAATTTGCATAATTTTATTTCAAGGATGTAGGATAGAACATTGAAAAATGTTTATTTCTTATTTATATATCTTTATATGTACATATTTTCTCCCATTTTGTAGTAAAATATGCATAACATAAAATTTACCATCTTAACTGTTCTGAAGTGTACAGCTCAGTGGCAGTAGGCACATTCACACTGTTGTGCAACCATCACCCCTACCCGTCCTCCAGAGCTTTTTCATCTTTGCGGCTGAAACCTTATACTCATTAAACAATAAGTCTCCATTCCTTCCTCTTCCTAGTTCCTGGCAATCACTTCTACTTTCTGTTTCTATGAGTATACTCTAATTACTCATATAAGTGGAATCATATGGTATTTATTTTTTTTGTGACTGGCCTGTTTCACTCAGCATTATGTCATCAAGGTTTATCTATATTATATAGCATGTGTCAGAATTTCTGTTTTAAAAGTTGTGGTAAAATGCACATGATGTACAATTTCCCATTTAAACCATTTTATGTATACAGTTCAGTAGTAGGGCATTTGAATTATTGTGCAGTCAATCTCCAGAAGTTTTTCATCTCTTTGGGTGTTTTTTTTTTTTTTTTTTTTGCGAGGCTTACTGGATCTTCCCCGACCAGGGGTTGAGCCCAGGCCACCGAAGTGAAAGCCCGGAATTCTAACCTCTAGGCCACCAGGAAAGTCTTCATCTTACAAAACTGAAACTCTATACCCATTAAACAACTCTCCATTTCCCCTCCCCCGAAGTCCCTGGGGCCCACTATTGTACTTTCCATTCCTATTGTTGGACTATTCTGAGCCTCATACAAGTGAAATCTTTCAGTATTTGCTTTTTTGTGAGTGGCTTATTTCACTTCGGATAATGTCTTCAAGGTTCACCGAGGTTGTATCAGGATTTCCTTCTCTTCTAAGGCTGAATGATAGTCAGTTGCATGTTTATACCACATTTTTAATCCATTCATCTTTCATGCCCATTTGGATTATTTCCTTCTTTTAGCTATTATGAATAATACTGCTATGAACATTGGTGTATAAATATGCATATTATTTTATAAACTCCTTTTTCCACCTAATCATATATATGGGGCATCTTTTTTTATTGCTGACCACACTATTATAACATCATTTTTAATATCTATATTGTACAGATATACCATAATTTATTTTATTAATATTCTCCTATTGAATCCCTAACTTGTTTCCAGGCTTACGTCATTCTAATATGAACAACTTTTTAGTGACTTTCCTTGATTATATCCCTTCAATAATAAATTCTTGAGGAAGCATTTATAAGATTGAAGACTTTATGAGTATGTACAGGCTGTGATAAATGTCGCCAAATTGTCCTCCAGGAAAATTGACCTGTTTATCTTCCTATGAATATATGAGAATAAGGCTTCTTTAAAGAGAAATCCATTCTCTTTACTTTTCAATGAGTTATGATGCTAAAGAGTGGAGGTAGTATTGAAATGCTGCATATGTTTGATACACAAGATGACATACATTTACTTGACCAGTTGGGAAGCCCTGAGCATGAAGCTTAACAAGCAACAGACCAAACTCACTTTCTTGCACAACAGGGAGCCAGTGTGGACTTTACCCACAATACGCAATCCCTCATGCAGACTTGGGGAAGATTTCTGACTTTCACAGCATCATGCAGATTGCAGCATAGGGCTTGTCTGCCTGTATTTAGAAAAAAGATTGCTGCATAGAGTTATGGAGAGTAGAATGAATGACTTAATTCCCTTTCTGAAGAAATACTCATAATTTTTATACTTCTCTTTCTTTAGGAAGAAAGAGGAGGAGAAAAAAAGAGAAGTATTGAATAATCCTGTGAAAATGAAGAAAATCAAAGAATTGGTAAGTAGTGCATTATGTAAGCATTAAGAGCTACTTAACATGAGAACTCCTCTCCATTTATTCTTTTCTTTCCTTCTCTCCATTTCTTATGAGAGGGAAAACAGAATGGCTTTAAACGTCTTTGTCTTTTAGAGACTGTCTCCTGGTGATTTTATGCAATCTTATATCAAGCTTAGTTATGGTTGATTTTCTCTTTTATGTCTTTTGGTTGGAAATGCAGCATGTGATGTCATTCTTCCAGAAAAAGAGGGGTATTGAGATATGCCTTTGGAAAGCATGATTGTACACTGTGTTCAGGAGATCAGGTGGTATCCCATTCATCATTAGGGCTCATTCATCATCCACATATTATGTGGCTGTTTCTTTTTTTTTTTTAACTTTTTATTTTATGTTGGAGTGTAGCCGATTGTTATGACAGTGTCAGGGTGACCGCAGAGGACTCAGCTTTACATACACATGTATCCATTCTCTCCTAAGCTCCCTTTATGTGCATGTTTCTTGGATCAGTTAGTAATAAAAGTTTAAAAATTGATCTTGCAGTCCCTAATTACTTTCAGTGGAGTTGGATTCTTTTGACAGAATAGAAATCCTTAGGCAGTGGTTCTGGGGACTGTCTGAAAACACAGATTCCCAGCCCCACCCACCAGAAAGTCCATTCAGTAGTCTAGTGGGTGTTTCTGCACAACCATGGTCAGGACCCTCCACTGTTGTCAACAGGGGGCGGCTGACTGATCATGTCCCCAAACCCCTGTAGACCCAGAGACCTGCAGTCAGGCAGTTTCCACATGACCCTCAGAGAGGCTGACAGGTCTGGATAATCTTACGTGGTTATGTTCTGGGTATTTTCTAGTTGCAAATGAGTCTGGAAAAAAAGGAGAAGAAGAAAAAGAAGGAGAAGAAAAAGAAGCACAAGAAACATAAGCACAGAAGCTCAGGCAGCGATCGTTGCAGCAGCGAGGATGAGCGCTGCCGGGGGAGGTGAGAGCACTGAGCAGCCTCCTGCACCATTGATTCACTCACTCTCATTCATTCCACAGAAGTGGACGAGCGCCTGCTCTGGACCGAGAACCGCTAGGTTCTGGGGGCTCAGTGGCGGGCACTGGCACCCTCTGGCTCTCTGCCCATGGAGTTGCCAGCTAGCGTTAGAGTTCCTAGAGGTGCTGGCAAGATCCCCAGCAGGGCTGGCTGCCACTGTGTCGGTCCTAAATCAGACGTCCTGGATGCGACTTTCAGCTCTTTTTTATTTTATTTGTTTATGTACTTTTTGGCCGCACTGCATGACAGTGGGATCTTAGTTCCTCGATGAGGGATGGGACCTGTGCTTCTTGTATTTTAAGCTCGGAATCTTAACCGCTGGACTGCCAGGGCAGTCCCTCATTTCAGCTCTTGATTCCACCAAGACTGGAGTGGGTTTTATGGAGGCTTTTTCTTTTTTTTAATGCATTAATGGGCCCATCTGGGCTTGTTCTGTGTCTTCTCTGCGGGAACCGCCAGCACTGTCACTGCTGACTCAGAGTCCCTAGAATAGCAGCACGAGGTAAGAGGAGAATGTGCTCGGGCGCTGGAGCTGAAAAGTGAGGCCCACGGTTTTTCGCAGGAAAAACATGACTGTGCTGATGCATCTTCCAGCAGAGATAGAGAAACACACTCCCACATGAGAGCCAAGAGGTGGGAGAGGTCACGTTTGAAACAGGAAGTACATTTCGGCACAGAGCTGTAAACTGGACCTTTAGGCGTCTTCTTTTTCAATGAGTATGTGTTTAATCTCTTAGATCTCAAAAGAAGATGGCAAATTCTCCCCCTGTTTTGTCCAAAGTCCCTGGATATGGCTTACAGGTAAGGATATGGCTTCTCAAAGGGAGTGACCGTGGGGCCATGGAACGTGCCAACCTGGCAGCCTTTTTGGATATAGAGCATTTTTTTTTTTAACTTTTTATTTTATTTTGGAGTATAGCTGATGTTATGATGGTTTCAGGTGTATAGCAGAGGGACTCAGCCATATATATACATGTGTCCACTCTCCTCCAAACTCCCCTCCCATCCAAGCTGCCACATAACATTGAGCAGAGTTCCCAGTGCTATATACAGTAGACCCTTATTGGTTATCCATTTTAAATATAGCAGTGTGTACCTGTCCATTCCAAACTCCCTAACTATTCCTTTCCCCAACCTTTCCCCCTGGCAACCATAAGTTCGTTCTCTAAGTCTGTGAGTCTTTTTCTATTTTGTAAACAGTTTCATTTCTATCATTTTTAGATTCTGCATATCAGGGATGTCATACGATATTTCTCCTTTGTCTGACTTATTTCCCTCAGTATGACAGTCTCTGAGTCCATCCATGTTGCTGCATGGACATAGAGCATTTTTAGCAGCCAGTCATACAGACAGAAAGAAGGGAGTTTGGGCAACAGAGGCTGGGATTGCTGGGGAACAGGCCCCTTCCATACTCCTGAGCCTCTCACTAAGCTGTAGTCCCTCTGAGTAGAGGGGCTAAACCATAATGGGCATTTAGGCATCCCCCCTTCCCTCTGCAGGTAATTTACATGAAATGCATACATTTTAAGTGTACGGGTTGATGACTTTTTAATAAATGTACATCCCTCTGGACTCCTTTTTTCCCCTCAGGCCCTTTCCTCCACGTTCTGCCTCCTACTCCCCCTCAGGCTGTAGAGAAGAGCCAGGCCAATTTAAGTGCTTGGGTGATATATCCTTTTAGGGCATTCTGAGGATGACTTTCGGAGAAGGCAATGGCACCCCACTCCAGTACTCTTGCCTGGAAAATCCCATGGATGGAGGAGCCTGGTAGGCTGCAGTCCATGGGGTCACGAAGAGTCGGACATGGCTGAAGCGACTTAGCAGCAGCAGCAGCAGCAGCAGCAGCAGCAGCAGCAGAGGATAACTTTCCTTAGTGTATGTAGCTCTCAGTGATAACCATATGATGGGATTGGAATATCCAGTTGGCCCCGTATAGGACCTCAGAATTTATTCATTTTCTTGTTTCACTGCATCTTCTGAGCTGCTGGATCTTCCTGCATACAGCTTTCCTTCCTTTCCTTGATGATACAGGTCAGGAACTCCGACCATAGCCAGGGACTGCAGGGTTCTCTGATGGCTGAACGAAAGGGAGCGCACGGGTTGAAAAATTATTCCAGGTCCAGGAGCTCCTCTTCCTCACCTCCCAGACATAGCAGCAAGAAGAGCACCAGGGAAGCAGGGTCCCGGGATAGGAGGTCCCGATCCCCTGGCAGAAGGTCTCGGTCCCCAAGGCCAAGCAAGCCGTGAGTGTGGGAATTCAGTGGGCAATTACCTGTGGGTGTGGGGGCCTGGTCACAGCTGGGCTTTGCTGTTGGCCATATCTGTTCATCAGCTCTTCCAAATGGCTTTGCTTTGTTATTATTGTTACTTTTTTTTTTTTTTAATGCAAAGCCCAAATTTCTAGAACTACATATTTGTATGTGTGGAATCTCTGGAGTGAGAGTAATATCAAATCTTATGTATCCTTATGCCTTTATTTTTCTTCCAGTTCTTCCCTCTATTTTCTTCAGTTTGGGTTATGATTCTGAAGCTGTTAGTTTTTCTTCCATCTTTTGAAGGACATGATAGAAGCCCCTATATTGAAAAAGCTTTTCTCCTCTCTGCCCTCTGTATGTGTTACAGGCACAACTCTAAGGTAAATAGGAAAGACAGAGGCCGAAGTAAGAGCCCATCTCCTAAAAAGGAGGTTTACCAAAGGCGGCATGCTCCTGGGTACACCAGGTGAGTCCAGAGCCCAGGAGGTTCACTTCAGACTCCCAGGCCTGAGTCTAGGAGTGGCTCAGACCAGGGCAAGAGGATAATCTGTATCACCCTTTTTGTGTACCCCTTTCTTATTCTACTTGTTAACTTTTAACCATCCACCCTACCCTCCCTACTGCATGTGAGTCACATTGAAAGGACAAAGTAAATAGTTTTGAACTATTGAACTAATGACCAATTCACTAAGTGACTCTCTGTCAACATCTGTAAACCGCGGTTATTCTCACAGAGATTTCCACAGGAAGCTTTTCTTAAGAGTGCTCCTTTCTTGAGGCATCAGCTGAAAGGGAAGCAGGGTGGTCTCTTTGAGGGCAAACGCCTTAAGATCAACTCTGCATTTGAGTTAGGTACGGCTTGGGTCTGACAGAACATAGACGTACAGTCTTGGGACCTGAGTGGAGTTGGCTGTGCCCTTGAGAGGCTGTCCCAAAGGGTCTCAATTGCTCTTGGAAGTTATTAGATGAGAGAATTCCCTAGTGGTCCAGTGGTTAGGACTCCACACTTTCCCTGCTGAGGGCTTGGGTTCAATTCCTGGTGGAGGAACTAAGATTTGGCAAAAAAAAAAAAAAGAGTTGGGCAACTTTTGTGTACTTCTTTAACTGCCTCCCCAATTGGCTGCATATTAGAATCACCTGAAAAGTTTAAAGAAAACCCAAAACCCCATTCCCTGGCGGCTCCTATGACATAATTTCTGGGAGGATGAGATGGGTAGCTAGGATCAGCGACTCAGTGGACATGAATAACCTCAGTAATTCCAGTACACAACCAGCACTGAAAATCACTGAGTTCACAATAACCTCTTCAGTCACTGTGGCGTTAGAAGAGATGCAGGCCCTAAGGCCCTTTTAACTCTTAATTGCCTGGTTCCCTAAGTTTAAGGTTTAATTTCGACCAGCACCTTTCCAAAATATTACATATTTCCCTGCCTTCCAGAGGGGGAGGGTATACTGCATGTTATTTAATCTCCTGTTGGTGTTGCTGGGTCAGTTCTTCAGCTGTGCTGTAATCCATGCTCTTCTTAGGGGTGGATGCTCATGACTATATGTTTTTTTTTTTTCTTAATATATTTTAAGACTCTTGGTAAGTGCAAGGCCTGCTTTTTCAGATCCTGCTTTGTTTTTCTGTCTCCTTTGCCATCTGCCATCACTTGAATTTGTCTCACTTTGTCAACCTTTTCTTAGTGCTGTTAGAATTTTTGTTGAATTTTATGATTTAGAAAGAGTTAGACTAAACAGGTTCCTACTGTGTAGGACCAATAGACCAATATTTCAATAATTTTTTTTTAAGTGAGTTAGAGCCCTCAAGATCTCAGTCTTCCAAGAATGGAAACACAGAAACTGGAAAGGATGGATTTTGTGATCTCTTTGTTTTGGTTTGGTGTTCTAGGTAGTTGAACACTAAAGATGTAACCAAGATTAGGGTACTGAAAAAAGAAAGAAAGATTACGGCTGTAAAACCTTTCTTAGCACTATTTATATTGTTTCTCAGATTGAGAGTCACTGGATATTTCCTCAAGGGTCTGAGAGTTCTGCAAGAATTAAAAATTTTTTTTTTGAGTTCTCTTTTGAATGTTTTAATTAGTGATCTGAAACACCTTTCTTGTCAATTGAAAAGATGAAGCTTCTCCCGTTTCTCCACATCTTCACCAACATGTTATTTGTGGTCTTTTTGATGCTAGCCATTCTTCAGGTGTGAGGTGATACCACGTTGTGGTTTTGATCTGTTTTTCTCTGATGTTTAGCAATGTTGAGCATCTTTTCATGTGCATGTTAACCATCTGTATATCTTCAGAAAAATGTCTCTTCAGGTCATCTACTTATTTTTTAGTTGGGTTGTGTGTTCTGCTGTTGAGTTGTTTGAGCTGTTTATATAATTTGAATATTAACTCTTTGTCAGTCATGTTATTTGCAAATATATTTCTTCCCATTCAGTAATATTTTTTTTGTTTTGTTGATAGTTTCTTTTGCTGTTCAAAAGCTTTTGAGTTTAATTTGGTCCCATTTGTTTATTTTGGCTTCTGTTTCCTTTGCCTGAGCAGATAGATTTTTTAAAAAATTGCTATGACTTACGTCAAAGAATGTTCTGCCTGTTTTCTTCTAGGAGTTTTATGGTTTCTGATTTTATATTTGGGTCTTTAATCCGTTTTGAGTTTTTTTTGTATGTGCTGTGAGAAAATGTTCTGATGGTATTATTTTACATGTAGCTGTCTGGTGTGGTTCTCCTGTGTGGTTCAGTTTCTCTAGAAACTACCAGAGTCTACCCTCTAGAGGGTCTCCTGTAGATGCTTGAGAGAGCAGTCACTGACTTCCCCGGAGTCAGGCATGAGGATCCCAGGTTGTCTTAATTATTCCTTATATAGACTTTAAATTAGTCCCTTTGTTTTCATCCTTGTGGACCACACTCCAAAGTATGAGAGCCTACAGTACCTGAAGCTCTCCTGGATTTTACAGTGTAAATTGCTTCTGATCAGTATCAGGCACTTAGGATTCCGTGTCCTCTAATCTGTTAAAGTGGTTACCACTCCTTCATCCTCTTGTGTCTTCTGACAGTTTGTTCACATATGTCTTATCTAGAGTTATTTCCTCTTCCATTTTCTTTTTAGTTAGTGGGGTTTTGAAGGGGAGCCTTCACTTTGCTATAGATAACTAAATGTCAGATTTTTAGTATCTTAAGTTTATTTCTAAAAATTGGGCTCCCACTCCCTATGGGACTCTGATAATTATTTTTCCTTTTAAAGGGGGATCTGTATATCACACCAATTTGAGAAACAATGGATTTGGATGTCTTACATTGGTAAATAGTGATCGAGCTGGTTCAACTCCTCTTCTTGCTCTTCATCTGCAGTGAGTGCTAGGAAAGAAGACCTATCTATTACTGACTGAGGCTAAGTTAAATTCTTCAGGCAGCTTGCTTCTAGCTTAGTCCTGAATGGTATACTCATGAGCTACGTCCATGAACTTCTAAGCATCTCCAGTGGGTAGATGGTAGATGTCAACCATCACATGGATAAACTTGGTTCCCTGTTCTTCTATAAGTTGTTAAACAAACAACTGGAATATAATTGCCATAGATGGAGGCTCCTGATTAGTTCTTATTATGTATTGTTCCAGAATAATTACTCTAGAGATTATTGAATGAGAGTATGGATTCCTTCACTAAAAGTTGTGAAATTTGAGTGAAACCACCTGATCAAGTTGTTAGGAAGGAAGGAAACTCTTGCTGAGTGTGGCACTGGGCTGGGCATTTCCAAGGGAAGAGAGCTATAGGCTGGAGAACCTGGGTCCTACCTGGTTTCTCTTCCTGGGGTATTTCTCTTTTTTGGCTGGGAGAGAAGTAGGCCTTAGGGTAATTTTTGTGTTCAACAGAAAGCTCTCATCAGAGGAGCTGGAGCGAAAAAGGCAAGAGATGATGGAAAACGCCAAGTGGCGGGAGGAAGAGAGGCTGAACATCCTCAAGAGGCATGCCAAGGATGACGAGCGGGAGCAGAGGCTGGAGAAGCTAGACTCCCGGGATGGGAAGTTTATCCAGTGAGTGCGTCTTTTCCCTGCCTAACAGCGTTCATGGCAATGGTCCCAAGGAGGCAGTCAGAAAAACTGGTTCATTCACTGTGTTCCCAGTGTTTCTGTGTCCATGCGGAGCTCAGCCCCCAGACACCTGTGTTGCTCTTCTCAACTTCTGCCCAGACAGTGAGATGTTTTTGATTTGAGGGGAGGAGAAATGAATTGGTATTTTACTGAATCTTCTTGTCATTCTAAGAATTCATGGCTCAGAAAGGCTTTTTCAAATGAGGCTTGGACTTATTTTCCAGAACAGATAAATTTTCCCTTACAAATTTTTAAAAAATTGAGTTCCACATGGAGTTACTCAAAACTTATCTGTGTGGACTTAAAGAGAGCTTGTGTTTCTACAGCCATTTTATGGCTAACAACATGTTTCTTCTAATTCTGCCAGGTAGTTGACCAGTTGACAAATGTTGTTACTTAACTTTCCCGTCTTCTCTTTCCAGCCGCATGAAGCTAGAGAGCGCATCTACCTCCTCTCTGGAAGATCGGGTGAAGCGGAATATTTACTCTCTCCAGAGAACCTCAGTAGCTCTGGAGAAGAGCTTTATGAAAAGATGAAAGCCATCCCCTGTCTTGCTGGTTTTCCTGAAATTTCCAGGGAGGCTGCTGATCTCTTAAAAATTCTCTTTATAAGAGTTCAAATGGCTTCTTTCGCAGATGTCAAACCACCACTGTTCAAAGTGACTTTCCTTCATGGATTCCAGAAACAGCTCAGTTCTTTTGAGAACCAGTGTGACTTGCTCTATGGGACCCTTGGTAACTTTTGCTGGGGTGCAGAGTGGTTTTTTCAGTGGGTAGGCACTGGAACATCTAGGTGTGAGGACTCCTCTTGCTCTGGAGGGAGCCTCCCTATGCCTCTTCCCTCCACATGTGCGAACAGACTTAACTAACTCTACCACCTCAGAATAGACTGGACCTTTCAGAAACCTCTCCCCTCTGAATCACCCAGAAAGATTGTTCTTACCAAGGTAAATGAATACTTAACTTGATTTACTAGATGATGTGACAGAATGATGTCAGATTAGGGCAGAGCCAAGGCAGTGACAAAGAATCTGGAAGGGAAAACAATGCAAAAAACCCCCACAAAACCCCCTAAATGAACTGTTTAACTATTTGAACTATCAAACTGTAAAATATAGTGTGTGTATATGTATAAATTATAATTTTTACATGCTTTTGGAAAAAAAGTTAGCTTTGTGAGAATATCTTGTTTGGTAAGTGACTTTACTATGTAATAGAACCTCATTGTATCTTGTTATCCACTAACACAGCAAGGCAGGTCAGCTTTTCTTTCCTCTGCAAATCTGGCAGATTTTGGAGGGGCCCAGGGTTTATTGATAGGATCTAGGTTATCTGTCCTTTTTACACAGCTTATAGTCTCTGATGTGTGGGCAGTGCAGAAATGAAGTCAAATCATTTTTGGAGTCAGGACCGAACTATCAGTATGTACCCTGGCTCTTAAAGTATAGTGGAAGCTGTTTATTTCATGCCTTCCCTTTTATCATGTAGTAATCTTATTATGAGTCTAGGTTTTCAGGAGTTGTTTGGTATTATTTTTTAGTCAGGTATTAAAAAAAAAAAAATCCAAACTCATAGGATCAATCTCCTGTCTTCATCCCTTTCCTGTCTCCTACCAGCAGTTCTCATTTGACTCAGGAGTCCTAGGCACTCTTGATCCACATATTAGCTGGGCTAGTTCCTTGTTCTGCTAATTCCTAATTCTTAAACGAATTTGGATTTATATTTTTTGAGCACTTATGCTGCCAGACACTGTTATGCTTAAAACCCAGTCTTTCCCCAGAGAGAAAGTAACATACACTTGTTATTCAATTTAACACGTTATCCTGCTTCCCTATACTAGGGTTAATTATGTCTTTTATTACTTGGTAATAAAAACTACATTTATTTTTGTAACTGTGTAAAGAGCCACCTGTGCTGAGTACTGAATTCCCATACAGAACAATGTTGATCCACGATTTGTGTCCAACATAAAACATAATTCCAAGAGGAACTATGAAGAAAGCGTGGGCAGTTTACTGAAAGATTTCACCGAGTGAACCAGAGAGTAAGACGATTATAATTCCCTGCCGTATGACAGGTGTCTTCAGGTGCCGGCCTGCCCCTGAACTGGACGCTTTGGCGGGAGGCCGGCCACCGGTGGGTGAGAGCGGGACTCATTCATAAAACCGGAGACTTCCAGCTGGCTCCTCTCATTGGCCCTGGGGGGAGAGGGCGTGTCCCGCGGGTGGAGAGCGCCCCCGGTCCCAGGGGAGTGGGAAAGATCCACGCATGGGTGGAGCGAGGGGGCGTTTCTTGCTTTCCCCGGCAGGACTTCCTTTTGCCCTCGCAGTGTTCCTCCTCTCTCCCCCGGGGTGGGGATGGTACGTCCCACCCTCCTCGCATTCCCGCCCCTCCTCCCCTCCGGACCCGTGGTGCCGCCGCCATCTTGGCACGTCAGGTTGAGGAAAGACCCAAACCCTAGCTTTGGGGGGCCCGGTCAGGGAGATGCTCCCGCAGTCGTCTGCGAGACCTACCCAGCCCTCCTCCCCTCCCTGCTAGGGCGCGGGGCTGTGAGGCGCGCGGAGGCCGGCTTGGCTCTTGTCGGGCCCGGGGAGGAGGAGCAGGCTGGGCGGCCCGCTGCCTCCCCGGGACGGGCGGTACCACCCAGGCAGGGAGGAAAGGGCCTGGTGACGGCGGGGCTGCGGCACTGCCCGGGGCGGGGTGCAGAGCGGGCCGCCTAGCTCCCTGGGGCGGGGCGGGGCGGGGCGGGAAGGGCGGAGCGTGGGGCGGACGGAACCACCGGGGCGGGGTGGGGAGGTAACGGGACGGGCGCGACCATGGCGCGGTGAGGGAGCGGGGGGTGGGGATCGGTCCGGGGGAGGCCTGGGACCGCTGGCTCGTGCGCCGTCTCGGCCGCCCCCCCCTTTCGCTGCCGCCGCCGCCGCCGCCGCCGCCCCGGGCATGTCGTCCAACTGCACCAGCACCACGGCGGTGGCGGTGGCGCCACTCAGCGCCAGCAAGACCAAGACCAAGAAGAAGCATTTCGTGTGCCAGAAAGTGAAGCTATTCCGGGCCAGCGAGCCGATCCTCAGCGTCCTGATGTGGGGGGTGAACCACACGGTAACCAGCCCCTCCGAGCGCGGCCCCGCGCGTGCTCACGCCCCCCGCAGCCCCAGGGCCCTCGCTCGGCAGGCCCAGCCAGTGACGCCTGCAACCCCTAGCCAAGCCAGTTGCACGCCCACCCCACCCTTGCACGCTGTCCCAGCCGGGTGTGCCTCCCCGCGCGCCACGCGAGGCCTGGTGTCACCGACGGTGGCGTGCCGTCGCGTCCTCCCCTTCCCTCCAGCCCCTCAAGCTTCATGCGTCTGGCTTCGGGCAGCCCCCGGAGCGCAGAGAGAAGGCCTGGGTGGGATGAAAGGGCTTTTATCCCCTCTTCCTCTCTTCTCACCTCGTTCCCGTTAGTTGCATTCGTTTTCCTCCTTGTTCCTTGTAATGGGCTGCCTAGCTCGCTGTCCAATTGAGAGGCAAGTGGCGTTAGTCTACCTGAGTATTCCTCTGTTTGTGGTCGTTCGGTTGATGTGGCTGCTCAGAGTTTCCCCATCCTCCAGACCTCCTTACCACCGACTGGAAATCTTCCCTGGGTTTCCTCTTTTTCTTCTTGAAGATGTAGCCACTGGAGAAGCACAGGGTTCCTTGGACCATGGAAGGACCCATGAGGTCTTCCTGGGTTGGGGGGAAGGGAGAGTGTAACCATCTGAGAGGAGGTGAGGCCTGCTTATGAGGACCATTCATAGTAGAGGACCTGAATTCTGTGGGGTTCATGTCAAAGATGTTAACTTCTCAGGTGTTGTGCTTTCTATTGTATGTAACTGTGATTAGGATAAGAGGTTCCCTGGATCCTTGGGTAGCTTTGGGATTGTCCAGTAGTTCTTGTTAGGAAGTTGGAACCCAGCACAGTGTTTGAGCTGGAGGACTTTGTGTCCTGTTTGTTTGGGGGTCTTTCTTCTTTCTCTTCCAACTACTTGCTCCTTGCATTCTGACCATTTCATTGAGTTCCTACACCAGAAATGAGAGGAAGTATGAAGACTTGAAATGCCACTTCACCAGCTAAAAGTTGGGAATGAGGAAAATGAAGCTAATGACTTGAGTTTTCTGTGGATATCAATCAGTTCTGTAGGCTCCCTGACTTCTCGGAGCACTTGAAATTGCCCGCAAGACCAAGCGATGACAGAGGGATGCAGGGCTAGCAGGACTTTTTGCTTTGCTTTACTGGAAGAGCCTCTGGTTGGAGATTGATGAACCACAGTCCCAGCCAGGGTTTTACCTCTAATATGGAAATACATGAGTATGGTGAGGTCTAATGAAGACAACCAAGTTTTCCTGGTCTTGGCTGAGTTACTGTTTTCAGAGACTTCACTGAGGTGAAGGTCCTGGCTAGGGTGGGGAGAACCATTGGTTCTCTGTGGTCTAGCTTTATGCCTAGACCTCTGGGAGCTATTGTTCAGTCGCTAAGTGGTGTCCAACTCTGCGATCTCACAGACTGTAGCCCACCAGGCTCCTCTGTCCTCCACTATCTCCCAGAGTTTGCTCAAATTCATGTCCATTGAGTCAGTGATGCCATCTTATCACCTTATCTTCTGCTGCCCCCTTCTCCTTTTGCCTTCAACCTTTCCTAGAATTAGGGTCTTTTCCAATGAGTCAACTCTTCACATGGAGCTTCAGCTTCAGCATCAGTCCTTCCAATGAATATTCAAGGTTGATTTCCTTTAGAATTGACCTATTTGATCTTCTCTGGGAGCTGCTTTGATCCAATAGTCCAGCAGAGTTTGTTCTGTCTGCTTCCTGCTGCCTCAGGGGTCATCTGACAATATTGCAAGGGAAACTGGCTCATTAAATATGTGAACCCTATGTCCTTGCCTGGAAATCAATCCTTGATTTTGTTGTGGAGCTTGCTTCTCACTAGACGGCATCCTGTCTCTGTGGAGAACTGGTAGTGGTCTGAAAGTCAGGAATATTACTGCTAGTTGGAAGGGACTTTGAGTCCCTTATTTTATACGTAAAGAAATGAGAGCCCTGAGTGGAGAATTATTTCACCTGTGGTCTTTTGCAGAGCGAAAAATGCAGCTCATTGTCCACACCATGGGCGGTATTGGCTGATGATGTGCTTGAATGAGAGGTCTTGTTTTATTTGCCTCCTGTTCCTTGTCCTGCCTCTCAGTCAAGTTCCAGGACAGATGGGAATTATGGTCTTGTTCAGTTCAGTTCAGTTCAGTCGCTCAGTCGTGTCCGACTCTTTGCAACCCCATGAATCGCAGCACGCCAGGCCTCCCTGTCCATCACCTAGAGAACCTGAATGTATGCTCAGGTGTGTCTGCCTGTGCCTGCCAGTTCCCTTGGTGTGTGTGGTACTTGGTTTCCCATAGGCAGGCAGTGGAACTCTGCTAATGAAGAGGTATCCAAGATTCTTTTTGACTAGGCAGTCACCCTCTTTCTTTGCTAATTTTTAAGAAAGTTTGTTTGAGAGCTATCTGAGAAGACATTGACTTTAAGCAAGACCCAAGCCTCTGGATATACTGAGCAAGCACCTCAGGGGAACTGTACTGGGTACCGCTGTCCTTGACAGGCCCAGCTTTGAAGATCAGTTAGTCAAGAGTTTTATTGCTTCCTCTTGACTTGCAGTAAAGTCTAGGATTTTGTGGGTCCCCGTGTGAAATGGAGCATCTCCCCAGAAGACTATAAAATCTTGCAGTTCTCAAGGGAGTCAGGACCACTTTGTTTTGTGGATTGATAGCCTTTCTTGGAGGTTACCTTCCTTCAGAGCCCACTGCTGCAACTTCCTGCAATCTAAGTTTTTAGAAAAAAAAAAAAAACCACCTTTTGTTTGTTTCTTTAGTTTCTCACCCATTTAAGCATATAGATGTTGATGGTCTCTGGCTGATGGTGTATGGTAGATGAAGGATGGATACATCTTTATCTATAGCACAAGTCAGTTACATATTCTCCCATGAGGTGGGTGATTTACTTCTGGGTGGAAAAAGAGGCCTTTGAACTCAGTATTGAAACAGGACCTCCTGTCATGGACAAGAGATGCAGCCCCTAGACTTTATGGAGGAAAAAGGAAGATAAGATCAGAAGACTTTGGATTTGTTAGAGGAGAACTAGTAAAGAGAGAGAAACTAGTGTTTTAGTGAATGAAGTATGGTTCGGGGGGCCTGGAGTTAGGGACGAGATGGCCTGGGAGAAGTATGTAGAGATCAGAGGAGGCAGACATGGCTTGATAACCTATTGGCCATTTTAGGAACTGGTATGTATGAAGCCTCACCCCAGTGATCAGAGGAATAGGAGAGGTTGATGGTAATTATGTTTAACCACTTGGGAAGCTGCCAGACTGATTCTTCAAAGTGACTGTACCATTTTACATTTCTGCCAGTAGTGTATGTGGGTTCTGATTTCTCCAAATCCTGTCAACCCTTGTTATTATTTTTTTTTATTTCAGCCACCTTAGTAGATGTGAAGTGGCATCTCATTGTGATTTTGTTTTCCTTTCCCAGATAGTTAATGATGCTGAATATCTTTTCATGAGTTTATTGGACAGTTGTGTATTTTCACTGGAGACATATTAAGATCCCTTGCCAATTACTTTTTTGCCCATTTTAAAATTGGGCTATTTATTTTTTTATAATTAACTTGTAAGAGTTCTTTATATATTATAGATTCAAGTCCCTTATCAGATACATGATTTGCAAGTGTTTTATCCCATGCTTCAGTTTATCTTTTTTACTTTCTTGATGGTATCTTTTGAAGCTCAAGTTTTTAATTTTGATGAAGTCCAGTTTATCTGTTTTTCTTTGGTTTTGATGAAGTCCAATTTATTTTTCTTTGGTTACTTGTACTTTTGATGTCATATCTAAGAATGCTTTGCCTAACCCAAGATCATGAACATTTACTCCTATATTTTTTTCTGAGAAAAACTGAAGAGTCTTCTAAGAAAAACTCTTTTAGATCTAACTCTTACATTTAGATCTCTAATCCATTTTAAGTTAATTTTTTGTGAATGGTGTGAGGAACAGATTTATTCTTCAGTCTGCTCAGTTCTCCCCCACATTCTTCCCCCATTCTGTCCACACATTTTCTTTGCTTAATGCAGACCCAGAACCTCCTTTCCTTGCCTTTTCCTTTTCTCCTGCTGCTTTAAAAATCTTCAGTAAATATTTCTGCTCTATGAAGCCTTTGGATGAATTTGTCCTTCAGCACACCTTCTCACCTCACAGAGAACGCTGAGACTCAAAACGAGGAGCAGAAAAACCAAGGTGTAAAAAGACGAATAAACCCAGGGGTGGATTTGTCGGCCCTTGTGGCTCTCTGTTCTTCTCTTTTTTTCCTGGAGTTTTGGTCTCACTCAGACCTCCTTGGTCTTGGGAATGTGTTTCCCAACTTGTCAGGTTTTCTGATGGTGGCAGGTAACAAATGATTGCCAGGTGGCCAGCCCACGGCTGAGCCACCCACACGACCCTGGCACGTGTTGGGAAGCTTCCTGGGTAGCAGTTCCTATGAAGGTCACGCAGGGAAGTTGGAGTTCCCTGGAATCAGGAGTTCACCAGATTAGAACTAGCGACTGAATTCTCATGTCCAATCAGATCAGCATAGAGTGAACTCCCTGCTCCTAAGTTCTCGTACAGCTTGTTTTAGCCTCCTCATTACTTAGGCGGATGGCTCATAGAGTTGATCGTGTGGATAATCCCAGAACCACTTACATGGTGTGAGATACAACAGACTTACCACCCTAATATGTTCTGTTTATCATACTCCTCCAATGAGTTGCATTCCCCAAGCACACTTCTGCTGAAGGTGAAGGAGGTTGGCCCAGAAGTGTGCTAGATAGTAAATAAAGGCAGATCTTCCTGAAACATTGCTTTAGTCATAGCCTTTCACACTCCAAAGCTTTTTGTCATTCTCTTTTGTCTACCAAGTGGAGTTTATTCTTCTCTCCTGGGCTTTTAAGACTCTTTACATTCTGGTCATAGCCTCAGTAGCTAACCTTAATCTTCTTTTCCATCCTCCAGACCATGAATCTTTGGCATGGTCACACCAGCTTTGCCATCTCTTTTTCCTAGTGTTAGTCATCTTTCAGTCCCCTTTTTTCTAGCCATCTGCCCTTCCATCCAGCATTTGTTGTGTAACTGCTATGTGCCAGCCATTGTGCTAGGGACATAAAAATGGGTAAAATAGTCTCTTTTTTCTCAGGGCTCAGAGTCTAGTGGAGAAATCAAACGTGTAATTACCCAAACGAATGTGATAGGATATAAAGATGAACAGAGGAACAAGTGAGTAGTTCAGCCTGTGAAAGACAGGGAAGCTTTCACAGAAGAAGTGTTATTCAGCCATATCTTGGATGGTTCCCTTAGCTTTATTCCTTCTTCTGTTTTTGCTGCTGTAGCCTATTACCTGAACATATACACACACATCACCTATGTGTGTGTATAAATGTGTCCATCCATGTCCACCTCTCCAACCCTGTGGATTGTAGCTCACCAGGCTCCTCTGTCCGTGGGATTTTCCAGGCAACGTTACTGGAATGGGTTGCCATTTCCTACTCCAGGGGATCTTCTCTTCGCAGGGATCAAAGCTGTGTCTCTCGTGTTTCCTGCGTTTGCAGGCAGAGTCACTAGTGCCACCTGGGAACTATTCTAATAGCTTTATAAATGGTCTTGCTGTCTCTTATCTTTGCCTTTTCCAAACCTTACTTGATTCCAGAATTACCTTTCTATATCACCCATCTGATCATGTGAATTCCTGGACTTAAACCTGAGAAATCTTCACATTGCCTACACAGTTAGGTTCAAGGTATTATATAGTGGACAAATTAAGTTCAAATTCAGGGTGTGTGCCTTAGTATAGCTTTGGAGTAGTAATTTTCTCTCTGAGCCTCATTTTCCTTCTCTATAGAATGAGCATAACACTTACCTTGAAGATTATTAGGACAGAAGGAAGGAATGGGAAACACTACCTTAGTCTAGGTAGCTGCCCATAGAAAGGATTGCACAGCAGTGTCAACAGCCCAGGTTTTGGCACCAGCAGACCTAGGAGCAAATCCTGACTCTGCACATATTGTCTGTGTGACCTTGAGCGAGGTACCTTGAATCTTTTGCAAAAGGCAAAATCAGATTAATAATTCATGTGACTATTAAGTATTAGAAATACAGAATAGAATATATATATGTGAGATATAAGATACATAATAATATAGAGAACTGACCACTTATAGACATGCCATGAATAGAAGCAACTGTTATTTACTAATATTGATAATGTCCAAGGCTGTTCACCTGTCTTTCCTGTGCTATTTCCCTCCACTTCTTAGTACCTCTGTTCTATCCTGCTGTTCTTCCCCTTGCCCTTACCCCCTACCAAAAATGGGCAATATACTTTTTACCTCTGAGGCTTGTAGTTCCCACAGCTGGGATTCCCTTCCTTGGGTTTTGTGTTTTGTTCTTTTTTTTTTTTGGCAAACTACCTCTTAGGCCTTTCTCACTTGTATTTCTCTATAGCTTTTTTTAGCAACCAGCTCTCCCACTCCCAGGCAGACACAGTCATTTTTTTTTTTTTAATTTTATTTATTTATTGGCCATGCTGCCCTGCTTTCAGGATATCAGTTCCCTGACCCGGAATGGAACCTGGGCCGTGGCGGTGAAAGCCTGGAATTCCAACCACTAGGCCACCAGGGAACTCCCAGATCAGTCTTTTCTCAGTCTGCTGTTTCGTCTCCCTTCATTCATGCCTCTATAGCACTCATCACATTTTATTTGTTATCTATTGTCTGTCTTCCCCACTAAACAGAGACCGTATCTTTTCGTTTTTGTGTCTGCAGCTTCTGGGACAGTAATGGCGCATAGTAAGGCTACATTGAGAGACGTAAACTGAATGCAAGTTTAGCTGAGTCTCAGATCTGGAAGGACCTTTAGCCGAGTCTCAGATCTGGAAGGACCTTAGATGCCAGGCTAAGGAGTCAAAACTTTACCCTGAGGCTGGTGAGGAGCCATGGAAGGTTTTTCAGCAGGGTGTAACGTGACCTTGTCATAGGTTCTTCCAGCGTCAAGTGCTCTTGGCGATCCCAGGCGGGGCCTTAGGTTCCGTTCTAGCCTGATGTGTGAGCGCTGGGACTGGCCGTATTTTCACCCTGCTCTGTATCTGCTGTTCTGTTTGCCGCCCCTGTGTTCTGACTTACTTAAATGCCCCTTGACTTCAAGTTTTACTGCATTATGAGTTTGTCTCATCTCCCCAATAAGAGGATAAGCCTCCCACTTTTCTGTGCGCAGTGCACACAACGCTCCCTTGCTGCACACACTCTTCTCCCTAACATGAAATGAAGCATGTAGTAGGTATTTCAGCAAATGCTTGTTCAACTGAAATTGAATAGAACTCTCTGGGGATATAAAATTTAGCACAACTGAAAAAAAAATAGTACAGCTAATCCCTAGAGTGAATCATCTACATGTGGCCCAGTGGAAATGAGGGTGAGTCTACATAGTTCAGCTGTATGGATTATTCAGCAATATATTATCTGTTAGAAATTTCCTGCTGTTGGGTTGTATAGTTGAGAATAGAGATGAATTGAGAACTAGAAACTGACCAACTTACAACTGTTCAAACTATGCCACACTTTTGAGTTACACAGAAAATTAATAATGAACAGCTCTTGTTAGAATAATTCATCCTAAGAGGCAGTTGACCCCTCGCAATTGGGTGTTCTAGTCTTTCCTAGTTCTCCTAGTAACAAGCCCTGACCATGGCATAGAATCTTGATTTTAGCCTAACTCAGATTCAATCAGTAGCAGATACCGAACCTTTTAGTATAAAATACCCTTTGGGTCAGTGGTAAGTTCTTTCTAGGATGGAGGTATAAGCTAGAAAAGGACGAATTGCATAAGAGCCATGAACTTCTTTAAATCTCGGAGCCAGACTTAATATGCCAGGAAAAAGGAAGTGGCACAGCTACCATGAATTGTTTCTGTTGGCAGGGAGACAAAAAGTGGAATGGTTTCCTCTGTAGGCATACTCTTTAACAATCAGGTTGTCTTGTGAGCACTCCCTGGAAAGATAACTGCGGGGTGGTTTTGTGTATGTCTGCGGTGGTTTAGCCAGTGGTGGACATCTCAGACCTGGATGCTGGAAATTTTAAGCATACAATTTGATCAATTTTGACAAATTTATATACCCATGGAATCATCACCCTAAACAACACGTAGAACATTTCTAACACCCTAGAATTTGCACCTCATATGTCCCTTTACAGTCAACCACACGACTGCCCAACCCAGGCTATGTCTTACTGGATTCTCTCACTATAGATTCTAGAATTTCATATAAATGGAATCATAAAAGATGTACTTTTATATCTGTGCCAGTCAGTTTTGCCAGCAGTTTATTGAGGCTCTTGCACCACTGCCAACTTAACACTACTACCCTACGGCCCCTCCCCATACACATATCCTTCGTTTCCCCAGGAGTAAATTAGGTTTTTCACCAGCTCTAGGAAGGAATGGTTTCCCCCGCCCAGTTACTGCATTAATATGAACTTCCTCCATCCTCTGACATTTCTAAATAAAAAAGCTTTGGAACATGAAAGGGGCAGCAAATTAAATGGTATTTCCCCCCATTTATGCTCCTGGAGGAGTCCTAATGACTAGGTTATTCCCTCACTGCCACATGGGGCCTCATTGAGATAATAGGATTTGCAAGGAAAGTATCAGGGAGACCCAAGACTGTACTCCCCCTCCCCCCTATCCATTAAGTCAGGACTAAGGTTTCCTCTCTAAATCCTGAATGCATTAGTGGCAACTGGGTTGAGGGTCAAATGTCAAATACTCTACTGTGATGGAAGAGGACATCTGTGGCTAATTAGGCCACTAATTGGCTAAACTGGGATGGAGAAGGGCAGGAGCTGCCTTCTCAGCTCTGCATCAGTGGGAGGCCAGTTGCCTGTGCAGCCTCCACCTCCCTGAAGGGGATGAAAGACAATGAGAAGGTTTGTTTGCAGTGGGGGCAAGGCACCCCTCCCACGTCTCCCCCAGTGCAGCCCAAGGCAGGACGTGGCTTTAGGAACTGGCCTGATGAAAGCAGTTAATCAGGAGAGTGAGAGTGAGCCAGCAGCCAGATGTCTACCTCTTCTGCTCACTTTAAATTTAATTCTTTACTTTGGAGGTAAGAATTATACACCCACAGAAACCCACCCAGCTTTTTTCTTGCCCCAGGCTGCTTTCTGGAGTGATCCTTAATTTGTATGAAGATGTTCAAAGGCCTCAGTGAATACTCAACGTATATTGGGTGATATTTATTCACTGATCCATTTATTTTTGCATTTGATAAATACACTTACATAGTATCCACTGTATGCAAATCATGGTGTCAAGTAGCTTGTGTGGAGCCTCCAAGAGTCAGGTGGATGATCTTTGCTTAAAAGGGTCAGTGATATGATCTTGCCTGTTTACAGTCAAGCAGGCTTGTGAGGTTTATGAGCATTAAATACAGTGTGAGGGAGGCTGTGAAATGGCCAGAAGAGGGATACAAACAAAGCTTCAGGAATTCCGAGGTGGGAAAGAACATTTATAGTCTGGAGAATCATGAAAAGCTTCCTAGAGGAGGTGGGCCTTATCAGGTGGGGAGAGTTACAATAGGTAGAGATGAAGTTGGGAACATATTAAATATTCAAAGAGAAGAACAGAAATAAAGACAAGAAGGGAATCCACGGACATGTCTTTGGTGAGATGGTGGCGTCTATGGTGTAGCATGTTATCTCTCTGAGGCAGGTGGCCTGGCTGAGAACCTCATTTTCCTTTGCAGATCAATGAGCTGAGCAATGTCCCTGTCCCTGTCATGCTAATGCCAGATGACTTCAAAGCCTACAGCAAGATCAAGGTGGACAATCATCTCTTCAATAAGTAAGTGGCCTGCTGAGTGGGTCTTGTAGGCCGTTCTTTCCCTCAAGGCAGTGAGCCTCCCAGAACCTCAACCGTCATGGGGCAGGCAAGCGCCTAGCAGGGTGTGAAAGCAACACCTGGACCACAGAGCCGGGAAAATGTGTTCATTGTGCGCCTCTCCCCCTTGTGCTGTCCTGCCATCTCGGTCCTCCATCAGCCTACCTTCCGTGTCCCTCAGGACTGTGGCTCGGCGCGGGGTGATTCATCTAGGGCCAGTTTAGGTAACAGTGAGCTGCCCAGGAGCTGAGGTGTCTAGTACGAGGCGGACAGCAGTGGCCCTATCTTGATCTTAGTCTGAGGCAAGACCTGCCAGGCATGTTCCTGACCTGGGATGCAGCCAACTAGTGTGTGAACAACAGGCTGAGCCTGGTGCTCAGGGGTGCTATCTAAAATCGTTTTTCCCAATTTTGCTCATTGTGGCTTCTTGGATTAAAACTGGTGTCTCAGACTTTGATGGAGCAGCCATTTCCCTTGGCACAGTTTGGGACCTCCTCTAAGCCTTATAGAGGCTCTTTCATCCTTCTGTGGGTCACCCAAGAAATATGTGTTGTTCACACTCTCTTCCTTTCTGCATTTGAATCTTGGTTCCACTCTCCATTGTCCCACAGTCCCCACCACCTCACCAGCTGAATTCTGTCACCCCACCATTCCCAGACTGTTAGCCCGGAGGAGAAGCTTGATTTGAAAACATCTATTAGTGGCCTGTCTCTGCCATAGTAAGTAATAACATCATATTCTGGAAGCTGTCTGTCTTCATAGCTGTTACTTGCTAAATGGCCACCTGTATAGAAGAAAAAACTGTTTCTCCTCTATTCGCACACGACTGCTTATTTCTAACACCAGATATGTGGGTTTCCCCCGACATCAAGCAATTCTGTAGGACACTAACAAGGTGTCCTGCAGTTCAGTTCAGTTCTCTTAGCGACCTGAAGTGAGCATCAGGTCTCAAAGGTTAAGGACTGAGTCCTGCGAACTACGCCCCGACCCCCTTCAGATGCCAGTCTCAAGTCCAGGTTGTCACTTGTGCTCTGACCTATTTGCTGTATAGGTTGGAAGTTCCCACGACCCTCCCCATTGGGTTGGATTACTTTGCTTGAGTGGCTCACAGAACTTGAGAAAACAGTTTACATGCTAAGTTACTGGTGTATTATAAAAGGATGCAACTCTGGAACAGTCGGGGGAAGAGAGGCATGGGGCAAGCTATGTGGGAAGGGGCAGGGAGCTTCCAGGCCCTCGCCAGGCGCACCACCTGCCCCAAACCTCGATGTGTTCACCAACCTGGAAGCTCCCCAACCCTGTCCTTTTGGATTTTTATAACAGCATAATTGAGGAAGTCACTGGCCATTGGCAGTTGGTTCTGCCTGCAGCGCCTCTCCCCTTCCTAGAAGGCAGGGGCCTGGGAAAGTTCCAACCCTCTAGTCCTGGTTGGTTCCCCTGGCCATGAGCACCCATCCTTAGAGGTGTAACAGAAGTCACCTCATCAACATAAATTCAGGTGTGATTGAAGGGGGCTTGTTACAAAGAACAAAATACACCTTTATTGCTTACCACTTAGCAAATTCCAAAGATTGTACGAACTCTGTGCCAGAAACAGGGACAAAGACTAAATATGTATTTGTTATTATATTCAGTGTCACACCACTTAAGGAAGGAAAGGCAGCCCTAACCTCTGAGGCAGGAAAAGGGGTTGTTCTATGCCAGAGGTCAGGGCTCAGGTGTTGACCGTGTACCACATTGTACCAGGGGTCCGTGGTGTCCACCACCGCATTGACATTTTGGCCTAAAGTGAACTTCCGATATCTTTGTTTTTTCTTTTTTTTTGTTTCTTTTCACTGATTCCTTTTGTCTTTTCAACAACTGTTATGTGCTAGTTATTAGACTGCAGTGCTGTTTACTATGAGACAAGGACCCGCCTTCATGAGAAGCCACTACTTTTTATTTCCTTGAAGTCTCCTATCCTGGAGTAATCAGAGGGACATATTTCTTTTTTTTTCCCACCTCAGTTTTATTGAGATATATTTGATATACAGCACTGTCTTAAGTTTGAGGTGTCCAGCATGATAATTTGACTTATATAATTCATGAAGTGATTGTCAAAATAAATTTAGTGAATATCCATCATCTCATATAGGTATAGAATTAAAGAAAAAGAAAAAAAATTTTTTTCCTTGTGATGAGAATAGAGGGACACATTTCTGAAAGGTTGTTCCCAAGCACAGTGTCTATTGTCAAGATGGAGGGTTTGGAGGAGGCATCACTTCAGGTAATTCTCTTCCCTCCTGAAAGTCTGTGGATTGACTGAGGAGTGGGGAGGATGTAGATTGGTGCCAGCAGCCAGCAAACAAGGCTTCATAAAAAGATAGGATCCCAGTCAGTCGACTTAGGAAAGCACCCACCCCTTCCATCCCAGTGGAAGCCAAGGGCAGGGCCTCCTGGGTGTAACTGTTTTCAGGATGTGTTGGTAAGAGCCTCCCCAGAGGAGCAGGGTCCTTTGATGAGAAAAGCCTTTCCCTTTAGCTGTCAAACTGACATTTACCTCACAGCAGCTGTTCACATGCAGCCACCTTTCTGTAGCAAGTTCAGCACTTATGAAGGAGGACACACACTCAGTCTCACGTCTCTGCAGGTAAGGTTTTTTTTCCGCTTCAGTGTAAGTTTTATGGAAAGATAGCATATACTCAGAAAAAGTACACGTCATAAATATACAGCTAGATTAATTTTTTACAAGGAATTAAGGAATGTGCACAAGGAATGTGAAGTTTTTAAACTTTCACATGCTCAGAATCACCTGGAGTGTGTGTTAAAAATGCAGCTTTCCAGACTTACCTTCAGAATGTTGAGGGCTACATTTTAAGCACTGCAGATTGTTCCGATCCAGGTGACGTGTGGACCACAGCTTGAGAAGCCCTGATGTATGAATTAGAGGAGCAAGGAGTTCACAGAAACATGTCTCTGCTTTTCCCCAGAGAGAACCTCCCCAGCCGCTTCAAGTTCAAGGAGTACTGCCCCATGGTGTTCCGAAATCTCCGGGAGAGGTTTGGGATTGACGATCAGGATTACCAGGTATGGAGTGTCTTTGCAAAATCAGGAGGGTTAGGGAATGGGGAGTGGGACAGGGGGGTGGTCAGGAAGCCACAGGACAAGTAGAGGGAAAAAATGTGTCTACTATTCTTGTGCTGTGTCTTCCTGTCAGGCCTCACTCCACCCCGGCAGTCTTTGTCCAGCGCTGGTGGGCTCTTGGAGGAATGAGGGCCTTAGAAGAACTTCTGATGGTGCCTCCTAGGTTCAGGCTCCTCTCCCTCAGACAGAGCGCAGGGGGAGGGAGAGGGTCTGTGGAAGCTGCTTCATTTTAGTTTGACATTCCCAGTCTAGGCTGAAGAACCCTTCTCCTCCATAGTTTGACTTAAAAGAGAGAGAATTGTTGCCAGCAGCAGAGGAGGCCTCTTAAAGCAGATAAGACAGATTAGAAAAGGAAGACTTCAAGGGTAGTGTAACTTCTTGCCAGGTATGAGTGCCATCTCCTAAACTTGTCCCCTGTCCTGACTTTGGGAGGGGGCTAGGCGTGCTGGAAGCTGCCCCTTTTAGGGGTGATCATGTCACAGAGGCCTTTGACCTATTGGGAGGAGTCAGTCCCAATATCAGGGACATTCTAGCGTGACTCACCATCTGTGGCTCCTGTCACCTCTCCACCTAGCACCTTCCTTGGACTTCTTCCCCTGGCAGACAGCCTGGTGATGAAGGTGGGAGAATTTTCCACTTCACTTGTGTAGCAGTAAAAAATATAGCTGATTTTCAGTTGTCTGTTGGCGGGGGAGAGGAATGTACAGCCTAGTGCAATATAAAATGGATGCCCGCATCTTGGACAATACTGTCATTCCTCCCACCCCGCTCCTGGGAAGTCTTTCACAGAGCTCCAGGGGGCCTCCTGAGGAGGAGGGATAGGGGATGTGAGAGGAGGAAGGGATGCCAGGGCCTTGAGCAATCAGGAATGGTCATGTCCAAGAGGTGGTGGGCCACCCTCCAGCCCCTCCCGTTGGGTCCAAACTCTGAACTGTCATGCCCTGATCAGAGCACGAGGTTTTCTGAAAACTTCTTGCCATTAGTGCAACCCTAGGTTGTTGAGGTATCTCCTTCCACGGTGGCTCTTTCCCTTCCCTTTGGCCACCTAACCGCATCCTCTTTATTTCTCTAATAGTCTTGTGGGCAAATAATTGTGCTCAATACTGGAAGAGGGGCAGGGAGGATGGTGTTCAGGGAGGGGACTCTTCGCTGAGACTACCAATGACTGAGAGAGGCAGGAGATGCCCCCTGAAAATGAGGTAGGGGTGGAACTGCTCTTGTCCATTCTCTGTCTTCTGACCTACCAGAGGTCTTTTCCAGGCATCTGGTTGGTGAACACATTCCTTTGGTTGACTCACACTTCCCCTACTCCCTCCCTGCTTGAGGGTTCTCCTGCTTCGGATTCTGATAGGAGTGGGGCCCTGAAGGGAGCAGGGACAAAGCCAGAAAAGCTCCCCAGATCTGCCTCCCAGCTCTGCACAGACAAGCAGGAGTTTGAGGTGAGGGGCAAGGTGTTGGGCAGAGCAGTGAGGACCAGCTTCCTGCCTTAGGAAGAGATTTCCATCATGAGGGTGCATAACAGGAAATAAAGACGACTCTATCCACTCCTTCTTTATGCTTGACTTCTTGAATGTTGCCTAAGCTTTGTCTTCATCACCCCCAAGAAACTGGGAAAACCATCTCAGTCCGCTTCCTGGTGTTCCAGATGAGGAAACTCAGGAATAGAGAAGTGCAGTGGCTCACCCACGGTCACGCTACATGTGAGCGTCAGGATTAGAGCCCAGGCCCCTAACATCCGAGGCCGAGTTTTAGGTTCTAGAGCAGCTCTCTAAGATCAGAATGAAAAGAAATATTTCACAGTCGGTCCTCTTCTCATCACAGTCAAGGATTAGGAGCAGGTGGTGAGGAACAACTCAGGTCTCTCTTAAGGAAGACTTGGGAGAGATGTGAATTTCCCAAGAGAAAGGGGGCAGGTAAGGTCTCATCTACCGCAGTGCTGTTGGCTTCAGAGCAGTCTGGTCCATAAGAGAAGACTCAGAGTAAAAGCCAGAGTCCTTGTTTCCCCTTCCAAGACCAGCTTTTGTCTTGGTCCATCAGAATTCAGTGACACGCAGCGCCCCCATCAACAGTGACAGCCAGGGCCGGTGTGGGACACGTTTCCTCACTACGTACGACCGGCGCTTTGTGATCAAGACTGTCTCAAGCGAGGATGTGGCTGAAATGCACAACATCTTAAAGAAGTACCACCAGGTATGGTGAGTCGTGAGCCTCAGCAGCGGAGGATGGGTTGGAAGAGGGAGAGGAGCCTCCGGTAGAGCTTCCTGGGGGGGCTGGGTCCTCTCTGGTAATGGGTGCTTCCTGATAACCAGGCACTTGCTTCCCCTGGGGCTGTGTTTCTGTGAGGTAAAATGCCTCCTTGAGAAAAAGAAAAAAGAAACGAAGGTGTGTTATGGACGCAGTCGCAGTTGACCGGCTGTTCCTCGTCAGAGTTGGGGAGTTTTCACACTCTGGCACCTGCCTCATTTCTTCCGAGAGAGGCCCCGTCAGCTCGGCAGGGCCGCTGTTCTTCCTGTTCCCTTTCCCCTCTCTTCTGGAACCTGTCCGTGGGAAAGGCAGGGGGTGCCTGTCTGAAGCCTGCCTGGGTCTTCAGGGAAAACTGGCTTCTCTGTGCGCACCTGAGAGGTGGTACAGGGGCCCTCCGGCGTTTGGGGAGTTAGAGCAGAAAACCCTGGGGTCTGGCACGCATTGTGTCTCCCCAGACGCCTCATCACAGCCCTGCCTCTGCTCCCTCTCTCCCCTCCGGCTTCCCATATCAGGCTGGCAGAGAGGATGCAAGGCCAGGATCAGTGATTTTCCTGCAGAATCCCAACCGTATGAAACCAAAGAGGCTCTGCACGGCCTGCTCAGCCTCTCAGTCTGCCTTGCTAACTGGGGGCAGGGGTGGCCTTGCCTTTTGCAGGTCTGAGGAGCCCCATGACTTCACAGACTCTGGTTTGGGAGCCGCTAGTCTAGAGACGGGACTTCCCTTGTAGCTCAGTCAGTAAAGAATCTGCCTGCAATGCAGGAGACCTGGGTTTGATTCCTAGGTTGGGAAGATTCCCTGGAGAAGGAAATGGCAACCCACTCCAGTATTCTTGCCTGGAGAATCCCATGGACAGAGGAGCCTGGTAGGCTACAGTCCATGGGGTTTCAAGAGTCGGACATGACTTAGCTGCTAAGCCACCACCAGTCTACAGGCTAGAATCCCAGGGGGCGTGTGAGCCTGGGAAGAGCCCTGTCTGTCCTGGCGCCTTCACCTGTTCCTTTCCTCCCTTCCTTTCTAGTTCATAGTAGAGTGTCATGGCAATACCCTTTTGCCACAGTTCCTGGGCATGTACCGACTGACTGTGGATGGTGTGGAAACCTACATGGTGGTCACCAGGAATGTTTTCAGCCATCGGCTCACTGTACATCGCAAGTACGACCTCAAGGTAAGAGCTCTGTGTTTCCCAGCTCTGTGGCCCTCTCTCCCTGAGGCTTGGAGGGGCTGCAACTCCAACTTCCACATGTTGGGAAAGCCGGGGCATAGGTTTTGGTGTGGACAAGTGGCTCTAGAGTTGATACTCCTAACTCACTTGAGCCAAAGGCTATCTCATGTCCAGGTGACAGTGACAGGTTATTCAAGCCCCAAATGTCCCCTATTTATGTGCAGTGAGTGTTCTTCAATTCCCTTCGGGGGATGTGCACCCCGAAGGCAGCAGGGCAGGTCAGGCTGTGCTGCACACACACCCTGCACACACAGTCCAGGCCTTGTGGACTGTGCACAGGCACATTTCTAGACACAGTGAAAAACACACTTGTGCCTGTGAACGGCAGTGCTCTGCTCTTCCCGAACCTGGCTTCCTGACCCAGGTCCCTCAGACCCCTCTCCCTCTCTCTGCTACCTGCACTGGCCTCCTTTCTGCTCCCATGGTGCCCATGCTCTCCACACCCCCAGCACCTCACAAGGCTGCCTGCCATTGTTTCCCTCCCTGCCCTCTTCTCCACCTCCACCTTCCCCCACCTAATCACTTCCTACTTAGCCTTTCAAGCTCAGCTCAAATATCACTAATTCCAGGAGGCAGGCTTTGGCCACACCTCTATCTAGTCTAGACCCTGATCCTGTACTGCATGCTCTTGGAGAGTTCTGCCTTCTCACCTGTACCACTTCTCACTATTGTAATTAATGGATTAATTAACTGTGTAACTCCTGCTTACTGCCTGTCTCCCCTGTTAGAAGGAGAGCTCCTTAAGGGCAGGGACTGAGTCTCTCACTTCAGCCCTGTTTCTCGAGCACGGGTCTGGTTATAGTCAGAGCCCTGTGCCCAGTCTGTGACAGAGGAAGTGAGCAAGTTGCTGCCTCCTGGCCCCTCTAGGAGCCTAACCAGCCTACTTGAGTTCACCGCTGCCTCGCCCTAGAGACTGGTCCATGTTTCTTTCGCTCAGCGGAATTTGCCTCAGCTCGGACTTCTCCTGACAGCTCTTATCCTTTCAGGGTTCTACTGTTGCTAGAGAAGCGAGTGACAAGGAGAAGGTATGCTGGGGTCTGTGCTCATCACTTGTGGAATGGGTCACTTGGAATCAGAAACACCTTCTCCCACCCCTGCGGTCCCTTCCTCTGCTGCCGTCCAGCCTAGTTCCTAGACATGCAGTCTGTGGATGTGAAGTACTGTGTCACTAAGCTCCTGCCTGTCCTTACCCTTGGCCTAGGCCTTGGTCACCAGCCTTTCACCTTTGCCCTTGCTGGGCTCTTCGTAGTCCTAGAGGGCTGGCAGCTTCCACCTCAGCTCAGCCTGAATCAGTGAGTGGCTGCTTGAGCCCTGAGCTCAAGGTAGCTCAAGCCTGGTAGTCTAGGCCCAGAAGGAAATCCTTTGATCAGTCCTCATTGTCTGACTCCTGCCACATACTTGCCATCTCTGCCTGTCCGAAGCTGGGACTGTAGACTCCTGGACAGAGCTGTTTATCAGCAGGTTGGCACCCTTTCCTCTCCTGTATCATTACCCACAGCCTTGGAGGTGAACAAAGCAGGCTGCCAGCCTAACACTGCTATTGCTCTCTCAGGCCAAGGACTTGCCAACCTTCAAAGACAATGACTTCCTCAACGAAGGGCAGAAGCTGCACGTAGGAGAAGAGAGTAAAAAGAACTTCCTGGAAAAACTGAAACGGGACGTAGAGGTAAGTACTTACCCATGACTTTACTTTGGTTGAGCTCTTGTCCCCAGAACCGAAGCCTCCTTAACCTTAAGGAAAATTGAATTCACTACTTCCAGAAGTGTGGACAAGAGGAAGGTGGTGATTTGAGCCATGTGGGTAGTTACTTGCATCTAAAGCTCACGCAAGTATACATTCCATTTGGGAGGACACAGTTTGTGTTGGCCGAACCTGTGGCCGAACTCAGTTTGAAGTGCTTTCCCTCATTTCTTCTCTTGTCTGTTATAACCTCCTTTTCAAACTCCGCTTCAAGCTTCCTGTCTGGTGTTACCCCGTAGTGGAGGAGGCATCCAGGTGTCAGAGTGACAGGAAACCAACTATTAAGACCCACCAACCGTGCCTTTCTCTGGCTCAGATTCTCCACTTGCCTTGCAACTTTCTGGTTGGCAGGGGACTTCCTGTGGAGAAGTTCTTTGGAGAGGACACATGCTAAATAATGAATGTGATACCTACACCACTTGATAACTTGGTGCCTCCTATTTTTAATAAATCAGGAGCCTGTTTATTACAACGAAACTGTATAAACTTTAGAAAATGTTTTTTTTTATTGTGGTAAAATATGCATAACATAAAATTTGCTCTCTTAAACTGGTTTTGAGTGGCATTCAGTACATTCACGTGGTTGTGCAACCATCGCCACTGTCCATCTCCAGAACTTTTTCATCTTCCCAAGTGAAAATTCGGTACCCATTCCCTCTTCTTCCTTGCCCCTGGCAGCCCCCATTCTGCTCTGTGTTTATGAAGTCGACTACTCTAGGAATCTCTTATAAGTGGATCATACAGTGTTTGTCCTTTGTGTCTGGCTTATTTCACTTGTCATCATGTCTTCAAAGATCATCCATTTTGTGCTTTTTGTCAGAATGTCCTTCCTCTTTTCTGAGGCTGAATGATATTCCGTTGAATGTATGTACCACATTTTGTTTACCCATTCATCCATTGATGGACACTTGGTCTCTAGTTAAGATTAACTAGTTAATCTAGTTAGACGTCTCCAGAGAAGCAGAGGAGGATGTAGATAGATATTTACTATAAGAAATTGGCTCACAGGATTATGGAGACTGAGAAAAGTCCCCAAATCTGTCTGCAGTTGGCCACCTGGAGACCCAAGAGAGCTGATGGTGTAGTTTTAGTCCAGAGGCCAACAGGCTCGAGACGCAGGAAGAACTGACGCTTCTTCAATCTGTGTCTGAAGGCAGGAAAAAGACTGATGGCCCAGCTCGGAGGCAGTTAGGCAGGAGGAGTTCCCTTTTACTCACAGGAGTCAGCCTTTCTGTTCTTTTGGCCCTTCAGCTGACTGACTGAGGCCCACCTGCTTTAGGGAGAGCAATCTGCTTTATCAGTTTACCAGTTCAGGTGTTAATCTCCTCCATGAGCACCATCCCAGACACACCCAGACTGGCATTTGACCACACTTCTGGGCGCCCAGTAGTGTGGTCAAGTCGACACATAAAATTAACCTTCACTCATCATTGTGAGTAATGCTGCTGTGAACATGGGTTTTACAGACTTCTTTTTGTTAGGAAGCTTTATCTTAACCACCCCCTACTGTGTTTGTACCTTTATTCTGATGTTTGTCTAGAGTCTTTCTCCTCCTTTTCCTACTTTTCTCCCTGCTCTGCCTCCAAAGAGGATTTAAGACAGTTGACACCTTCGTTTGTGTTCGCTGGCTTGTTGCTTTGTAAACGTTTGCAGGCAGATAGGAGAGGGTGCGGCTCACACAGTCTCTCCCCTGGGACCCTGGCCACTTCTCCCCTGGCCTTGAGAGGGCTTTGTCCGGAAGTGCTTGCAGTGGTGTGCTTCACCTTTCTCAGAGGACTCTGCTGACCTACCGTCGGGGCTGCTTGTGCTTCTAGTTACTTCGTGGGCCTCTAGAGAGAGCCACTCTGGTGCTGCTGTGATTCTCCATCTAGTTCTCTAGGTCACCTGGACAGTTTGCTGCTGTGTGACCACAGCAGAAGGCCGGGTACATGGCTGACGGTGGCCGCTGGCTAGTGCACAGAGGATTTGGAGCAGTGACTGGCCTCACACTAGTTAAACTTGAATGCTGGCTGGCTCTCCCATCCTTGTCGTCCCACGCTCTTGTTCTTCTCCAGGTTATGGAGTCCTAGCTCAGGAGACTCAAGCACAGTGCTGCTCCCAGCGCTTGCAGGGATGAGGAACGCGCGGTGCAGCATTCCATTCTTTCCTCCAGCTCACCGCGGCCTCTCAGTCCCAGATGGAATGATTCTTCCTTCTTCATGCAGGACTCCTTCTGCTTTCACTCCCGCAGCCTCTACCTGCCTGACTTGTCTTCATTCACTAGGATCAGCCTCGACTCCTTTCCTCAGGGAGGCCTTCTTCCCACTGCTGGACTCACACAGCTCCTTGCCCTGGAGGAGTGACTGTCTTCACCATTAGACATCGAACTTGTCCAGGGCAGAGACTCTGATGTCTTGTTCTCTGCTGTGTTTCAGAGTGGGAGAATCGAGTTGAAGGAGTGCCTTCTCTCCCCTTTCCAGATGCCAGTCTGCCATGCCAGATGTCCCCTGCTAACCTCTGCCTTCCGCCTTTCCTTCCCCCACCTCCCTAGTTCCTGGCCCAGCTGAAGATCATGGACTACAGCCTGCTGGTGGGCATCCACGATGTGGACCGGGCAGAGCAGGAGGAGATGGAGGTGGAGGAGCGGGCCGAGGATGAAGAGTGTGAGAACGACGGGATGGGTGGCAGCCTGCTCTGCTCCTACGGCACGCCTCCAGACAGCCCGGGCAACCTCCTCAGCTTTCCCCGGTTCTTCGGACCTGGGGAATTTGACCCCTCTGTTGACGTCTATGCCATGAAGAGCCATGAAAGTGAGTAGGAGCCTGTGCCTGCAGGCCCCTGCAGCCCTCACCCCACCCCTGCTCCAGGCCTGTTGTTTAGATGCCCTGTGGGTGCCTGGCCTCCACCTTATTAACTGATGACTCTGGCCTCTTTTTGCCTTCAGCTGCCATCCAGGGTTACCACCAGTAACTCTGTCTTCTGGGGCCCTGGGTCCTTCTCTGCCAGGCCTTTCTTCACCTCTTTGCGTGTCCTGGATAGCTAAGGCCTGGTTTGGCTCAGGTTCATGGGAGAGACAAAACCTCTTAAATAGTGTCATGTCAACCCCACAGGGTAGCTGTGAAGATCAAATAAGATGAGAGCTATGAAAGCTTCTAAGAAGGACTCCATGGGTCATTTCTTTTCTCAGATTCAAAGTGACAGGGATGAATCTGGATGTCGTATCTGAAGGGTTCAGGACACAGCTGCTTTCTGCCCTTATCCCTGCCTCTTCCTCCTTTCCTGCTTCCTCTCCCCCTTCAGGTGCCCCCAAGAAGGAGGTGTACTTCATGGCCATCATTGACATCCTCACGCCATATGACGCTAAGAAGAAAGCTGCACACGCTGCCAAAACAGTGAAACATGGGGTGAGTTCTCCCTGTCTCCATCTAGGCCCCGGGGGCCCCTGCTCAGAGACGCTCTCCTGCCCCTTGTTGCTGCCCAGTTGCCTTCTGTCCTCTCTTTGCCATCTGCACCCCGTCCCCATGCTGCAGCTGGCTGAAACGCCCAATTTGTTTTTCCCCAAGTTCTCTGGCTCCTTTCCCCCAGGCTGCTGGGCATGTCATGCATCTTGTTGACTGCCAGTAATAGCTTTGTTTACATGCCATGCTGCTTCCCAGAGGCCTGTTTCCCCATGGGCTTCAAGCTACTGTTCTCCAAACGGACGGGCCCCCACAGAGCTCTGGAGCCTCTCTGCCGCCTCCCCACTGCCTTGTTCCTACCTCAGTGGGTGTAGCCCTGGGATTGTGAATCAGCGAAGCAGGGCCAAGGCACTTCTGAGACATGGGAATGATTTCTCCAGGTGGCCTGCCCAGCTGGGGGCGGGGCAGTGCCACCTCCTGATTCAGGCCTCTGTGTGTTACAGGCGGGGGCTGAGATTTCAACTGTGAACCCTGAGCAGTACTCCAAGCGCTTCAACGAGTTCATGTCCAACATCCTGACGTAGTTATCTTCTACCTTCAGCCAGAGCCAGAGTGCTGGATGTGGGGTCGGGGATTGGAAGAGAGAGAAGGTGTTATCTGGGCTAGATGGGAGGGCGGGGAGCAGAGTGGGGGGCGGGGAGGGCTTTAGCAACGTGACTTCAGCCTGTGACACTGAGAGACTAGCAGGAGGGGAGGGGATGTGCCGTGCGTGTGTGTGCTCACAGGATGTAGCCTCATCTGCTTACCCTTGATTCCCCCCGCTTTGACCTAGGTTACAAAGGTGTTTCCTTTTTGTTATCTTGTAACGTAAGATACCTTGGGGCTAGAGATGGTTTTTTGGGTTTATTTGGGTTTTGTTTCTGAAATTCATTGCTCCAGATTTGCTATTTATAATGATTTATGTCATCACCCTATCCACCATCTCCGTCCCTGCTCTGCTCTCCGTTCCCTCAATTAAAGAAGCACCCACAGACCCAGCGAAGGGTCCTCTCAGAGCAAAATGCTCTGGTGCCGGAGGAGAAGAGGTTAGACACCTCAGCCCTGCTGCATTTGCTCTTGTCTGGTTAACTTTTAATTTCATGGAGTATTGTGCACAGCTTCCTCTACCTTTTTGGCCTTGGCTCCAAGTGAAATGTTACATAGTTCCTCCATCTAAGTGCTGTCCTTCCCAAAGGCATGCTCCAGGTCAACATCAGGCATCTTGGAGCAGAATCAAAGATCTCAGAGGGGAATGAGTTCATCCTCACGGGATGGTCAGGGGTGGGGGACCGCTGGTTCTCAGTGAACCCCATGATCATCACCCAAGCCCCGGGCTCTTTGCGGCCCCTGGAGTGCAGACATCATCTCTGTGAATGAAGCCTGTCTCCCACTGAGTCAAGAGGAACTAGAAAGCACCTCTGGATATAACAGGACCCTTGTGCTTACATGGTTATTTCCCCTTGAGAAAACTCCAGAAAAGCTGATGAGTATCAAATGAGGTCTTGTGCCCTCCATCCATTTACTTCCTTCAGATCTTCTCCCAGGCATTCTCATTTGTAGGTGAGCTTTTAGCTGGGGCCTGGGGCGCTCCTTACAGAGATACCTCTTCAAGCCCCAAGGCTTCCATGCAGTAATGTGTCACCTGGATGGTTGTGGCCAGCAGGAATGGTGTACCCCGCCCTCCCCTTTGGAGTGTGCCACCCAAGCCTGAGGTTGCTTGAGTCACTTGAGGATCTGACCTGGGAAATACAATTTGGAGGCCTGATGTGCAATTCAACCTGGCCCAACCTTGGAGCTGTGTTTCCTTGATGCATAGACTTTTTGCATATCTGCCACCACAGGCCTCCTCAGGAGTGGCATCTGGCTGCTTCCTTCAGGATCTCTACCACCTTCTGAGCCTGCTACTGAGGCCTCAGAACTGCGTGCTTTTGTGAGGCCATCAGAGCAGTCTGGCCTGGTCAGGAGAGAAAACAACCCTGTGCTGGGGGAGGTACATTCCTGCGTCTTGGCTCACCTCCTCACCAGGAACTGGGGACTTGGGATGAGATGTGGTGAAACTTGTAGATAACTCTGCAAATGGAAAGAAATTTTGTGGAACCGTTTTGAATGAATGGATTGGTTTCTTTGGCTTTGTTCAACCTGGTCAAGCTCAGCTTCTGAAGCAGGAACCAGCAACATCTCTGTGCCCGATGCACAGCATTTAGGTCAGGGAGTAATGGAAACCATGTTCTTGGACTCTACTGGGCTGTCAGAACCCTTCCGGAGAGGCAAACGGGCTGGACAACTGCCCTGGCCCCCGAAAGGGGCCGTAGGTATCTCTGGATGTCAGCAGCAAGACCGCAAAGTGACTTGGGGAAGAACTTGTACCAAGTGGCTCATGGAGAAAACAGATTTCACTTAGGGAGGGGTTAGTAGGAATAATGTTTGGACTTGATTTCCCCATCTTCTAATCAAGAATGAAAATTTGAATCTGCTCCTGGTCGGGCCCAGCAACTCCCGATCTTGGCAGGCTGTCCTCGGGGCCTCCACAGCCCTGGGCTCTCTCCAGCTTCCTGCCATTTGGTCTGCTGATCATGTCCCTCATAATGTGTATGAAAAGTGTAACCAGTTGTTCCCAGTTAAAGGTGAGCTACCAGATATCTAACTTCTTTAACATTTGAGTTTTTGTGGGGTGTGTTTTTTTTTTTTTTTGTATATTGTTTACATTTTGAGAGGTAGCATTCTGTTTTAAATGCTCTTTTTGTTTTTCTGACAGTATTGTTGACCGGGTCAAAACATTTAAGCTGTGGTTTGGTGGATTTTAAATTTTTTTTAAAGGTCATTCTCTGTGCTATCTTCAAAACCTTGGGTTTGGTCCTTTAATTCCTTTGGCATTCAAATATTTGAAAGCTATTTATCTTGGTTTATACAAGGTTTTTCTCTTCTCTTTGTAAGGATGAAGATGTTAAATTTGGTTTGCAGTTTGAATGTAGAGAAAGTGAAGTGATCCCCAAATTTTTGTCTGTCCCTGCTTTTTTCCCAGTCCTCCCATGCCTTGTCTGGGCAGTAGAAGGCATCCAGGGGCAAGTGACTACCCTCACCATCACTCTGGAGCCAAGAAGAAAAGCTGAATGGTTTTATGGCATCCCACAATAATTTGGGGTCTCCCAAGAACAAAGGTATAAGAATAGGACACGGCTGCCTGGATGAGGCCTGGCTGGGGATAAGGGAGGATTATTCTCCATTCTCTCCCTCTACCACTTAACCAGTCACAGCGCTTCCCATCCTGCCCCTCTTCTTCTGAAAGTCTGTGCTGAGAAAACTCTCATCTCCCAGGTCTCCCCACCAAAGCGAAGAGTTCCCCTTAAATCTCCACCTCAACCACTAGAAGGCGGCCTCTGGCCCTTGTTCCTGTTAATGAACCACTGAGTCTTCATCCCCCAGTACGAGCTCCTTCCCTGTGCCTTCCAGCGTGGGGGCTACGGGGTAGGCTAGGAAGCCAGCAGTTCCAGGGGCATAGCCCGAGGCAGCGCTCGATGTCTCCTTATTTAGCTCAGGGGTTACTGGTCTGTGGCAGGTGCTGCAAGTCGCCCCTGTGGCTGAGTGGCACTCCCTCGGTCCCCACTACAGGCAGCTTATCCTCCCAGCCCCCTCTTCCTCCTTGTGTTCCTCTTGCCTGTGTTTAGTCCTCGCACAGGTTCCTGGTAGTGCTCAGGGCTTGGGACTACATGCTCCTGCCCTGCTTTCTCCCCTTCACAGTCTGCCAGGGTCTGCCCAGAGAGGTGGATCAAAGACCCAGGACTTTTCTCAGTAGCCAATCCCACCCTCCTCTAATTGTCTTTTTATCAAGTTGAAGAGAAAATTTCAGCAATCCCCAGCATTTGAGCTACTCAAATGTTAGGGGCCAGAAGGGACGGTGTGTTTAAAACCACCCTTAAAAGGCTCTGACCTTAGACCTGTGGCTCCCCCAGTTCCAGGGACCCCACTTCTTTCTGGCAGAAATGTGGGGAGGGGGCTCCAACCTGAGCACAGGAATCAAAGGGAAAACACATTCAAACTGCCCCCCAAATCTACCAGCCATCTGTAGGGGCTCTGTGACACAGCCCTGGCCTTCTGAAATGTGACACTTAGGAAAAGTGTCTCCAAAGGGAAGAGGAGACTTGGCTGTCCCTGGTGATCCTTTGGAGGCTGGGGGAGGAAACTTCCAGAGTCCCTTCTCCTTGCTCAAAGCCATTTTGGGAGGAAGTGGGAACCAACAGCCTTTGGGGGTAAGGCCTGGTGCCACTCAGCACACCCAAGCATTGGGTCAGGTCATTGTAGTAAAAAAAAAAAAATGTGAAGTTTAGATTCAGCTTTTGGGGGAGCAGGATAAACTACCACCCTACCACATGTGTGTGACTTCTCAATTTCCCACTGCAATTTCCATTTTTTTAAATAGGAATTTTCAAACCCCTGTGCTTGTCTAATGTCTGCTCGGAACAATTCGAGACCCTGTTACTGTTTTAAGATGCATGCATGTTAGAAGATGAATCTCCAACCCGAGGAAAAAAATAAAACTCAAAAAAGCTTTGTGTACACACCTGTTATATGTGAGTCCTTTCGAAATAATCCTTTTATCTTTTTCCTAATTAGAAGGTTTGGGTCTGTTTCAGGGACTGCTTGGGCTAAATCTGGGCTTGAGTTTGAGTAAGAGTCAGGACCCCTGGTCACTGATTTTCAGATGCCGTTAATAAGCAGTGACTAAGGTGATGCTTAAGAGACGTGGGTTCAGTCGGTGGGTCTGGAAGGTCCTCAGAAATGGCAGTGGCAACCACTTCAGTATCCTTGCCTGGAGAAGCCCATGGACAGAGCTTCCCGGCGGGCTACAGTCCACAGGGTCACCGAGAGTCAGCCATGACTGAAGCGACTTAGCATGTACACCTGCAGGGGCAGACCCCGGAGGGCCCGCCTGTCAACCACCTTTCCCCTCACCCTGCCCTCTCAGAGGAGTGGACAAACTGCCCACACTTCCCCAGTGCGCAGCAGCAGCACTTGGTGGAAGCCACACCTCTGTCCCAGCTCTCCCTTGACTAGCTATGTTGTTGACTTTCAACAAGTCACTTCTACATGCCTCCAGTTCTCCACCTCGACTTTTAAATCTAGTGGTTCTCAAAAGAGTGTGGTCCAGGACCACACCTAGGAACTTATAAATCCTCAGGGTCCTCTGCAGCTCGGGACTAGAAACTGCTTTATCAAGCCCTCCTGATGATTATAATGGAGGCTAGAGTTTAGGAACTACTTGCTTATTAGGGGACCTGCAACAGGTTGTAAGCTGGAATCATTTGGGGAACTTTTGGGAAAAACAGGTGTCCAGGCACCTTTAAAAGGCCAAATAAATCAGGGATCAAAATACCTGTGTTTTGGAAGCACCCTAGGTGACTAAAATGTAGCCAAGATTAAGAAACACTACTGTGTAAGGATATTACTTATGGATACGTGGCCAAATTTCTACCTGAAACAAAGAATATTTAACAGTTTTCCAAGAGTTGAGTATAAAGGATTCTAGGCTTTGGAGTCAAATGGAACATGGGCTTACACCTTTGCTCTATCACAAAGTGGCCTTGGACAAGTTACTTAACTGTCATTAAACAAGGAAAAAAAGTGTATTACCTTGAATCCATTTGATGATTAAATTCTAGATCATACAAAGCACCTTGTGCAGGTTCCAGGACAGCAGGTGCCCCACAGTGACCTGTAGAGACCATTCCCACTGGTGGACCAGAGAGCACACTGCAAGTCAAGAAAACCCGAGGGCTAAGCTGCACCCCAAGTAGCTATTTGTAACTGCCCAGCTGGGGACAGAGATCTGTGGTAAAACACTCAAAGAAGCAGGAGTGAAAGAAAATCGTTTATTAAAAAAAAAAAAAAAAGTTGGCTCTGAAAACAGTTAGTCCATGCGGGCCTTCAGTGTCCTCGTGGTGATTTTGTCCTTCTCACTGCAGGGGGAGAAAGTCACAGAACATCTAAATCCATGAGACTGCAGACCAAACTGCAACAAGCAGCTGTCCTAACTCGGGTTAACTGTTTTGCCCATGCTACACTAACATCAACTTGTTGCCCTGGCCTGTGGTGAGGAAGAGGAAAAGAGACATTTCTGTAGGTGAAGCCATCAAGAGCTGGGATGACTCAAGGCTGGAGTGTGAAGCACCCCAGAGCAGGGCGAGAGCTCCCCTGGCCTAGAGAACAAGGAATTGAGGAAGGAGGTATGAGGTGTTTCACTTCAGTGAATATAGATTCTCAGTATCAGCCCTAATCTGTTTTTCACGGTAATTAAGCAGGTCATCCCATAACAAAAGGGTCCAAATGGGACCCTTATTCTGGGACAGTTTCCAAGGAAAGCTGTCGGGAGGGTACCTTTGACTTCAGCCAGATTTCCTGGTGACAGCCCCAAACGAGGGAAAGGGTGCCAGTTAGGACTCTGGCCAGGGGGTTGTAAGGTGGTCACTGAGCTTGGTACACCACACAGGTGTGGCTTCCATGCTGGTGTGACCTGGGAGAGGAGAGGACGGACCCAGGATTTATTCTGATCAATCTGTAGGAGCTCTGCACAGGTCCCTGAGATTTTGGGAACATTGTTCAGGAAGGAAAGAAATGTCTACTGTGAGCAAGAGGAGGCGACTCGGGGCCAGGGAGCCTCACTGGACAGAGGTTGGGGGAATCCAGGTAGGCTCCCAGCTGCCACCCTTAGGAAGCACAGATTTCTGCTATCGGGTGCTTGCTGCAAGAACCTTTCTTATTTCACACCTGACTCGGGCTGGGAAGATGGGCTATTTGTGCAGGAGAGGAGAGGCACGTGTCTGCAAAGCTCCCAGACTTCTCCCAACACATACTCACATGATATGGACAATGACTCCCATGCCTGACACTGCATCCCTGTCCACAGCATTCAGCATGGCTTGTGAGATGGTTTCAAACAGGTGCTCTGGATCCTGGCAACAGAGTAGCAGCCTTTCAATCCCCAGAACCTCAGACCTTCACTTGGTCTGGCTCCTAATTCTCTTTTCTCTAGGCTCAAGGTGCCCAGCTCTGGCACCTCCTGTGTCTGGAGGGATAGTTCCCTGGGTATGAGAAACACCCTCAGCCCCTTCTCAGAAGGAAGCAGGGTTACGGAAGATAAAGTTGAGGCCCTGAACCTCCTCCATTAACCAGCAGTGTGACCTTGAGCAAGTCAGTGTCCCTCCACAGCACCTCAATCCCTCTTCTGTAAAATGGGAAAAACAGTCCCCACCGCTCCTCTGTGCCTCACCAGCTGTCTGATGATCTCTCCTCCCACGTGGCTCAGAAGTGCCGCAGAACCTAGCCTGTCCAACCATGGAACCATTTCCTGCCAAGCCTCTCCTGTTCTCTACATCCTCTATCTTGGTTGGCTTAGCTAGAAAACTCAAGTGTCCTCAGCATCTCCACCATCCTCACTTCTGTTTTAAGGGACCAAGTCCTCTAGACTCTGGCTGCCCTGCTCCCCCAGTGCCACCTTCTTTGCTCAGGACCTCAGCACTTCCGGCAGGTGCCAACAGCCCACCGTACCAACCTGCAGGCCTCTGGCTCCTAGGGTCTCTTACTACCTTAGACACCACGTCAAAAGAAAAAAGTGCCAATTCCTTGGCATGCCATCCAAGGCATTTGCAAGTCTCATTCTGACCTCAGGCTCTGCCTTTCTCTAGCCCACATTCTGCCCACACTCCAGCAACCACAGCAAGCTCTCTCCAGTCACTCAACTCCTCAGGCCCCTCCTGAACCTCTGACCTTTGCACAGGCTGTTCCTTCTGCCAACCAGGTCCTTTCTTTCCTCCTCTTCCCAGTCAACTTCATTTTAACAGATAACTGGGTGTCTGTCTGGCTTCACTGGCTGCAATGGGCCCTTGAGAATGGACTTCCTGGTTTCCCTGGAGCCTGGCAGAGCTGGCACACCAGATAACCCTCCCTGTCAGGCACTGTCCCATCTTTCCAGGCCATTTCCTCACACCACCACTCGTAAGACAAGTTCTACTATTATCCCTGCTTTACAGCTGAGGAAGTGGAGGCATAGAGAAGTAAAGTGACTTACCCAAGAACAGAACTAATTTAGATGGTAGGTGGATCTGGGTTTCCAACCCGGACAACCTGGCTCCACAGCCCATTCTGCTGAGCTGCCTCTAAATAATCCTACACCCTGTTAAATGTTTATTCAATGAATGGGTGTGAGAACCCCATAAACCCCACATGAGGAATTATTTGTCACTGTAGCAGATATCTGACTGAGGTCTCCTCACAGAAGGTGCGAGACCCAAGGCTCTGGCAGATGAAGTTTCTGGACACCCTTCCAAGGCTCAACAGCTGTGGCTTTCTCTCCTGCCCACACATTCTCCCCATTGTTGTTGTTACTCTTTTGCGACCCCATGGACTGTAGCCTGTCAGGCTGATCTGTCCACCGGATTTCAAAGGCAAGAATACTGGGGTGGGTTACCATTTCCTTCTCCAGGGATTCTCCTCATTACCAGTCAGGTAAACACATTTTCCCCTGATGGTCAAGGAGTGGGCACCTCAGAATTCAGCCCCACTCCACGCCAACAACTCACCATGTTGGGCTCCCAGAGGGACTCGCACATCCCGTACATTTGTTCAGTGCAGGTACCACTGACTACAAAGTCATCCGTCACCATGGGGCAGCCAATAAGGTCTAGAGAGCAAATGAAAGGCTTAAAGGTCTTCGGGTCCAATCCGGCAATGACCGGCTCCGTGTAGTAGGGCCCAAACCTGTGGGAGCAGAGAGAGAAAATGGCACTCAAGGACATTTCCTTTCCTGTTTAGTCTATCCAGACAAGGCCCTGGCCCAGATCCAAATCCCCCTTCCCCTCCTCTCCGGGCATCTATAAATGCTCTAAGACTTCTTCTTTTCTCTGACTCTTCCCCGCATAGTCCCTCACCACTGACCCTCTCTTCCTCTTTCTTTCTTTGGGAATTCTGTTTTGTTTTTAACCTACTCTTCCCTATCCTCATCCAGGTCCTATCACCGTTCAGTCTTCTATTTATGCACCTATACCTTTACTCCTTTCAAAAAAAGATTTCAAGTAGTTGGTAGAAAAACACTGAAAATAAAACTGAGCTGCTAAAACATAAGCCATTTGCAATAACATGGATGGACCCAGAGATGATCATACTAAGTGAAGAAATACTACATGGTATCACTTATGTGGAACCTGAAACACGACACACACTTATTTGTGAAACAGAAACAGACTCATAGACATAGAAAACTTACAGTTACCAAAGGGGAAAGGGAGTGGGGAAGGATAAATTAAGGGTTTGGGATTAGCAGATACAAACTACTATGTATGAAACAGTTAAACACGGTCCTACTCTACAGCATTATGTTCAATATCTTATCAATATAATGGTTATTCAATATCCTGTTAAAAAAACACGTGAAGTGAAGTGAAAGTTGCTCAGTCATGTCTGACTCTTTGCAACCCCATGGACTACACAGTCCATGGAATTCTCCAGGCCAGAATACTGGAGTGGGTAGCCTTTCCCTTCTCCAGGGGATTTTCCCAACCTAGGGATCGAACCCAGGTCTCCTGCATTGCAGGGGGATTCTTTACCAGCTGAGCCACAAGGGAAGCCCAAGAATACTGGAGTGGGTAGCCTATCCCTTCTCCAGCAGATCTTTCCAACCCAGGAATCAAACTGGGGTCTCCTGCATTGCAGACGGATTCTTTACCAACTGAGCTATCAGGGAAGCTCTTGTAAAAAAAAAACAATAATGGAAAAGAATATGCATATATATATAAAACTAAATCACTTTGTGCTACTAGAAACTAACAAAACATTGTAAATCAGTTCATTAAAAAAAAGTCTTCCGGGTGGGAGGGGGGTTCATGTTTGGGAGCGCATGTACACCCGTGGTGGATTCATGTCAATGTATGGCAAAACCAATACAGAATTGTAAAGTAAAATTAAAAAAAAAAAAAAGTCTTCCTATGCACCACCACCAACAAAAAAAACCCTCCAAACAGAATACTAAGACACTCAAACTAAACACAAAGTTTTGTTCTGAGTCTCCCAGCAGGCAAAGCAAAAAAATACTCAGTGAGGTGGATTATTGTCATTGTCTGCCATCAGGAAATAACAGCTCATCAGAAACTTGTTCTAGACCTTGAGATCTGAGAAGAATCTATCTTAAGAGATCTTCATTTATTTATTTTGAGAAGAAAATACAGTTGATTAGGCAGGAGACACAGAGCTGACCCGTTTTGTGGGCTAGTAGCCAATTTCTATAGTTTCAAAGACAAAGAAACTTCCTGCCGGAAGGGTGGCATTAGGTGACTGGTTAGGGTGCTACAGAGTGGGTATTTTACCTAATACGGAGTCAGGGAGTTGGCTGGTTTAGGTCAGGGGGTTTCAAGGCAACAGCTGTTATGGGGCTTAGTCAGTTCCAGAGATGACCTTGGTACAGGGCTCCACATCTATAACCTTGGTATAGGGCTCCACAATCCCCACTCTTTTTATTTATGGGTCAAATCTTTGACCCCTTAACACCTTGTTTGTGACTAACTGATTATCTAGCCCCATCTCAAGCCATGAGGACTCAGGTCACTGGGGAAAGGGGTGATGACTGCTCTGACATCTTTAGGCTGAATAGGGATGTCATAGGGTCCTGGGTCGTCATAGGGTCCTGGGTCATCATAGGGATCTTTATATAGGAAATACTCAAAAAGTAATGGCCACTATCCTCAACAGAAACAGTAAGTAAACAGACATTATTCATGTCTTATATCAGTTCTCAGTAATATCCATAGGCATGATCTTAAGGTACAACTTTGTAAAAAATAATTCTAAATAAAAAATAATAATTGTTAGGTAGAGGAAGAGGTCAGAGTAGTGCACTTTGATCTGGTATTTCTCCAACAGATCCCGAGATATAAAATTTCTCTAAGAAATTAATTTTGTATTTTCCTTTCAATAAACTGAAAATAAAGTTAAATAAGAATGTCCTGTATTATCTGGGTAACAACCTTAAAACTAAATATAACAACACAACTCAGGGCCTGTGCTTATACTTCCAGTCATGTTGATGCCAAGGCACCACCTGAAGGTTAGTGTTCACTTTTTATTGGCAGTATTAGGGGCCCCTTCTTGTCTCACCAAAAAGTTCTCAAATGTCAAAAATTAACATACCCAATTCCTAGGTTCCATGTATTCCAGAGAATCTAATGATCATGACAGAATGAACTCTGGGGTAAGGGTGGCTCCTGGCTGGGAGACTCCTGGGCACACTTTGGTAGCATTAATTTTGTTGCCTGGGAGCAAGTTCATTTGCTGTTTGCATTCCCTGCCTTCTTCTGAAGCAGCCCTTTTTCTTTCTTATTTGATTGTCAGGCCCAGAGAAAACATACCCCCCAAAATAAGGATACTGTCCTACAAATAAGACATGAGTCAGCCAGGGGGAATCTCCTTCCTAGGTATGTTCCCCAAGCCCCAGGCTACACTTCTGCTCACCGTTTCTCGTACAAGAGGTTGGCCACCATGCTCATGAGGGTGTAAGGTCTGATCTGCCGGCCTTCCTTCAGCTCATACAGGTTCAGCCGGAACTTGAGGCGCTGGGCACTGTGGTATAAGGAGAAAGTGTGTTAGCAAGTAATTGCTGAATGTCCCCTGGTGTCCACCTCATGGAGGTCAGGAGGTGCCTAAGGAGACACACAATCCCAAACCTGCCAAGAGACTCCTCCCCATCTCCCATTGATTTTCTTACCAGAAGTCCAGCCTCATGCCCACTTTGAGGTTTTGTCCAACACTTCTACCTGTAAACATGCCACTCTGCTAACCTTTTTCCTCATACTTTTTTTGAGGTGAGAAAAGGAGAGTAAAGAAGTGGGTTCCCACCACACCCCATCCCCCGACACACACTTTTCTGAGGAATAGTTTATACAGCACACTCTGGCCAGGAGCCTGAATGCAAACATAGTACAGCAGCTTACAGTAGAAAGAGCAGTAAACTGAGAGAGCTGACTTGGGCCAAGTCTTCCTCTTCCCACTTAATTTTTCCATTCCTAAGGTGGGGACAAAGTAAGTCATTTGGCAGTGAGATAATGTATGAGTGTTAATAAACAGCAGCAGCTGCACTAATGGACTGAAAGTCACCTAAGAAAATAGGCCACGCCTCCTCCAGTGCCATCTCAGAGCCCAGGGATAGGCCCTGCAGGAAGCAGACCAGTGACAAGACTGCTGGAAGCGGAGCACTGAGTCACAGGATGCCAGAAGAAAGACACAAGCCTAAGCTTCATCATACAGTGAGGAAAATGAGGCCCAGCAAAATTAGCAATGACTGCCCACAAACATGCACACTTGGTGAGAGAAGCCTCCTGAAGAAAAGAAAATAGTGTGAGGGGAACAGCTGTGATTAGAGACAGGAAGCCTAATGGGGGCCTTCACAGTGACAGGAACACTAAGCCATCACTCTCCAGTTCCACCAACACCGGGATAAAAGGGCTGGTTGGTTCAGATCTCAGGAAGAATATCCAAGTTACATATATTCTTGAGACTTTAGGAAGGTTTAAAGGAAATGAGAGAAAAAAATTCCTGACAAGCTCCCATCCACATCTGTTGTTGTTCAGTTGCTAAGTTGTGTCCAACTCTTTGTGACTCCATGGACTGCAGCACACCAGGCTTCCCTGTCCTTCACTATCCCCTGGAAATTGCTCAAATTCATGTCCACAGAGTCAGTGATGCTAACTAACCATCTCATCCTCTGCAGCCGTCTTCTCCTTTTGCCTTCAATCTTTCCCAGCATCAGGGATATTTTCTAATGAGTCAGCCCTTCGCATCAGGTGGCCAAAGTATTGGAGCTTCAGCTTTAGTATCAGTCCTTCTAATGAATATTCAGGGTTGATTTCCTTTAGGATCAACTGGTTTGATCTCCTTGAAGTCCAAGGGACTCTAAAGAGTCTTCTCTAGCACCGCAATTCAAAAATATCACAACAGGAACTATCAATCTTCTAATAACTATGTCCAAGAAGTGCTGCTTCTTAGGCCACCTGTAACCCCATCTTCCCTCTTGAAACTTTGACCCTGACTCTTTTCCTCTTGTCTCTCTTCTTACCCCACTACTGAATATACAGTTCAGCTCTCGAGTTGTCACTTATTTTTTCCCTCTATACATTTTGTCTCTCTGTAATCTGTTCCCATAGATTTAACAGATCACCAATGCCTATCCAGCCCTGAGCTATAATCTCAAGACCTCAACTGCTCACAGAATGTTTCTACTTGTCTTGTCTTGTCACTGCAAAATTGGTATCAAAATCAAAGTCATCACCTTTCCCCTAAAACTAGTCTTCTCAATTTCAGTCAACATGCTCAAAACAAAAATCATCTTTGAAACATTTCTGGATTGCCTACATGTCAAGTACTAAACTAGACACTTAACAGATAAAAAAGACATGAACCCCAACCTCAATGCACAACTCTTTGGCCTCACAATATCCAAGTAGCCACTAAGGTAAGTCAGCAACAACTCTCAGAAATGCCTTCTTTTCCTTTCCCACCACACCACCCCATTATGACCACAACCCTCACACCTCACAGAATCACTTATTTCATCTCCCCAATTCTCCCTTTTCTCACAAAACCACTGTCAACTAAACAGCTACTCTAGCAGTTAATATGCACCAGCTCATTATGGATTAGTTATCTTTCGATATGCCTGCCTTGTCTCCCAACTAGACCATTTGTAGTTCTTTAGGGACTGAGCATGAACTTGGCCTCAGATATTGGGATCCTGGGAGTCATTCATTAGCTTACACCTTGAGCAGTAAGACTCTCTGATACCTTGTTTCCTCATCTGCAAAATGGGAGAGCAACATGGTGATGTATGTCCTTAAGAGGATTAAAGTCCATGAAGATAAGGTGCTTTCCACAGTATCTGGCTCAGAGTAAATGCTAACCTGGTTAGGATCCACTCTGTCATTTACAATGTTCGACAAAGTCTCAGATTCACTGGTGGTGGTCAGTAGAAGACTGACACCCAGGCCACTCATCCCGCTAGGCAAGGCTAGTCCAAGAAGCGTGGGTGTGGGTGGGAACCCCCGACACTTACACTGTCTGGACGTCGGTGGCAAGACCCGCCAGGCCGATGTACAGTCGGTCGCCCATGGGAAAGATCTTCTGGAAGTCCGTGGTCACCATCTGGGCCTGGATCCCGAAGCGCCTGTCAGCAGCGATGGCCACACAGTTCTTCCCCTTCATGGCCATGACGGCCCCTCCGTTATAGGACATAATAGACTGAAGCAAACAGAGCAGAGGGGCTCAGCTCGAGGGGCAAACAAGGCCATAGCACCCGGCGCAGCCCCTGATTCGCAGGCTCCTCTACGCACCGTCCTCCACTCTGGAGGCGCCTGGATACCCTGAACTCCATCTCTGAGGTTAGCGCTGTGAGGCTGCGAGGAGCCCCATTCCCCGTCGCGGTCCTCACCAAGGTTCGCTCCCCCTTCAAACTGAAGTGGCTTCCTTCAATCGACCACCAGGGCTCTCGACCTCCCAAACTTCCCATGACTTCCCCTCCCCATTCCTCTATTCCTACCCCAAGTCCCTTTTCTTTGCTCCCGGTCTCACCATGATTGCGGTGTGTTAGGACCTCCAATCGCCACAATTCCAGCAAACCTGCTAAGGGCCTCACTACGCAACCACCCTCGCTGCTTTCTCGCTATTGGCTGAGAGGCCGACCCTTCCGGAACACTTTGATTTTCTATTGGCTTTGCGTCTATGTCAGTCATCATCAGTACCGGAGTTTGGTTGAGAAGCCAAAACCTAGGTAAGGAAAGCGCAAAGTGAAAAGTCACTGTGAGTGCGGAAGAGCTCGGCGTCGCGGTGCAAGCTGGGATAGCGGTGGACCCGGTCTCTGGAAGCCAGAGACGCCGGCCGGAACCTCTGTCCACGTGGGCTGGTGAAACCCGAAATAAAGGGCTTTGGCTCCAGTAAAGGGCTACCGAGTTGGTTAAGGGCACTCTGTGCGGTCGGGGATACAAATCTTGAAGAAGCTTGTTTCATTTATTCATTCCAGAAATCCTTACATCTGTTGTATGCCAGGCACCATGCTAGGCTCTGGACATGCACTGGACTAGAACAGTGTACGGTCTTTGGGAGGCGCCCGTAAAGTGCCTATTTACTGTTAAGAGGGAGAGGGGCGCTGGGAGGGCGTCGCAGATATTCTGCGGCTGCAGGGGTTGGGCTGCAAAGGGGGCATTTGGAAGCTGCAGGTCGACTTCACGTAGCCTCATTATCAGATCACCCTAAAGAAGAACGTTCCGGACTTCCCGGAACCCAAGTCTAAGATCCAGAGGAAGCAGGCGACAATTTCGCCAGCCCCAGCCACCCCCGAGCCAATGCAGGGGAGGCTGCACGTCCCGCCTGCTCCCATCCCTAGATCGAGACCCTTCCCTTTCTCCCTTGGGTCTGACTTCTTTCGTCCCGCTATGGAATTTGTTTTGAGTCTTCCGCTGTCGCAGGCTCACGCCCATTGACTCGGCTCACCGCCACTGCGGTAGTTATCACAGTCTCTGTGGCGCAATCGGTTAGCGCGTTCGGCTGTTAACCGAAAGGTTGGTGGTTCGAGCCCACCCAGGGACGTCTCCTTTTTCCCACCATAAAAAAGGAAAATCTAAAGGCATTATTCACTCAACCGCTGTAAAGCCAAATTTTGTATTGAAATAGCAGAGACAACGCTTTTTCTATAGGAAATCAGAGGGTCATTGTGATTGAAAATTCGTTGTTCAGTTAATGACAGGATTTCTACAGCACTTCCCTCCGCCACCTACCTCCAACCCCGCCCCCAAATTGGATTGCCGGAAAGGCAAAGACAGGTTTTTGTCTCACCGTGCAATACGTTTCAGGTTGCATTTTTCGTCAAGATTAAGAATAAATTTGCAGTGGAGATCGGTCAGTTTTCCACTGTCTGCCTCTATTGATGTTACAATCTCAAAATGTTACATTTGGAAAGGAAGAAAATAGCGCGAGAGACAAAGGCAGTGACAAATTGAGGGATGAAGAGAAAGGTGAGAAACGGAGAACACAGCTGTGATAGACGCAGAGAGAAAGAGGAGGCATGACAAATAGGCGTAGTGGGAGGAAGACCTGGGGGAAATGGAGAAAGGGAAAAGAGACTCAATATGAGAAGCATGAGAAAAAGGAGTTGGACAACAACAAAACACATTCTTTTTCTAGAAATACAGAAATGTGGGGAAGAAGATGGGGAAATAGAAGCAGAATCTAGGGACATTGTTTTGAGGAGAGAGGAGTTAAAGAGCACAGTAAAGATAGTCATAAAATGTCTAGAGGAGCTGCTCTCTCCTAACATTGTCATCCTCTTCCAGATCTTATCACCACAGTATCTCTTAGTATATGTGCTGGAAATAATTACCTAGATGCCCTCCGGAAGCTTTTGGTCTAAGACAGCGACTCTTCGGTGAAGTCTGTCAGCTAGGTGACCTCCTGAGATACTACAACTAACACAATCCAGGGGAAGCTTTGGCACCTCATGTCTGCCAGAGATGCCTCCCTGGGCTGGGAGTGGCAGACTTGGCTTGCATTTAGGAGGCGCTGTCTCAAGCACTTCCCTTCCACATTTGGTTTCTCCTCAAGGTTGGGCTCAGAGGAGGCCTCTTTTGAAAACCTTCAGTGCTCATCCACCCTTACAGGGGGAGGGAAGGAAGGGCAGTGGTAGGTGGTAGCAGCAAACCCGAGGGATACACAGTGGCCACAGAAGCTAACGGGACAAAAAAAAAAAAAAAAAGAAGCTAACGGGACAGGCTATGTGACCCTCCAGCTTGGCCCCAGCGCCCTGTGGGCATAAGCCGGGCTCATCAGCTTTATGTCCCTTGTGCTTAGTGCAATATTTGACAGTGGCACGTGGCAGGTGCTTTTTGGTTGGGAAACCAGAGAACTTCAGAATTGAGAAGGGTTTGGTCAGAAGGTTCCCCTGATAAGCCAGAGAGGCCAGGGATGTGGGGACTGGAAGGTGACTGAAGTGATTAAGATGAAGTTGCAGTGGTACTGGGGGCTTCAGCGTGCTCCTCCTGTCTTGTGGTTTGTTTGTGACTGATGCTTAATAACTATCTGAGGAACCGGTGAACGGATTCCCAATGAGCACAGTGGCACCCTCCGGCAGCACTCCAGGATTAAAGGACCGCAGTGGGGACTCAGAGGGGAATCAGCCTACTTCTCCTTGGCTGATAGCCTCCCACCCTCATCCAGGCAGCCCCTGAGTGTCCCCTATGGATCATGGGGGAGACGAGACCTTCGCGTAACCCCTACAGGTTTCTCTCGCCCGGGATCTTCTAGCTTGAAAGGAGTCGCAGATCAGGAGTCCCAGCTGCTCTTCCCTCTGGCGGGTGACGGGGGACTGAAGAGGATTCCCGAGGCCACGATGCCCGCAACACACCTGCCCCAGGGACAGTGGGCGTGTCCACGCCAAGAGCCCCCTTTCAGTGAAGGGCGGGAACTCTCGGTCTCCCAGCACAAGGAGGGAGAGGACAGCAGGTGACCGAATCCTCCCCTGGCCCTACTCCCAAGGGTTCTCAGACCACCCACCCTGGGCGGAAATCTCTCCAGCCCTTCCTCTTCCCCTCGCCCCCGCCCCCACTCGGTGGGTGTGGGCCAAAGGCTAAAGCTGGGGTCACTTGGAGGCCAGTGTCCACAGGTCTCCCGGTCACTAGCCAAAGAGTGAAAGCATTCAGTCCAGGGGCCCCAGCTTCCGATCTGCCTGGACTGCCAAAGAGGAGGGAAGGAGGAAGAGGCAGGCGGGTCCGATCCTTGCTGAAGATTTCGTTTCCTAATTTCCTAACTTGAGCCACCCACCGCCAGTGCGCTTAATGGCGCTTCTGGCCGAGTAATCGAGCTCTTTGGAGCGACTGACATAATGACCATCCCTAATAAATCCTGAATAACGAATACGCAAATCGACCGTCCTAATGAGGCGGGCCCACCGTAGTCTCCATAATGTAATATCGATCGGCTTCCCCGGCTCCGGCCTCAGCTGCTGCTCCTAGCTCTTCCAAGCTCCCTGCTAGTTCTCTCCTCCCGGCAGGAGCCACTGGAGACCGAAGCCCGGAACCACGGTCGGAGTTGGCGGGCACCAGCGGCCTTTGCGCTCGCCGGGGCGAGCGAGGTGCACCAACAGGGCGGAGCTCAGAGCGCGATCGGCGTGCGGGCGAAAAATGCGGGAATCAGTGCCCCGCAGAGAAAAAGCGCGGGCCCACTTCCGAGCCCCGGCGCCCCGTTTTCGAATGCATTCGGGTCTCTCGCCTTCGGCCAGATTATTGTGTCCCGGGCCCGGAGCCTGAGCTGCCGTCCTCAGCTTGCCTCCCGGCCCAGGTTGCGTCCCGTTCTTCGCCCAAGCACACCTAGGCGCCAGACTCCACCACAGCAAACGAGCCCCGGCCGCGAGATGGCCCCCCAGGCCTCTGCCTCCGTCCTCCCGGCAGTTGGCGCCCCTGAAGAGGCCGGGTTGGGTCCCGGACGCAGCGTTTTAGAGCTGGTGATCGGGCGGCCGAGGGGGTCAGGGGGTGGGAAGGAGTCGCTCGTTCTCACTCATGCAGTTATTAATTTCAAGGGAGTGTCACTTAGAGTGAATGAAAATAACCCGGACGCGTGGCCAGAGGCGTCGCGTCCCCAGCCCGAGCACAGCGTCCTTTGGTCGAAGCCGAGACGTGGAGGACTGCAGAGCGAGTCACATTTCAGCCGAGTCCTCATCTCACCAGTTTCCAGGCGCCCCAGATAGGGGCGAGGACCGCAGGGTCTGGGGGAGAGGTGCGCACACATATTTTGGGGACAGAGGTTAGTTGAGGAGGGTAACAGAGAATCCATCCTCCAGGGTCAGGGGCTGTTGAAAAGAGTGAGGTCGTAGTCTAGTTTTGGGGGGCCCGGCACCGCGCTGGGGGGGCAGCGCGTTAGCCTCTCCCCTACCTCCTCTTCCCCGCTCCGCAAACACCCTGAAGGAATGAGGTCACGTGGGTGAGTAGTGGGCGGGACCTCCTCTCGTCTGGAGGAAAAAAGCCATTTTGTCCCCCCCCACTCCGAGTCCCGGGCCCTCCCCTCCCCCCTCCGTCCCCTCCCCTCCCCTCTCTCCCTCCCACCCCAAACCGCTTTCACAAACTCCTTTCTTACCATAGGTTTCTCCCCTCCCGCCGCCCGAGCGAGCGACACGGCTGCGGCCCCCCTCCCCTCCCTTCCCTCCCTCCCTCCCATCCCCCCCTCCCCGAGACCCACCGGACCCCGAACCCAGGTAAGCGGACGCAGTCTCCCGTCTCCTCTCCTTCTCCGACCCTGTAACCATCTGGGGACGGGGACGCGGGCCGGCACATCTTTCTTTACAAACCCCTGCCCGGGGAGGCTCTGAGCCCGGCCTGGTCTCGCGTCTCCGCCCCACCCCCGCCGGCCCCTCTCCTAGCTCGCCCCGTCCGCCTTTCTTTCTCCCTTTTTTCTCTCCCCTTTTCCTTTTCCTCCCTTCCAAGATGGCCGAAGTGGGTTCCCCCTTTTAACGATTTGGCGTCTCCTCGACCACCACCTCTTTGTGCTGCAGCCCCCCTAGACCCTGCTCCCGAGGTAGCGAGGGGGAGGGTCCGAGGCAACCGCGGGGCTTTGGGGCTCCGCGCTGGGGCGGATCTCTGCCCCCCTAGCCCTCCCCACGAGCTAGAGCAGCCCCTGGCTCTCCCCCAGTACTCCTTTCGGTCTGGGGAGGGGTCGCTCTCGCTTTCATCCGTGGGCACTGAGGCGTCGTGGACGCGCGAGGACTCGAAGCCGGGAGGAAGGGGACGAGCTTTTCGATCGCTGCGGGGCCGGAGGAGGGCGCTCTTCCCTGCCGGGCCCCGTCCTCTCGGGCACCTCCCCCAGTCGCTCCCTTTTCCCCCCAATCCCGGGACTGGGCGCCCCGCCCCCTCCCCGAACCACCTCAGCGGAGCCTCTTTCTCCGGAACACCCCTCCTTGGGGCCCCGCCGAAAGTTTGGCTCTAGGGAAGGTAGGAGCGGCCACCCGGTAACTGGGGCCTCTGATCGTCTGACCCAGGCTCCTGGGGAAGCCGGGGTGGAGGGGGTAGAAGGAAGATGGGGAAGATTTATCGCGATATTTCCTATCGCCCGCAGAGGCAGGAGGGGTTTGGCCGCCTGGCCCCACTTGCACTGGGTAGCCCGACTGCCCCTCCCTCCCTAGATCCTCTTGCTTCTAGTTCTAAGGGGGTGGGACCCCTCAACTAGCAGACAGCCCTGCCCCCCCTGTCTCCACGGGGGGCCCAGAATGCCTCTCTCCCTCCCCCACTGCCCAGAATTGGTCCGGATGGCTTGAGGTAGGGGAGGAGGCCTGGGGATGGCGAATTTTTCTGTAAATATTGTGGAGGCGTTGCCCCGCGCTTCCCCCTGGCCTTTGTCTCTCAGAGACCCCCCGCATCTCCCGCCGCCCTGCCTTAGTCTCCAGGGCTCCCTGAGGTGGGGTGAGGAGGTGGTCTCCTGGTTGTCTTTCACTCCGTTCTTACGCCTCCTTCTCTGGGCCTCTTGCAGTTTGTTCCTGAAACTCTCATTTCTCTTCTTCCTCCCCCCTCTCTACTCTGTTCCAAGGTGTTAGTACTTGGAGAAGGAACATAAAGAAAGCTCTGTTATAGCTTTCTGGTGGGGAGGTTTTCCCAGGGGTTTCTTGGTTTGGAGTTGGGGGTTGAGGCCTTAGAGCTGTCTTTGGAATAATGCAGGAAACAGGCCCGAGGTAAGACTCAGGAGTTGGGATCCAGAGAGAGCGTAGCTGGGTGGGGTTCAAGTTGAAGTCTTTTGAGGGGGTGCGCTCTGCTGCTTCTGGTCTTCCCTGGAACATCTTGGTTGATGGAGCTGTTGCCATGGGAATGGAAGAGAGCCTGAACACGAAGAGGTGACATCTTTGTGCAGGTTGGATGCCCACCCCACTCCTTCAGCCTCTGGCCCCCAGAGTGGAGGTTACGAGCCGTACTGCCTTTGTTGCCGGAAGAGTTATGTTATAATTTACCCTGGGTAGACCAGGGATGCACAAAAGGTTAGTGTGTATTTGCAGCTCTGGTTTCAGGCAGGGATGTCAGACTGTGTGCTTCTTGGGGTGGGTGGGAGTGGTTTGTACATCTGGCAAGCGTGGGCCTGGCTCTGGTCTGGCTCTCTGTGTGATGGGGTGTGTCTGTGTGTGTGTCTGGCCAAGTGTCTGGCCGTGTGTGTTGTGAGTGGGAGAGAAAAATGGAGGGGGTGTGTCTGGCTGTGTGTGCATATGTGTGTGTGTGTATCTGGCAGTGTGTAACTGTGTATATTTTGGATATTTGTCTTTGTTTGATCTTAGGACGCTGAGAGGTGGGAAGGGGAGGGAGGGTAGAGTGAGCCCGGCTTCAGGAGACTAGAGGACTCTTTCGATGCTTCTGGCAGGAGGAGCACTCAGGGTCAGGGATCGGGGACACTGAGAGTTTGAGTGTCCCAGACAGACCTCCACCCCCGGCTCTCTCTGCACACACACAAATCCGCAGACTTCCAATGCTGAACCCACACAGCTGGGAGAGGGATGGACTTCTGGGATCCAGTACATTCTGGCTCCCTGAGCTTCCATAGAGCCTGCTTCCCTACCTGTATTAGGGAAGTTGGATGAGGCCATTAGCCTCTGCCTGCTCTTCCTACTTCAAAGAGAGACTGTGTCCTCATGGTTATGTTTTGACCCCGACGGCTCACTGAATGGTCTTCTGATGGAACCCGGAGTCCTTCTGCCTGCCTGGATGGAGTCAGACCAGGCTTATTGATTCCTTAAATGAGTGGGAAGCCCAGCATGGGTGCCCGTCTGTAAGGAGCCTGTAGGAGTCAGGCTCTGTCTCGTCCTAGGACTGCCACTGGGTGACTGCTTGACCCAAGACAAGTCACCTCTCTCTGAGCTGCTTCATCTGTAAAGTGAAAGGACTGGACAAGATGCTTTCTAAGATCCCTTCCACTTCTGTAATTTTAGATGTCTGGATGTGACCCCGAGTGACTCTTCCCAAGACTTGGAGATTTTCTAGCAAGGGAGTTGGGTGAACTTCATGTCGGGGGAAAGCAGAGCAAAGAATCCTATAGCTGAGAATCTGAAGGAGCAGAAGGTGATCTCTGGGTTATCAAAGATTGGCTATTTCTCAGGGAAAAAGACAAAACAAAACACAAACTGACAAAGAAGTCTGAATTAGAGGGGAGCTTCCAGAATAAGCCTGGTTAGAATGGAGATATGGGGGTTGGTTCAGTGAGTAGGAGGCTTTGAGAAAGGGTAAAGATTCATGCCACACTTGGATGACACAGAGGAGTTGGGGTTGAGTCCTGGGTGCTGATCAAGCTCCTTTCCTGCCACTGTGGCTGAAACCTGGGGGCCAGGAGCAAGGACTGTTCCATCATCATGGGGCCAGATGAGATCGAAGGGCTTGGCCCCCAGTTGAGGGTGGGAGACAGTGCTCAGGTTCGCTGTGGGGATGTGGTTGGAACTGGCCCCCAAAGCTCCGCAGAGCTTCCAAATGGCACGGTCTCCCTTTTCTGCTTCTTGGGACTTGTCTCTTCCTTTCTCCCTTAGGCTCTGCCCTAAGGTGTTGGGAGCTGGAGGTCCAGCCATTTGTAGCTGGGGAGGAGCTAGGTGTCAGGTGTGGGGCCCTGAGGCCTCCCGGGGCGGGGTGGGGGTGGGGGGCTCGAGGAGAAAGACAAGGAGGATGAGGGAACTGAGCTCCTGTTTACAGTTGTTCTTGGCACCTGCTGGCAGGGCCCTGCAGGTAACCATGGCAATCAGGTGAGGAGCCAATCAGTGCTTCTCCCCACCCCCAGCCCCAGAGGTAACAGTCTGAGGCCCCTGGAGATGGGAGAGGGGAGCAGGGAGTGTGGCAAGGGGGCTCATTTCTTGAAGTGAGAGGGAGGCACATTTCACTCAATAAGCACCACAGCTCTTGCCTTCACCCGTGCATCCAGAACAGAGCTCGAGGGGTAGTCTCAGTCTGAATTCTCACAAGTGCTTGCAGAAATAAGAGGGTGAGCGTCACCGAGCTCCTGCACGTTGAGGCCACAGTTGGCCTGGCAGGACCTGGATGAATGGGAGGATGGGAACTCTTTTTGCTTTGGCTGTGCCTTGCAGCAAGCCAGTAGTCCCCATCAGAGATGGAGCTCACGCCCCCTGCAGTAGAAGCACAGTCTTAACCACTGGACCACGAGGGAAGTCCCTGGAAGGGAGTTCTTAAGAGCCAAGTGTCTGTTTTGGAAACACAGTGAATATGTGAATGAGGTGGCTAAGGCACTGTGAAGCGCCCACATGTGTGTGTGTGAGAGAGGGAGAGAAGAGGGCATGAGATTTTCCAGTTGCAGTCTAGACCCTTGGGCTTCCCTCGTGGCTCAGATGGTAAAGAATCCGCCTGCAGTGCGGAAGACCTGGGTTTAATTCCTGGATTGGGAAGATCCCCTGGAGGAGGGCATGGCAATCCACTCGAGTATTCTTGCTTGGAGAATCCCCATGGACAGAGGAGCCTGGTGGGCTACAGTCCACGGGGTCACAAAGAGTCAGACACAACTGAGCGACTAAGTACACACAGTCTGATCTGGACCCTCAGCATTAGCAAATCCCTAAAGTTTTCTTCCTGGCTGTGTACATACACACACACATACATGACAGGTAGTCACACGAAGTACCTTTGGAGGCCCAGCAGCATGTACACACCGCATGGATATTATACACACTCAGCGAGTTAGCCACTTGGAGTCTGTCCTCCTCTGGATGGTTGTAATAATATTTGGGCATCTTGCCAGGGGTTACTATGGGAACAACCAAACTGTATAGTAGCCAGCAAGGTTTCTACATAATTATGAAGAGGGGACCCATGCCGGGAGGGCTGGCTGAAGGGGCGGAGACCCCTTTCCTTCCTCAGGCAGGTCTGGGCTGCTGCGTGCATGCTGGCTCTGGGCTTGCGTGTTCCCCTCTGTCTGCCCTGCAGCTTGGTGCCTCTCCCACATGTGGTCTTTGTGTCTCTCCCTCTCTCTTGGTCTCTGGACAGCCTCTGTTGGCTGTTTGGGTCCTGGCCAAACTCATCCTGGGGTCTCTATAGTAACTGCTGATTCCCAGCTGTGAATTTCGGGTCCTAGAAAACCCAATGTATTGGCTTTAGAAATCTTTCTGGAAAGGAGAGAAGGATGTATGTTGTAAAAGAGCTCTGGGGGTTTGGCTGCCCTCCCAGGCCCCGCCCCATGGGCTTTTCCTCTGGGAAAGAAGAGGGAGGTACCGTGGCTGCTGGCTACAGGTTGGATTTCTGAACTAAGAAGTAAGCACATCAGCTAGTCCAGACCTGGGCTTTGCCTGTCCTCCCTGGACCCAGCCAGGGCCTGGCTGGGCGCTTGGTGGGCTGTGGACAGAACTTTCTGCCCGGCTTCGGCAGGCCTCCCTGACAGCCTATAGCCTGTCACTGGGCAGCTTGTGGCCAGGTCATGGATGGGAGAAGATGGGTGGGTGGCGGTGCCCACATGCAGAGATTCCTGAGTGTGCCTGGGAGGGGCGCCATGCAGCAGGCCTCCATCGGGACATGTGGTGGCCTCCCTATGAAAGCAGCAGTAGCAGTCATTTTAGCCAGATCCTTTGCAGTTACCTGCAGAGTCTGGGACTGGGCCAGGGGTCAGGCTGGAGCTGTGTGTTCCCAGCTTTGGGGGCCTAAGGACCATCTTCAGTATTTCCTGCTTGAGCTCCAGGCCTAGAACCTATGTGGTCAGCATGCGGTGTGTTTCCAAGGAGCTGCTCTGGGGCTGGGCCGGAGCCCAGGGACAGTTGGTCGCATGCCCCTTTCAGACTTAGGGTGTTCATTTCCCCAGTGTTTCCACGGAAGGAGGCTTCCTGGAGCAGTGATGGGAGGAAGGAAGGTAAGATGGAGTAGAAAGACTCAATCAGAAGGCTGAGTTTCCTCATAGCTCCCAGGGAGTTCACTTGTATGTATATAGATTGAGATCGGGGAGATTTTTAAAAACTCTGTTCTCTTCCATTTTCCCGCCTCCCCACATCCTCTGGAGAGTTGAGTGGTACTTCCTGTGGTCTAACTTCAGTCTTTCTGCTGCTCCTGAGATAGAACCTGAGCTTGTTGCTCAAGGTCACAGGAATCTCCAGAGCCCTCAGTGAACACTCAGAGAGGGTCAGAAAGAACCACCTCAGTCTGGCTTTGGAGGGAAGGGAGGGGGCCATGGGCCCAGGGAGAGATGTTGCCTGTGGGGCAGGTAGAGTACTTGTGGGAGGAGCTCTTGGATCCCCGGGGTTCCTGATTCCATGTTTTATTTCCCAGGGTGACACCCCCCACCCCAGCATCATGCATCGGACCACACGGATCAAAATTACCGAGCTGAACCCTCACCTCATGTGTGCCCTCTGTGGGGGGTACTTCATAGATGCCACTACCATCGTGGAGTGCTTGCATTCCTGTGAGTTGGGGTCGAGGGCTGCTCCTGGGGTAGGTGGCCTCTGCCTTGAGGAGCAAATGTGTCCATGTGTCTAGTGAGGGTCCCAGGTCAAAGGGAGACTGCCTGGGAGGAGACTGCAGGGTTCAGCCCAGGAGTTCACTTGAGGGACTTTTACCTGAAATCTCCATTCCCTCCTTGAGTCTCTGTGGATAACGCTGCACCCCGTGAATATAAGGTGCCCTGGTGTGCACCACGGGCTTGTGACTAGGAGCCAGGGAACTGGGAGGTATCTAGTTGGTTGGCTGCTGATTTGTTCTGCAAGGGGGTTTGGAACTTGGGACTCACCTTCATGGTACTCAACACTGGCTTCACGCACACACACACCTGTCCTCCCCCAAGGATGGATAAGGGGCAGTTGCCTTCTGGAGAACAGGGCTGCGTTGGGTCTTTGAAAGGGCCTGAGTTGCGGGAACGTGGCGGAGAGGAGGGGATTCCTGAGCCTGGGCAGGGAGTGTGGGGGCTGATCCTGGGTTACAGAGGGGACTCTGACTCTTCCTCCTCTCTCGACACCCCCCAAGTCTGCAAAACCTGCATCGTGCGCTACCTGGAGACCAACAAGTACTGCCCCATGTGCGATGTGCAGGTCCATAAAACCCGGCCGCTGCTGAGCATCAGGTGGGCCCTGCACTTCCTCCTGCTCCCGCCCAACCTCTGGGGGAGCTGCCCTCTGTCTCCTCCCTCCTTGCTTCCTGAAGCCAGGGTGGCAGGCGGGGGGAGGAGCATCGGGCATGGACCGTCCCTTGGGGATGATGTATCCAGTGGAGAAATTCTAGAGAGGTAGAGACGGGGCCTACAAGGACCCTCATGCCTGGGCCCTGGCTCTCAGAAAGAGAGGTGGGAAGAGGGGGCCTAGGCTGGAGAGTCAGGGTGAGATGGTTGCCGACTGGTTCCTGTGTGTTTTTTCAGATCTGACAAAACCCTTCAAGACATTGTCTACAAATTGGTCCCTGGGCTTTTTAAAGGTACCTGCACCCTTTGTCCCCCTGCCACCAGCTCTCACTGCCCAGCCTGTTGCTTCCCCTGAGCCTGCTCCCTCTCTTCCAGATGAGATGAAACGGCGGCGGGATTTCTATGCAGCCTACCCCCTGACAGAAGGTGTGTTCACATGTGTGCACACGCGGCCCTCCCCCTGGCACCAGGGCCAGAGGCATGGAAGGCCAGTGGGCACCACTGCGCTGCCTCCCAGCCCGGGGTTGGGGGGAGGGCTGGGCTCACTGCACTGAGCTCTGAGATCCCTGGGTTGATGGTGGGGTTCCTGTCCCTGCTCCTAAGCTGAGCCTTCCCAGCTCGCTCATTCTGCAGTCCCCAACGGCTCCAACGAGGACCGTGGTGAGGTTCTGGAGCAGGAGAAGGGGGCTCTGAGCGACGACGAGATCGTCAGCCTCTCCATCGAGTTCTACGAAGGTGTCAGGCAAGTCTGGCCCACACCTGGCCCTTTCAGAGTCCGAGGCAGGTCTCTTCTCCCATGCCGTCCCCATTCCCTGGGAGGAAAGGGCACTTCCGGGAGGGCCTTCCAGATGTTTGTGTGCAGTTAGGTCCTGCCTGCTCCAGGTTTTCCCTTGCTTCATTCCTTCTCCTTCTGCAGAGACCGGGAAGAAAAGAAGGGCCCCTTGGAGAATGGGGATGGTGACAAGGAGAAGGTGAGTGCTTGGGCCTGCCCGGAGCAGAGTATGGGCTGAGAGAGTGCCTGGGGTGGACTCCAGCCCTTGGGTGCCTCTTCCCCAGCAGACAGGTGTGCGCTTCCTGCGATGCCCAGCAGCCATGACTGTCATGCATCTTGCTAAGTTTCTCCGCAACAAGATGGACGTGCCCAGCAAGTACAAGGTGAGTCCCTGGCCCCTTTTGTAACATATGTCTTGTTTGTGGGTGTGTCTGACAATCTCTGCATCCTAGTCATGGTTCACGGCTGGTTTGGTGTCACCAAGGGCTTGTATGTTGTGTAACAGCCTGTGTAGAACAGTAACTGAAAACAAGATTCAGGTGGGGCAGTCTGCTTCTGCTGAAACCAGTGTGCAGAGGTGCATGGGACCAAGATAGTGTGTGTGTGTGCGCATGTTGGCATGCTTAGAACTACAGCAGAGCTGTGTATATAAAAACTTAGGGCCATATCTAGGGCCAGCTGGCTAGTCTGAAATTTCCAAGGAGCTTTAGGATATAGCTTTTCAAATCTGAACATATGTATGATCCCCTAGAGGTCTTGTTAAAATGTAATTCTGACTGAGTAGACATTGTACTTCTAAAGTTCCCAAGTGCTTCTGGTGCTGCTGGTTAATGGACTATTGAGGCTCTAGGACAGTAGATCCCAAACTTTGCCACACGTCAGAATCACATGAGGAGTAACTTCTCAAGATTAAAACTCGATTCACGTCTTAGCAGTTAAAACAATCTCTGGAGTGGGATCCAGGTGCTGGTGTGATTCCACCTTGTGCCTTCTCCCTGGGGCCCTTTCTGTGCCTGTTGGCTCCTCTGGAAAACATGCCAGAAATAGAAAGGGACCCAGAGCACTGTGTGGATGGCCGGGGGTGGCTTGATGATGTGGGCATCTCTGAATCCCTTCCCACCTGCTGGTCAGGAGTTCAGTTCAGTTCAGTCGCTCAGTCGTGTCTGACTCTGTGACCCCATGAATTGCGGCCCGCCAGGCCTCCCTGTCCATCACCAACTCCCAGAGTTCACCCCAACTCATATCCATCGAGTCGGTGATGCCATCCAGCCATCTCATCCTCTGTCGTCCCCTTCTCTTCCTGCCCCCAATCCCTCCCAGCATCAGAGTCTTTTCCAATGAGTCAACTCTTCCCATGAGGTGGCCAAAGTATTGGAGTTTCAGCTTTAGCATCAGTCCTTCCAAAGAACATCCAGGATTGATCTCCTTTAGAATGGACTGGTTGGATCTCCTTGCTGCCCAAGGAACTCTCAAGTCTTCTCCAACACCACAGTTCAAAAGCATCAATTCTTTGGCGCTCAGCTTTCTTCACAGTCCAACTTTCACATCCATACACGACCACTGGAAAAACCATAGCCTTGACTAGACGGACCTTTGTTAGCAAAGTAATGTCTCTGCTTTTGAATATGCTATCTAGGTTGGTCATAACTTTCCTTCCAAGGAGTAAGCATCTTTTAATTTCATGGCTGCAGTCACCATCTGCAGAGATTTTGGAGCCCCCCAAAATAAAGTCTGACACTGTTTCCACTGTTTCCCCATCTATTTCCCATGAAGTCACGGGACCAGATGCCATGATCGTGGTTTTCTGAATGTTGAGCTTTAAGCCAACTTTTTCACTCTCCTCTTTTACTTTCATCAAGAGGCTCTTTAGTTCTTCTTCACTTTCTGCCATAAGGGTGGTGTCATCTGCATATCTGAGGTTATTGATATTTCTCCCGGCAATCTTAATTCCAGCTTGTGCTTCTTCCAGCCCAGCGTTTCTCATGATGTACTCTGCAAAGAAGTTAAATAAGCAGGGTGACAATATACAGGTCAGGAGTTAGGTTGAGACAACTCTGAGAGGAATTCAGATGCACCGGGCGACCTCAGAGGGATGAGGGATCACCTGCCCAGAGCCTCTTTGCCGAACAGCTGGCGCCTTGAGCCATCTGCCCTTGTCTCCCCTAGGTCGAGGTTCTCTATGAGGACGAGCCGCTGAAGGAATACTATACCCTCATGGACATCGCCTACATCTACCCCTGGCGGCGGGTGAGTGGGTGGGGTGGTATGAGACAGGGGGCAGGGCTGGAGGGACCCTGAGCCATCACGTGGGCCACCTTGCTCTAATCAGAGACAGTTCATCTCTCGTCTCATGGGCTGGGCATGTCCAGGGTGGCCTTCCAGACCATCTCTCACTGATGACCTTCCATACTTAGGAGGAAAAAAGGATCCTTGGGCAGACCACGTGCAAATTTGGGTGGCTGCAGAGGAGTAAACTTTGCCTTCTGCTCTCTGGCCTCCCTCTTGCCTTTTTCCTCTGTCTCTGGTCTTACCTCTCTTCCTCTCCCGCCTTGCTTGGTCAGTCCCACCTGTGTGTCTCGTCCTCCCTTTCTCCCTGTTTGGGCGCTATGGGTGAAGGTGGGTGGCTGCCCAATTAGCCTCTTTCTCCTGACACCCTTCCCTCCCCTTCTCCCTGCAGAATGGCCCTCTTCCCCTCAAGTATCGAGTCCAGCCAGCCTGCAAGCGACTCACCTTGCCCACAGCACCCACCCCCTCCGAGGGCACCAATACCAGCGGGGCATCCGAGTGTGAGTCAGTCAGTGACAAGGCTCCCAGCCCTGCCACACTGCCGGCCACCTCCTCTTCCCTACCCAGCCCAGCCACCCCCTCCCATGGCTCTCCTAGCTCTCATGGCCCCTCGGCCCCCCACCCCACCTCCCCAACTCCCCCTGTGACAGCTGGTGGGGCCACTGCGGCTGCCAACGGGGGCACCTCAAACTGCCTGCAGACACCATCCTCCACCAGCAGGGGGCGCAAGATGACTGTCAACGGAGCTCCTGTGCCCCCCTTAACTTGAGGAAAGGGACCCTCTCCCTCCTTTTCCAGCCATGCCTCTCCACTCCTCCACTTTTTCTGGGCCCCCTTTTTCCACCTCTTCTATTTTCCCCAGCTCCTCCCACCTTAGGGGTGGGAGATGGGTTTTATAAATAAATCTATATATATATGTACATAGGAAAAACCAAATATACATACTTATTTTTTATGGACCAACCAGATTAATTTAAATGCCACAGGAAACAAACTTTATGTGTGTGTGTATGTGTGGGGGGTGGGGTGTTCATTTTTAGGGAGTCTTGTGGAATTCTCTCTGCTCTTTTTGGGGGTGCCTAGAGGTGGAATTGGAGGGGGCCACTTGAGGCCCAGTATCACTCTGCCCATCCTCCTCCTGTTTCCCAAGACATATGGGGTGCTGAGGGGCCCCCACCAACCCCCAGAACTTTAGGCACAACTCTTAATTGGCTGTGTATGGGGTCCACTCTGTTTCTTTCCCCCTCTTGGCTGCTGTCCTCCCCTTACCCTGATCAGTGCCCTCCCCCCACCATTGTTGAATGTTCAGAGAATTGCAGAGACAGTGCCTTTTACAAATGCAGCCTATCGCCTGGTTTTGAGGAGCAAGTGGGCAGTGGAGAGGCATCTCCCTTACCTCCTCCTCAGGCAGTGGAAACTGTATAAAGAATAGATCGTTTTGCCTCCCCGCCCCTTGCCCCCAACACCCCCATGTGTGTGGCCTTTGCATCATTTATCTTGTGAAAAAGAAGATCAGGCCACAGGAGGCCTCAGCCCTTGAACTTCCCCTGTGGTGTTAACATTGTGAACCGCTTCACTCCTTCTCCCCCACCGCCACCCAGAAGCCCCCACTAGCAAGGCTGGGGGGGCAGTCTCTTTGGGGGCTGGAGTGGAGAGGTGGAGGCAGGGTGACCTCAGATAAGCACAGACCCCAGATTTGGCCAAAGGCAAACAGTCCTCCAGTCCCCTCCCCACCCGCAGCTGAGGCCAAGTCAGGAAAGAACAACAGAAACATCTAAAAGCACAAGAAGACAGAACCTGTAAGGTTTGACCTCAGCTCCATCCTGAGGAGTCAAGTGGTCCACCCCCGAGGGATAGATCCCAAGAGACCCCTGCCCACCTGTTTTTCCTCCCATGTACAAAGATTGGATTGGGAAGGGGAGGAGGCAGCACTCTATCACAACTACAAGTTTGGGGCCGGGCATCCCCCAGTGGGTTTGTCTGTGTTTGCACCTTGTCCTGTGTCTGAGGTGCTGTGGCTGTGCCCTTCTGCCCTGGGATGTTTGTATCTCTGGCTTTGTAATAAATGCTGCATACTCTCCGGAGCCTGTAGTTCTTTGGGACAGAAGGGACAGGAAGGGTGGTCGGGGTCCTCTGGCCTCCTCTAGTCTCTGGGCTCATCCTGCTTTGCTGCTGCTGCTGCTGCTGCTGCTGCTAAGTCACTTTAGTCGTGTCCGACTCTGCAACCCCATAGACGGCAGCCCACCAGGCTTCTCCATCCCTGGGATTCTCCAGGCAAGAACATTAGTGGGTTGTCATTTCCTTCTCCAATGCATGAAAATGAAAAGTAAAAGTGAAGTCGCTCAGTCATGCCCAACTCTTCATGACCCCGTCAGTCTCCTCCATCCATGGGATTTTCCAGGCAAGAGTACTGGAGTGGGTCATCCTGCTTTGGGAGACCCCGTATGGAATGAACCTGAATTGTTCCCTCCCCGCAGCCAGTCTGGTGTCCCCAGCCCAGGTTAAGATCCTGAAGGGGGATAGGTCTTGTCCCTCACACCTGTGACAAGAACACCACTCTGGGCTAGCACGTCTCTTTAATACCAGCAGGCATCAAAGCCAGGGCCTATTCCCAGCTGCGCCAGATTGGAGACCTTGGGTTATCGGAGCAAGCCCTTCACAAACCGGCTATGAGTGCTGGGATCCCTGGGGTGAGCCACCCCTCAGAGTGGGGAGCCCAGTTCTGCCCTCTGCACTTGTTCACTCTTGTGGGTACCATCGCAGTATGGGGGCTTCTGGGTTGCCTTGCAGGTACAGAGCGCCACTGTGCGGGTCTCCTGGGCCTTGAACTTCAGTGGGGATAGGCCAGTGCGTTTGAAGAAGTGGGAGCCATCACAGAAGGGCTGGTGAGGAAAAGAAAGAAGTCAGAGAGACCCAACCCTACCTGCTAGGGCAGGGCAGCGCTGGTAGGGACACAGGTAGCTGAGTGACACTGACTGACTTGTGTCATCTGTAATGTGACAGTAATCAGAGTAATCTCAAGAAAATAAAATGCATAAAGGTTTATCATGCACTCTACCAGTAGAAAGTGTTCAGTTAATTATGTCCTCACAGGAATAGTGTCTGGGGGACCCAAGAAGAGAATTTTCAAAGCGAAATGGTATCATTTCGAAATGATACCTTAGGTATCAGCAACTTTTATACTGATAATGATTTTTTTGTTTTTTTTAATGGCTCTGAGTCTCCGTTGGTTCATGACATTCATTTCCTTTCCCATGTTCTTAAGGTACAAACTTCTCTGAGTGGCCTTTAAGACTGGGGTATCAATTTTGTTTGGCTCCAAAAAACAACTGGGCATGTTCGGGGGGAGTGGTTGTTGCGGGGAGCGGGGTGGAAGGAAGGGGAGAAGGTGAGGTCCGACAGCAGACTGGCTACCTGCTGTGAACATCTGCGCCCTTTCACCCCAGAAGGTGTTCCTACACAGCCTGAGTAATGGAAACAGGCCCAGACAGGTGGTTTGCTACTGAGTGGCAGAGCTGGAGCCAAGGCCTCTTGCCCTTGAGTGAGGGTGGGGTAGGAGGGTGGATGGGAGAAGTGTGCAGATAAAAGTCAGCAAACTGGTCCCAGAGGGCAAGAGGCAGAGAGACACAAAGGGCCTGCCGATGCCAGGGCTCACTGGCAGGCAGCAGAGCGCCATGCCCATGAGGACCTGCTCAAAGTTCACAGCAAATCGGTGGCAAAGCGGGACTTTGGGCCCTGGGCTGCGGACACCACATCATGCGGTCTGGAGGGACACAGTTCTGAGCCAGCTCAGAAGGAAAGGGGCCCAGAGGCTAAGAATGTGGGGCAGGTTCCTAAGGGATGGAAGGCTCCTGGGACAGGAGAGAGGGGAGCAAGCAGCCAGGATGACAACACAACAGGAGACCAGGGAAGTCACAGAAACTGAAAAAGGGAGCATTTTCAGGAGCAGACGCCAGGAAGGGGCACACTTGGGACAGAGCGGCTGCTCAGAGTCTTCCTGATGTTGGGGTCTGAGGCCTGGGAACCCAGATGCTTCCCAGGAAGAAAGAAAGAGGGGAGAGAGAGAGGCAGGCAAGCCTTTCTGGGCAGAGCCCGGAGCCTCTGAAGAGTACAGAAGAGGACAGAACTTCAGCCCCACCTGCCTGGCCCTAGGACTCAGTTTCTGTCTCTTTGTCTCCATCTTGAAGGGTGGATGCAGAGAACTGGGAGCTCAGGGCTGGCTGGAGAATATCCCCACTCCTATCCTTGTGATCCCTCGGGTATATGTGGGAAAAAGGAATGTCTTGAAGGGGAGTTCCTGGGCCATACATAGTGTCCCCAAACCACAGGTGTGACATGTCAACGGGGAGGGGGATACAGGTCTCTCACCTGCTTTTTGCTGCGGCCACACACACACCACCTGTAGGTTTTCCCAGCCACCAGCTTCACCTTGATGGGTGTTTTTAGGGCCACCACGGACTTGGCTGGGGTTTTGGGGAACCATCGGGCCTGTGGCAGGGAAGATGAAAGGTCAGCTTATGCCCTGGAAGCACTTTCTTGCCTGTGGCCATGTCCAGCTTTCCCAGGGCCCTGGCTGGTGACAGGCTTTCTCTGCATGAGGCTGATCTGACTCCACCCTGCAAGGACCACCTACCCCCCACAACGGTGAGGTCCCCCGAGCTCACGATAGAGATTTCAAGGCCACGAAACCACATATGTTTCAGGGTCCAGGCTTTCCCTTCAAGCCCTGGCTCTCACCCTGGTGCCAGGGGTGAAAGGCCAGGATCCTGCCAGCCTTGGGGAGCCAATGGCACCTGGGATTCGGTTTATCAGGTACCGGGGTTCCTCATGCAGAAGCCTGCTCCCCGTCCTCTGCCCTCGGGTCACCCCATCTCCCCTGAGCCAGGGCGAGGTGGCCAGAGACAAGGGAGTCTCAGGCTGGAGTTTACAAAGCAGGGCTGACCCATTCTGGTTTCCTCCTCTGGTCTCTACCTCGGTGGGCTCTCTGGACCTGGGGGACTCGGGTGGAGGGAAGGGGAAACAGGGAGGAGTTGTGGGGGTAGGGCTTACCAGCCAGGAGGTGATGTCTCGTCTCTGGTTCAGCGTCTGCAAGGCAAGCAGGCATCCGCGGGGCGGTGATTTGCAAACAGAAAAACGTCAATGGAAAGCGGAAGACTTCCAGAGGGAGGGAAGAAACCGCAGGGCTTAGGCGCGCGTTAGAAATACGAAGGTAATAAGGGCTTCCGAGAGAGGAACGGGAGTTGCTGGGGGAGGTGCTGGCACCCAACGGGTGCTCAGGGACGGCTGCAAAGCACCAGGCAACGCAGGGGTTTGAGGGAAGCTCAGCCTAGGGACAGGGTCGGAGAGGCGGGGCGATGAGCGGAGGGCAGGGGAGGGAGGGGGCCCGGCCGCGCGTGTGCTCACCCAGGCCGCCGGCCGCACGAGCGTCCCCACGCCGCGCACGGAGCCCATGGCAGCCCCGCTGCCACCACCGCGCCGGGCCGGCTCCGCCTCGCGCCCCGGTCACCTTCCCGCTTCCCCGCCTCCCTCCGGCCCAGCCCCGCCTCGGCCCGGAAGACGCCGCGGGGTTTGCGCGGTGCGGGCCGCGGGCCTGGGCGGGCCGTCCAGCCCCAGCTGCCGGAAGTCGGGCCAAGGAGCGGGCCCAGCAACCCCCTCGGAGCCCCCAGGGTGTGGCGGGCTCTCCGGCGCCCCCTTTGGTACCCGCGTGTCTGCGAAGGACCTGCGCGGAGCATCGCCGCTCGTTTCATTGCCTGCGCCTCCCGGCGACCCCCCCCCCGCCTTGTGGGCAGGGACCTGCCGGGGGACCGAGACCGTTTTCTCTTGCCGAGCCTGAAGACAGTGCTTCTAGAAGTGCGGTGTGGATATATCTCATCACTTACGGAGTTTTGGTTTTTAAAAAAATCAGATTCTGCCTGGCCCAGACCTACACATTACATTCTTATAAGTGGAGCAAAGGTATCTGATTTTCAATACTCAACCTGGGTATTTTGTACATTTTGGTCTGTGAAGTACTATTCCAAGTACTTAAAGAAATGTTAGTAGACCATCTGCCCACCCCCACCTCCATCCCCTCCCAAGGCTCCCACAGTTGGCCCTCCACCTCTCTTTCCCTTCAGTAAAGCCAGACAAACCAAGGTCTCTCTTTTTTTTTTTTTTGTAAAACATTCTTTTATTAAAAGAACAAGTGCTGTTTACGAACTGCCCTTCGTACAAATAACATCCGTTATACAAAGATACAAGATCCGGGTTATGCACAATTCCAGGCTTGGAGGTGGCAGGGAGGGGCATTGCCTTTTGGGTTGAGGATATAAAGGAGGCTTTACAAAGAATGTAAAAGGAGCTCCTGGGTTTGCAAACTGTGGCTTCCCCTCCCTGCTCCCCTAGGAAGGGTCTGCTACATTGAGAAAGGCTGGGGTGCAAAGAGGGGGACAGGCTGGGAGCCAGGGTTTGGGTCTTCAGTCCCGCCACTGAAGTCCCAAGTTGGGCTGAAGGACGTGAACAAAGGGCGATGAAGGCACCCCTCAGTCACCAGCTTTTCAGTAGATCAAGTCAAAGGGACTGGGAGCCAGACACACTTTTAATCTGGACTGATGTGACTGGAGGAAGCCAGGGTACTGCGCCCCATTTTCCTACAGATTCCCAATTGAAGTGACCGAAAGCCCTGCCAGGCACCTCTCCCCAGGAAACTGGGATAAAGGAGAACTGGGAGCAAGCTGCCTACCCTTAACTCTGCTGACCACACACCAAGGAAGATGCTGGCAGGCAGAGCCCGTGTCTGCATTTCCAGTTTGGGAAAAGGCAGCGTGGAGGTCACCCTTTCTCAGAGCTGGCTCTCTCTCTTTCCCAGACTCTGGCTCCCCTCACTGTCGAGGCCCTTCCTAGGAGTACTTCCCTAGAACTCAGGACAGGAATGGGCAGGCGTGCTCTCATCAGCCTCAAGGTAAGGGCACCTGGAGGCAGCAACAGACCTAGGAATCTGAAGGGAAAACACACACACACTGGAAAAACTAGACAAGAAAAGGCAACCTTTAAAGTGTCATTGTCTCTGGAGAGGATCCTTCAGCTCTGAGCTAAGACGGTCAGTGCTTCACAGATACCCCCCACCCTGGGCACAGCCCTGCACTCACACCGCACACCACACACACAGGGACAGACGGACAGCCACACGGAGGCAGTGCAGTGGGGCAGGAGAGCCAGGACCAGGAGGCCAGGGTCCTGAGGACTGGTCGTGGCTCTGCCCCTGAGCCCCTGCCCCCACCTCCTAGGCTTGGAGCTATCACCTGTGGGGCAAGGAGCTGGCTCACAGGATCCTAAAGACAGGTCCCTTCCAGCTCTGACATTCATGCACTCGTTGTGAGGCCAGACAGCGGCTCTGCACACACACCGCACTCACACCTCCACACTGAAGGGGATGACTTACTGAGCTCCACTCTGCAGTTTCAAACTCCACTTCCGCCCTGCAAACCACATCCTTCCCTTCCCCTAGACAGAGCCACCTATAAATCTGCATCCTTTCCCTCTCCCCATTCAAATTCATCCTAGAAAAAGGGACTGAGGCTGGGAGCAGATGGTGGGGGCTCAAGAGCCATGCCCTTTGCACTGGGACCCTGCTCTGTCCAGAAGCCCTCTAGACCTTTCTTATTATAAAGCCTGCCACCCACCCCGAAAGAGGAAACGCACCACCTCTCTCATGTCCCCCTGCCCCAAATTGAGGGACAGCACCAATCCATACGTAGCCTGGGGCCCTTCTTCAAATCTAACTGCCTACCCACCACTGCACCCCAGCCTGGGGAAAATCAGAAAACAGACTCTTGGAGATGAGAACCCCAGACTTTAGGGTGCTGGAGGGAAGGGGAGGTCTTGTTCCAGGACCTCTCACTCTGCCACGGCAGCCTTGGGGTAAATCAACTTCCTTCACTGTCCACAACAGAAGCTGACTTTGGTTCTAAGTGGGTCGGCCTTGGGCAAGAGCGTGGGTGTGAATGAGCAACTCTTCTAAGAATCTCTGAAGGTTATTTTTCTTTTCAGTGGTTTAGGGGCAGGGAGTTAGCTTAATAGATGAAGATGAATAAAATGCTGACTTCTATCATTCCTTTCTAACTGATATTTAGCATTAATAAAAAGTGAGTATTTCTGAGGTCATCACAACTGCCTCCCCCCTCCCCCCAAGCCCTTGCAAGTGCCTAAGAAGTTGCCTCTGAAGGATTCCCACCCACCCCCTCCATTATCAGCTCCCTAACATCTTACAAAGTCTTATCAACAGGAATATTAATATTATTTTCAGTATCAGAAAAAAACCAGTTGAGCAGCACAGGCAAAAATATATCTGCACTACGTTTCTGTCATTGCCAAAAATATACACATCTTTTCTTTATTAAAAAAAAAAAAAAAGAAACAAACCCAACAACAACAGAAATCCAAACAGAAACACACACACGCACACGAGTCCACACATGCAAAGAGACTGACTAAACGTGGGCATCAGGAAGCTGGCCACGCTCCGCCCGGCTCCCACCCCAGTGCACCGACACACACGCTTCAGCCTCGCCCCTCTCCTGGCTGCCCCAGCAGCCCTTAGCCTTGGCCACCAAAGGCTCTGGGCAGGTGGGGACTCTAAGGTGACACTTGCCCACTGCACCCTGGGGAAATAGCTGGTGGGTGAAGGGACAGTTGTTAGGTCAATTTAAGCTTAAGTCTCCCCTGGCTGGTGGGGGTGAGGAGGGGTAGGGTGCAGGGGGGCCAGGCTGGCTGATTCTGGGAGACAGTTTTCACTAGAAGTGGTACTTTACCCCCCTCGCCTTGTCCCCTGCCAGGGAAGCAGGACCAGCTATCAGTGGTGGAAGGGGAGCGCTACGGGGGCACTGAGACCATGTGGAATCTGGGGAAGGAAAGGCAGGATATCACCCTGATTTGAAGCCCCCAGCCCCCAGTTACTCTCCAATACTGGAGTACGGTTCTGGTTTTTGTTAACCATTTGGGCCCCAGAAAGGGACCAAAGTTGGTGAGGTGAGAGGGTGCAAACAAGAGCTAGGAGCGCCCCTCTGGTACTGCCTCATCAGAGCACTGCTCCTGTCCCTGCCCTCAGCTGCCTGGGGACCAGGGGGAGACAGACAGACAGACAGATAAACACACACACACACAGTGCACAGGCATACCCACACACGCTCTCTGAGTCAGGCAGCTCTATCTCCCCACCCTCGGCACTCCTAAATCCAATAGTGCAAACAAGGGGCAGGGTACCAAGGGGGCTGGGCCGCCCACCCCTGCCCTCCCCCAGCCCATCACTGGGTCCCACCCCCCAGGAGGTAGGGAGGCCTGGGCCAAATTCGATGCCATCCTGCCCCTTCGTCGGCCCCCTAGTTTGTGGGCTTTTACAAGCACAGCTTGTGACCCTTGTCGGGGGCAGGGGAAGGAGCCCAGCAAGAAACAGTCCAAGGGAGCCCTCTTACCATCTGCCCAAGCTGGGTAGAAAATGGTCAAGTAGGGTCACCCCTTCTTCCATAGAAGACTTCCACGCAGGGGCAGGCCCAGGGCCTAGTCCCCACTTCTCCCACTCAAGTGCTGATCCATTTTATGTGGGGGTTTAACGAACCCCCCACTTATGCCATGGCCCACTTTGCTCTCTAGGGAACCCTGAAACATTCACTGAGAGTGGGGGCTCCTAGGCGGGCTTGGAGCCTGTCCTCCTTCCGAGCCCCTCACGAAGGGGCCAGTGCAGAGGTGGGGGCAGGGGGCAGGTGGAAAGGGCTCCCCTCTGGGTCTCCGTCCGCAGCACCGGGGGCACCCCCCACTCCCCAGGCCTCAGCACATGCTCCAGGGCTCTCCAGTGTTGGGGTGCAGATGCCCGCTGCAGGCTGGGACCCTCAGACCAGGATCTGCCCCTCTGCTTGTGGGGTCTAAAGGAGCGTGGGTAGATTTAGCCTTTTTCCTGGTTGGCTGAGGCTCCTTTGTCAGCAGTCTGGAAAAAGAGGAAGGGAGACTGGGGATTGGGGAGGTATCTGGTCCGATCACCCAGTTGAGAATAGCTTCCTGGGTCAAGAAAGCTGATGTTGGGTGCAATAAGGGGCTGGGCTTTGACAGCTGCGCAACAGGGTCAACTTCCGTGTATGTGTGTGTCTGTTGGGAGAGTTGCCCTGCATAGGGCGCCCAGTTAAGCAGGCATGTGCCGGCCAGGGCCCCCCCCCCCCCCGGCTCTGGCGCTTTGCCCTCAGAAGGAGGGATGCCTTTCTTGAAATGGCTCACCCAGAGCATCATCTTTTTCTAAATGGTCCAATCAAAGAGGAAACAGCCTTCTCTAATGGGTCTCTCCAGGAGAAGGGAGACAGGACGGTCCCTCTGCCCCATTCCCAGCCCCTTCCCTAAGCCAGACCCCTTACTCACCCCTCCTTTGGGGCCACTGGCACTGCCGTCCGCCCCTGACAGGCTGAGGAAAGGGTTAGTCTGGGCAGTGAGGACTGGAGGCCCGCCTGCTGCTGCTACTGCTGCGGCTGCAGCTGCTGCGGCCATGAGACTTGTGTTGTTGCCGAGCGAGGGTGCCACCAGGGCTCCGGCGGGCAGCAGAGGTGGGGCAGATGCTGTGGGCAGCAGGCCAGGGGTGCCCGCGGACAACAGCGGGGTGGAGCTTCCGGCCAGCAGGCTGGCCATGGGCAGCTGGGAGCCCCCGGCCATCTGCAGCCGCTGCAGCTCCCGCTTCTGCTGGATCTGCTGGATCATCTGGTAGACAACAGTCTGGTGTTCCTGCAAGGGGGCCAGATGGCTTACTGGCCAGTGGTCCCCAGGGTCATCTTACCCTGATTGGCCTGGGCCCCATCCCATCTCACTAATACCACGAGGCAAGAGACCTGGGATACAGTCAAGTTTCCATCTCTAACTCCCCACTCTGGGGCTCAGCCTCCCCATCTGGACAAGAAAGTGGTTGCATATCATCAGTGTTTGTCAGATGGGGTACCACCAGTCAAGTGCAGGAGGTTTAACATCCCTCCCCTACCCCCACTAAATCAACTCCTCAGTTGTTATGACAAACACAGATGTCCCCAGGGGTGGCATGACCCCAAGTTGAGGAACACTGAATGAGGTTAATAGTTTTCAACTTCTCTATTTCTTTTTTTCACTTAAGATTCATTTACTTTTGCTTTGAATAGACAAAGCATTCTCAAGTGTTCCAAAACCCAAAACAATTTTTCAAGGCTTAAGAAATCTCGCTATCTTATTCCTGCTACCATCTGGTCTCTGTAGGTAACCAGTTGAGCTAGTTTACTGTGTATCTTTCTCATGTTTCTTTATATAAAAATGAGTGCTTTTCTATTTTTTTCAGCTCTTTCCTTTTTACTTTTGTTTCTATCTTTGGCTGCATCGCATGGCGTGTGGGATCTTGGTTCCCTGACCAGGAATTGAACTTGCGCCTTCTGCATTGGCAGCAAAGAGTCTTAACCACTGGACCACCAGTGAAGTCCCAACAACTCTCTCCTTTCTAGAAGGAAGAATTCCTTTTCTCCCAGGAACTCTGAGTAGAACTCAACACACAAGAAAGACCTAAAAGGGCTGCTCTGGTTGAGGACGTGTCTGTCACCTGCTCAGCCACCTCTCTATGCAGACCTCAAGGTTCCCCACTGAAGAGCCTTGGGGCTGGGACTGGAAATGCTCAGTAACTGAGGGCTCACCTCCCTCCAGATCCTCTTGCTGGGATGTGATTTAGGGCCACTACAGCATTCCTTCCCCAGCACCCAGGGGCCCCCAAGAGGAACCCTTGTGCCCTTTGTCCTCACATGATCCATAGGGGCCCGGCCCCACTCCCGCAGGGGCAGTCTCACCTTCCCAGCCTGGGGGCTCCCTTCCCAGCCTGTGGCAGCCTAGGCTGGCCCAGACCCTCCAGCCCTGACCCTCTGAGACCTTTCTGGCAGAGCTAGGGGGAGGGGCATTACCGGGGTCAGCTGTGGGGAGGCCAGGAGCTGCTGGAGCTGCTGCAGCTGCTGTTCCTGCTGCTGCAGGAGGTGTCGCTGCTGCTCGGTGAGGCTGAAGCAGGGGGACAAAACACAGACCATGGGAAGGGACAGGGAAACACTCCTCCCTGCCCCCCTAAGTTCCCACTCTCCCTCAGGCCCAGGTGGAGAGAGAAACAGACTGAGCTCAGAGAGGATGGTGGGAGGAGACACATGAGATGGGAAAACTTCCCCAGAGGGAGACCTCAGCTAGGGCACAAGGAATAAACAGACGACTTTTGTCCCTGAAGAGCTACCTTCCAGAGGGCTCTCAGGTCTACATCTAAGGAGAAGCTGGGGCCAAGAGGCAACTGGATTCTAGACCCCGTAAGACAGGAGGAGAGCTTCCCTTCTGAGGGACGTGGGTGTTTGTAGGGGGAGTCCCTCCCAGAGCCAGCCTCCCCATCCCCGTCCCCAGGCTGAGCCCTCCCTCACCTGTTGAGACAACCTGGCAGCTGCAGCGTGGGGGCCCCGCCAGCCTGGCTCAAGCCTGCAGGGTTGGGGGCAGCAGCCCCATTCAACCCCCCAAGAAGCCCATTGAGGGGCAGGGCCCCGCTGCCCGCCAGCCCCCCCAACAGCCCCTCAGCCATGGGCATAGCCCCCAGCCCCGCTGCCCCGGGTGCCCGGCCCAGCCCATTCTGTGGCTGAGGCGGGAGCGGGGCAGGGCCCCCAGGCAGGGCCAGGGGCAGAGTAGCAGGGCTCTGCTGGAGCAGGGGCAGCGGTGGGGGCGTGCTGTGGAAGGACAGCGACGAGCTGCTGCGGCTCGGGCAGCCTGAGTGTGGGTCCTGGGGAGGGAGGGGGAAGGGAGGGGTCAGAGGGGCAGGGGGCCAGTGTGACCTTTCTGGCCCCCGGCCCAGCACCCACCAGCATTCTCACGTGGTCACCCCCACTTTACTCCCAAGCAAAGCCACCCAGGAGGAAGAAGCAACGCCCAGGGATAAAGGCCAAGAATCCAAACAGTCTTCACAAATCACTTCCTGGGGCCCCGGCACCCACCATGATGCCCATTTAACACTGAAGAGTGAAGGTGGTATAGTGACCACCTAGTGAATCAGACCCAAGGTTCAGTGCTTGACCTGTACTAACTTGCTACTGCTGTTCATGGGTGAAACCACTGGGTCTGAGACAGGCTCAGTAACTCTGCAGGCAGTTGAACTGAAAGATGGGCTCAAATCCCATGCCCACAATTTAACGGCTTTGGTGGCTCTTCTGTTTCAGTTTCGACATTCATAACACGGGGGTGATAGGAGAACCTAGTCCAAAAACTCCTTGTGAGGACTAAACACACCAACGCTTGAAAAGTCTCAGGCCAGGACATGACACAGGGCAAGGATGCAATTAATGATTGTATTATTATTATTATTATTATTGTTGCCCAAGTCACACAGTAAGTGGTAGGGAGAACAAGAACCTACTTTGTTTAATTTCAGTAATAACCACAGCATAATAATAGCAACAAACCACCACCAATTACACAGGGATTGTTTTCTGTGTGGCTAAAATAAATTGTAATAAACTCTTCACAAACACTTTTCAGAGTTGCCTTCCCTAACCACCTTACATCCAGAGAAAGGTGGACGTACATCCACCCACCCTCCATTCTTTCTCATACCCCTCAAATGATTTCCATCTTAGCACTTTTCCCTACTTGTAATTATTGATTTTCCTGAATTGAGCCTGTCTCCAAGAGTGTCCGATTTGCTCACTGCTTGCTTAGCCAATGACTGGACTTAAGTAGGCACCTCCTAATTATCACTTATTTAGTAAAGGAATGAATGGGTCATAGACCAAATTACTCAGCCAATCACTTCACTGCCCAGCCTCCAACAGCCCAGCAAGGTGGAAATGCGACTAGGAGGCCCTTGAACCTCCCCGCTCCAGCCCTCCCCCGCCCCGTGCCCCTCCCCATGGTGCCCACCTCGGAAGACGTGGACAGCGAGTTGTCCAGGCCCAGACTGTTCTTCCCCGGAGGGCTTTTGCTGGTGCTCAAGGAATCGCTGCTGCCGGCTGAGGAAGGAGGATCAGGGAAGGAGCTCAGCGGCTGGAGTCCGGGCCAGTTCCGACTGCAGAGCGGAGGCCCCCATTCCCGGCCTGGGTGGGGGCCCCTTACCTTGGGGAGGCAGGCCATAGGGCCCAGGGACAGGGCCGTTGGTGGCAGGCAGAGCAGCAGGCAGGGCGGCGAAGGGCACAGAGAGTTGCACGTTGAGAATCTGCAGTCGCTCCTTCTTGGCCGTAAGGCTCAGGATCTGCTCCTGAAGCCGCTGGTTTTCCTTCTGCAGCGCGTGCAGCGCCTTCAGCATCTCCACGACTGCAAACAGAGGGCGAAAGCGCCTGAGCCCCGCGGGCCTGGGAAGGCGGGGCGAAGGCTGGGGCGGGGCCAGGTGACCAGGGGCGGGGCCTGGCAAAGGAAACCGGACTGAGACCTAGCAGAGACGGCTCCGGTTAGCCAGGGACTCAGGTGAGTCCTGGGGAGCCAGAGGTGTGAGGACCACAGGTGGGGCCTAAGGCTCGGGGTGGAAGCCCAGTGCTTGGAGGGAAGGGGCGGTCGGAAGTTGGGGCTTAGTTAGATCAGGGCCACGAGGTCGTGAGGGCCAAAAGCCGGGCGTAGAGGGGGCGGGGCCTGGAGCAGGTCCCAGCGAGGGTTAAAGGCGAGGCCTGGGGTGGGCCACCATTAAGGCAGGGGCGGGGCCGCAGGAGAAACCTTTAAAGACCTTTGGGGACCTCGGAGAGAGAGTATCCGAGTCTGGGGGTCCTAAGACAGCCACCCAGCCCGATGTCACCCCTTCTCACTGTTAACGCCGGCCTCGCCGTCCCCTTGCTTCTCCAGCAGCTGCTCCATGTTGGTCGTTCCGGGGGCCGCTGGGTCTAACTGGCCGCCCCCGCAGGGTGCGGACGCCGTCTGATCGAAGAGTGCCGGGAGGCTGCTGATGGGGGACCTGCGGTCACAAGGGAAAACCGGCTCAGACGCACCTCACTCCCCAACTCCAGCCTCCCTGCCTCGTGAGTTTCAGTTATCCGTTTTGGATTCCAACCCTCTCCGCGCGCCTGCCTTTCCGCACCGTACCGCCCCCCACCTTCTACAATCCCTCCGCCGAGCTCCCGCTCTGCCCCCCAAGCCGCCTCCCTCTCCCTCACATGGAAGACAGACTCTCCTGGGGTGAGGTCCCCCGACATCGGAAGCTGCAGTCCTCCAGGTCTGGCTCTTGGAAGGAGAAGGGAGGCAGGGATCAGTGAGGAAGAGGTGCAGTCGGCCCCAAAGTCCCCGCCTGGGAAGTGGGTACAGGATCTGGGACCTTACCGCCGACCTCTTTCCCCAGGATCTCCCAACCCCCAGACAGGCAGGTCTAGTTCTTGGGAGCCCTGGTTTGAAAACCCAACCCCTGGGGAGGCAAAATCATGAAATTTTTTCCTCCTTCTCTAGGCAGAAAGGCCCCTGCCTCCTTGCTACTTTCAGCTTCTCCTCCCAACTTTTTTTTTTCCTGGAAAATTTATAACTTCATAGTCATAGAAACTTGGGGCCTAGAGAGTCCTGAGTTGAACTTGGATACTTGCTATGTGACCGCGGGGCTTAAAACTAACCTTTCCGAAGTGATTGTTATGAATAAGGTAATAAATGTGAAGTGTTAAGCTCAACAGTTTAGCTGCCATGTAGCAAGCCCTTAATTACTGTAGCTATTATAATTTTATATTTTATATTAATACACTCACAATTAGACCGCAAAACCCTATGTTGAGCCACAAAATTCCAATTTGGGTTTTGGAAAATACAGTCATCTACTCTGTAGGGTTAGTTTTGGAGTCAGATTCGCCCCTTTAAGGCTTACCTGAAATGGCAAGTCCCGCCCCTCAACCAGCCAGGTGGTACCTCTGCACCAATCAGCTCTCTAGGGCTGTGTTCACTGTACTTGGAGGGAGGCGTGCTTGCGATCCGCCCCCTTAACTCCTGAATACCCAGAGAGCCAGTTGCCCAACTAGTGGGGTCTCTATAATCGCCAATCCCAAGAACTCACTAAGAGGCCAGCAGGGAGCTTTGCTTCAGTGGTAGGAGAACTAGTCTTGGAGTCAAGGAGCCAGAATTTCAGCTGCTGCTCCACCTTTGCCTACTTCAACAGCCTTGAGCAAGTCATTCATCTCTCTTGCCTTTTGCTTTTGTGAGATGGAGTAGTAGTAATTCTTCCTGGTCATGCCCCAACGCCTCAAGGGGTTTTGATGTGCAAGAATGTACCCTGGTTTGTTACACGTGGAATGTTTTTTGGCAGGGTCAGCAATGGCCAGAGGGTGGGGGATAGCCAGAAAGCCCTCCAGTCCTCTCTGGGGTGACAAGCAGGTGACAGGGGGTGCCCCTTTGTGAAGAAAGGGGAACAGGGTCAGAGACTCACGTACCTGTGTGGCTGCTCTCGGCTTGGGTGAGGAGGGGGTTAACGGCACCCATGGGGGTTCCAAAGATGTGGGTAGAAGGGAGGCTAAAGGTAGAGCCAGCCAGAGAAAACACCTGAGGGAAAGGAGGTAGAGTCCAGCCTGGTGGTTATTCCTGGATCTAGAGCACAACTGTGGGCACCGGGGTGGAGGGGACCAGGTGTGCTGGGGAGGAGAGAGGACCAGAAAGAGGGAGACGTTCTGGTGGTGATCAAGCCCAATCTCTCAAATTCCCATGGAAAGCTGGGTCCTCGGCAGGCTGTCCCCCACCTGCCCAGGGATGGAGGAGCCCAGGAGCAAGGCCTCACCTGAGTGGTGGAGATAGAAGCAGAGGAGGAAGGGAGGGTGCTGGTGAATGGGGAGCGGCTGAGGCGGGGCAGGGCCGAGGTCCCTGGGGGCCCCAGGAGGCTGGAGGAGAGGGGGGTGCTGCAGACAGCCCGCAGCATTCCACCACCATGAGAGATGGGGTCCTTATTACTGGTGTAGATGCCTACAGGCACAAGAAGGACACAGAGGGAAGCTTAGTCACCTCTCCTCTGCCCCCTCCTCAGTCAGGTGGCTGGAGCAGCCACTGCCCAAGGCCAACACTCCCCTGGATCTTGCCACACACCAGTCTCACCCTCCTGTTGCAAAGATGTCACTTCTTGCCCTAGTGACATCTACTTGCCAAGCCTGCTTATTCTACTACCCTGCTCAAGCGTGAAGAATTCCCAGTTTTTCTAATTCCCCAACCCAAACTTGGTTAAGTCCTGTTGGCAATCTCTCCCACCACAACCACGCAGGAGATGGTTATGGGGGAGTGTCTCAAAGGTGACTGTCACCTCCATCCTTTGTCTTCTGGAGCAGTTTCTGTCACACTTCCTTCTAACTGCATGTTTATGCCTCTGTCCCCTCACTAGACTGGCTGGGCCCTAAGACACCCTTGGTCCCCAAGGGTCACTAACCTGCCCCCAGCAGGGGGGACTCCAGGCTCAGGCTGGGCAGGCTCCCTGAAGGCCCAAAGGTACGGGAAGCCAGACCACCCAGACCAGAGCTGACAAGGGAACCTCCGGAGAAGGGTGAGGCAGCAGTGGCGGTGAAGCCAGCCAGCTGGGCACCGGGCAGGGAGGGAAGGGCTGGGCCCCCAGGGCCCTCCTTGTTGCGGCTGCCCTTGGGACGGCCTGGCCCGTGTCGGCTCCTCTTGCTGGCTTTGTGCTTCTTCTCCTTCAGGCCTGTCTCAGGGGTCTCCTCAGCGGGCACAGGGGTGGCACTCAGTGTGGGCATCCGCTTGTGGGTGCCTCCAGAGCCCCCGGACCCTGAGACATGGGGAGACTTATAGTCCCCAGGGGATGGGGCCCGGGCCCGGCCTGAGCTGGAAGTGGTGGTGGAGAAGCGCATGATGGGCCCGAAGCCAGAGAAGACCACCTTCTGTTCAAAGAGGTCAGCCTTGGGGGGCTCGGGGGCTGAGGGAGAGGGAGGGGCTGAAGGCGGGGGTGCAGTGGGCTTGGAGTACTTGTCTTCTTCTGGCTGCTCCAGCTTGGGAAATGCGGAGAAGTCAGGGGAGCTCTGCAGGGACGAAACTGCAGAGAGGGATACGGAATTACAGCTGGACCCCATAGCCCCTGCCTCCCTCCTGCTCCCAGTGTGTACTAGTGGAGAGAGCTCTGGTCGGGGGTGGGGAAGCTGGGTTTCCTGTCTCAGCTCTGCCACTGTCTCTGTGTCCTGGGACCAGTGTATCCCCACCCTCCAGCTTTTCCCACCTGTGACAAAGCAGCAGAATAGCTCCCACCCTACTGACCTCACTGAATGACTACAGAGATTACAGGAGATTAGTGTCAGTGCTTTAAAAATGGTACTCGACAGCATCAGCGCAGGGAATAATGAATACATTATGGGGGTTGGAGAGGTGGGCCCCGAGGGAGATGGGAGGGGAGTTCCACCCTGAGAGAGGAGGGAGTATTGAGGAGTCACTGGCTGAGGATTCCCACCCCACCAGGCAATTTAAGAAGCAAATGAGATGCAAACCAATATGCAAAGGGCCTTGCTAGAAAAGCTCACGGCCAAAGACTGTCCCATTCCCACCTCCTCCCCAGCTCCCACATCCTGGGGTGCCCATGCTCACCTGTAGGCTGGAAGGGTCCCCCAGATGAGGAGGAAGAGGAAGAGGAAGAAGAGGAGGAGGCGGAGGTGAAGCAGCTCACACCTTTTCCACTGCTCAGCTTCTTCCCCTTGTGACTCAGGCTATGGCTGGAAGACTTTTTCCCCTTGGAGTCCCTGCTGCCTTCAGAAGTCTCTTGAGTGCTGGCCTCGTGGTGCGAGGAGGAGGAAGCCGAGGAGGAGACCTGAGGGAGGAAGGAGGAGAGAAGAAGGCTGGAGCCAGCTTTGGGGGTCTGGGCTCACCCTGACTTGGGGGTGGAACCCCGAGGACACGGGACCTAGGGCTCTACTGGGAGAGCTCAGAGTTAGCTTCAGGAAGGACTATGGGGCAAGGAGATGGTGGTGGGAGCTCCTAGACCAGGGAGATGGAGAGGCAGCTCTGTAACTTCTAGGGGTGAAGAGTTGGGAGCTCTGAGCCCAAGAAGCTGTCTGTCCTTTGCCTCATGCAAGGGAGAGATGAAAATGGTCCCAGAGTCTGTTCAAAAGTATGTATCTGCTCAGTCATTCAGTTTAGAAACACTTAGGCCTAAGAGGGCTGGACTTCTGCTGGGAAGTGGTGCATGCAGGGAAGAGGGACTCCAGGGAGAATGGGCCACCCTGGCCCCATTCTTGGGCTCTCCAGTCCCTGCCACTTCTTCCCTGCTCACCCACCAGCTGCAGCCACGTGGCTGACACTCCCCTCCCTGGCTACTCCACGCCCTTTCCAAACAACCTGAGCCTCCATGCCAAGCCCTCTGCCCAGACAGCCTAGCCTCCCTCCTCCTGGGAAACATCTCTTCCTTCAAAATCCAGCTCAAAAGCCCCCTCTTCCATGAAGTCACCCCATAGCTACCTGTGATGGAACAAATTATTCTGTCCTCTATTTCCTGGGTGCCCTGTACCCACCCACATCAGCCATGTCAATAGCTGCCACGTTGTATTGAGAGATTGTCCCCCATGTCTGGGGGCGGCAGCAGTGGCTGGAAGAGTAGGGGCTCTGTGAACCTGGGGTCTACAACCGTGTATGTTGTGTGTCTCCACCTCACCGAGCTTCAGGGTCCTTTTCTGGGGCTAATTATCCCTATTTGGAGAGTTATGAGGAACATAATGGCAGATACATAGTATGAGGTTGACGATGATGGTTCTGATGGCGCGGCTGCTAGCAATACACCGCAGAGAGTGTCCAGCAGTGGCTGAGAACAGGCCTTCAAGCCAGACTGCCTGAGTGCGAACCTTGACTCCACCATTCCCTAACAGTGTGTTTTAGGCAGACTGTTTAACTTCTCTGTGCCTCAGTGTCTTCATTTATTAAATGGGGTTAATAAAATGCCTACTTCATTGGATTATTTTGAGGATTAAATGAGCACATCCCCACACATGCCCACCATCCCCCTGTTCCAGAAGGGAGCCTGGCATGTGGTGAGTGAGTCAGGGCTTTGTAGTAACAGTCAAGGATGACTTCTCCTCCTGGTGGAGACCAGGTATCCAGTACATGAACAAATGCCAGAGGGAGGTCGGAGAGGAGGATGAGCCACCCTGTGCTGCCCCTTCCTGGGCGGAGCCCTCGGCTCTGTCTTTTCCTTTGTTCTTTTCAACAGCTGGAGTTCTGAAGGGAGCCAGATGTGGTTCTGAGAGCAAAGGAGGAGAGGGCCCAGGGGGAGGGGTGGCTGAAATGCTGGGGTGGGTGGAGGAGGATGGGCAGAAGGCTCCAACATGTCCAAAGGGAAGTCCAGCCACTGGGGTCACTCCTAGATCTCTGGCCCACTACTTTCCCCTGCCTGCAGACCCCAGGGAGAGATCAGAGGGCAGGGACAAGCTTTTCCAGGTGAGCCCTGGGCAGCAGGGAAGGGAGAGGGTTACTGGGACAGTTGCCACAGCAACATCACCCTGGAAACCTGATACCTGAGTCTCCTGCTAAGATGCCCAGAGCCTTGGCAACCTCCTGAGGCTGGTGGAGGTGAACGGGCAATAATGGTGACAGGAGGAAGCCGTGTCTCCAGGCCCCTGTTCTCCTTCCGGGGGTGAGGGGAGAACTGGCTGGAAGGAGGGACAGGGAGGGCTGCTCTGGCTTGGATTAGCAACTCCCTGGCCTTGGGTAGGGCCTGCCAGTTGTTTATCCAGATGGTGCCCATTTCTAGACTCAGGCCTGCCATGCCATGCCCCTACTGGGAGTGGGATGACTAGGGGTCTCAGGGTATGGTCAATGGGTCTGCCCTGCAAGCCATCATGGGCCACACTTTCAGTCCCTCCAACCTGCATAGAGTGGGCTTTCGGTTAGGCGACCAGGCTCTGAGCAGCCTCCTGATATGTGTGTGGCGGGCTGGAGAGTGAGGGGGGTCCTCTGCCTCTCTCTGGAGAAATGGGCCCCAGAGACTCGGAGAACCACCGTGAGTACTGTATCTGCAGACAGGAACCCAGTGCTGAGGCCCTCTGTCTGGGCAGAGGCAGATGTGAACATCTGGCAGCCTGCAGGAAGGGTGGTGCCCCCCAACCCCTACTCCTCCTGGTTGGTCAGTGACTAGTGGGGCTGAGGAGCAGAGGCCCCTCCTGGTCTAGAACAGGAGTAGTGTGGGGTGTGGAGCAGTCATATGAACGTGAAATTGCAAGGGTTCCCAGGGCTGCACACCCCAACCCTTCACTCTGTGCCTCCCTCCCGCTGCCCTGGCTGCCCCTCCTGGGTGTAAGCAGTGGTACCTTGTCAGCAGTGGGGACCACAGGTGGGGTGAGGATGCTGGGTGACTCAGGCCGCTTCTTGTGCTTCTGTTTAAGGCGTTCTTTGTCCTTTCGGCTCTGGGGAGGAAGAAGGGACCAGACGCTGATGCTGGGAAAGTCTTGGTGAGGATGAACGTGGCACATGCATGTGGGGAGTGGGGTCTCTCCGGCGCAAGGCTCTGTGGGTACCATCGCCCCCTATGGAGGGACTGGGGGACTTTGGCTGGACAGGAGTGGCCCCAGCAGGCTCCACTGAGCCCACAGCCCCTCCCCCCCATCCTCTGGTATGTTGTGCTATATGCTAAGCTCAGGTGGTGTCTGACTCTTTTCGACCCCATGGACTGTAGCCCGCCAGGCTCCTCTGTCTATGGGGATTCTCCAGGCCAGAATACTGGAGTGGGTTGCCATGCCCTCCTCCAGGGGATCTTCCCAACCCAGCGATCGAACCCAGGTCTCCCACGTTGCAGGCAGATTTTTTACCGTCTAAGCCACCAGGGAAGCCCATCCTCACTGCCTGCTAAAAATAACCTATCCCATTATCAGGAGGCACACACCTGTAAGGGTGTCCACTTGGGACACGGAGCTGTGCAGGCGGACAGGAGCCAGGCACACTGTGACATTTAGCCGCTGGGGACGCAGGCACGTGCACCCCAAACTGACACACGGCTAGACATGTGCACATGTACAGGGCTGTGTGTTGGGGTCTCTGGGGAGACTGTCATGTCATAGGAACAACACAGAGGAACCACACAGATACAAACTGCCCCAGGGAAGCCAGGCCTTCAGCTCACCCTCTGTGACCCTCACAGGTCACTTCCTCAGCACCCCCTTGGTCCTCAGTGGCCTCAGAGGAAGGAAGGGGGCAGGCACTATCGCCTCTGGGATACCCATGGTGGCTTCGTGCAAGAAGCAGGTGTTTGTGAATGTGGGCAGGAAGGGCAGGGGAGAAGACTCTTACCTTCTTCTGGCCCCTCTCATGGTGGGAAGGGTGCTTCTCCTGCTGGGCGGATGGGGAGGCCGACCTGCTCCTCCGGCCAGCAATAAAGCCGCTGCTGCCTCCCCCTGCACTACCCCCTCCTCCTCCTGCTCCTCCACTGCCGCCCCCGCCCCCGCTGGAGTGCCGGGATGTCTTCTGTGGAGAGAATTGAGAGGAACTGCCACACCCTCCTCTCCGTAGCTTAGAGAAAGGTTCTTGAAGATCAGGTGATTCTGGGGGTCAGCACCCCCCACCCCACCCTGCCTGTCACAAGAGGACCCTGTGTCCTTAATGATACTCTGCTCAACAGAGTGCATTCCCTGGCCTGAAATCCTACAGTCTGCCCAGCTGGCTTATCCAGGGCACAGATTCAGCAACTGAGGCCCTGAAGAGATGGGGAATCTCGGCCCCGCCAGATACCAGGCATGGATGGAGGTGGGCCTCGGCCTGTGTCTCTCTCTCCACCACCTCTTTCCATGGTGCCCTCTTGGCCCCTCTCAGGCGCTCGACCTCAGCCCACCTCAACCTCCTTCCCTGGGGTGGAGGATGTGCAGTGTGGCCCTCATGGGAGCCCCTGCTCACTATACCCCATCCTTCCCTCCAGACACTATGCTCCAGCCATCACCCCTTCTCTTCTTTTCCTGGCCCTCCACCAAACAGCAGTTCCTTTTGTCCCAAAGGATCTGCTGCCGTTAAGAACAGGGCAAGGAAATATCCATAAGGAACACCTAAAAAACCCCTGTGCTACCATTCCTCCCAGCCAGTGCCTTGGACTCCCCAGTGCCTGGTCTGATGGCTTCACCAGTTCTAGACTTAGAGCTGTTCTTTCTAAGATCACCCACAAACTCCCAACTGTCAAATTCAAGGACTAGTTTCAGGCCTCATCTGACCCAGTGGCTCCCCAGCAGTGGGCATCACTCCTACTCTGCTAAGCTCTAAACTCCCCATTTCATGGTTCTCTTCATACCTGAGCCCCCAACCCCTAGCCTTATACACCTGGGGCTGCCACACCTATGAGGGCCTGAAATCTGAACACAGCCACCAAATCTAAACACCTCCAGTTGACACCTGCTTTATTCCAAATCAAGCTCCCTACCTTGTCTTAGTGTTGTGTTAGTCGTCCGGTCGTGTCCGACTCTTTGAGACCCCATGGACTGTAGCCCACCAGGCTCCTCTGTCCATGGAATTCTCCAGGCAAGAATACTGGAGTGGGTTGCCATTCCCTTCTCCAGGGGATCTTCTTAACCCAGGGACCAAACCTGGATCTCCTGCATTGCAATTGGATTCTTTACCACCTGAGCCACAAGGGAAGCCCCCAAATTGATATCAAACCCTGAACCAAGGTGACCTTATGACGTATCCAAACCAGGACACTTTTGAAAATGAAAGGAGGAGCTATTAATAATTACACCAAGGCAACAGGCACAAACTGGGACTCTCTGGGGCAGACCAGGATGTATGCTAGAAGTCCACTCCACTGCCTGAGGAGCTCAAGCCCCATCTATGCAGCATCAAGAGCCAGGATCCTATGTGCCACCCTAAACTCCTCCTTCTCAGCCACCCCCACATGTAGGCAAGTCTGTCTAGAAATAATTCTAGAATCCAGCCTCATCCCTCCATCCCACCCTCTCTTGCAGCTGTCTCCCAGTCGCTAGCCTCAGCCCTTTGGATCTGGCTTCACAGTGGCTGCCAGGGTAATCTTCCTAAAAAACAAATCTGATCATGTTACCCTCTTGCTTACAAGCAGCCTCACAAGCCTGTGGCCTGGGGGTGAGGTCCAAGCTGCTTTCCCAGTCAGGCTACAGCATACCTAGCCAGGACACTCCACCGCTTCTGAAACATGCAGGTCTCTCCACCAACATGGGTTAGCACCCCTTTTCCCACCTCTCCATGGGCCCCTGAACCTGAGGCAGAAGCAAGTCCAGCTCTGGCCCTGCCTGAGCTTTTTCACCTCATCTCTTGCCTTGTCCTACCAAGCATCCTGTTCTGTTGCTTATGAATGGTCTTTCTTATCTTGGGGCTTTATCCATGCCAACCCCTCTGCCTGGGATTCCTGTCTTTCTTGGCAGGCTCCTGAGGACCTTCAGACTGTTTTTGTTTTTTTTCCTAAATCCCACATACCAACTGTGAGATAAGTCACATAACCTTAGTGGGTCTTAGCTTACTCATCCGTAAAATGGGTAAATGCAGTACATCTCGTTCTTAGGGAGGACTACAAGAGCACGCACACCCACGTGTACATGCACACATGCACAAACACACACACGTAAAGAGATTAGTTCAGAGGCTGGGACACGGTAAGCCCCACAAATGTTGGCTCTAACTGTTGGCTCAGCTTAAATGCTGCCTCTTTCTTGAAGCCTCCTGGACTCTGACAGGCAGGGTCTGAGCTCTTTCTTCTGGGATGGACTGCTTGGCTCAACTCTGATTCACACCCCTCAGGGTGTACTTAAAATTTATTCCTCATCCAATGGTGAGTTCCTGAAGGGCAGGGACATAGTGCCTTCCTCCCCTGTCTGTCCTCCCAGCTCCAGGCATCCTAGAGTCCACACCCTCTAAACCATGGCTGACCAACCCACTCACGCCCAGATGAAACTCACCATCTTGCTGAAGTGGTATTTGCAATAGCCACAGTACTTGACATTGTCAACCTCCAGTACTTCTTCCTCACACAGCAGGCCTGCCATTTGGGCACTAATCAAGAGAGGTCAGCCTGAGAAGGATGTGGTCCCAAACCAGACCAGCCACCTCCCCTGCACCCTCCAAGACCCCTGCTGGGCAAAGCCAACACCACCCAAGGGAAGTACTGCCATCATCTCCAAAGAGACAGCAGCTAGGATGAACCCATTTGGCAGCCATCCATGGCAAATCTCAGGAGAAGGTTGGGACAGCTGGCCAGGGATCCCAGAGAACCCTAAGGAGTGGATGCAAGGAAGGCAGGGGTCTCACCAGGTGACATGGAAAGCTTGTCGACATCCATGGCGGTTACAGGTCATGCAGGCTCCTGAAGCCGCCTTGCTCTCCCGGCCCTGCTCCTCACAGATGTAACATGTCTGCGGGACACAGGGCAATCGTCCCCTCCTCTCTTCTACCTGAGGGATCCTTTGGCCTCCCTGCTCAATTCCATCCTCTCCCCACGATCCTACATCAGACTATCCAATAGCACTTTCTGTGATGATGGAAATGTTCTAGACTGCATGGTCTGATACAGGACCCATGAACTACATGGGTTATTGAGCCCTAGGAAAGTGGCTAGTGTGACTGAGGAACTGAATTTTAAATTGTATTTAACTAACTTACATAGCCATATGTGGCAAGTAGCTGCTATACTGGATAGTGCAGTCCTTGGATGGGGAGTCCTGTGAGACCAGAGGCTGTGTCTGCCTTCCTCTCCAGCGAGCTTAGCCCCACCTCTGGGCCTTTGCACGTACTGTTCCTTCCACCTAGAACCTGGCACTCTCCCCACTTCTCAAGGCTGGCTCCTTCTCATCCCCCAGGCCTCAACCAAAATGTCTTTCCTTGACTGCTTTATCTAAAATAAACTCCCCCCCTACCCCCTGCTGCCCCCGTGCCTGGTATTCTTTATTTTAGTATCTTATTGTTTTCTTCACCGCACTTACCACACACTGCATGTACTTTGCCGGTTTACTGATATCTATAGTCGTCCCACACAGGACTGGGGGCAGGGAACACATCTGTCTTGATCAATACTAGACACTGTGTGTCCAGCATCTTGCCCCAGTTTTTGCATATAGTAGACCCTGAGTAAAATGTGCTCAGTGAATGAATAAGTGAACTGCTCCCTAAGATCTACCCTCAGGCAGGACTGCAAAGGAGCCTGCTATTTCACTTGAGCATGGGCATGAATCTGTCAGTGGGAGGTGCCCACCCACCTCCTGAGTTCCCTGAAAGTGTAGGTTGGAGAGAATCAAATGACACTGGATGAAGAGAGGGCTGGAGAAGGACCCAAGAATGGTTGGGGAGGAAGGGGACTGGCCTGAGGCACAGCAGGGGCCGCTGACCTTGTTGAAGCGATCATGAGGCACGTACTGCAGCACGATGGGTTCCATGGTGAGCACGTTAGCAAACTGCACCTCAGGGATGTAGAGGGCACACACCACGTGGGCCCAGCCTGGGGCGGTGTGGGGCCAGCCTCAGCTGCGATGGCCAGCCAGAGACCCTGACCCCTCACAACCCCATACTGCGGACGGTCCCCTCCTCCATGGCCTTCCCATGAGACTCCAGTGCCAGCCAGGGAAGGGAAGGGAAACCCAGCCTCTGCATTCCACCCCTGCTGATGGACTGCTCCTGCCTTCCCAGACCCTGCTCAGGGGGTCTATCTGACCTCAACAGATGAGCCATAGGGCTCAGCACCCCCCTCACCTCCATTGTCCGTCCTCTTCAATGCCCCGTCTTTGTGTGGGCACAGCTCACACCTCTGCCAATACAAGGGGGCACAGGGATTTGGGGGATGGGCTTTTCCAAAAGGGGGGGTCTACTGAGCTGAGCCCTCCCTGAATACATTCAGAGGGCCCCAGGATGTAATGATTAGATGTCTAAGGAGGAACTGGTGGGGATACAGAGAAAACAGGTTGACCATGAGTGACAGTTGTCGAAGATAGGGGAGCCTCATCAACAGGAGAAGAGTTATAGTATTCCCTCTACTTTTGTATAGGTTGGAAACTTTGCATGATAAAAAGCTCAAACAAACAAGAAAACAAAAACAGAAGGCCCGGTGCCTGTGGGGGGCAGAGTGAGGGCTAAGCAGAAGGAGAGATGGGGTTGGTGATAGAGGTGTGCAGGAAACAGGAAGTCCTGTGTGACACTCCCACCCCAGCCTCAGCCTCAGAGCCCCCTAGCTCACTGGGGAGGGAGGGGATGCTCAGGTGTTTATGAGAGGAGAGGGAAGTTTCAAACTCACCACCCTGGCTGCTCGCTCCTGAGATTCACATTTCCGGCAGAACCAGGGTCCTGTTGGCACCTGGACGATGCCATAGCAAGCTGGGGGTGAGGGAGGAGAATCACCAAGCAAATCTGTCACCAGTGGCTTTTCCCAGAGTAACTGGGGTAGGGGGTGACTCTAACCAGAGCCAGTTCCAGCGGGGGGAGGGCTGCTCCCTGTCTGGGGGTCACTCACAAGACAGCAGGACCACAAGGAATGCTCAACGGCACACGCCCAGCTTTCAACCACATAACCAGGCACTCCACGCAGAGGTGGGAAGTCTGAGACCTTGACTTTAAACTTCTAGAAGATCCCACCCTGCCCCAATGCCCTTTCTGTACCCAGCTTTCTGGTTCCCAGCTCTTGCCAGGACCAGTCCTCATCCTCAGTAACCGAGAATACTAGAGGAACAACATTTAGGATAGTCAAACACGTTTTGTTGTTATGGTGGGGGGGCATTTCTTAAAGGGCCAGTAATGGAAGAGGCGGGTAAGTCGAGGGTCTAAGGGACCTCATCTTCTGCTTCTAATTATAATAGGACAGGTCAAAAGTCAAGGCCGAGGGCAGGTGCACTGCAGGTAACCAATAGAGTGGCGGGAAGAGCCGACAGCGACAGGATTCAGGGCTGTCCCAGGAAGGGGGGGCCCAGCTGGCTGTGCCAGACAGGCGGGAGATGCCAGCCTGCGCCCTCGGCAAGATTCCTCAAGGAGTTAACTCCCGAACCATGTGCTGCTGGGGGAAACTCCAAACCTCCCTCTTCTCGATTCCCGGCCCCCTGCGCAACCTCTCTCTATCCGTAGCTCTTCCCGAGAGGATTTTAGGAGTCCCCTCTCCCCTGGGACCCTTCTCTTCCCTTCTCAATTCCGCTCCTCCCAGTATCCGGAAGCAAGAGGGGAGGATGACCCCCCCTTGACCTCTCCCTCCCAGAGCCGGGACCAAAATAACCGGGCGGGAGGGGACACCTCGCAGGTAAACATTCTCCTAGCAGCCCGGACACCGGCGGTGTGGGGCGCGGAGAGTGCACTCATTACCCTCTAGACTGTCCCCAAACTCCCTCAAGTTGGGGTGGGGGGCGCGGGACTGGAACAATAGGCAAGAAAACAATGCCTGACCCGGTCCTCCAGGACCGGGCGGGGGAGCCCCCCGACGCCTCCCTTCTCTTCAGGTGGGGTGGGGGAGGGGCGCCCGAGCTCCAGGAGGTCTCGAGAGGGCGCGGCCGGGGGCGCCCTGCGCACGCCGCCCCCAGAGTCCCGCCGCCCCCCACGGCCACCCCCGTACCTTGGTGGACAGCCACGCTGCACGCGTGCCCATCACAGTAGACCAGCGGGTTCTCGGCCCAGCCCCTCTCGTCCGAACATACGCAGCAGCCTCCTACCATCTCCTTCATACTCCCATGAGCTCCCTCCGGGGCTGGGGTGGGGGCCCGGCCGGCGGGGGTCGGGGGTCAGGGGGGGAGGGAGGGAGCGGGGGGCCGCGCGCCTCCTCGCTCCCTCCTCCTCCTCCTCCGCCGCCGCCGCTTCTTTTCTTTGCCTCCTCCTTCCTCCTCCTCGGCGTCCTCCTCCTCCTCCTCCTCCTCGCTCGCTCTGTCTGGCCGCCCCCCCCGCCGTGCTCTCGCCCTCATGCCCCGACGGGCCCCCCCCCC